>NC_135233.1:745006674-745631674 GCF_051348905.1 Ranitomeya variabilis
TTTACCACTATTGTCTGATTTGTTTGCTCGGATTAAGGGTGCCAGTTGGTTCACCAAGGTAGATCTCCGTGGTGCGTATAACCTTGTGCGCATTAAGCATGGAGATGAATGGAAAACAGCATTTAATACGCCTGAAGGCCATTTTGAGTACTTGGTGATGCCTTTTGGACTCTCTAATGCTCCTTCTGTGTTTCAGTCCTTCATGCATGACATCTTCCGAGAATATCTGGATAAATTTATGATTGTTTATCTGGATGACATTTTGGTCTTTTCTGATGATTGGGAGTCCCATGTGAAGCAGGTCAGGATGGTGTTTCAGGTCCTGCGTGCTAATGCTTTATTTGTGAAGGGCTCAAAATGCCTCTTCGGAGTACAGAAGGTCTCCTTTTTGGGTTTTATTTTTTATCCTTCTACTGTGGAGATGGACCCAGTCAAGGTCCAGGCTATTCATGACTGGACTCAGCCCACGTCTGTTAAGAGTCTTCAGAAGTTCTTGGGTTTTGCTAATTTTTACCGTCGTTTCATCGCTAATTTTTCTAGCGTGGTTAAACCTTTGACGGATTTGACCAAGAAGGGTTCTGATGTTACTAATTGGTCTCCTGCGGCCGTGGAGGCCTTTCGGGAGCTTAAGCACCGGTTTTCTTCAGCTCCAGTCTTATGTCAGCCAGATGTCTCTCTCCCCTTCCAGGTCGAGGTTGATGCTTCTGAGATTGGAGCAGGGGCTGTTTTGTCGCAGAGAAGCTCTGATGGCTCTGTGATTAAGCCATGTGCTTTCTTTTCAAGAAAGTTTTCGCCTGCCGAGCGGAATTATGATGTTGGTAATCGGGAGTTGTTGGCTATGAAGTGGGCATTTGAGGAGTGGCAACATTGGCTCGAAGGAGCTAAACATCGCGTGGTGGTCTTGACTGATCATAAAAATCTGATTTACCTTGAATCTGCCAAGCGCCTGAATCCTAGACAGGCTCGTTGGTCATTGTTTTTCTCCCGTTTCAACTTCGTGGTCTCATACCTGCCTGGTTCGAAGAACGTGAAAGCTGATGCACTTTCTAGGAGTTTTGTGCCTGACTCTCCGGGAGTTTCTGAGCCGGCTGGTATTCTCAGAGAGGGAGTGATTTTGTCTGCCATTTCCCCAGATTTGCGACGAGTGCTTCAGAAATTTCAGGCGGATAGACCTGACCGTTGTCCACCTGAGAGACTGTTTGTCCCGGAGAGATGGACCAGCAGAGTTATTTCCGAGGTTCATTCTTCGGTGTTGGCGGGTCATCCTGGGATTTTTGGTACCAGAGATTTGGTGGCTAGGTCCTTCTGGTGGCCTTCCTTGTCGCGGGATGTGCGTTCCTTTGTGCAGTCTTGTGGGATTTGTGCTCGGGCTAAGCCTTGCTGTTCTCGTGCCAGCGGTTTGCTTTTGCCTTTGCCTATTCCGAAAAGGCCTTGGACGCACATTTCCATGGATTTTATTTCGGATCTTCCAGTATCTCAGAAAATGTCTGTCATCTGGGTGGTATGTGATCGTTTTTCCAAGATGGTCCATTTGGTGCCCTTGCCTAAGTTGCCTTCTTCCTCCGATTTGGTTCCTCTATTTTTTCAGAATGTGGTTCACTTGCACGGCATTCCTGAAAATATTGTGTCTGATAGAGGATCCCAGTTTGTGTCCAGGTTTTGGCGGACGTTTTGTGCGAAGATGGGCATTGATTTGTCTTTTTCCGTCAGCCTTCCATCCTCAGACGAATGGTCAAACCGAGCGAACTAATCAGACCTTGGAAACTTATTTAAGATGTTTTGTTTCTGCTGATCAGGATGATTGGGTGACTTTTTTGCCATTGGCCGAGTTTGCCCTTAATAATCGGGCTAGTTCTGCTACTTTGGTTTTGCCTTTTTTCTGCAATTCTGGTTTCCATCCTCGTTTTTCCTCGGGTCAGGTTGAGCCTTCTGACTGTCCTGGGGTGGATTCTGTGGTAGATAGGTTGCAGCAGATTTGGAACCATGTGGTGGACAATTTGAGGTTGTCACAGGAGAAGGCTCAGCGCTTTGCCAACCGCCGCCGCGGTGTGGGTCCCCGACTTCGTGTTGGGGATTTGGTGTGGCTGTCTTCTCGGTATGTTCCTATGAAGGTCTCCTCTCCTAAATTCAAGCCTCGCTTCATCGGTCCTTATAAGATCTTGGAAATCCTTAACCCGGTGTCTTTTCGTTTGGAACTCCCAGCATCGTTTGCCATTCATAATGTGTTCCATAGGTCTTTGTTGCGGAGGTATGTGGTACCTGTGGTTCCTTCTGTTGAGCCTCCTGCTCCGGTGCTGGTCGAGGGCGAATTGGAGTACGTGGTGGAGAAGATTTTGGATTCTCGTATCTCTAGACGGAGGCTTCAGTATTTGGTTAAGTGGAAGGGCTATGGTCAGGAGGATAATTCCTGGGTTGTCGCCTCTGATGTTCATGCGGCCGATTTGGTTCATGCCTTCCACGCGGCTCATCCTGATCACCCTGGGGGTCTTGATGAGGGTTCGGTGACCCCTCCTCAAGGGGGGGGTACTATTGTGAACTTTATTTTTGGGCTCCCTCTAGTGGTCACAAGCGGTACTGTGTAGTGTTGTCTTTCTGCAGGTTGGCAGCATCAGCTGGTTCGTTATCTTTGGTTGGTTTCCTATTTAGCTCACCTGGATACTCAGTTCCTTGCCTGCTCTCAATGTATTCAGTGCTCTTCAGATTCCTTGTGACTACCTTGCTCCCAGTCTCTCCAAGACAAGCTAAGTTTTTGTTTGTTTATTTTTTGATTATCAGCATTCATCATGTTTCTTGTCCAGCTTGCTAAAATGTGATTTCCTCGCTTGCTGGTTGCTCTAGGGGACTGAGTTTCTCCCCCCACACCGTTGGTTGGTGTGGGGGTTCTTGAAATCTCAGTGTGGATATTTTGTAAGGGTTTTTTACTGACCGCACAGACCCCTTTTCTATTTTCTGCTATCTAGTATTAGTGGGCCTCATTTGCTGAATCTGTTTTCACCCCTGTGTATGTGCCTTCCTCTTACCTCACCGTTATTATTTGTTGGGGGCTTCTATATCTTTGGGGATTATTTCTCTGGAGGCAAGTGAGGTCTTTCTTTCTCTCTAGGGGTAGTTAGTTCCTCAGGCTGGCTCAAGACGTCTATTATTTTAGACACGTTCACCGGCTACCTTTAGTGTGTTGGATAGGTTCAGATTTGTGGTCAGTCCAGTTTGCCACCTCTCTAGAGCTTGTCCTATGTTTTGTTACTTAGCTGGAGTATTTTGTGATCCTCAACCACTAAGGATCATAACAGAGCTCTGACGTCATGTCAACTGGCTTTTGACCTTGTACGGACTCTACGGACTGTTCTCTGTTATCTTCCTATGCTTGTCGATATCTCTTCTCTGTGTGTATATCACAGGTGGAATAGCGACCCTGGGAGCTCTGAAATAACATCTACCATTATCTCGGCAAGTCAGTGGAAGGGTGAGGCCCTGTAATGTGCATCATCTTGGGGTAATTGCTGAGATTGTTCTGTTTGCTATTGTGTGTTGTGGTTCAATAAAGTATTGCCACACTGTTTTACCTTAACCCTGTGTTGTCTGTGTAGTGTATTGCCCACCGGGAGATAGAGCGGGCGTTCAGTGGTATTAGCCCTTGTCCATTCAGTCTTGCTAAGGACAGCCGGGTCGGTGGACGAGAGCACCCACTGACCCTGTTTCTCCACACCTGTCAGTGTGAGTGATGGCTGATTTAAGTTATGCATGACTAGGGCCCTCTTCCCACAGCACACATGTCATAATTTTCTGAATGAGGATCCTCACACATATAACCAATAGCTATGCACACATCATACATGAGTATAAAAATTCACACTCCATATACACATGTACACACACACTTACTTATAGCTCGAGGGTTGATGGACCCGCAATTAATTAAGATAGGGGTGGTGAGCTAGAGAAAGTTCTCTTTATATATTTATAAAGCCATAAATGGTTATGGGCCTGCTTCCATTGCCCATCTCTGTCAATTAGGGTTCTCTCAGATATCAGATTTTTTGGCACATGTGCCATTCATTTTTTTTCAGATAGATCACATACCCATTACAGTGATTATGCTTTTTCACTTTTTCATTTTTTCTTGCGGAAAAACAAAGAAAACTGAGACATATCCTAATTTGAAGTAAAGTATTTTTAGCACTTTATTAAAGAAATAGTAATGTATATGACAGACAACTGTCCATTGCTATTGCTGGAACTTGGCATCAGCCAGTATTGTTGTTCATCAAATTTGGCAGTGCAAGTCAGTGACAAAAGAACACAGATAATACATAGATATGTGCTGTCCATATTTTACTGTTTAATATTTTAGTGACTTATGACGTACATTTTCATCAAAAGTCATTAAGAAATGTATGAAGCCACACATGATCTGATTATGTTTCTTACATGGCAGATCCCAGCTATTGCCATGATGGCGTCTGCCTGTAAACAAAGTGTTTTTAACAAATAAATTACTTTTCGGTGTGTGTTTATTTCCTCTTATCACTGGGTTTCTTTTTACTAACGAGCGTGGCTAACTGACACCTCTCCATTACTAACCCCTGGACTTGATGTCAGCCAGCTGCTGACATCAACCACAGAAACAATTATACTGATTGCCATTGCACCAGGTGAGGATCAGGATGAGATGAGGCTAAGCATCAGAATTGGCTCAACAAATATGATCCACCTCTTCTGAGGTGGCTGTCAGCTTATATTTGTAGGTTGGGAATGACCCAATAAACATGGGCATTCCCAGTTTATTAATATAATCCCGCAGTCTACTTTCCCTTAGCTTAGAAATAGTGGGGACCCCGCACTGTTTTTAAAGCATCAAATCTGTCAGACAACTTTCCACTACTGTTTCTGGAACTTGCTATCAGCCAGTGTTGTTGTTTGTCATCCAGCCATCCATAGATCCCAGAAAAGAAACAACTGGCGGGCCTCATTCAAATAGTTTTAAAGTGTATTTGCTGTACTTCCACAATCATAGAAGTGAAAAACCAAGAAAAAAATATAAGGAGGGTAATACAGTAATCCTCTTTAGGTGTCTGCTTCTTCTTCTCTTTCCTCGGGAAGCTTGAGTGTTCGGCCTCCACCTGCTTCCTTAAGTCCGAGTCTAAGGTGAATGGGCTGTAAGTGAACCGGCTTCAGGTAGTGCAAGAGTCCCTGACATCTAGAAATAGGTGACAGCCCCTAGTCACTTGCACCATTGCCTGCTCCCACATAGAAGGTGGTAGAACCCATGGACAGTCGGATCTCTTGAGGGTGGTAGTATTCCTGTCTTGAAAAGCCTCAAGAGGAACCTCTCCCAGGCCAATCCATTCCTCAAAAAGAGTTCATCCTGTTGTGTCCCTTCTTGGATCAAACCCACCACATACCAGTGATGTTGCCCCTCCATTTTGAGGGACATGACACTGGTTCCAGCCATCAGCTCTTGCAGGCTTTGAAGCAAGTGTTCTGTCTCTATTGCCCGCTGGTTGAGCCAGATGCGTTGACGGGTTCCAAACTCTTCTATGGACCTCCATCTCTGCAGCTAGTAGAACTCAATGATATCCCCCATAATGTGAATTATTGGCTAGAAAGCCCTCTAGCATTTCTCCAGCCCTGGTCCTGGCTTGCCTCCTTGTCTTTTCTGACTAGCCTAGGCCCCACATTCTATTCACCAGTTCCTGAATCCTGACTCTCCCATCCACAGAACACAAGAACCTCAGTGTTGAAGGCTGCAGCCTGGCTTCAGGGTTCATGGTTCCTGTAAAGTGTCCGGTTCCAGACCACAGGATCCTGCCACCTCCACTGTCACACAATCATTTTCTGGCTCCGATAATCATTCCCTCTGGAGATTCAGCCATATTTTTTGCCCACAGAGCATGTAATAGTTTATGGATGAGTAATTGAATACAAAAAAAGTTTTTAACAATTTTTTGGAGTGTTACAAAACTCCTAAATGTACCAAACAGCACGAAAAAGTATATGTATGAGTAATTAAATACAGAAACATTTGTCAACAATTTTTGTACTGTTATATAACACCAAAATGTACCACAGAGTACGTATTAGTATATGGATGCGTAATTGAATACAGAAACATTTTTCAATGCTCTTTTGGACTATTATATAACAATGAAATGTGCCAAAGAGCACGCAATAGTATATGGCTGAGAAATTGAATACATAAAAATGTTTCAATGCTTTTTGGAAGTGTTAAAGAAAACCAAAATGTACCACAAAGCACGTAATATTCTTTGGGTGAGTAAATAAATCCAGGAAATTGTTTACTTTTTTTGGAGTGTTACATAACATAGAAATGTACCACAAAGCACCTAATACTCTATAGATGACAAAATAATCAGTTTTTTTCACCCCCCTAAAAAAAGTGGTCAACTGCCTCAGCTATATATTTAGCAGCGGACCGTAAAAGCCTTAATCCCAGCCTAGAGATAGTATTCAGCAATTACTCTCCCTGCTCCTGCTGCTCTCTGTCCCTCACTAGGCTAAATGCAAAATGCATCTAATACAAAAAGCAAAGCACAAAATTAGCCCTTTCAAGGACTGTTAGCATGATGGTTCAACTTCAGCATCAGTACCAACTCTACAGAACTTTGATTCGTTAAACTGTGCACATACAAGCCTGGACAAGCACTCTCTCCCACAAATAGCAACTGTCACAAAGCTGTGCAATGGTGTCAGTATGCCGAGCCTGTCTTTTTATAACCATTGATGTTTTCACAAGGCCAGCTAAACAGATGGGCAGGCAATACCACTACCAAGATGTATATGGCATTACAATGGCTTGAAGGCAATCGCCACATGCTTATTGGCTGTGCAACAGGTGCTAAACATTCGGGGCAGGGATTCGAGTTTGAAATCAAACACCATCTAATGCTTGCCGAATGCCGCACAAATCCAATCACCCAGATAATACAGGATTGGGTCCCTGCGATGGGCTTGGAACATAAAAATCTCTTGTGTTATGTTTTGACACTAACTCACATGATTAGAGTAGGAAATTGAATCAGTAATCAAACCCTGGCTCTATGTTTCCTATGGCCTAGTTACATTGTTAGGTACAGAAAACAACATACAAAGTTTATCGGTGACATAATGTCAATGACACAATAATAGATGGTTATTACCTAGTCCAGGACCCTGCGTATATAGTTTAAAAAAATGCATTGCCAATATGGTTTGGCGTGAATCACAGGATAATGTTGCCAATGATGGGAATTTGAGTTTCAAAAGATTCCATCATCTTATTCTATAGTCCCTTCAATATAAATATTTAGAACCATTCTATTTGTGTTTTAATCAACCAATCTCACCGTCTATAAGAATTATGAAATATTGCTCTTCTCAAATAAACTGATCTTCATAATAAACTGACACCTTATATTTTGAATGAATTACTTTTCAACTCATGTATTGCAAAAAATAACAGCTTTATTATAAAACTGTGAGCAGATAATCCAGGATCACATCATTCACAATAGGTGAAGGATATAGTTCACTGCCTCTTACTTTCTCTGTCTCGCTGAATACTGATATATATCACAACAACCTTTTTACAATTTAAGCAGCAGCACAAGCAAAATGGCTGCCCAATAATTCTTTATCCTAGAAAAAAATATAAACAATAAAATCAGATTGTTAAAAGATATTTCTTTTTTAAAATTCTTCTAAAACTGGTACTTTTTTGTCTCTTTACATACTTTGCTTAGACGAGTCTCCTATTTGGTTTGAAAAATTATACAGTAACTTGTAGCACTAACAGATGTAGCAGTGCTTTAAAAAATGTTCTACCGTGAATCTTTGTTGGTCATGATGAAAATTATCTGCAATTTGCACAACAAATGAACACCATACAAAGAAAGAGATAAGCCCAAGTTACACAAATAGCAAAATCATACTTTGATGGTATGGTTTGCTAAAGCTTTGCATATCTCTAATGCTTTACTCTTAGTATTTAACCCTTTGTATCTTTGACAAAGCATACATAACATGACAGAACAGGGGGCTAGGTCAGCATTGGCTAAGGACTGGCTCATAATCATCTAAACAATGAACAATGTGGTCATTACTCTCGACAAGCAAACAATGTAAGACCAGTGTTTACATAAGATGAAAGTTGTTAACAAAATTATAGAATAACAAACATTACATTGTATTGTACACTCTGTTTACACAGACAATCTGGTGTAGGTGTCTTCAGCATTCACATCCCATAAGAGATACTAATTACTTAGTATATATGAATTCATAAAGTGTGGACAAACATTTCCATTGGTACTCTACTTAACAAATTAATAAAACAAAATATTTTTTTGCTCAATCTGCAAATATCTGTCAATGTGCCAACTGATACTGAACTTTTAATTGCCTTGAAACATGGTAAACTTTAATTAGGACTTAAATTGCTACTTCTCCTTTTTGTCAGTCATACCATTATACAAGCGAAGAATCTCTATTTGCGTTACACACCTTTCAAAAACTGAACCAGAATTTGTTTTGCTCGCCTTAAGGATTTCTTGCACAATTCATCGTCCCATAACTGAATTTATCCATACTATGCAATAGTCCTGAACGATGGGTAGTTACAGTTAGAATCTGTCAGATTATCAGGCTGTGTAAATGCACCATAAAAGAAGCAAAACCAGGTGTAAACTGGAACACTGCATTTTTACTGTGAATGTGTAGAAAATAAGTAATTTATTATAAGACAGCATAAAAAAAAGCTTGATGAATCTCATGTACAGCTACGATTCTTGAATCATCTCCTTAACAAACAGAACACCATTGAGTTCTGTAGCAGTATTTTTCCTGCACCCTATTAGTTTTTTGGTCAACTTTTGCTCACATTTGTCATTTTAAAATTATGGCATTGCACTATAAAATTATTTAGTAACACACTTGTACATGCTTGTAAAAAGACTAGCAGCACTCCACTAAGTTCAAAGATTCCTTCATCAAACATCTCCAAAGGTGATCTTCTGACATATATCTCAACGCAAACCTTGGATTAGTACCAAATAGTTTTGAGAACTGGACAGATAATCTCAACCTTTTGATTCTGTAAATTAAACTTTAAGAATGGTGCCTATTACCTTTACTGGCAGGGATGTAATTTTCAGATGCAGTTTGGAGTTCACCTTTAAAATAGTGCGACTGTCCCAGATACATCACAGCCTGATGCTTTATATTTGCTATGTGCATCAACACCAATGTCACAAATTATTACTTGAAATCCAGACAGTTATTACTGGGAATGTGGAAAATGTTGAAAACCATGTGTGAGCTCATCTGCCAACTCAACTGACAATTTGATTGAAATAGATGAAAACAGAAGAATAGAATAGTTGGATATGGTTTTCTCATGAAGTCCCACTGAGAGCAGTGCCTTCTCTTAAGAATCAAGAACTACTTTGACAAGAGGAGATTTACTACTTCCTAATGTTTTCACTTAAAATTCAACACTTACGTTATTCTAACTTGTTTTAACAAAGATGGCAATGTCACACATAAACCATCCTAGACAATACATTTAAAATGCTGGTAACCATAGAAATCATCTTCAGCTCAAAGAATGTAAAATAAAGTAATTTGGTTTAAAAATATATCTTTATTTATACTGTTGCATAGTACAATGTATGAACTGGGACTCTGTAGTGTGATTCAGGGGACAACAATTGTGTGATGCTGATCAATTATTGAAGCAAATGCAGTGTGATGAGACCCATGTGAAATGTAAAATGCATTAAGAAAAAACATTTCAGAAGGGAAGACAACTCAAAAGGGTTGCTTTAACATGTCCTTTTTCTGCTTTCTATGTGTTGTTCTATGAAACATATTGCAATTCTTATCTACTTAGGCTATTATCTTCTAGAAATTTTAGCTAATAATACAAAACTGCACACATTAGGAAGAATTCACATATGTTTTCATATACAGGTGAGGAACCACGATAAAAGCAATTTCTACTTTTTGGTTATACATTTTGATTGCTAATGTACATGTACACAGGTTTTCCAGGCAAAAATAGCAACACAATTCAAGATGATCAAAGCACTGTTAGCTCTAATACTTGGGGTGCTAGAGTTGGGGGACGTTAATTCTTCCCTTTTCTCTGCTCTATGTATAAACAGGAAGTCTCTTTTCCCTATCATGAGTCATCCCCCTCCTCAACTCCTGACCCAGCTGCTCCGCTCCTCCCCCATCTGGCCAGGGATTTTGCAGCGATTTCTCTCCATGGATTGTTCTAATAAATAGATTCTAGAGTATGGTAATAACCAGGTGGCTGGTGCCATGAATATATTTAGGCTGGGTGCACATGGTCAGTAATTGGCAGCGCTTTGGACGCAGTACATGTCCGCTGCATCTAAAGCGCAGCCAGCTTTTGAAAGCAGGTGATTCCACATGTGTTCATTGAACTGTGCAGAATCACTGCATCCAGTACATTGTATGGGTGATACTTATCCGCGGGTGAGCCACGGTCGTCGGTGCACGCATAGTGGGCATGGGATTTCTATGTTGCAACATCCGGATGCTGCAGGTTGGACGCTGCAGATGTAAGCAGCTTCCAACCTGCAGCGTTTACTGACTGAGGGAATGTACCCTTAAAGATCTTGTGTGCACATTTGAATAGTCATTTCCTTATGATTGCTATTTTTGCTTTTTATGGGTACATAGTGTACAATTTGTAGATTTTGTGCTATGACTACATGTGTAATGTGAAGTTATACAATAAAACACTACATTTGTGCTGGCATGTGAAATATTTTTATTTGCTTTAATATGTATTGTTTTATTTTTCTTGTGGATGACATGTTTTGAAATTTTGGTGAGATTATCCATTTTCCTGTTTTTTTTTTTTTTTTTTTTAGTTTCCTTTTCCTGACATATCTGGGTTTTTTTTTAATCTTAGGAATGATTTGCATTGCTGAAAAGTTTCTCTTTTAAGACATTTTCTTTGATGTAAAAAATGATTCAATCTTTGATCAAAGACTTTAACAATTTACCAAAAGCACAACTTTGTGAGTTTCAATAGACGCACGCTCACTTACTGTGCCTTTTACTTTTTAATCTAAATCTGTTTTTCTTTTCCATCCCAAGTAAATTAAAGCAATACATTTTACATGCTTACTATTTTTTATCTTTAATTATTACTAGTGATGAGCAAATATACTCGTTACTCGAGATTTCCCGAGCACGCTCGGGTGTCCTCCGAGTATTTTTTAGTGCTAGGAAATTTAGTTTTTATTGCCGCAGCTGAATGATTTACATCTGTTAGCCAGCATAAGTACATGTGGGGGTTACCTGGTTGCCAGGAAATCCCCACATATACTTATGCTGGCTAACAGATGTAAATCATTCAGCTGTGGCAATAAAACCTAAATTTCCAAGCACTAAAAAATACTCGGAGGACACCCGAGCGTGCTCGGGAAATCTCGAGTAACGAGTATATTTGCTCATCACTAATTATTAGTCAAAATTTCTATGTACCATTTAATAAATCAATAGTTTCTAAAGATATTGATTATTTAAGATTGTATCAGCTAAAGTTTTCAGGGATGATTTCAGTTTCAGAACAATTTACATACTATATTTTGAATGCAAATTGTTATGAAAATGTTTTTTTCTCTGATTTTCCTCAATGGTTTCTGCAAATGAGTATAATGTTCAAATCATCAACCGTTAGAGTTTAAATCAAATTTTACTGGACAAACTTCCCAATGATAACAGTATTTTTTTCAAAACTAAAGAAACTAAAAAATGCACTGTCCCAAGTTGTTATGCACAACAGAGTTTCCAAATATTTTATAGGTTGTTAAAAACTGAAAATAAATGGTCATTTGTTGAATTACCAGCATTAAAATGTCATATTTACTGAAATCAATTTTTTTAGCCAAAAACATCTTAACATGCCAAGTTACATGTTAGCAGAAGACCCCTCTTTTATATCACCTTCACAATTCTTACATTAACTAAACTTTTGTATTTTTGAATAGTTTCTGCATGAATGTCTTTGAAGGATGCTAGAATAGCCTCCCAGAGCTGCTGTTTTGATATGAACTTCCTCTCATCCTCATGGTTCTTTTGCTTGAGGATTACTCCAAAGATACTTCTTGATAAAGTTGAGGTCAGAGGAGGATGGTGGCCACACCATGAGTTTATCTCCTTTTAAGCTCATAGCAGCCAATGGCTCGGAGATATTATTAGTATGAGATGGTGCATTGTACTGCAGGAAGATGATTGTGCTACAAATCCCATGGTTCTTATTTATGTACAATGGATGAAAGTGGTCAGGCAGAAATTCTATATTCTTTGCTAAGGTTATTTTCACACCTTCGGGATCCCTAAAAGAGGCAATCACCTCTCTCTTCAGGTCCAAAACATGACTCGGCCACCTTTTTTCTGATGTCACAGCCTTTTGGGGACATGGTGGCCATCCATCAAACATCCACTATTCCATCCATCATGATCATCCAGGGTTACATGCACTCATTAGTAAAAAGACTGTTTTAAAATTAGTCATGTATATATGGGCCCATTGCAACAGTTTCTGCTCATGAACACTCTTTAGGGGTGGCCAAGTAGTAGGTTTATGAAAAACTGCAAGCTTCTGGAGGATCCTAAGCCTTGTGTGTTGCAGGACTTCAGAGGCATCAGCAGCTTCAAATACCTGTTTGCTGCTTTGTAATGGTATTTTAGCAGCAGCTCTTCAAATTCAATTAATTTGTCTGACAGAAACTTTCCTCATTATGCCTTTTAAAGCTCCGTAAAATAGAGCTTTCATTATTGTTAAGTTAAAAACTTTCAATAACCTTCTAAACATTAGATGGTGTATGTCCAATGAGAATGATCTAACAAAGCAATTTTACAGGGTGGGCCATTTATATGGTTACAGTTAAATAAAATAGGCATGGTTGTAGATATCAATTTCCGGTTTGTGGCACATTAGTATATGGGAGGGGGAAAACTTTACAAGATGGGTGGTGACCATGGCGGACATTTTGATGTTAGCCACTTTGGATCCAACTTTATTTTCTCCAATGGGAAAAGGGTCATGTGACGCATCAAACTTATTGAGAATTTCACAAGGAAAACAATGGTCTGCTTGGTTTTTACGCAACTTTATTCTTTCATGAGTTATTTACAAGTTTATGACCACTTACAAAATGTGTTCAAAGTGCTTCCCATTATGTGGATTGTCAATGCAACCCTCTTCTCCCACTCTTGACAGACTGATAGCAACACCGCAGAAGAAATGCTAGCACAGGCTTCCAGTATCCATTGTTTCATTTGCTGCACATCTCATATCATCAAAGCATAGACAATTGCCTTCAGATGACTCCAAAGATAAAAGTCTAAGGGGGTCAGATTGGGAGACCTTGGTGGTTAGAGTTGAGCAACTTTTACTCTTTTAGGTTCGAGTCGGATTTCATGAAACCCAACTTTGTCAAATCGGCCAATTATTGTGAAAGGTCGGGGATCCGACTGAATCACGAAACCCAATACAAGTCAATGGGGAAGCAAAGCCGGCAGTAAGTGGAGGACAGGAAAACACCTACAGTGCCCATTTTAATGCCAAAAACATTAATTCTTGTTACTTAAGCTTGTCAATCTTAATTTGCCTTATAATAATAGTTAGGCATTGAAAATTGGGGGTCATTTGGCTAAAGTTGTGGGGGGGGTAGGGCTGGCTCAAGTTTTCTGTGGGCCCAGGAAACGTGGACTACATCACGGCAGTGGAGCAGGGAGAGGTAAGTATTTCAACATTGCAAGTGCTGTGATCCTGAGTAAGCAGAGGGGCACACTCGTTCGCATTGGCACTGGCACAGGGCCCCTTAAAGTACAGTGGTGTGTTTGATGGCGGGGGTGCCTCCCATCGGTAGAGACACTTTTGCGTACTATGAGGGGCCCTGTGCCAGTGACGTTGCCAACGAGTATGCCCCCCACCTAATGAAGGAACCTGCCCTTTCATCTGCACCTTCCTCTTTGTCCCCGTGTAAGGTGGTATAGTATGCGGGAAGGGGAACCTGACTTTCAGCAGGATCAGATTCTGACTGTGTAGAGTGCAAGCGGAATGTAGTGGTCTGGGTCAAAGTACCAGCAGACTCATCTAGCAGTGACTGGGCAATGGGCAGGATGAGGAGGAAACACAGATATAGGCCCAAATAATAAAGTAGGCTAAATGCAGTTCAAAATTGGTAACAGGACTAAACAGGCGGCATTGCATTGTTCAGTGGAGGAAAACTGTAATGAGTGGCAGACACAGTTAGTAGACCCAAATAATAAAGTAGCCTAAATGCAGTTCAAATGTGGTAACAGCACTAAACAGGCGGCATTGCTTTGTTCAGTGGAGGACAACTGTAATGAGTGGCAGACACAGTTAGTAGGCCCAGGTAATAAAGTGGGCCAAATGCAGTTCAAATTTGGTAACAGGAGTAAACAGGTGGCACTGCTTTGTTCAGTGGAGGAGAACAACAAGCAGCGGCAGACACCTTTAGTAGGCCCAACCAAACAAGTAGGCCAAATGCAGTTAAATATCTGATATAGCCTGAAAATTGAAGCTCAGCTGTGTTCAGTGGAGAACACCAAGCAGCGGCAGACACCGTTAGTAGGCCCAACCAAACAAGTAGGCCAAATGCAATTTAATATCTGATATAGCCTGAAAATTGAAGCTCAGCTGTGTTCAGTGGAGGAGAACACCAAGCAGTGGCAGACACCGTTAGTAGGCCCAACCAAACAAGTAGGCCAAATACAGTTTAATATCTGATATAGCCTGAAAATTGAAGCTCAGCTGCGTTCAGTGGAGAACACCAAGCAGCGGCAGACACCTTTAGAAGGCCCAACCAAACAAGTAGGCCAAATGCAGTTTAAAATTGCTTACAGGGGTACACAGGCAGCATTGGTTAGTTCAGTGGAGGTCAACTGTAAGGAGTGGCGCAGACAGACTTAGTAGGCCTAAAATAATAAAGTAGGCTCAATGTAGTTTAAAATTGCTTACAGGGGTACACAGGCGGCATAGCGTTGTTCAGCGGAGGACAATTGTAAGGAGTGGCTGACACAGTTAGTAGGCCAAAATAATAAAGTCAGGTAAATGTCTGCCAAAATTTTTTTCAAAAATAAACAGGTGGCATAGCTACGTACAGGGGTGGGCTCCTCTGATGAGTAGCAGACAGTGGTAGTTGGCGCAAAGTATTAAATGGTCTAAATGGAGGCTAGGGCCCCTGTATATTTTAACTATCATCTATCATTTCAACAAATTTGTATTGGCAGTGCCATTGAAGGATTTATCAGCACAGACTACACTGTGGTGGAGCAGGGAGAGGTAAGTATTGCAAGTGGTAGAGCACTGTTCGACCAGGGGGGGAACACTCTCTCATGGGCGTGGTACTGGCACAGGGCCCCTCATATTACGATGGTGTGTCTGACGTTGGTTGTGCACCACCACCATCAGAGACACTTCATTGTACTATGAGGGACCCTGTGCCAGTGCCATTGCCCAAGAGTGGGCACACCCACCTGTCCAGGCAAATGGCACTCGCACGTGTGCTTGCGCTAGGTGATGACCACGGCCCTGTGGGGGGAGTCAGCCCACTTAGGAAGGTATAAAAATGGCCTATGGTGGACATTCAGCAGCTGCAAATGGAGGAATTGGAGCAGTCAGTAAGAGGAGGCCAAAAGCAAGACATTTTTCAGGCAAGCTACGTGTCAGCAGGGGAAGGTGGGGCAAAATAATTAGAAATCCATGATTGGTTCATTTTAATGAAAGTTAGATCATCAACATTTTGGGGAGCCAGATGAGTCCTTTTTTCGGTCAGTATTGAACCAGCAGCACTGAACACTCTTTTTGATAGCACACTAGCAGCTGGGCAAGTGAGCTCCTGTAATGCATATTCTGCCAATTCAGGCCAGGTGTCTATTTTAGATGCCCAGTAATCAAAGGGGAATGACGTGTGAGGGAAAACATCGATAAGGGAGGAAAAATAGTTTGTAACCATACTGGACAAATGTTGTCTCCTGTCACTTTGAATTGATGCAGCAGTACCTGTCGTGCCTGCGGTCATTGCGAAATCACTCCACAACCTGGTCATAAAACCCCTCTGTCCAACGCCACTTCTGATTTGTGCACCTCTATCACCCCTGACATTTTGCCCCCTGCAGCTCGTGTGAGAACCATCACCACTGCTGTGTGCTGAGAATGCCTGAACCAAACGGTCTACAAAAGTTGCTTGTTTGGTAGCCAATATTTGTTCAAGGTTCTCATGTGGCATGATATTTTGTAATTTCCCTTTGTAGCATGGATCCAGGAGGCAGGCCAACCAGTAATCATCATCGGTCATCATTTTTATAATGCGAGGGTCCCTTTTTAGGATACGCAAGGCATAATCAGACATGTGGGCAAATGTTCCAGGTGTCAATTCACTGCTTGTGCTGGGCTGAGGAGCACTTTCTTGCAAATCAACATCACTTGTCTCCCGCAAAAACCCTGTACCTGACCTTGCAACGCCACCAGTTTCTATTGCCCCCTGAGAAGCATCCTCCTCCCATAAATATTCATCCCCATCATCCTCCTCCTCCTCCTCTTCATCCACCACCTCATCCAGGAGAGTTCCCTGAGCAGACAATGGCTGACTGTCATCAAGGCTTCCCTCACCCTCGGCTGCAGACGCCTGCTCCTTAATGTGCGTCAAACTTTGCTTCAGCAGACGCATTAGTGGGATGCTCATGCTTATGATGGCATCGTCTGCACTTACCAGCTGTGTGCATTCCTGAAAACACTGAAGGAATTGACAGAGGTCTTCTAGCTTCGACCACTGCACACCTGACAACTCCATGTCTGCCATCCAACTGCCTGCCCGTGTATGTGTATCCTCCCACAAATACATTACAGCACGCCTCTGTTCGCACAGCCTCTGAAGCATGTGCAGTGTGGAGTTCCACCTTGTTGCAACGTCGATTATTAGGCACAGCTGGGGAAGCTTCAGTGATCGCTGATGGTTCTGCATAATGCTGGAGTGTACGGGCGACCGGCGGATGTGCGAGCAAAGTCTTCGCACCTTCAGGAGCAGGGCTGGTAACCCCGGATAACTTTTCAGGAAGCACTGCACCACCAGGTTCAAGGTGAGAGCCAGGCAAAGTATGTGTTTCAGTTCTGAAAGGGCTATCGCAGCCATAAAATTCCTTCCGTTATCACTGACTACCTTGCCTGCCTCAAGATGTACACTGCCCAGCCATGACTGAGTTTCTTGCTGCAAGTACTCTGCCAGTACTTCTGCAGTGTGTCTGCTGTCGCCCAAACACTTCATTTCCAACACAGCCTGCTGACGCTTACCTCTAGCTGTTCCATAATGGGACACCTCATGTGCAACACTGGCAGCTGCGGATGGAGTGGTCATGCGACTGCGCTCTGTGGATGAGCTCTCGCTTCTGGAGGAGGAGGAGGAGGAGGGGTGTCGAACACCTACTGCCAACTGTTTCCTAGACCGTGGGATAGGCAGAACTGTCCCACTATGGCTGTGCCCTGTGGACCCTGCATTCACCACATTTACCCAGTGCGCAGTGATGGACACATAATGTCCCTGGCCATGCCTACTGGTCCATGCATCTGTTGTGAGGTGCACCTTTCTACTGACTAATTGCCTGAGTGCATGGACAATGTGGTCTTTGACATGATGATGTAGGGCTGGGATGGCTTTTCTCACAAAAAAGTGTCGACTGGGTAGGTCATAGCGTGGTACTGCATAGGCCATCAGGTCTTTAAAAGCTTCGCTTTCAACCAACCGGTAGGGCATCATCTCTAACGAGATTAGTCTAGCAATGTGGGCGTTCAAACCCTGTGTACGCGGATGAGAGGATGAGTACTTCCTTTTCCTAACGAGAGTCTCTTGTAGGGTGAGCTGGACTGGAGAGCTGCATATGGTGGAACTAGCGGGGGTGGTGGTGGACATGGCAGATTGAGAGAGGGTTGGTGATGGTATTCTTGATGTTGGCCTACATGCAGTGTTTCCTCCCAAGAACCTGGCGATTCCCTGACTGCCTTTGCCACAATACCTCCACATTTGCTGCAAGTGGTGTCCTAAATGGTGGGCTTACAGTGAGGGAAGCAATGAAGCGTTGCTGACTACCTTCATGCTGAGCAGGTGCACCAACATTACGGGACGTTTGGTAGTTAGTCCAGGCTTGCAAGTGCATGCTGCTTAAATGTCTACGCATGCACGTTGTATTTAAATTTAGGGGATTCTTCCCTCTGCTAAAGGTCTTTGAGCATTTCTTACAGATAACTTTGCGCTGATCATTCGGATCTTGGTTAAAAAATTGCCACACTGCACTCTTCCTACTATAATATACCTTTTCAGGCATTGCACGCTGTGCTACTTTCAACGGATGGCCACGCTGTCCTAAAAATGTTTTAGTGTTAGACACACGTTTTGGGCCTGATATGGGCCTGCCAGATGAAAGCTGTTGCGATGTTGATGCCTGCTGCGGATCATACTCCTCCGCTTCAGAGCTCCTGGCAGCGGCACCCTGTTCCCCCAATGGCTGCCAATCTGGGTCAACAACTGGGTCATCTATCACCTCCTCTTCAATGTCCTGTGCACCATCCTCAGTGACACCGTGTAAGGTGTTATAGCGTTCAGGACGGGGCACCATAGTCTCATCAGGGTCAGATTCTGGCTCAGTACACTGCAAGGGCAATGTAGTGATCTGAGTCAATGGAACAGTATAATAATCTAGCTGTGGCTGTGCATCTGTGCACTCCATGTCCGATTCATCTTGTAGTGGGCTGTTAACTATTTCCCTTTCTAACCCTGGCCCGGTATGTGTAAAGAGCCCCATGGAATAAACTGTAGTGTCGCCTGCCGCATCCTTCACTTTTGCTTTGGGTGAAGGACACAAGGAAGCAACTTGTTCCTGACCAGGAGCATCCACTGACGACTCGCTGCTTTTATATTTCGAACTTTCGGAAGAGGAGGCGAAAGAGCTAGAGGCTGAGCCAGCAATGTAAACCAAAACTTGTTCCTGCTGCTCCGGCTTTAAAAGCGGTTTTCCTACTCCCAGATAAGGGAACCTTCGAGGCCTTGTGTAGCCAGACGATGATGCTGTCTGAACAACTCGAGCCTTAGGTGCTATTTTGCTTTTCCCAGTACCACCAGATGCTCCACCACCACCACCACCATCATTACCAGCTGGCAATGACCGCCCACGGCCTCTTCCACCAGACTTCCTCATTTTTGGGAAAATGTAACCAAGCTAACAACCGTTATATGGTACTAAAAAACAAGGTAGAAGGTGTATATAAACTTGTTGAGAATTTAAATCTCCCTTTATTATGTGGGAGACTGCTGCCAAAAACCAGGCCCACTGTATTATACTACACAATGTAAGTGGCAGAACGTGGCAGGCAGATATACGACAAACAGAACTGACGCAGATCCACTTAGGGGCAATTTAAATCTCCCTTTATTACGTGGGAGTCTGCTGCCAAAAACCAGGCCCGCTGTATTATACTACACAATGTAAGTGGCAGAACATGGCAGGCAGATATACAACAAACAGAACTGACGCAGATCCACTTAGGGGCAATTTAAATCTCCCTTTATTATGTGGGAGACTGCTGGAAAAAAACAGGCCTGCTGTATTATACTACACAATGTAAGTGGCAGAACGTGGCAGGCAGATATACGACAAACAGAACTGATGCAGATCCACTTAGTGGCAATCTAAATCTCCCTTTATTATGTGGGAGACTGCTGCCAAAAGCCAGGCCCACTGTATTATACTACACAATGTAAGTGGCAGAACATGGCAGGCAGATATACGGCAAACAGAACTGATGCAGATCCACTTAGGGGCAATTTAAATCTCCCTTTATTATGTGGGAGACTGCTGGAAAAATCCAGGCCCGCTGTATTATACTACACAATGTAAGTGGCAGAAGGTGGCAGGCAGATATATGACAAACAGAACTGACGCAGATCCACTTAGGGGCAATTTAAATCTCCCTTTTTATGTGTGGGAGACTGCTGCAAAAAACCAGGCCCACTGTATTACACTACACAATGTAAGTGGCAGAACGTGGCAGGCAGATATATATAAAAAAAAAAAAAAGAAACCGTACTACAATAACAATCTCCCTACAATGATCTCAGGACAAGTATGGCAGCAATAAAAAAGACTGCTGCACACAAAAGTGTGGACAAATAAACAATAGAACTGTGTAGAAAGGAGCAACAGGATTTTTGCTTTTAAAAAAGCAGTTGGTTTGCACAGTGGCATACAAACAGCAATGCAGCTATCAGGGAGCCTTATAAGGCAGCCTTATAAGCTACAGAGCTGAAGCACAAAAATCTAGCCTCCACTGTCCCTGCAAAGAAAAGGTAGTGTTGGACAGTGAAAATTGCTACAGCACAAGCGGTTTGGGGGTTAATCTTTCCTCCCTAACAATATCCCTGCTTCTGACGAAGCTGCAGCAACCTACCCCTATGCTCAGATCGGCAGAAGTAAGTTGGCGGTCGGTGTGCACGCCCCTTTATAGCCCCTGTGATGCCGCAGAAAGCAAGCCAATCACTGTCAGGCCCTTCTCTAAGATGGTGGGGACCGAGACCTATGTCATCACGCTGCCCACACTCTGCTTCTTCCTTCATTGGCTGAGAAATGGCACTGAAAGTGTCATACGAAACGTGACTTTGGCGCTAAGATCGCTGACCTCATGGCTGATCCCACAGTGGGATTGGGTCGGGTTTCATGAAACCCGACTATGCCGAAAGTCGGCCATTTTTCAATTTGTCCGATCCGTTTTGCTCAACCCTATTGGTGGTCATTCAACTGGCCCATGACGACCAGTCCACTTTCCAGGAAACTGTTCATGTAGCAATACTCGGACCTGACACCCATAATGTGGTGGTGAACCATCTTGCTGGAAAAACTCAGGGAACGTGGCATCTTCAGTGCATAAAGAGGGAAACACATCATCATGATGGTCATCGTGGGCCAGTTGATATATATTGATTTATATACATATAAATGGCCCACCCCATATTTCAGTGCAACACAATTCAAGATTAGCCAGGAATTTAAGTGCAAAACTATCACACTCTAGTACTTCCTAAAGGAGTCCCTACCTACCACCAAAAGTTGGCACCTTAATTTCAAATGATATGGCATGCCAGCTCGTCGGCATCTATCCCTTATATCCCTAAAACACCCCTAATATAAAGTGCATCTACAATAGATAATAACACATTACTATTGCTGCTATCTAATAACCAGAATACTTAGTAGAGACAAAATCCTGACTTCCATATATACAATAGGTATAAATCGATCTGTCAGTGAAAAGATAAGACAATAACAGACACTATCCTGAATAAATAAAAATCATACATACCAATTTCATCCTATTTATATAAAAATACTTCATCAGAATGCAAAATCCCGACGTGTTTCCCAGCATAAAGAAAAGATGGGGTTCACAAGAGGATATAATGGCGCACCATCATTGCAGTACCATCGTGTGGCCACAAAAAATAAGGCATGCATGACATATGACATAGATGTGAACATAGTCTTAATGTTATGCAGCTGTATTATGAAAACAGCACAAAAAATTAAAGGTTGCATTTGATGTTCTGTAGCCAGTCACCAAATATAACTACTACATTAAAAAGCTAATTTATATCACATCAGTTTAACCCTTTGGATGCTGTGGTCAATGGAAAATGTGGCATCAATATAGTTTAAAGGGAACCTGTCACCTGAATTTGGTGGGACCAGTTTTGGGTCATATGGGCGGGGTTTTCGGGTGTTTGATTCACCCTTTCCTTACCCGCTGGCTGCATGCTGGCCGCAATATTATATTGAAGTTCATTCTCTGTCCTCCGGAGTACACGCCTGCGCAAGGCAATATTGCCTTGCTCTGGCATGTACTCCGGAGGACAGAGAATGAACTTCAATCCAATATTGTGGCCAGCATGCAGCCAGCGGGTAAGGAAAGGGTGAATCAAACACCCGAAAACCCCGCCCATATGACCCAAAACTGGTCCCGCCAAATTCAGGTGACAGGTTCCCTTTAACAGAGGGTTGGTCGCCCTTTCATCCTAATACATCCCCTATTAACAGAACCTCATTGCCTCATGGCAAACACACTTCACTTCATAGAAGTGATATAAACTGAATACATTGAAGCAAAAACATATATACAAATTACCATTTGCATATACAATGCATTTTCAATTCAACACCATTTTTACATTTTGCACAGAAAAAACTAATAATGAAAATCACTGCATCCATAGCAGTCCGAAATAATAATATATCTTATTTATTTTGACTGATCAATTTTACCCCATCATTCAAAATGTGCGATTAACAAGATTATATGTATCGCAAACTGGTGTCAATGGTGCCAATGAATAATACAACATGTACTGTAAAAAGCAATCATATACAACTGCTACAAATAAAAAGCAAAACAAAGCTCCAAGTCTCAAACTATGGAGATACCAATTATTTGAGGTTTATTTTTTAAATACATTTTACATAGCCATACTAACCTACAGCGCAAAGCAAAAAGGTTGTAAAAATAAAATAAAAAAATAGCAGAATTTTTTTTCAACTAGACTTCACAAAAAATATTTTTTCCAGTTTGCAATAAATTATAGAGTATATTAAATACAACTAAAAAGACAAGCCTTCATGCAACTATGTCAATGGAAAAATAAAAAGATATGTCTCTGCAAAATGAGTGTTAAATAACAAAAAATAAATAAATGGCTGCATCCTCTGGGGTAGGCATTCACTTTGTGATTGATTGTCTGCAGCTCTATTCTTTTCACTAAAATACTATAGCTTTGACTAAACCACACAGACTCAATTATAAGTCAAGTAGATTTGTCTGGATTCCTTGGAGTACATCTTTAAATAAATTCAGCATAACTGTTATGGCTCTATTGTGAAAATCTGTCAGTATACAGTATATTTAGTTAAAGTGTCTAAGGAAAACACAGTTTTGCTTTACATTGGTTTGCATAAATATGTCATGTTATATATATATCTGCATAGTGAAACTGGGCACATAAAACCACATTGAACTGGAATAACATGGAAGTTACCTTGATTTCATATTATCAACATCTTATTGACATATGACGATCAAGGTTTAAAAGGATTTATCAGCAGAAAAAAAGTCACGAGACTTGGAAAATGATGACACAAGCCAAATATATTTTACATTGTGTTCTGAAAAGCAGGAAGAAGATCAAAAAACTACATTAATTTGGTACCACTGTAATCATACTGACCTGCGAAAAATTAGTTACACGTACAGTATACTTTTTCTTTACAGTGAAAGCAATAAAAAACTAAAATAAAAAAACACAGGAAAGAATTGCCTTTCTTTACCATTTCACCACATTTAGGCTTTTTCTTCCTAATTGTCAGTATATTACATGGTGAAATGAATGATGTCATTAAATATTAAAACTTTTCGAACAAGAAAAAACTGTCATATAGCTATGTCACTGGTAAAAAAATATTGTATGACCTTAGGAAGAAGCAGAGGAAAAAAGTAAAGGGCAAAAACAGAAATGAGTTTTGTCATTAAATCGTTAATGATGATTCGAAAATGAGCTGCTAAAATAAAATCTGTTCTCTAAAAATGTGTATTTGGGTATCAATAGAAACATTTAATTACAGGGAACTTGAAGGGGTTGTTGCTGCTCAGACAACTGCTTCTCAATTCCTATGTTTTCCGCAAATTAAATAATGAAGACGTATACTCACCTTCAGTGTCAGTGCCATTCCAGCAGTATCAGTTTTGGCTCTTCAGTGTTATGTTACGCGATCCCTGTGGTCAATCAATGCTGACTTCATTCTCCACTACTTCTGACAAATCAGACATCCAGATGAAGGGGGAGCTTCGGTTGTTCTCTCATTCACCGCAAATGTCTCATATGAGGATGATGAAGCCCGTGCTGATGGTCCACAGGAATCCCGTGACATAGCAATGTCATGCAAGCCCTGAGAGCACCAGTGTTGACCCCTCTGAAATGGCGCTGTCCCTAGAGGTGAGTTTGGATTACATTTTTTTACCTGAGGGGAAACATAGGGATTGAAAAGTGATTGTCCGAGTACTGGATAACCACTTTGAAGTTCACTAAGTTCATAAGGGCAATTTTTGGAAGTGACTGGTCCACACAATTTTGCACTTATCCTCTTGCATGATAGTACAAATTCAATACTCACTTAACAGCTAGCTTGGAATATTTCAGACTTACTACTTTCTTCCATCTGAAGGATAATCACCACCAGCTTCATTACTCTATCTAAATGGGCCATTTTGTTTATGTTTTGAGAAGCTGTGTTTACCTGATGCTTCTGTCTGTGGATACCAGAACAGAAAACAGCAATGTGACCTCTACCTCCCACTCATTAAACATTTCTGACACAATGTAATGATCTGTGTAGGTTCATAAAGCAGGGAAGCATGTGAATTATAATTATAATATAAACCAATTAATATCAACTGACAGTTATAGTGTGGTGCAGATCTTCCCTCATGTAGCATCGTATCATTCCCCAAGGCTCAGACACTATGTAAAATCCTCGAATCATGCGTGTTCCTATGTGCACAATGCCTTACTTCTACTAAATTGCTTTATGAAGCCATGTTCTTCTTTTTATCCGCATCCTGTGTATTTAAAAATAATATTGGTTGTACTACAACATACAGCTTCTTGCTCTGCTTATCCATTCATCGACATATCATATAGTATATTAAAAAAATAATATTAAATATATTTTCTTCTTTGCTATTATTATGACAATATATGAATATATATTTGAACTTGTAAGATAGAATTTTTTAAAAATTTGCAATTAATTGATTCATCACTAATGACAAATACTCCAAAACCTCCAATTACCTGGAAAAGATGTGTAATACTCTGAAGTCTACTGACTTTGCATATTGAACCCTTTTCAAGGACTCTAAAGCAAGCAACACAGCTCTAGTAAAGTTCAAGTGACATCAACCTATTTGGCTAAGGATAAACTGATGGAAAGAAGTAACAAATAGACTGTTTAATAACACACTGAACTGACAGACCTTTTATGCTTTTTGAAATATAATAATGGTATGAAAAATGATCCCTTGTTGGGGTGCAGAATAATGCTGTGTGATGTTTATACGCAGGTGGTGTACATGGAAGAAGCTGCAGGTTTCTAACAAGTCTTCCAAAAATTATCCCTTTTTGGGAGCAATAAGAGGTTTGCTGTTTGTCAACAGATGAAGCAATGGCTTTTAAAGAATCTGTCAAAAAATTATTCCCATTTTGAGATTAGAAATAAGTTTGATTTTAAAAGTGAAGAAGCAATGACTTCTTAAAAAATGTGAAAACATTTTTTGGATATCCTTCAGTTTTTTCTATACTACACAGGGTAGATTTCTCATCATCAGCTCTACCCTCTCCTAGTGTATCCTCACTCATCCCCTGTAGACTGTGAGCCCTTGCGGGCAGGGTCCTCTCTCCTTCTGCACTTGTGTGTGCCTTGTTTTTTACTCATGTCTATTGTATTTGTCTATCTTTGCCCCCTTTTCCCATGTAAAGCGCCATGGAATAAATGGTGCTATACAAATGTATAATAATAATAATCATAAATGTATAATAATAATAATAATCAGCAGTAAAGCATAGCTCTAAAATGCAATGGAGAAGATTTGTGTGGCTGTCTACCAGCATTGGAATCAAAAGTGGCAGTTGCAGCAGCTGCACAGTAAAGAACATGAATAGACAGGCAAAAAGATGTCTGACTCTATAGTTCTAGCAGTGGTATCTCTGACAATAGAGCTAAGGCCTGAAACGCGTTAGAATGTTTTATTCTTTTTAATCTGTTTTTCTTTTAAATGGAATAAAATAAATAACAAACTCTATTTACATCCAGCCTATAGTTCTTTTTTTCTCTCCTTTCTAAATCCATTAAAGCACATGTCCCACAATGAGGCAGGTTGGTTTGATGTGCGGTTGTATTACTGATGCAAACTCTCACCATGCCAGCCAGAACACACTGAGCTCAGTGTAAGAAGCACTGCCTTAAATTTTTATGGAATAAATAGGTAAAAGAAGGTCAGAAAGTTTTTATTTCAAATTACGGACATTTGTGTGTTTATTTCAATTAAAGGACTCTACTCTGTCTGTGTCTTGATAAAATTTGATTGTGGGGTTAGTAATTGGGGTGTCTTATAGACGCCTCTCCATTACAAAAAGAGATAAGTGAACTTGTTCGAAAAACAATCGTCAAGCATAAATTCAGCACGAATATGATACATTCAGATTCGTGATCAGAAACAGAAACAAAATTTTATAAAATCGGAAACATTCGGGAAAATGTACGGGAAAATATTTGCGTTTGCCACTAAAGTATTTTCAGCACTTTGGCTATGATAATGGTAGTGTATGATGAGCATGGGGCATGGGTTAATGAGGAGAGGGAATCTGCAGAGCTCGGAGGTGCGACATGTTTGTAAACAGCAATTTTTTTCTTCAATCTTTGTGTGCACATTGCAGCTAGCCAATCAGGGCACAGGAAAATATCCACAATGTCCTGACACAATAGCTTGTGTCATTGGCTGCTGAAATCACATGTCCCTCTCCAAATAAAGAGTGGACAACTTGTTTTAGAGCCATTTTGACACTGCAACAGTGCAGGGAGTCTGATTCTGACAATGGCACTTTTTGCAGCTATATTTTAGGTAGTTAGCTAGGCGGTTGTTTATTAGTCAGATAGTTTAGCTAGCTAGTGTTCTGTGTGGCTGTGAAATCGACCTTCCAGCAGATTTTTTTTTTTTACTATTACTGAGATCCACGGACAAAAGTGCGGGGCACATTTCATACAGGTGTGTTGTGCACTGCTTCTATTGTGCTCTCACTGAAGAGCAGGAAGAAGGTGAGCTTCAGTGCTCCTTTCATTTGATGTGAACGCTGTGTGGTGGCCATTGTTGCTGTATTTCTTTGCTTGTGGGGTGGCACGATCTAGAGTCATGGGGACTCAGGCTTGCAGCATGGGTGCTGTGGGACACCAGGCTGTCTGCCCTGCTGGTGCATTGCTGCTATGGCGGTGGTCAGGGCACAGCTCCACTCCGTTAAGGCGGTATGACCCACTACAAGGTTTGCTGTGACATGGCAGTGGGCTTCATACACTCTGATTAGAATGTTAAACTAAGAACCTCATGTTCAGTTACATAACTTTTTGCCTAGTGGCTTTAGATCAATGTATTATTTTTGGAGGTGCAGTTCATGCTCTTTTTTTGGTATAAATCTATGTGTGGCCAGAACAAAACACTGGCACATGACTAATTCTTTCAAAAGACTGTATTGAGGACTAGGGGACACTCATTACAGGTGGAAGAAAGGCGATTCCAACAGCTAAACAGGAAAGGGTTCTTTACAGTTAGAGCAGTCAGACTGTGGAATGCCCAACCACAGGAGGTATTAATGGTATAGACACTATAACAGCTTTTAAAAAAGGGCTGGACAATTTCCTTGATCCACATAACATTGCGGGTTATAGCTAAATTAATTACCAAATGTATAATTGTTGGAGCAAGGTTGAAAGTGATGGATCTAGGTCTTTATTCAACCTACGTAACTATGTAAAGTGGGGAAAAAAAGTATTTAGTCAGTCACCAATTGTGCAAGTCCTCCCACTTAAAAAGATGAGAGAAGCCTTGACATAATAGGTAGACCACAACTATGAGAGTCACAATGAGAAATCAAATCCAGAAAATCATCTTGTCTGATTTGGCAAGATTTATTTTGCAAATTATTGTGGAAAATGGCTGTACATTAGTGCTTAGCCATATGGTGAGACTCGGGCAGGAAAGAAAGCTGCATGACTTTTGGAGAGCAAATTATCTTTGAATAGTTTGCGGACTCTATATACAAAGTATCTAAGTGCAACAGAAGAGCAGAATCTCCTCTCAAGTGACCCCATTTTGGAAATTATACCCCTTTAGGAATTTATCCACTGGTTTAGTGATAATTTTTACTCCATGGCTGTTTTCCAGATGCTAGCAGCAGTGTATATTCCCAAGTGAAAATTGCAAATCTGCCAGTGTAGTGACCAGTACATTGTAGTGCCTGTACATTATACCCAGCTTTTGCTTCTGGAGACTTTTACTCATAAATTAAGCTGCTCTCATCTCTACAGAAATGCTGAACATGTGAATGCTAATTGTGGTTTAGGAACACTGGGGCTCAGAAGGGAGAGGGGCATTTTGATTTGGGAATACAGAATTCTCAGTATTTCTCTTGGGGGGTGAGGAACCAAAGTGTTTTCCAAAGCTTTTGTACTGTGAGAAATGTGGAAGCTCCAATATTTTCATTGACAGATGAAGGACGAGAGTGGTGACTTGTTTTCGTTGATTGATTTGAAGCTTTTTATTGTAAACATTTTACATAACATTTTGCATCACATTCATCCTGTGCGCTACCTGAGCACTTACATTTGGTTTTCCATCATAATCTCTGAATTATGTAATATAAATGAAACCTCAGATGGGCCCATTCACTATAAGAGGCAGCAGAGTCCATCCTCTATTGAGTGGTGTTCTTTTCAGAGGTACAGAAAACTGTGACTGAACGTGCTTTTATGCACGCTTTAAAAATGCTTAAAAAGATAAACGTCACCAAATGTTTCATATTATAGGGAATCTTCCATCTGAATTAAGTTCCATCTGAATCAAGTGTATCAGAGATTTACACTGAAACCCCAGTGTAAGCACTCAGTGTAGAGGTCAGAATAAATGTGAGCCAAGCCTTACTGCAATTTTTAGGAGACATGATGAACAAATCAACAGCAGGTCAAGAATTGCATTTATTTATTTTTATGCCATATGCTCTGCGGTATAAGTGACTGGTTTATTCTTTGAGTCGGTGCAATTATAACGACAACAGATTTATTTATGTTTTTATGTTTGGCTGCTGTCATACTTTAGAAGACACTTTTTTTGCGAAACTTGCATCACCATATTCTAAGAGCTATAATTTTTTTATACTTTTCCGACAGTCATCAGTCATTTGAGGGCTTGTTTTTTGCTGAAGAAATTGACATTTTAAATGGAACCATACCAGTTTTTGATCGATTTCTATTCCGACCCTTAAGAGGCAGAATGACTAAAAATCAGCAATTCCGGAATGGTTGTTTAGGGATATTTTATGCCTTTCACCATATGGTAACAGTAATAAGACAATTTCATTCTTCGGGTCAGTGCATCTACAGCAAGCCCCCATTTAAATAATTGTTTTATGTTTTGCTGGTTTCACATAATAAAAACAATTTTATAGAAAAAAGAATTTTTTTGCATCACCATATTCTGAGCGCTATAACTTTTTTATTTCTCAATTTAAGGCAACTTGTTCTTTATGGGACAGGATGATGATTTCAGATATATAATTTTTCTTTACACTTGCATTTTTTTATGTAATTTTATTCCACTTTTTTGCAGTATTGTGAAAAAGCATATTTTTTTGCCAGTTTTTTTTTTTTTTACAGAGTTTACTGAACGGGTTAAATAGTGTGACAGTACCAAATATGTGGGGATTTAAAAAAAATATATATTTTTGCATTTTTTAAAACTTTTTTACTTAGTCCTTCTATGGGACCCTTGTCGTGGTTTGCAAGCTTCTGTATTTTGGGCACAATATCTACCAATACCTCAAGCATATTATACATAATTTTTCATCTTTATATTGTACATTTTTCCAGTTTTATGCAGGATGTAGTCAGGCCCGTCAGTGTTCATTGGGTTAATTGAGGTGTTTCTCCTTGTGGGGTGCACGTATTTAGTGCTGGGCAGCTTGCCTGATCTAACAGTATGGGCATCATAAGCAGACTGTAAGCCAGATACTGTGCATCACACATACCTGTGTGACTGGCATCCTATACAAGCCGCATCTGTGTGCATTTTTGATACTAGTAGTGATGAGGTTATATACTCGTTACTCGAGATTTCTTGAGCATGCTCGGGTGTCCTCTGAGTATATTTTAGTGCTCGGAGATTTAGTTTTTCTTTCCATAGCTGGATGATTTACATCTGTTAACCAGCATAAGTACATGTGGGGATTTCCTAGCAATCAGGCAACCCCCACCTGTACTTATGCTGGCTAACAGATGTAAATCATTCAGCTGCGGCAAGAAAAATGAAATCTCCGAGCACTAAAAAATACTTGGAGGACTGTTATGATCCTTAGTGGCTGAGGATCACAGAATGGACTAGCTAAGTTACTGAACATAGAACAAGCTCTAGGGAGGTGGTAACTGGACTGACCGCAACCTGATCCTAACAAACACACTGAAGGTAGCCGGTGAACGTGCCTAAATTCCTGGACGTCTCGACGCAGCCTGAGAAACTTGCTACCCCTATAGAGAAAATAAGACCTCACTTGCCTCAGAAAAATGACCACAAAGATATAGGAAGCCCCCAACAAATAATAACGGTGAGGTAAGGGGAAAATACAAAACGTAGAAATGAAAACAGATTCAGCAAATGAGGCCCACTAATACTAGATAGCAGAAGACAGGCAGGGAACTGTGCGGTCAGTGAAAAACCCTATACAAAATATCCACGCTGAGAATTCCAGAACCCCCACACCAACTAACGGTGTGAGGGGAGAACCTCAGCCCCCTAGAGCTACCAGCAAGCAAGGAAATCACATATTAGCAAGCTGGACAAGGACAAGTAAATAACAAAAAAAACATATTGAACACTGATGAGCAAAAAATAACCAAACAGAAAACTTAGCTTCTCTTGGAGAGACTGATAGCGAAGGAATTCAGGAGAGATCAAAATAGCACTGAATACATCGACAGCAGTCCAACACTGAAAGTCCAGGTGAGCTAAATAGGAAACCAGCTAACAGATAACGAGACAGCTGATCCAGCCTCAGACCTGCAGAATGACACAAAGAGCCACCAGAGGGAGCCCAAAGACAGCACTCACACAGTACCACTTGTGACCACAAGAGGGAGCCCAAAAACAGAGTTCACAACAGTACCCCCCCCTTGAGGAGGGTCACCGAACCCTCATCAAAACCCCCAGGGCGATCAGGATGAGCCACATGGAAGGCATGAACCAAATCGGCCGCATGAACATCAGAGGCGACAACCCAGGAATTATCCTCCTGACCATAGCCCTTCCACTTAACCAAATACTGAAGCCTCCGTCTAGAAATACGAGAATCCAAGATCTTCTCCACCACGTACTCCAATTCGCCCTCAACCAGCACCGGGGCAGGGGGCTCCACAGAAGGAACCACAGGCACCACATACCTCCGCAACAAAGACCTATGGAACACGTTATGAATGGCAAACGACGCTGGGAGGTCCAAACGAAATGACACCGGGTTAAGGATTTCTGAAATCTTATAAGGACCGATGAAGCGAGGCTTGAATTTAGGAGAGGAGACCTTCATAGGAACATACCGAGAAGACAGCCATACCAAATCCCCAACACGAAGTCGGGGACCAACACCGCGACAGCGGTTGGCAAAGCGCTGAGCCTTCTCCTGTGACAACTTCAAATTGTCCACCACATGGTTCCAAATCTGCTGCAACCTATCCACCACAGAATCCACACCAGGACAGTCAGAAGGCTCAACTTGACCCGAGGAAAAACGAGGATGAAAACCAGAATTGCAGAAAAACGGCGAAACCAAAGTAGCAGAACTAGCCCGATTATTAAGGGCAAACTCGGCCAATGGCAAAAAAGTCACCCAATCATCCTGATCAGCAGAAACAAAACATCTTAAATAAGTTTCCAAGGTCTGATTAGTTCGCTCGGTTTGGCCATTCGTCTGAGGATGGAAGGCCGACGAAAAAGACAAATCAATGCCCATCTTAGCACAAAAGATCCGCCAAAATCTGGACACAAACTGGGATCCTCTGTCAGACACAATATTTTCAGGGATGCCGTGCAAGCGAACCACATTCTGAAAAAATAGAGGAACCAAATCGGAGGAGGAAGGCAACTTAGGCAAGGGCACCAAATGGACCATTTTGGAAAAACGATCACACACCACCCAGATGACAGACATTCTCTGAGAGACTGGAAGATCCGAAATAAAATCCATGGAAATGTGCGTCCAAGGCCTCTTCGGGACAGGCAAAGGCAAAAGCAAACCGCTGGCACGAGAACAGCAAGGCTTAGCCCGAGCACAAATCCCACAGGACTGCACAAAGCAACGCACATCCCGTGACAAGGAAGGCCACCAGAAGGACCTAGCCACCAAATCTCTGGTACCAAAAATCCCAGGATGGCCTGCCAACACCGAAGAATGAACCTCGGAAATAACTCTGCTGGTCCATCTATCTGGGACAAACAGTCTCTCTGGTGGGCAACGGTCAGGTCTATCCGCCTGAAATTTCTGCAGCACTCGTCGCAAATCTGGGGAAATGGCAGACAAAATCACTCCCTCTCTGAGGATACCAGCCGGCTCTGAAACTCCCGGAGAGTCAGGCACAAAACTCCTAGAAAGAGCATCAGCCTTCACGTTCTTCGAACCAGGCAGGTACAAGACCACGAAATCGAAATGGGAGAAAGACAACGACCAACGAGCCTGTCTAGGATTCAGCCACTTGGCAGACTCGAGATAAATCAGATTTTTGTGATCAGTCAAGACCACCACACGATGCTTAGCTCCCTCGAGCCAATGTCGCCACTCCTCAAATGCCCACTTCATAGCCAACAACTCCCGATTACCAACATCATAATTCCGCTCGGCAGACGAGAACTTTCTTGAAAAGAAAGCACAAGGTTTCATCACTGAGCAATCAGAGCTTCTCTGCGACAAAACAGCCCCTGCTCCAATCTCAGAAGCATCAACCTCGACCTGAAAAGGAAGAGAGACATCAGGCTGACACAAAACTGGAGCCGAAGAAAACCGGCGCTTCAGCTCCCGAAAGGCTTCCACGGCCGCAGGAGACCAATTAGTCACATCAGAACCCTTCTTGGTCAAATCCGTCAAGGGTTTAACCACGCCAGAAAAATTAGCAATGAAGCGACGGTAAAAATTAGCGAAACCCAAGAACTTCTGAAGACTCTTAACAGATGTAGGCTGAGTCCAGTCATGAATAGCCTGGACCTTGACTGGGTCCATCTCAATAGTAGAAGGAGAAAAAATAAAACCCAAAAAGGAAACCTTCTGTACTCCGAAGAGACATTTTGAGCCCTTCACAAATAAGGCATTAGCACGCAGGACCTGAAATACCATCCTGACCTGCTTCACATGGGACTCCCAGTCCTCAGAAAAGACCAAAATGTCATCCAGATACACAATCATAAATGTATCCAGATATTCTCGGAAGATGTCATGCATGAAGGACTGGAACACAGAAGGAGCATTAGAGAGTCCAAAAGGCATCACCAAGTACTCAAAATGGCCTTCGGGCGTATTAAATGCTGCTTTCCATTCATCCCCCTGCTTAATACGCACAAGGTTATACGCACCACGAAGATCTATCGTAGTGAACCAACTGGACCCCTTAATCCGAGCAAACAGATCAGATAATAATGGCAAAGGATACTGAAATTTGACCGTGATTTTATTTAGAAGACGATAATCTATACAAGGTCTCAGAGAACCATCCTTTTTGGCCACAAAAAAGAATCCTGCACCAAGAGAGGAGGAGGATGGGCGAATATGTCCCTTCTCTAAAGACTCCTTTATATAACTCCGCATCGCGGCATGTTCTGGTACAGACAAATTAAAAAGTCGTCCCTTAGGGAACTTACTACCAGGAATCAAATATATAGCACAATCACAATCCCTGTGAGGAGGCAGGGCACCGGATCTGGGCTCATCAAATACATCCTGGTAGTCCGACAAAAACTCAGGGACCTCAGAAGGAGTGGAAGAAGCAATTGACACCAAAGGAGCATCGCCATGAATCCCCTGGCAACCCCAACTTGAAACAGACATAGCTTTCCAATCCAGAACTGGATTATGGGCCTGCAGCCATGGCAGACCCAAAACGACAACATCATGCAAATTATGCAGCACAAGAAAGCGAATCACCTCCTGATGTACAGGAGTCATGCACATGGTCACTTAAGTCCAATACTGAGGCTTATTCTCAGCCAATGGTGTAGCATCAATTCCCCTCAGTGGAATAGGGAATTCCAAAGGCTCCAGAACAAAACCACAGCGCCTGGCAAACGACAAATCCATCAGGTTCAGGGCAGCACCTGAATCCACAAAAGCCATAACTGAGTAGGATGACAAAGAACAAATTAAAGTAACAGACAAAATGAATTTAGGCTGTATAGTACCAACGGTGACAGATTTAGCGATTTTTTTTACGCGCTTAAAGCATGCTGAGATAACATGAGTTGAATCACTACAGTAAAAGCACAACCCATTTTGATGTCTATGATTTTGTCGCTCAATTCTGGTCAGAATTCGGTCACATTGCATAGACTCAGGTCTCTGTTCAGAAAACACCGCCAGATGGTGCGCAGATTTGCGCTCCCTCAAACGCTGATCAATCTGAATGGCCAAAGCCATTGAGTCATTCAGACTTGCAGGCGTGGGGAACCCCACCATAACATTCTTAATGGCTTTAGAAAGACCTTCTCTGAAATTTGCAGCCAAGGCACACTCATTCCATTGAGTAAGCACCGACCATTTCCGAAATTTTTGACAATACACCTCAGCTTCATCCTGGCCCTGAGAGAGAGCCAGCAAGGCCTTTTCTGTCTGATTCTCAAGATTAGGTTCCTCATAAAGCAATCCAAGCGCCAGAAAAAACGCATCCACATTCAGCAATGCAGGATCTCCTGGCGCCAGGGAGGAAGCCCAATCTTGAGGGTCGCCACGTAACAGGGAGATAACAATTCTAACTTGCTGAGCGGAATCACCAGAGGAACGAGGTCTCAAAGAAAGAAATAATTTACAATTATTCTTAAAATTCAGAAACCTAGATCTATCTCCAGAAAACAACTCAGGAATAGGTACCTTTGGCTCAGACATAGGACTGTGAACAACAAAATCCTGAATGCTTTGCACCCTTGCAGCAAGATGATCCACACTAGAAGTCAGACTCTGAATATCCATGTCTGCAGCTGAACTCAAAGCCACCCAGAGATTAAGGGGATGAGAGAAGCTGGACAGACTGCAGCAAAGGGAGAGGAAAAAAAAAATTGTACTCAGGACTTCTCTTATCCCACTTCTGCGATGCATTAAACACTTTTAGGCCTGCTGTACTGTTATGATCCTTAGTGGCTGAGGATCACAGAATGGACTAGCTAAGTTACTGAACATAGAACAAGCTCTAGGGAGGTGGTAACTGGACTGACCGCAACCTGATCCTAACAAACACACTGAAGGTAGCCGGTGAACGTGCCTAAATTCCTGGACGTCTCGACGCAGCCTGAGAAACTTGCTACCCCTATAGAGAAAATAAGACCTCACTTGCCTCAGAGAAATGACCCCAAAGATATAGGAAGCCCCCAACAAATAATAACGGTGAGGTAAGGGGAAAATACAAAACGTAGAAATGAAAACAGATTCAGCAAATGAGGCCCACTAATACTAGATAGCAGAAGACAGGCAGGGAACTGTGCGGTCAGTAAAAAACCCTATACAAAATATCCACGCTGAGAATTCCAGAACCCCCACACTAACTAACGGTGTGAGGGGAGAAACTCAGCCCCCTAGAGCTACCAGCAAGCAAGGAAATCACATATTAGCAAGCTGGACAAGGACAAGTAAATAACAAAAAAAAAACATATTGAACACTGATGAGCAAAAAATAACCAAACAGAAAACTTAGCTTCTCTTGGAGAGACTGATAGCGAAGGAATTCAGGAGAGATCAAAATAGCACTGAATACATTGACAGCAGGCCAACACTGAAAGTCCAGGTGAGCTAAATAGGAAACCAGCTAACAGATAACGAGACAGCTGATCCAGCCTCAGACCTGCAGAATGACACAAAGAGCCACCAGAGGGAGCCCAAAGACAGCACTCAAACAGTACCACTTGTGACCACAAGAGGGAGCCCAGAAACAGAGTTCACAACAGAGGACACCTGAGCATGCTCGAGAAATCTCACGTAACGAGTATATTCACTCATCACTAGTTACTAGGCAACAACCCTCTCCATGGATAGCAGTCATGTGAGTGGTTGGTTCATCAGTATTTTGCATTTTGCTGCCCACGCCTTTATCATGGGGGTCTACTGCATCCTTTAGTACATTGGTAATCTGTCCAGTTGTTTGTAAGGCTGGTTCATTTTCTGTGATGTTTTTTTAATTCATGTCCTTCTGTGAGCCGCTATGTTTACATATGGCAGATGTGACTAAAAATCGGTTCCTTGTATTTGAATAGGGTTAGTTCTGCTGTATGCTCATAAAGTTTGTGAAATTTTTATTCTAATTAATGGAATAGTAATTTATGTTTCTGAATATACCCTTTTAATATTTTATTATTACATAAACTATTTCTTACATTTAACAAAGACTTCTATAAAAAAACATAAAACAAATTCTGATGAAAAATTTTATATTACCATTTTGCACATGCACTGTGTCTCTTTAGTGAATATTGAACAAGATTTTCTATCAAATCTGTTCTTAGGAATGTGGTTATAAATTGAGCATTTTATTTAGGTGACATTTCTTGCATTGCAGTTGCAAGTGTGATACCGGCCAAAGAAACATATAAACAAATATTATATTTTGATAATATCTTAGTGTTTCTTATTTAAAGCTCATACACAATTCAAAATGCATACATTTGGATACATAATATGTACCTTATAAACTCAAGTATAAGGCGAGTTTTTTTAGCACATTTTTTGTGCTTAAAACACCTCCTTGGCTTATACTCGAGTAAGGGTCCCAGAAAATGGAGCCCGAGCAGCAGCAGTGGAGCAGCGGGTCACAGGATGCACGAGTCGGCTGCTGCGGCTAAAGCCTGTGCCTGCTGCTAAAGAGACATGAATATTCACTGCACTGGTAGTGAATATTAATTTTTTCTGTAATAGCAGACACAGTAGTCGCAGCCACCGACTTCCTGTAGTGGCTGGGCGGTCACGTGTGCCCACAACTTAAGAAAAAATAATATTCACTTCTCTCCACTCCCATCAGAGTGGAGACAAGTGAATATTCATTTCTCTTAAGTTACAGGCACACGTGACAGCCTGGCCGCTGCAGGAAGCCGGTGGCTGCGGCTGACACTGTGTGCTCTACTAAATAGCAATGAATACTCACTGCCCTCCATGCACATAGTCTTGGCATGGAGAGCACTGGGTATTCCGGCAGCTGTTCTCTGCTTTTAAGCAGCTCATGACGTTCCTGCCATGCGCTGCTTACAAGCATAAAATAGCTTCTTGCACCGGAACAAGATGCTGAGAGGGAGCACAGGTACAGTAAGTAGGATGTTTTTTGTTTTATTTATGGGGCCATGCATACAGGGATAGGGAAAAGGAGCCATGCATGCAAGGATAAGGATGCGGAGCCATGCAGGTTAGGATAAGGATGAGAAGCCACGCAGACCAGGATATCGATGAGGAGCCATGCAGACCAGGATAGGGATAACTAGTCATGCAGACCAGGATAGGGATGAGGAGCCATGCATACCAGGATAGAGATAAGTAAGCCATGCATACCAGGATAGGGATGATGAGCCATGCAGGCCAGGATGGGTATGAGGGCCATGCATGCCAGGATGGGGATAAGGAGCCATGCATACCAGGTTGGGAATGAGGAGTCATATAGTCCATGATTGGGATGAGGGAGCCATGCAGACCAGAATGGGGATGCGGAGTAATACATACCAAGATAGGGATAAGGAGTCATGTATACCAGGATGGGGATGAGGGGACAATGCATACCTGGCTTATACTTGAGTCAATATGTTTTCCCAGTTTTTTTGTGGTAACTTAAGTATATACGGTACTAACACTGTATGTTCCTGCTGTCATGTAGTTCCATTGACTTCTTGCTAACCAATTACTGAATAGTGTAAATTAAATGCATTCATGGTCAATACAGGTTACTGGTTTCCACATAGTGCGTTAAGTATGTAATTGAAGAATCTTATTAGTTACATTTTCTCAAAGATTTCACACTTTGTACAGCATATCCATGCCAGTGTGAAAGATAGTTGGGAAAAAGATACAGGCTAGAACAATGAAAGAGGTGAGTGGGGAGAATATGCTTCTCAAGCAATGTCCCGTAAACTACAAAATGTCAGGTTTATAAGCATTCATGCAATATAAAGAGGTGCAAAAATCAACATAATGTATGACAAAGTTTTTTCTTTCATGAAAAATGTGCACAATCCTCTCAATGACTCTTGAACCCCAAGGCAAATGTGATCAAGCCATGTAAATTCAAGTTACTTTTTACACTGCAGAGACAGGGCTCAGAACAATTTGTTTTCTTCATTTTTTTTCTTTCCTGCTTCACAACATGAATCAAGAAAACCAAACTGCACGTGCACGACATCCACCATCCATTGTAAAACATTATCATCTACATCTTATATCCCTACACGTTGTTCCTCTATAAACTATTAACAGAATTTTATTAAAACTGTTTAAGTATATAACAAAGGTATATTTACCAGAATGAAATCTAAAACTAAAATGACTTACAATATTTTTCATTATGCGAAGCTTGACAATAAAAGAACATGTTGCAACGAAATATCCAAATCTGAATTTTTTCACTTGTTATTGATGGCATACCCCCTGCAGTACATAATTTGTATATTACAAGATACCTGGGAATTATGTTATCACCTAACTGCAGCGTTGGGCCTGTGTGTAGCTGCACTTCTCCTTTGGTGTCTTTTAATATAACCATTACCTACAGTAGGGGACTTATTAGCCTTTAATAGATATGTTGTTTGTGTTTTGTAATATAATACAGAACAATTTTGCTCAATATACCGATAACAGACAGTCAGCTTATTTTATTTGGTTGCTTCTTTGTTTGTTTTTTTTGCTAGTATCTGATGCTAGTCTAAATATAAACTCTATAGGATTAGTAACAGTATATATTCAAATTTAATTTTTGCATTTTAAATTACATTCAAATTACAAAATATTCTATATCTCACTCTAGACAAATTGCAAAACCAAGATCAAATTAATTTAAAAGCAATTTGTGATCTGTCATGTTAGTATATTGTACCCATTCTATGTTCCAACTGACATATCCAATTTAATTCTCCTTATTCAACTTTGTAAGCCTAAGTTTTCCTAACCAAAAAAGTACCATCATGGAAACCAAACAGGCTTCCAATGCACACGTTATTAAAAATGTTTATCTTCCTGAAAAAATGCAAACTGACACTAGAGTTGGATTGATAGCAAACTTTCTGCACGCACCATAGTGAGCATCTTTAAAATTGCTTTTTTATATGACCATATGCAAATTGCCTTTTGAGAGGAAGAGAGAACTTGAGCTTTATAGGGCCACCTTTTGAAATCAGCGATCCTGACAAATCGACCCTTTAATGAGTATTGTAATGTGACTTAGGATAAAAGCCAAATCTGAATCTCAATTTTCAGACAGAGTGTTTTGGGGTATTGCCCCTCGTCATTGCAAAGTATGAGAACTAAGTTGGCCAGGTGAGAGGCTTTGGACTGAGGTCTAAGGCTTAACATTTCTGCTTGTAGAGAGTGACATACCGGCTCTGGCATGAGAATGTAAGGAGACATATTAGCCATGCAATGCTCCTATGAGAAATATAATAGGCAAATTGTCCCTTCACAGAGGAAGAGGACTTGAACTCCATGTCACCACCTGTTGGAAGCAGCAATCCTGCATGTCAATATAGACCATTTAACGAGTCTTGCAGTATGACTTAGGATAAAAGCTAAATCAGAATCTCAATTTGCATACATGGTGTTTAGGGGTATTTCCCCTCGTTAGTTCTCAAAATATGAGAACTAACTTGGCTAAGTTAGGTCTAACAGGTCTAATTTATACAACCACAAACTTTTACCCTAAAGTGGAGCTCTCATCCCTGATTCAATATTAAAATCCAGATCCAAAAACTACATCCCGATCTGACAATTTACTACTTGATATACAACACGTGCAAGATGATTGCTGGCATCAGTTGGTTACCTCAGCTACTGTCCAATGGAATATCTTAGTAGGATTTAACACTCTGAACTATTAACACAGTATGCACATGTAAATATTTCAAATACAAGTGAAATCAGGTGAAATCCTGATGAGTATAGAGGAGTGAACCAGAACGTAAATGTTCAGTGTTCATACCGGACAGTTAGTGTCCGGTGCTAAATGTTGAACACAGACTTTTCATGGAAGCCCATTGTAATGTTCCGAGTGCTGGGGGAAGTCAGTGGCAGAAAGAGAGAGATAATTTTTCAAGCTCAAAAGATTGGGTCTCTATTATTTTCAATGGGGTTTGGGTTGTGGTTCAAGTTTGAGTACAATTCTAGTATCCAAACCAAACGTCTGAATAAAGTTCAGGTCGGTACCATAGAATAATAAAATAGAATGTTAGAGTTGGAAGGGATATCCTGGGTCATGATGTCATCCCTTCAGAAATTTATAGACGGCAATTCATTTTCCTCTCAGCCTTATTTTTTCAAGCTACCGTATTTTGCCCTGAGCTGGGAATAGGGGTGTTCCATGGTCTGACACTACAGGGCGATGATATGACTACCTTCCAAGACTGGCACGGGAGATCTAAATCTTCCTATGCGCCACCTCTGGGGACATTTTCCCAGAGGCCACAGCAATGCAGTAATGGACATTCAGGGGCTCCATTCTTTCACAAAATGTCGGCATAGCCACCGTACCACCGAATGCCACCGAACCTGCCGCACCAGTCCGCCATGGAGTCATATAATCGCTGGACCACCGAACACCCCCTGTGACCACGCTCCATCAGTGCTGCCAATGCTTCCCCAGTAAGCTGAAATCAGACTGTAAAATCAACCCCCATTTGATGCATTAATTTTTTTCCCTATTTTCCATCTGAAAATTTGAGGTTTGTTTTATGGTCCAGTGCGTTTTATCATCCAAATAATACGGTAATAATTCTGAGGTCCCTTAATTGTTCCTCTTAGGACATACTTTGCGGTCTGCTCACCATCCTGGTAGCTTTTATCTGAACTTGCTCAAGTTTTTAATGTCTTTTTTAAAATGTGGTTCTCAGAACTGGACACAGTATTCCAGAAGAGGCCTGACCAAGGAGGAGTAGAGGGGGAAAATTACATCACATGATCTGGACTCTTTGCTTCTTTTAATATATCCTTATGCAGTGTGTGATCTATTAGTATACCCAAGTCTTTTTCACATGTGCTGTTGCTTAGTTCTCTTCCTCCCTTTTCTGTAGATGTAATTTTCATTTTTCTTCCCATATGTAGAATCTTGCCTTTTTCCCTGTTAAATACCATTCTATTAGTCACTGCCCATTGTTCAAGCATATATAGATCCATTTGAATCATTTCTCTGTCTCCTACAGTGTTATCTATTCCTCCAGCTTTGCATCATTGCAAATTTGATTAGTTTACCTTCAATTCTCTTCACTAAATAATTTATAAAAACATTCAACAAAACTGGGAAAATTACAGAGTTTTGTGTTACCTGACTTGAAACACTCTTCCAATTGGTGCAACCATTTATTACCACTCTTTGAGTATGATCACTGAGCCAGTTACAAATCCACCTAACCATGGCCTTGTCAATCCATACTTGGTCATTTTTTTAATAAGGATAGTATGTGATAGTTCATCAAATGCTTTGTTGTTGGAAGTCGAGATATACTATATCTACCGCATTTCCCTGATTCACCTAGTCATTGATATCATCATAGAAGGATATTAGATTAGTCTGGCATGACTTGTTTGCTACAAACCCATTCTGGCATTAATTACTGTATTCTTATCCAAGTACTTACACACCTGCTGTTTAATAATTAGCTCAAAGATCTTTCCTGGTATAGAAGTAAGGCTCACTTGCATGTAATTTCCTGTCTCCATCTGCTTTTCCTTTTTTGAAGACAGTGGCATTTCCCCTTCTCCAACCTTCTCGGACTTCTCCTGTTCTGCATGATTTTTCAACTAATCTGGTCAGTGGTTTTGCAATTTCTTCTGCTAACTCAGTACCCTACGATGTAATTCATCTAGACCAGGAGATTTAAATTAATTTTACCGCTAGTCACTGAGGCTGTGCTTGCAGCATCTCATTCACCAGTGGTTCTCAGCCTGGACGGTAACATCTTGGCACATCCAGGTTGAAAACTAATTATCCTCCAGAAATGATGGACAGGTATGGTATATTGTTGTTTTTTTTGTTTACTAGTAATATTACAGGAGATAAGGGGCTTCAGTGGAATTAGGTGAGGTCGTAAGTATGGTTTAATTGAGATTGTTAAAGGAGTCTGTGTCATTCTTTCAATTAATGGACTTTTTCTGGGTGTCTGTGTTTTTATAACATGTGACTATGAGGTTAGTAATGGGACGTCTTATTGATGCCTCTTCATTACTAACCTCGGTGCTTGATGTCACCTAACAGTGACATCAAACCCCCCAACTATTACCCCATTTGCCACCGCTAAGAGGCTAAGTGCCATAATTGGCACATCTTAGAGATATGCTTTTTCTGGGGTGGCTGTGAGCTGATGTTTTTAGCCTGGGAAGGCCAGTATCCATGGCCCCTTCCTATTAATATCAGCTCACAGCTGTCTTCATAGCCTTTGCTGGTTATTAATTATAGGGGGATCCTTTGACTTGGTCCCCCATTTTAATAGCCAGTAAAGGCTAATTACATAGCTGTGAGCTGATATTAATAGCCTGGGAAGCTCCATGGGTATTACCCCTTTCCCAGGCTATTAACATGGACCCTCAGCCATCGAGTTAACATCTGCTAGTTACCAAAAATTACGCTGGAGCCCGCGCCACTTTTTTTCAGAAAAATAATATTTTATTAATTAAATATATGTACAGTAAGCAGCACACACAATGTACTAATTGTATTTGTCACAAACATCTGTATATCTATTCTATTTGTAGTTACTGTGTGTAATTAATCTCTTCTATCCTGTCGGTGCCTGCTGTGATTTTACACTACCATGGCTGCTAAATTATTGGCTTTTCTTCTATCTATGTAATATTAATACATATATATGTGTCACTGACATCCATATACTGTATATGTATTCTATGTATATACACCTATTCTATCTTTTCTATTCTAACCTGTCACGCTTTGATTTCACTGAACGCCGCACATGAATTACCGGCTTTTATTCTATCTTTTACCGAATATTAGACTTTTTTCGATTTTGAGAAAAATGCTCGTGATTCCAATCACAATCCGAATGTAACATATTCATGCCGAATTTATGTTTGGCGATCATTTTCCAAACATATTCGCTCATCTCTAGAAGCAACCTATCTAGAATTTCTTACTATGCAGTTATCGACAAGAGATGAATAATTGTGCTTAAAAAGATTGTCAAAAATGTATTATAGTGTTGGACAAATGTATGGGAAATGAAAAAGTGGCAATAGCAATTGATGGAGTAGTGCAAAGAAAAATAAAACCCATATTACAGCTAAGAATATGGGAGCCACTAGAAACAGCAGAAGTAACACCACTACCACCAATGGCACAAGCCAATTAGGCAGCAACTACCATGAGCAGGTCACAAGTTGCCTTCAACAAGAGTAATGAGGATAAATCGGAGCAGATTATGGAATACTAGACTGTGGCCCGATTCTAATGCATCGGGTATTCTAGAATATGCATGTCCCCGTAGTATATGGACAATGATGATTCCAGAATTCGCAGCAGACTGTGCCCGTCGCTGATTGGTCGAGGCAACCTTTATGACATCATTGTCGCCATGGCAACCATTATGACATCTACGTCGCTACTGTGTCCGTCGCTGATTGGTCGAGGCAACCTTTATGACATCATCGTCGCCATGCTGTGCCCGTCGCTGGATGATGTTGCCTCTAAGAGTTACACAAACAGTTTGAGTCAGTGTACTGAAAGGAATGCCTGATCACAAATGATTAAGACTAGTGATGAGCGAATATACTCGTTACTCGAGATTTCTCGAGCATGCTCGGGGGTTCTCCGAGTATTTTTTAGTGCTCGGAGATTTTCTTGCCGCAGCTGAATGATTTACATCTGTTAGCCAGCATAAGTACATGTGGGGATTCTCTAGCAACCAGGCAACCCCCACATGTACTTATGTGTTGTGAATTCGGTTCTCGAGCTCCCTCCTGTGGTTATGAATGGTACTTCGGTGAGTTCTGTTCATGGACTCCCTCTGGTGGCTGTGAGTGGAGCTGCTGGTTCTGAGATTTCTTCTCCAGCTGATCTCTTTCAGGCCTTTGCTGGCTGCTCTATTTAACTCCACTCAGATCTTTACTTGATGCCAGCTGTCAATGTCCTAGCACTGGTTCAGTTCTCTTGGATCTTTCAGAAGACCTGTCTATTTCAGCAAAGCTAAGTCCCTGCTAGCTTATTTGTTACCACTGTGTTTTTGTCCAACTTGCTATTATGATTTATTCTTGTTAGCTGGAAGCTCTGGGATGCAGAGTGGCACCACCGTGCCATGAGTCGGTGCGGTGGTTTCTTTTGCACACTCTGCGTGTTTTTTTGTTAGTTTTTTATGCTGACCGCAAAGATACCTTTTCTATCCTCTGTCTGTTTAGTTAGTCTGGCCTCCTATGCTGAAACCTATTTCATTCCTGTGTTTGTGACTTCCATCTTAACTCACAGTCAATATATGTGGGGGCTGCCTATTTCTTTGGGGAATTTCTCTGAGGCAAGGTAGGCTGAATTTTCTATCTTTAGGGGCAGTTAGCTCTTAGGCTGTGAAGAGGCGTCTAGGCAGAGTCAGGAACGCTCCACGGCTATTGCTAGTTGTTCTGATAGGATTAGGGGTTGCGGTCAGCAGAGCTCCCACTTCCCAGAGCTCGTCCCGTATTGCTAGTTTTCTCATCTGGTCATTTCTTGTGCTCCTAACCACCAGCCAAACATAACAGTACAGCTGGCCCACAAAGTGTTAATGCATCTCAATAGAGGGATAAGAGAAGTTCTGAGACCATTTTTTTTTCTCTGCAGTGTGTTTTGTATTTCTTTTCCCCTTAACCTCTGGGTGGTTCAGGACACAGGTGTAGATATGGACGTAGATATGGACATTCAAGGTCTGTCCTCTTGTGTGGATCAACTCACTGCAAGGGTACAAAGCATTCAAGATTATGTAGTTCAGAACCCGATGTTAGAACCCAGAATTCCAATTCCTGATTTGTTTTCTGGGGATAGATCTAAGTTCCTGAATTTCAAAAATAATTGTAGACTGTTTTTTGCTTTGAAACCCCGCTCCTCTGGTGACTCTATTCAGCAAGTAAAAATCATTATTTCTTTGCTACGTGGTGACCTGTTATGATCCCTAGTGGCTGAGGATCACAAATAGATCAGCAAGTGATTAAACTAAGGACAAGCTCTAGGGAGATGGTAACTGGACTGATCGCAAATCTGAACCTATCCAACACAACTAGAGGTAGCCGGTGAACGTGCCTAAAAAATTCCTAGACGTCTCGAGCCAGCCTGAGGAACTAGCTACCCCTAAAGAGAAAGATAGACCTCGCTTGCCTCCAGAGAAATAATCCCCAAAGATATAGAAGCCCCCAACAAATATTAACGAAGAAGGCACATACAAAGGGATGAAATCAGATTCAGCAAAAGAGGCCCACTAGTACTAGAAAGCAGAAAATAGAGCAGGGGTCTATGCGATCAATAAAAAACCCTTACAAAATATCGATCCTGAGATTTCAAGAACCCACACACCAACTAACGGTTTGTGGGGAGAAACTCAGCCCACTAGAGCAACCAGCAAGCGAGGAAATTACATTTTAGCAAGCTGGAACAGAAAACATGATAAACACAGCTGATCAAAAAATGAGCAAACAAAACTTAGCTTATCCTGGATGGACTGGGAGCAAGGTAGTCAGAAGGAATCTGAGTAGCACTGATTACATCGACAGCCGGCAACAAGTGGAAGTAAAACAGAGCTATATAGGAACCTCCCAGAGGATAACAAACCAGCTGATAGCCAGAGACCAGCAGGATAACAGACAAAGCCACCAGGGGGAGCCCAAAGCAAAAGTCACACCATACCACCAGTGACCACAAGAGGGAGCCTGAACACAGAGTTCACAACAGTACCCCCCCTTGAGGAGGGGTCACCGAACCCTCATGAAAACCACCAGGGTGATCAGGATGAGCCACATGGAAGGCACGAACCAAATCGGCTGCATGAACATCAGAGGCGACAACCCAAGAATTATCCTCCTGACCATAGCCCTTCCATTTAGCCTCCGTCTAGAAATACGAGAATCCAAGATCTTCTCCACCACGTATTCCAATTCTCCCTCAACCAGCACCGGGGCAGGAGGCTCAACCGGAGGAACCACAGGCACCACATACCTCCGCAACAACGAGCGATGGAACACATTATGAATAGCAAATGATGCTGGGAGGTCCAGACGAAATGACACAGGGCCAAGGACTTCCAGAATCTTATAAGGACCAAAAAACCGAGGCTTGAACTTAGGAGAGGAGACCTTCATAGGAACGAAGCGAGAAGACAACCACACCAAGTCCCCAACGCGAAGTCGGGGACCCACACAGCGACGGCGGTTGGCAAAGAGCTGAGCCTTCTCTTGAGACAGCTTCAAATTGTCCACCACATGATTCCAAATCTGATACAACCTATCAACCACAACATCCACTCCAGGACAGTCAGAAGGCTCCACCTGACCCGAGGAAAAATGAGGATGAAACCCCGAATTACAAAAGAAAGGAGAAACCAAAGTAGCAGAACTAGCCCGATTATTAAGGGCAAACTCGGCCAATGGCAAAAAAGTGACCCAGTTGTCCTGATCAGCAGAAACAAAACATCTTAAATAAGTTTTCAAGGTCTGATTAGTTCGCTCGGTTTGGCCATTCGTCTGAGGATGGAAGGCCGACGAAAAAGACAAATCAATGCCCAATTTAGCACAAAAGGTCCACCAAAATCTAGACACAAACTGGGATCCTCTGTCAGAAACAATGTTCTCAGGAATCCCATGCAAACGAACCACATTTTGAAAAAACAGTGGAACCAACTCGGAGGAGGAAGGCAACTTAGGCAAGGGCACCAAATGGACCATCTTAGAAAAACGATCACACACCACCCAGATGACAGACATTCTCTGAGAGACAGAGAGATCTGAAATAAAATCCATGGAAATGTGCATCCAAGGCTTCTTTGGGACAGGCAAAGGCAACAGCAAACCACTGGCTCGAGAACAACAAGGCTTAGCCCGAGCACAAATTCCACAAGACTGCACAAAGGAACGCACATCCCGCGACAAGGAAGGCCACCAAAAAGACCTGGCCACCAAGTCTCTGGTACCAAATATTCCAGGATGGCCCGCCAACACCGAAGAATGAACCTCGGAGATGATTTGTTGGTCCATCTATCCGGGACAAACAGTCTCTCCGGTGGACAACGATCAGGTCTATCCGCCTGAAACTCTTGCAGCACACGTCGCAAATCTGGGGAGATGGCAGACAAAATCACCCCTTCTCTAAGAATACCAGCCGGCTCTGAATCTCCAGGAGAGTCAGGCACAAAACTCCTAGAAAGAGCATCAGCCTTCACATTCTTCGAACCAGGCAGGTACGAAACCACGAAATCAAAACGAGAGAAAAACAACGACCAACGAGCCTGTCTGGGATTCAGCCGCTTGGCTGACTCGAGATAAATCAAATTCTTGTGATCAGTCAAGACCACCACACGATGCTTAGCTCCCTCGAGCCAATGTCGCCACTCCTCAAATGCCCACTTCATAGCCAACAACTCCCGATTACCGACATCATAATTCCGCTCGGCAGGCGAAAACTTTCTTGAAAAGAAAGCACATGGCTTCATCACAGAGTCATCGGAGCTTCTCTGCGACAAAACAGCCCCCGCTCCAATCTCGGAAGCATCAACCTCCACCTGGAAGGGAAGTGAGACATCTGGCTGACATAAGACCGGAGCTGAAGAAAACCGGCACTTCAGCTCCCGAAAGGCCTCCACAGCCGCAGAGGACCAATTATTCACATCAGAACCTTTCTTGGTCAAATCCGTCAAAGGCTTAACAACACCAGAAAAATTAGCTCTGAAGCGACGGTAAAAATTAGCAAAACCCAAGAACTTCTGAAGACTCTTAACCGATGTAGGCTGCGTCCAGTCATGAATAGCCTGAACCTTGACTGGGTCCATCTCAATAGTAGAAGCTGAAAAAATGAAACCCAAAAAAGAAATCTTCTGGACTCCAAAAAGACATTTTGAGCCCTTCACAAATAAAGCATTGTCACGCAGGATCTGAAAGACCATCCTGACCTGCTTAACATGAGACTCCCAATCATCCGAAAAAACCAGAATATCATCCAGATACACAATCATAAACTTATCCAGATATTCACGGAAGATGTCGTGCATAAAGGACTGAAAGACTGAAGGAGCATTAGAAAGTCCAAAAGGCATCACCAGGTACTCAAAATGGCCTTCAGGCGTATTAAATGCAGTTTTCCATTCATCACCCTGTTTTATACGCACAAGGTTATACGCACCACGAAGATCTATCTTGGTGAACCAACTAGACCCCCTAATGCGAGCAAACAAATCAGTTAACCATGGCAAAGGATACTGAAATTTGACCGTGATTTTATTCAAAAGGCGATAATCAATACAAGGTCTCAGGGAACCATCCTTCTTAGCCACATAAAAGAATCCCGCACCAAGAGGGGAAGAGGACGGGCGAATATGTCCCTTCTCCAAAGACTCCTTTATATAACTCCGCATGGCAGCATGCTCCGGCACAGATACATTGAAAAGTCATCCCTTAGGAAACTTACTACCAGGAATCAAATTTATAGCACAATCACAGCCCCTATGAGGAGGTAGAGAATTGAGTTTGGGCTCCTCAAATACATCCTGGTAGTCTGACAAAAACGTAGGGACTTCAGAAGGAGTGGACGAAGCAATTGACACCACAGGAGCGTCACCATGAATTCCCTGACAACCCCAACTTGACACAGACATAGCTTTCCAATCCAGGACTGGATTATGAGTCTGCAACCATGGTAGACCCAACAAGACAACATCATGCAAATTATGCAATACAAGAAAGCGAATCACCTCCTGATGAACAGGAGTCATGCACATGGTCACTTGTGTCCAGTACTGAGGTCTATTTGTAGCCAATGGCGTAGAGTCAATTCCTCTTAGTGAAATAGGGAATTTTAAAGGCTCCAAATCAAAACCACAGCGCCTGGCAAATGACCAATCCATCAGACTCAGGGCAGCACTTGAATCTACAAAGGCATTAACCGGGTAAGATGACAGGGAACAAATCAGGGTAACAGACAAAATGAACTTAGGCTGTAAAGTACCAATGGTGACAGATTTATCAACCTTTTTTTGCGCTTAGAGCATGCTGAGATAACATGAGCTGAGTCACCACAGTAAAAGCACAACCCATTTTGCCTTCTATAATTTTGCCGTTTACTTCTGGTCAGAATTCTGTCACATTGCATAGATTCAGGTGTCTGTTCAGAAGACACCGCCAAATGGTGCACAGGTTTGCGCTCCCGCAACCGTCGATCAATCTGAATGGCCAGAGTCATTGACTCATTCAGACCTGCAGGCGTAGGGAACCCCACCATGACATTCTTAATGGCTTCAGAAAGACCTTCTCTGAAATTTGCAGCCAGGGCACACTCATTCCACTGAGTAAGCACCGACCATTTCCGAAATTTCTGGCAGTACACCTCTGCTTCATCTTGCCCCTGCGAGAGGGCCAATAACGCTTTTTCAGCCTGGTTCTCAAGATTAGGTTCCTCATAGAGCAATCCAAGGGCCATAAAAAACGCATCCACACTGAGCAATGCAGGATCCCCTGGCGCCAATGCGAAGGCCCAATCTTGAGGGTCACCACGCAAAAAGGAAATGATAATCTTAACTTGCTGAACGGCATCACCAGAGGAACAAGGTTTCAAAGAAAGAAACAACTTACAATTGTTCTTAAAATTCAGGAACCTAGATCTATCTCCAGAAAACAACTCTGGAATAGGTATCCTAGGCTCAGACATAGGACTGTGAACAACAAAATCCTGAATACTTTGAACTCTAGCAGCAATATGATCCAGACTGGAAGCCAAGCTCTGGACATCCATGTCAGCAGCTGAACTCAGAGCCACACCAAGATTAAGAGGAGGAGAGAAGCCAGCACAGCAGCTAGAAACACGGCAACAACAAGAAAAAAAAAAAAATATCTCAAGGCTTCTTTTCTCCTGCTTCTGCCATGCAATTAACACTTTGTAGGCCGGCTGTACTGTTATAATCCCTAGTGGCTGAGGATCACAAATAGATCAGCAAGTGATTATACTAAGGACAAGCTCTAGGGAGATGGTAACTGGACTGATCGCAAATCTGAACCTATCCAACACAACTAGAGGTAGCCGGTGAACGTGCCTAAAAAATTCCTAGACGTCTCGAGCCAGCCTGAGGAACTAGCTACCCCTAAAGAGAAAGATAGACCTCGCTTGCCTCCAGAGAAATAATCCCCAAAGATATAGAGGCCCCCAACAAATATTAACGGTGAAGTAAGAAGAAGGCACATACATAGAGATGAAATCAGATTCAGCAAAAGAGGCCCACTAGTACTAGAAAGCAGAAAATAGAGCAGGGGTCTATGCGATCAATAAAAAACCCTTACAAAATATCCATCCTGAGATTTCAAGAACCCACACACCAACTAACGGTGTGTGGGGAGAAACTCAGCCCACTAGAGCAACCAGCAAGCGAGGGCATTACATTTTAGCAAGCTGGAACAGAAAACATGATAAACACTGCTGATCAAAAAATGAGCAAACAAAACTTAGCTTATCCTGGATGGACTGGGAGCAAGGTAGTCAGAAGGAATCTGAGTAGCACTGATTACATCGACAGCTGGCAACAAGTGGAAGTAAAACAGAGCTATATAGGAACCTCCCAGAGGATAACGAACCAGCAGATAGCCAGAGACCAGCAGGATAACAGACAAAGCCACCAGGGGGAGCCCAAAGCAAAAGTCACACCATACCACCAGTGACCACAAGAGGGAGCCTGAACACAGAGTTCAAAACAGCGACCCTCAAGACTGGGCATTTTCCCTTGCGCCAGGAGATCCTGCATTGCGTAATGTAGATGCGTTTTTTCTGGCACTTGGATTGCTTTATGATGAACCAGATTCAGTGGATCAGGCAGAGAAAATTTTGCTGGCTTTGTGTCAGGGTCAGGATGAAGCGGAGGTATCTTGTCAGAAGTTCAGAAAGTGGTCTGTGCTTACTCAGTGGAATGAGTGTGCCCTGGCGGCAATTTTCAGACAGGGTCTTTCTGAAGCCCTTAAGGATGTTATGGTGGGATTCCCCACGCCTGCTGGTCTGAATGAGTCTATGTCCTTGGCCATTCAGATCGATCGACGCTTACGTGAGCGCAAAAATGTGCACCATTTGGCGGTGTTTTCTGAGCAGAAGTTTGAGCCTATGCAATGTGATAGGACCTTGACCAGAGTTGAACGACAAGAATACAGACGTCAGAATGGGCTGTGTTTTTACTGTGGTGACTCCACTCATGCTATCTCTGATTGTCCTAAGCGCACTAAACGGTTCGCTAGGTCTGCCACCATTGGTACTGTACAGCCAAAATTTCTTTTGTCCGTCACTCTGATTTGCTCTTTGTCATCCTATTCTGTTATGGTATTTGTGGATTCAGGCGCTGCCCTGAATTTGATGGACTTGGAGTTTGCCAGGCGCTGTGGTTTTTTCTTGGAGCCCTTGCAGTATCTTATTCCATTGAGAGGAATTGATGCTACACCTTTGGCCAAGAATAAGCCTCAGTATTGGACTCAATTGACCATGTGCATGGCTCCTGCACATCAGGAGGATATTCGCTTTTTGGTGTTGCATAATCTGCATGATGTGGTCGTTTTGGGTTTGCCATGGCTACAGGTCCATAATCCTGTGTTGGATTGGAAATCAATGTCTGTATCCAGTTGGGGTTGTCAAGGGGTACATGGGGATGTCCCATTGTTGTCTGTTTCGTCTTCCCATCCTTCTGAAGTCCCTGAGTTCTTGTCAGATTACCGGGATGTATTTGATGAGCCCAAATCCAGTGCCCTACCTCCTCATAGGGATTGCGATTGTGCTATTAATTTGATTCCAGGTAGTAAGTTTCCGAAGGGCCGACTGTTCAATTTATCTGTGCCAGAACATGCTGCAATGCGGAGTTATATAAAGGAGTCCTTAGAGAAAGGGCGTATTCGCCCGTCGTCGTCATCGTTGGGAGCAGGGTTCTTTTTTGTGGCCAAGAAGGATGGTTCTCTGAGACCTTGTATAGATTACCGCCTTCTCAATAAAATCACCGTCAAATTTCAGTACTCTTTGCCGCTACTGTCTGATTTGTTTGCTCGGATTAAGGGGGCTAGCTGGTTCACCAAGATAGATCTTCGAGGGGCGTATAACCTTGTGCGTATTAAACAGGGCGATGAATGGAAAACAGCATTTAATACGCCCGAGGGCCATTTTGAGTACTTGGTGATGCCATTCGGGCTTTCTAATGCTCCATCTGTTTCAGTCCTTTATGCATGACATCTTCCGAAAGTATCTGGATAGATTCATGATTGTATATTTGGATGATATTTTGGTCTTTTTGGACGATTGGGAGTCTCATGTGAAGCAGGTCAGAATGGTGTTCCAGGTCCTTCGTGCTCATTCCTTGTTTGTGAAGGGGTCAAAATGTCTCTTTGGAGTTCAGAAGGTTTCATTTTTGGGCTTCATTTTTTCCCCTTCTACTATCGAGATGGACCCTGTTAAAGTTCAGGCCATTTATGATTGGACTCAGCCTACTTCTGTGAAGAGCCTTCAGAAATTTCTGGGCTTTGCTAATTTTTACCGTCGCTTCATCGCTAATTTTTCTAGTGTTGTTAAACCATTGACTGATTTGACCAAGAAAGGTGCTGATGTGGTCAATTGGTCCTCTGCGGCCGTTGAGGCTTTTCAGGAGCTGAAGCGTTGTTTTTCTTCTGCCCCTCTGTTGTGTCAGCCAGATGTTTCACTCCCGTTTCAGGTCGAGGTGGATGCTTCTGAGATTGGAGCAGGGGCTGTTTTGTCCCAAAGAGGTTCTGATGGCTCTGTGATGAAACCATGTGCTTTCTTTTCCAGAAAGTTTTCGCCTGCTGAGCGCAATTATGATGTGGGTAATCGAGAGTTGTTGGCTATGAAGTGGGCGTTTGAGGAGTGGCGACATTGGCTTGAAGGAGCCAAACATCGCGTGGTGGTCTTGACGGATCACAAGAATCTGACTTATCTCGAGTCTGCCAAGCGGTTGAATCCTAGACAGGCTCGATGGTCGCTGTTTTTCTCCCGCTTCAATTTTGTGGTTTCGTACCTTCCGGGTTCTAAGAATGTGAAGGCTGATGCCCTTTCAAGGAGTTTTGTGCCTGATTCTCCAGGAGTTCCTGAGCCGGTTGGTATTCTCAAAGAGGGGGTAATTTTGTCTGCCATCTCCCCTGATTTGCGGCGGGTGCTGCAGGAGTTTCAGGCTGATAAACCTGACCATTGCCCAGCAGAGAAGCTGTTTGTCCCTGATAGATGGACTAGTAGAGTTATCTCTGAGGTTCATTGTTCGGTGTTGGCTGGTCATCCTGGAATCTTTGGTACCAGAGATTTGGTGGCTAGATCCTTTTGGTGGCCTTCCTTGTCACGAGATGTGCGTTCTTTTGTGCAGTCCTGTGGGACTTGTGCTCGGGCTAAGCCCTGCTGTTCTCGTGCCAGTGGGTTGCTTTTGCCCTTGCCGGTCCCGAAAAGGCCCTGGACGCATATTTCCATGGATTTTATTTCGGATCTCCCTGTCTCTCAGAGGATGTCAGTTATCTGGGTGGTTTGTGATCGCTTCTCTAAGATGGTCCATTTGGTACCTTTGCCTAAATTGCCTTCCTCCTCTGATTTGGTTCCATTGTTTTTCCAGCATGTGGTTCGTTTACATGGCATTCCGGAGAACATCGTATCGGACAGAGGTTCCCAGTTTGTTTCAAGATTTTGGCGGTCCTTTTGTGCTAAGATGGGCATTGATTTGTCTTTTTCTTCAGCTTTCCATCCTCAGACAAATGGCCAAACCGAACGAACCAATCAGACTTTGGAAACATATCTGAGATGCTTTGTTTCTGCTGATCAGGACGATTGGGTGTCCTTCTTGCCTTTGGCTGAGTTCGCCCTTAATAATCGGGCCAGCTCGGCCACCTTGGTTTCGCCTTTTTTCTGTAATTCTGGTTTCCACCCTCGTTTTTCTTCTGGGCAGGTTGAGCCTTCGGACTGTCCTGGTGTGGATTCCGTGGTGGACAGGTTGCAGCAAAGTTGGACTCACGTAGTGGACAATTTGACGTTGTCCCAGGAGAAGGCTCAACATTTCGCTAACTGCCGTCGCTGTGTTGGTCCGCGACTTCGTGTTGGGGATTTGGTTTGGTTGTCATCTCATTTTGTTCCTATGAAGGTTTCGTCTCCTATGTTTAAGCCTCGTTTCATTGGTCCTTATAAGATTTCTGAAATTATTAATCCTGTGTCATTTCGTTTGGACCTTCCAGCTTCTTTCGCCATCCATAATGTGTTCCATAGGTCGTTGTTGCGGAGATATGTGGCTCCTATGGTTCCCTCCGTTGATCCTCCTGCCCCGGTGTTGGTTGAGGGGGAGTTGGAGTATGTGGTGGAGAAGATTTTGGATTCTCGTATTTCGAGACGGAAACTTCAGTACCTTGTCAAGTGGAAAGGTTATGGTCAGGAGGATAATTCCTGGGTAGTTGCCTCTGATGTTCATGCTACCGATCTTGTTCGTGCCTTTCATTTGGCTCGTCCGGAGCGGCCTGGAGGCTCTGGTGAGGGTTCGGTGACCCCTCCTCAAGGGGGGGGTACTGTTGTGAATTCGGTTCTCGTGCTCCCTCCTGTGGTTATGAATGGAACTTCGGTGAGTTCTGTTCATGGACTCCCTCTGGTGGCTGTGAGTGGAGCTGCTGGTTCTGAGATTTCTTCTCCAGCTGATCTCTTTCAGGCCTTGGCTGGCTGCTCTATTTAACTCCACTCAGATCTTTACTTGATGCCAGCTGTCAATGTCCTAGCACTGGTTCAGTTCTCTTGGATCTTTCAGAAGACCTGTCTATTTCAGCAAAGCTAAGTCCCTGCTAGCTTATTTGTTACCACTGTGTTTTTGTCCAGCTTGCTATTATGATTTATTCTTGTTAGCTGGAAGCTCTAGGATGCAGAGTGGCACCACCGCGCCGTGAGTCGGTGCGGTGGTTTCTTTTGCACACTCTGCGTGTTTTTTTGTTAGTTTTTTATGCTGACCGCAAAGATACCTTTTCTATCCTCTGTCTGTTTAGTTAGTCTGGCCTCCTATGGTGAAACCTATTTCATTCCTGTGTTTGTGACTTCCATCTTAACTCACAGTCAATATATGTGGGGGCTGCCTATTTCTTTGGGGAATTTCTCTGAGGCAAGGTAGGCTGTATTTTCTATCTTTAGGGGTAGTTAGCTCTTAGGCTGTGAAGAGGCGTCTAGGCAGAGTCAGGAACACTCCACGGCTATTGCTAGTTGTTGTGATAGGATTAGGGGTTGCGGTCAGCAGAGCTCCCACTTCCCAGAGCTCGTCCCGTATTGCTAGTTTGCTCATCTGGTCATTTCTTGTGCTCCTAACCACTAGCCAAACATAACACTTATGCTGGCTAACAGATGTAAATCATTCAGCTGCGGCAAGAAAAACTAAATCTCCGAGTACTAAAACATACTCGGAGTAACGAGTATATTCGCTCATCACTAATTGAGACATATATTTTGGACCTTTTAAAACTTTAAAACAAAATATGAAAAGTTTGTCAGTGTGGTACAGTAGTGTAGCACTCACGATATATACAAAATAAAAAATCACTTCTTTCTCATTTCTTTTCTCAATAATGAGATGTCTTCATGGGAGTGTACTCGTTAGGGGAAATAATAAATAAAAAATAACAATAAACATATTGAGGTTCATCTTGCTTAATAGTCCATAAAGCAAAAGTTGTATCAGTGCTTATAAAGCGCATAGCGTCCAAAGAAACAAAAAACGGGAATCCCACAATGGTGGTTATTCATTCAGGAAATGCAGAGTGCTGGCACCCCTTTGTAGAAAAACTGGGGCATACATCTTGAGAGCTACACAAAGCTATGTTTTAAAGAATCTTTCTATGGTATGTAATAGTTAAATTTAAGAGATTGGAACATGCTAAAAATAGTAGGTGATTAAGCTATATAATCTGTTGTGGATTCTGTTTGTGGGCTCCCTCTGGTGGTTACTGCTGGTACTGGGTGACTTTGGTGGGTTGCGGCCTTTGGTTTCCACCTGTCCATCAGAGGCTGGGTGTTTCCTATTTTACCTGGCCTTTCTGTCATTCCCTTGCCGGCTATCAATGTATTCAGATGTGCTCTGTTTGGTTCCTGCCTACCTGCTCCCAGATCTTTCAGGATAAGCTAAGTGCTGATTTTCAGTTGATTGGTTTTTTGTCCAGCTTGCTTATTATTTCTCTATGCTAGCTGGTAGCTCTAGTGGACTGAGGTTCTCCCCATGTGCCATGAGTTGGCACATGGGTTCTTGTAATCTCAGGATGGTTTTTTGATTAGGGTTTTTTGCTGACCGCTCAGTCCCCTTTTGTATCGTTCTGCTTTCTAGTTTACAGCGGGCCTCAATTTGCTAAAACTATATATATCATCACTATGTGTGTGCCTTCCTCTCATTTCACCGTCAATACATGTGAGGGGGCAACTATATCTTTTGGGGTTCATTCCTCTGGAGGCAAGTGAGGTCTTTATTTTCTCTGCAGTACTAGTTAGCTCTTAGGCTGGTGCGTGGCGTCTAGAACCAACGTAGGCACGCTCCCTGGCTATCTCTAGTTGCGTTTGTCAGGCGTAGGGCAGCGGTCAGCCCAGGTTCCATCACCCTAGAGCTCGTCCGTTATCTATTTGTACTTTGCTTGTCCTGTGCTATCCCTAGCCATTGGGGATTCATGACAATAATCATACGAATGTATACTCTACAAGAGAGTGAGAGAGAGAGAAAGATAATTTTGAACATAAGAATTCACACGCTATAGGTCATAGAGAGAACTTTGCAGAACATAAGAGCTTACACTCTACAAGAGAGATATTGACTCTACCATACAAACTGTGCTCTACAGGAAACTGATCTGTAATGGCCCAGATACCGACCACCACTGTGCAAGGTCTGATAATCTCTAAGTAGTCATAGCTGCAGGGCATTATGGGGAGGCCATGCAATGCAAAATTATGTTATCCCACTCTCTGATTCTTAAACAATGTGGGAAATCATGCCGACCAAGGTTTTTTGCTAACCACTAATCAAATAACACAGTGTTCAAATTGCTGTGAAACCACGAATTTCCCAAATTTCAACTTGAACTCGATTTTCCATGGATTGACCTGCTGATCTTCAGGTTTTTAGTCCTGATGAAGAGGTCGTGCAAAACCTTGAAATGTGTTGACTTGTAAAACCTGTGCTATTAAATTCCTTTGATTTTATCTCGGACATCAAGCTTTTATCCGCAGCACAACTGAATGACACCACTTTTTGCACATCGTTTTTCCTGTGGTATTTCTGACCGGTGTTCTGCAGCAGCTTTTACATATGCCTTTCTTATGTTGCTAGTCTGCAACCTTATCAGGTGAGGGGTCTCACATTTCTATTTTCTTCGTACCAACGGATAAGACCCTATTGCGCTTTTTGTCTTCGAGCTTTCTCTCCATCTCTATTGTGGTCACTTTGACATTACTAATGCTGAAAGGGGTTGTATACAATCCTAAGAAATCGTATAGGGAAATATAAGTCTCTTCTGATTAATTTGAGTACCTGTGATTCACAGCAAATTTAGTAGCTGCACATAAAATATTTACAAAAATAAATAATCGAACCTGATGCATTAAAATTTCAGAAGATTCGATTATCTCTACAAATTGAATAATATAGCTGATGGTGCATTTAATACAGAAAACTTACTTTTAAAAGATTATCTACAGTATTTATTAAAGTTGGCTTGTCGCTCGACAACCAATGTCGACATCTTATTTCTAGGTCATGCCTTGAGAAAATGTTATGTCCACACATTAATTATTCTCACACCTTTACTGTCCAGCAGAGATTCACAAGTAATTTCAAGTTAGACATGTTTATATCTATCCTTATATGACTCCAAGAGTCTCCTTGATTACAACATATATTTTATCACATACTCTGCAAGATGAAATGGCCCTACCGTAGAGACAGAACTGGCAAAATGGAACTGAAAATGTGAATTGTTTAAGAAGGCAGTGAAACAATGTCATACAAATGAATAGTTTCCATAGAAACAATGAAGTAATTGTTTGCTTGGATAAGCTATTTTTCTAATTTTATTTTTGCTGCTAGTAATTTATAAAATAATTATTTGAGCAAATTATGACTTCCATAAATTTGTATGTTTGCATATATTTTATACTAATTCTTAATTTTTTGTGTCTGCGTGCACAATCTAAATAAATAATCTCAAATAAAGAGCACACATGTACAGTATCTTGTAAGCTAAAGTTCATGAAAAAGTAGATATGAATATAATATGCATATGAGAAAATTCAACAAACTTTTTAAATTTGAAAATAAATCAGTTATCACTAATATACATATTAGAGATAACTTATTTGTATTCAAATTTTCCAGGTTCGTCAAATTTTTCCAGGGAGTTCGATTTGCAGCGTATATAAAGTACTATAGAGCAGAGGTGTCAAACTGCATTCCTCGAGGGCGGCCAACAGGTCATGTTTTCAGGATTTCCTTAGCATTCCACAAGGTGCTGAAATCATTCTGTGCAGGTGATTAAATTATCACCTGTGCAATACAAGGAAATCCTGAAAACATGACCTGTTGGCGGCCCTCGAGGAATGCAGTTTGACACCTCTGTTATAGAGTGTCAAATTATTCTGAACAGATGAACATGATACTTTGAAGTCTCTATTGATGGTATCCAACACCTTTCAAGCTCTTCAAAGCGCACATAAAATTAGTAATGTCACAGTGAACTCAATACATATGGCTATTGGTAAACAGAGGGTAACTAGTAACACAATTACTCTCCTATTTCACTCTCACTATCAATTAAATCGGTATCATTCTTTTCCCACACACAATGTTCTTCACTGCTGAAGAATAATAGTATATCACACACAATCTCTGCATGCATGGTTACTAGTAGCCTACTCAACAATTTTTCTGGAGAACATAAGCAAGTCAGTCTAATTTCCATATTGATTCACACGCAAGTTTATTGGTAACTGTGAACAGACTGCCAGGGTAACAGTATTGCCTTTTTTAACCAAGAACTTTTTTGTGCATATTAACCCCTTCATGACCTTGGGATTTTCCATTTTTCCGTGTTTGTTTTTCGCTCCCCTCCTTCCCAGAGCCATAACTTTTTTATTTTTCTGTCAATTTGGCCATGCGAGGGCTTATTTTTTGCGAGACGAGTTGTACTTTTGAACGACATCATTGGTTTTACCATGTCATGTACTAGAAAATGGGAAAAAAATTCCAAGTGCGGTGAAATTGCAAAAAAAATGCAGTCCCACACTTGTTTTTTGTTTGGCTTTTTTGCTAGGTTCACTAAATGCTAAAACTGACCTTCAATTATGATTCTTCAGGTCAGTACGAGTTCATAGACACCTAACATAACTAGGTTATTTTTTATCTAAGTGGTGAAAAAAAATTCCAAACTTTGCTAAAAAAAAAATAAAATTGCGCCATTTTCCGATACTCGTAGCGTCTCCATTTTTCATGATCTGGGGTCAGGTGAGGGATTATTTTTTGCGTGCAGAGCTGGCGTTTTTAATGATACCATATCGGTGCAGATACGTTCTTTTGATCGCCCGTTATTGCATTTTAATTCAATGTCGCGGCGACCAAAAAAAGGTAATTCTGGCCATTCTAATTTTTTTCTCACTATGCTGGTTAGCGATCAGGTTAATGCTTTTTTTATTGATAGATCGGGCGATTCTGAACTCGGTGATACCAAATATGTGTAGGTTTGACTTTTTTATTGATTTATTTTGATTGGGGCGAAAGGGGGGTGATTTAAACTTTTATATTTTTTTTATTTTTTTCACATTTTTTTTTACTTTTTTTTACTTTTGCCATGCTTCAATAGCCTCCATAGGAGGCTAGAGGCTGGCACAATGCGATCGGCTCTGCTACATAGCAGCGATCATCAGATCGCTGCTATGCAGCAGAAATGCAGGTGTGCTGTGAGCGCCGACCACAGGGTGGCGCTCACAGCTACCGGAGATCAGTAACCATAGAGGTCTCAAGGACCTCTATGGTTACTATTCAGAAGCATCGCTGACCCCCGATCATGTGACGGGGGTCAGCGATGCGCTCATTTCCGGCCGCCCGGCCGGAAGCGCCGGTTAAGTGCCGCTGTCTGCGTTTGACAGCGGCATTTAACTAGTTAATAGCGGCGGGTGAATCGCGATTTCACCCGCCGCTATTGCGGGTACATGTCAGCTGTTCAAAACAGCTGACATGTCCCGGCTTTGATGCGGGTTCACCGCCAGAGCATATGTGAAACATGCTTCGAGTTGTAAAGGAAACGTTTATAAGACTGTGTACCTGCTGTCTCTTGCATGTATTGCCTACCGAGTTCCAGTTCAGTAAAAAGTTTATTTTCAATTGGTGGTCTCTCTCTCAAATGGTGGTCTCTCTCAAATGGTGGTCTTTCTCATAGAGCTGTACAACATCTGTTCCTGACCAACCAGCAACACTGGTTACATGCAGCCTGCACTGGATTAGTTCTCTCACTTCACAAGTCCACACGCCCAGCCGGGACCTCCACCTACATGTATTGTGTCAGGATGTAAGAGACAAATACCTCACCCATGGCTACTGCCCGTGTCATGTTGCAGTCACATGCTCCTCCACTAGTAGTAATTTTATGGACAGAAGTGCTGGTCAGATTGTGACAAATTCTGAACTAGCGAGAACAAATGGACAACCACTTTAAATATAAGATCAAAGGTAAAGTGAAGATAGGAACATTTTGAATCTTTTCATCACTATGCATAAATAAACCCAACAAGTTGGTCCACTAAGCGATTTGCACTCATCCTGACAGCTTGACGTCACGAATACACCTTCTCTACTCTCAACTTCCATCAGCTGTTTTCTCCAGGAGGACTTGCATTGAGAGCGTGCGCCATTGGCCAGGGCAGTGCTCAGGTACCATTTTTTACAGCATGCACAACTCTCTTCGTTCCTGGACTGGGACTGGTACTACGAGGTACACCTCTAATTTTAAATTGCTTTATAAATTAATACCTTCTTCTGATGTCGGACTATTTTATGAATGTTTCTACTGCTGCTATCCACCTGCACTTTACTTTTTAGAAGAATATACTAAGTGCTATGTCTCTGAATTAAATTGTGATATATATATATATATATATATATATATATATATATTTATTTTTTTTGTACATTTTAAGATTGGAACTATTCTAATTTTTACAATTGATAAGACTAATTAAGCAATTATTCAGCTGTCTATATTATTTTGGCTCTAGCGAAGCGCAAATTACATGCACGTTAATTATAAACTTTTATTGTTATTAGGTATTATTGGATGAATGTATTCACGAGAATTATTTCCAAATTTGGAGCACATACGGTATATTGTTCATTGAAAGATTCTGTTTTAAAATTATCAAATTCATCATGATTTTTAGCTTTGTTTTCACAAGTTTGGGCCCATACATCAATAAATAATTAAATACTGAAAATACATTGGTCTTTTTTCCAAATACTCAATTCTAGTATATATTTCTAGAATCATTGTGTGCAAAAATGCTTATGCTACTGTCTGCAGAAAAAAAAACACAATAACTCTACTACCATATTGCCAGGTACAGCATTATCCACCCATATGAACAAGCTGTTGAGCTTGTGTAAAACTGAATACTTTCATTGCATTGACTGGAGGGGCTTGGAATGGGGATCCTGCCCACAAATCAAAAATTGAATGGCTATAGTAAGGATAAATCTATTGGAGCGGGTATACAACCATGCTTTCAGTTTATATTCTCAATAAGAACTGCAAAGATTATTAAATAAAAAAGAAAATACTATCTGCGCTGGAGTCAAAAGGTAAGGGGACCGTGTGTGAACAATGACTCATAAACCAAATTAAATTAAACTGCTGCAAATGAATATATTAAAAACATATGTATAATGACCTGGTGATGAAAGAAGGAACCAGAAGATACGACCGCTAGTATGGTTGTCTTTCTCCGCTGTGTCTTGGTGGTATTCTGTTCATTCGTATAGTCCAGGATCAATATAGTTTGTTTTGCAGGCTTGGCAACAAAATCTTTTAGATGTACGAAGCGCAGATACTGTCCCGGCCGGTGACAGGAAATCACGCGCTCGTTATCTCTGTGCAGTCTCTGCACACTGCTCGGCTGGGCCTTCCTCAGGGAGCACGTTCTTTTGCTCCGAAACGCGTAGGAATTGGCTCCCCACACTCTCCATAGGCTGTCGCGTGAGTTATCACGTGTACGTGACGTCACGGAAGGTCCTGCGGCCAGCAGTGCACCTATCAGCCCAGCCGAGCAGTGTGCAGAGACTGCACAGAGATAACGAGCGCGTGATTTTCTGTCACCGGCCGGGACAGTATCTGCGCTTCGTACATCTAAAAGATTTTGTTGCCAAGCCTGCAAAACAAACTATATTGATCCTGGACTATACGAACGAACAGAATACCACCAAGACACAGCGGAGAAAGACAACCATACTAGCGGTCGTATCTTCTGGTTCCTTCTTTCATCACCAGGTCATTATACATATGTTTTTAATATATTCATTTGCAGCAGTTTAATTTAATTTGGTTTATGAGTCATTGTTCACACACGGTCCCCTTACCTTTTGACTCCAGCGCAGATAGTATTTTCTTTTTTATTGAATTACTTATATTGACACAGTTGGTAGTACTGTGCAACTATCAGCTGCAGGTCTCAAAGGTGTGTTAGCGCTTTTTGGTACATATACCCTCTTATTTTGTTATTTTTTACTACCTCACCAAGATTATTAAATAGATTTCTTAGACCAGATGAGGCTGGTTTACTTACTTTGAAAATCCATTTCAAACTCACTCTAAAACAGCTGGGAATGTTGTCAATTCTTTTATTGAAATGAACATTTTATGAGTTTAAAAAGGTAAATTGCTTATTTTAACATTAGATTTACACAGTCACAATGACATGGATTTTCACACTAAGTAAACCAACCTCATTGTGTCTAAAATATTTATTAAACAGTGCTTGAAGTTTTCACTGTGAAAAGTTTTGACAGGTTCATTATAAGGTTCAAATCTTTGAAAGTCACTTTACATTTTTTATTAAAATCTGGCAGTATTCATTTAATATTTTCATTGAATTCTAAACTGAACATAACAGAAAAATGTGCCATTTGATTGTGTTATGTAAATAAAACCTGTGGATGTAGTTGTATTTTAAATAGCAATAATACCAAGAAAATAAACATAGTTATTATTTTAAATCCCTACTCAATCTACAAGATGTGTAATAAAAAAAAAATAATTGTTAAGGTCCCTTTAACAATAGTTTAAAACATCCTTACGCATTATGAGCTTACAACAATTTCTAAATCAACTCATGTAGTTTAGCACATTTACAAGTTGGTACGAATCTCATTTATAAATACAGACCTCCTGTGGCTCGATTGCTATGTTGTCAATGCATAATGGTTAATTTCTAGCAGAAACCAAATATAATAATACCGTTACTCTCATTTTCAATTATGTCTGCAAAACTGGAAGAATTTTAAGTACAAGCACAAAGAACAGGAACATCAGCAGGTTTTTCTTTTTGTAAGCATCATAATGCAACATAAAATAAAAAAAGGAGAAATGTATAACATTTAATAGGTTTTCTGCATATTAAAAAAATATTTAAGTATAAAAGTTGTATATAGTAACAGGTCATACTTACCTCTTTTGTAATATACTCATATTAAATGTGTCATTTGTCTTGTATAGAAATATTAATAATTATTTTACATATTAACCCCTTCATGACCTTGGGATTTTCCGTTTTTCCGTGTTCGTTTTTTGCTCCCCTCCTTCCCAGAGCCATAACTTTTTTATTTTTCTGTCAATATGGCCATGTGAGAGCCTATTTTTTGCAAAACAAGTTGTACTTTTGAACGACATCATTGGTTTTACCATGTCGTGTACTAGAAAACAGGAAAAAAATTCCAAGTGCGGTGAAATTGCAAAAAAAGTGCAATCCCACACTTGTTTTTTGTTTGGCTTTTTTGCAAGGTTCGCTAAATGCTAAAACTGACCTGCCATTATGATTCTCCAGGTGATTACGAGTTCATGGACACCTAACATGACTAGGTTATTTTTTATCTAAGTGGTGAAAAAAAATTCCAAACTTTGCTAAAAAAAAAAAATTGCGCCATTTTCCGATACCCATAGCGTCTCAATTTTTCATGATCTGGGGTCGGTTGAGGGCTTATTTTTTGAGTGCTGAGCTGGCATTTATAATGACAGCATTTTGGTGCAGATACGATCTTTTGATCGCCCGTTATTGCATTTTAATGCAATGTCGCGGTGACCAAAAAAAGTAATTCTGGCGTTTCAAATTTTTTTCTCGCTGCGCTGTTTAGCGATCAGGTTAATGCTTTTTTTATTGATAGATCGGGCGATTCTGAACGCGGCGATACCAAATATGTGTAGGATTGAATTTTTATATTGATTTATTTTGAATGGGGCAAAAGGGGGGTGATTTAAACTTTTATGTATTTTTTTTTAACATTTTTTTTTACTCTTTTTTAACTTTTGCCATGCTTCAATAGCCTCCATGGGAGGCTAGAAGCTGGCACCACTCGATCTCCTCTGCTACATAGCAGCGATCATCAGATCGCTGCTATGCAGCAGAAATGCAAGTGTGCTATGAGCGCCGACCACAGGGTGGCGCTCACAGCTATCCGGGATCAGTAACAATAGAGGTCTCAAGGACCTCTATGGTTACTCTGCAGAAGCATCGCTGAGCCCCTGCATCAAAGAGGGGGATCTGACCTCGGACGTACTATCCCCTCTGAGATCAGAAAGGGGTGAAATTGCAAAAGCTTGTTAGTAAATAATTTCAAAATAATTTTGAAAACTGTTAGTTTAAAATAGTCTTAAAGGGAACCTGTCACATGAAAAAAATTCTATTAACCTGAAGATATGGGGTTAATCTGCAAGATACCAGCATTCTGAACCTGCCCTACTTCTGCACTTTGAACCCCCCTGCCAAGAAGAAATAAATGTTATTCCTCCAGGCAGCATTTGGATTCCAGTCATACAGATGCTGCCGACATGGTTTTAGCCATCGCACTGCCTATAGATAGTGAGAGCTGAAACCACGCCCTTGGCACTGATTGACAGCTGGCCCTATTGCTGAGCTGCAGTCAGTCAGTGCTGGGGCACGGTAAAGCCTCCCCTCTGTGTAGACCACCCCTACGACTAAATGCTAAATGCTGCTAGAGCGAATACATTCAATTGCCTCCTGGCAGTGAGGCTCAAGTTCAGAACTCGCAGGTTAACCCTAAACTGCAGGTTAATAGTGTTTTTTCAAGAGACAGGTTCCCTTTAAATAAAATCTCCTATAGTTTTAGGTATACAAAATATTAGTATACATGGTAACAGGCAATAAAAAATCCTAAATAATCTGGTTTTATAGTTATACTCCTATATCTCTACTTTTTCTTCAGCAGTAGAGTTGTTTCAGACTACAAAAGGACTTCAAAGATCTTTCCTCCATGAGGACCCAGCATAAGGCTATTTTCCTCCCTGACTACCAGCAGCTTAAGGCTATGTGCACACTTTGTGGCATCCTCTGCAGGTTCTCCCACAGCGGATTTGATAAATCTGCAGGGCAAAAACCCCTGCGGTTATCCCTGCAGATTTATCGCGGTTTGTTTTGCGGTTTCCGCTGCGGGTTTACTCCTATACTATTGATGCTGCATATGCAGCAATGTGCAGCATCAATAGTAATGTTAAAAATAATAAAACATGGTTATATACTCACCCTCTGACATCCAGATCTCCTCGGCGCTGCACGCGGTGGTCCGGTTCCAAAGATGCTGTGCGAGAAGGACCTTCGTGACGTCACGGTCATGTGACCGTGACGTCATCGCAGGCCCTGCTCGCACACCAACCCTGATACCGGACGGCCGCGTGCAGCACTGAGAGGTGAGTATATCATTATTTTTTATTTTAATTCTTTTTATTTTACATAAATATGGTTCCCAGGTCCTGGAGGAGAGTCTCCTCCCCTCCACCCCAGGTACCATCTGCACATTATTCGCTTACTTCCCGCATCGTGGGCACAGCCCCATGCGGGAAGTTAGCGGATCAATGCATTCCTATGGGTGCAGAATCGCAGCGATTCTGCACAAAGAAGTGACATGCTGTATAATGTAAACCGCTGCGTTTCTGCGTGGTTTTTCCCGCATCATGTGCACAGCGGATTGCTATTTCTATAGGGTTTACATGTAAATGTAAACGCTATGGAAACTGCTGCGGACCCGCAGCATCAAAATCACCGCGGATCCGCGGTAAGACCCGCAAAGTGTGAACATGGCCTAAAAGTTGTTCCAATTGTTCTATCACTGTTTCTATATATTTTTTTTTATCAGACCTGGATTAAGAAGCAATTCCCTTGTTACTCACCTATACTATACAACTCAAAGAATATTTTACAATACATGTAAAAAGACAGAAACACATCAAGAATTTAAAACATATCCTGGTAACATGTTTTGAAACAAGCCCTAAGGCTGGCGTCACACTTAAAGTATGGAAAATTGGTCTTAGTCTCCCTGCTGAGAGTCGCATGAGTGTAATGCAGGTGTCATGCGAGCGTCATGCGAGTACAATCCGATTTCTCACACCTTGCATCCAATTTACATCCAAATGCTGTGCGATTGTTCTCTGACTGCAATGCGATTTTAACATGAGCTTTTAATACAGCAATTCTCTGTCATTTACACATCATTTTCAAAGGAAATACTCTTCAAAACACACACATATATATACAGTACAGACCAAAAGTTTGGACACACCTTCTCATTTAACAATTTTTCTGTATTTTCATGACTATGAAAATTGTACATTCACACTGATGGCATCAAAACTATGAATTAACACATGTGGAATTATATACTTAACAAAAAAGTGTGAAACAACTGAAATTATGTCTTATGTTCTAGGCTCTTCAAAGTAGCCACCTTTAGCTTTGATGACTGCTTTGCAAACTCTTGGCATTCTCTTGATGAGCTTCCAGAGGTAGTCACCGGGAATGGTCTTCCAACAATCTTGAAGGAGTTCCCAGAGATGCTTAGCATTTGTTGGCCCTTTTGCCTTCACTCTGCAGTCCAGCTCACCCCAAACCATCTCGATTGGGTTCAGGTCTGGTGACTGTGGAGGCCAAATCATCTGGCGTAGCACCCCATCACTCTCCTTCTTGGTCAAATAGCCCTTACACAGCCTGGAGGTGTGTTTGGAGTCATTGTCCTGTTGGAAAAAAAAAGATGGTCCAACTAAACGCAAACCGGATGGAATAGCATGCCACTGCAAGATGTTGTGGTAGCCATGCTGGTTCAGTATGCCTTCAATTTTGAATAAATCCCCAGCAGTGTCACCAGCAAAGCACCCCTACACCATCACACCTTCTCCTCCATGCTTCACGGTGGGAACCATGCATGTAGAGTCCATCCGTTCACCTTTTCTGTGTTGCACAAAGACATGGTGGTTGTAACTAAAGATCTCAAATTTGGACTCATCAGACCAAAGCACAGATTTCCACTGGTCTAATGTCCATTCCTTGTGTTCTTTAGCCCAAACAAGTCTCTTCTACTTGTTGCCTGTCCTTAGCAGTGGTTTCCTAGTAGCTATTTTACCATGAAGGCCTGCTGCACGTCTCCTCTTAACAGTTGTTCAAGAGATGTGTCTGCTGCTAGTTCTCTGTGTGGCATTGACCTGGTCTCTAATCTGAGCTGCTATTAACCTGCGTTTTCTGAAGCTGGTGACTCGGATAAACGTATCCTCAGAAGCAGAGGTGACTCTTGGTATTCCTTTCCTGCGGCGGTCCTCATGTGAGCCAGTTTCTTTCTTCTTTCTAAGGCAAGAAATCCCACTTATTAAACCTGACAGGGCACAACTGTGAAGTGAAAACCATTTAAGGTGACTACCTCTTGAAGCTCATCAAGAGAATGCCAAGAGTTTGCAAACCAGTCATCAAAGCAAAAGGTGGCTACTTTGAAGAACCTAGAATTTAAGACAAATTTTCAGTTGTTTTAATTTTCAGGTTTTTTTGTTAAGTATATAATTCCTCATGTGTTAATTCATAGTTTTGATGCCTTCAGTGTGAATTTACAATTTTCATAGTTATGAAAATACAGAAAAATCTTTAAATGAGAAGGAGTGTCCAAACTTTTGGTCTTTACTGTATATATATGTATATATATACGGGGAGGGCCATTTATGTGGATACATCTAAATAAAATGGGAATGGTTGGTGATATGAACTTCCTGTTTGTGGCACATTAGTATATGGGAGGAGGAAAACTTTTCAAAATGGGTGGTGACCATTTCAATGGGAAAAGGGTCATGTGATACATCAAACTTATTGAGAATTTCACAAGAAAAACAATTGTGTGCTTGTCTTTAACATAACTTTATTCTTTCATGAGTTATTTACAAGTTTATGACCACTTATAAAATGTGTTCAAAGTGCTGCCCATTGTGTGGATTGTCAATGCAACCCTCTTCTCCCACTCTTGACACACTGATAGCAACACCACAGAAGAAATGCTAGCACAGGTCTCCAGTATCCTTTCTTTCAGATGCTGCTCATCTCGTATCTTCACAGCATAGACAATTGCCTTCAGATGACCCAAAAGATAAAAGTCTAATGGGGTCAGATCGGGAGACCTTGATGGCCATTCAACTGGCCAACGACGACCAATCCACTGACCCTATTAGACCTTTGTCTTTGTGGTCATCTGAAGGCAAAATAAAGTTGGATCCAAAATGGCAGACTTCAAAATGGCCATCATGGTCACCACTAGTGATGAGCAAATATACTCGTTACTCCAGATTTCTCGAGCATGCTCGGAGGTCCTCTGAGTATTTTTTAGTGCTCAGAGATTTAGTTTTTCTTGCCGCAGCTGAATGATTTACATCTGATAGCCAGCATAAGTACATGTGAGGGTTGCCTGGGCCTGTCAAGAATGGACACAGAGTAGTTCTGAAGCCACTACTTTGTTATTTTAGCTGTGTGCTTAGGGTCATTTTCTTGTTGGAAGGTGAACTTTAGGCCAAGTCTGAGGTCCAGAGCACTCTGGAAGAGGTTTTCATCCAGGATATCTCTGCATGTTTCCTTCAATGACAACCAGTCATCCTGTCCCTGCAGCTGAAAAGCACCCCTACAGCATGGTGATGCCATCACCGTGTTTCACTGTTGGGATTTTATTGGGCAGGTGTTGAGCAGTGCCTGGTTTTCTCCATACATACCGCTAAGAATTATCACCAAAAATGTATATCTTTGTCTCATCAGACCAGAGAATCTTATTTCTCATAGTCTGGGAGCCTTTCATGTTTTTTTTAGTAAACTCTATGCAGGCTTTTATATGTCTTACACTGAGGAGAAGCATCTGTTGGGCCACTCTGCAATAAAGGCCCAACTGGTGGAGAGCTGCAGTGTTAGTTGACTTTGTGGAACTTTCTCCTATCTCCCTACTGCATCTCTGGAGTTCAGCCACAGTCATCGTGGGGTTCTTCTTTACCTTTCTCACCAAGGCTCTTGTCCCATGATTGCTCAGTTTGGTTGGATGGCCAGGTCTAGGAAGACTTCTCGTGATCCCAAACTTCTTTCATTTAAGGATTATGGAGGCCACTGTGCTCTTTCGAACATTGAGTACTGCAGAAATTCTTTTGTAACTTTGGCCAGATCTGTGCCTTGCCACAATTCTGTCTTTGACCTTCTTGGCCAGTTCCTTTGACCTCATGATTCTCACTTGATCTAATATGCACTGTGAGCTGTGAGTTCTTATATAGACATGTTTGTACCTTTCCAAATCAAGTCATATCAGTTTAATTAAACACAGGTGGACTCCAATGAAGGAGTAGAACCATATCAAGGAAGATCACAAGGAAATGGAGAGCATATGACTTAAATATGAGTGTCTGAGCAAAGGGTCTGAATATTTATGACCATGTGATATTTCAGTTTTTCTTTTTTATTGGCAAAAATTTCTACATTTTTTTTTCTTTTCAGTCTAGATGGGGTGCAGAGTGTACATTAATGTGAAAAAATGAACTTTTTTTTAATTTACCAAATGGCTGCAATGAAACAAAGAGTGAAAAATTTAAAATGGGTCTGAATACTTTCTGTACACACTGTAAGTAAATAAATCAGTAAAAATATGATCCTTGCCTCCCATTTTTGATAACCAGCAAGGTAAAGCAGACATCTGTGGCTGATATCACAATGGGAAGGTCCATGGATAGCGGCCCCTTCCTATCCTAAAAATACCAGCATGCCCACACACAGAAGAAAACACTTTATTTGGATAAAAACTCCCCCACAATATCCCTAGTTCACCAGTTTATTATCAAAAAATGTTCCCATGAAGGTTGTCTGTCACAGTCCATATTCCCTGGTCCTTTAAAAACATTGTGTGCTGGAGGAAAAGACTCATGGTCCAGACTTATTGACGTAAGAACCTCAGCACCACCGAAGAAAATCAGACTGTAAGTTTTGCTGCAGTGTTAATTCATTTTGATCCAGAAAGAAGTAAAACACAGATTGTTAGGGCTGGTGGAATGCACCAAATGATTATAAAGATGGAATAAGGTGTGTTCGCAGCCCGGGGTCCACCATGCAGAGATGATACCTGCTGCTAGGTAATGGCGGAAAGTAAATGGCAGTATAATGAAAACACACATGGGTTAGCTACACCCGGTATGAAGGAAGTAAAACCCTGTTGCATCACAGAGCCGCAATACCGCAGAGGAAACACAAGTATAGAGTCACAGAACTCTGCCCCAAGATGCGGGGTTAGAGTCCCCCTAGACCACTTGCGTTCGGCACCGGAACTGCGGTGCCAGGGAAAATAAACACAAAATAGATTTACGCACTGGGTGTGCTCAGCGCCACTCTGGTGGACATTACTAACTAGCCAAGATTGTGCCTGGTGCTGGATGGCACTGACTGGTGCTAGACAGCTCCAACATTCACGAGCATTCATCAACACTAGGGATGGGTATGATTCGGAGCTTTCACCAGAACAGGCATACATCCACACATACACAATAAGTGATTTATACTAGCCGTGCGGCCATGCAAACCTTTTATAGCAGAATATCTCCAGGACCTTCCTAGTGGTCCAATAGGAGCTTCTACAGGACCTGAGCATGTGACCCCTGACCTCCAATGAGAGGTCATCCCTTGGGCAGAAGAAGAAAAGCTGAACTTCAGGTACCGTCACACTCAGCAACTTTGCAATGAGAACGACAACGATCCGTGACGTTGCAGTATCCTGGATAGCGATCTCGTTGTGTTTGACACGCAGCAGCGATCTGGATCCCGCTGTGATATCGCTGGTCGGAGCTAGAAGTCCAGTACTTTATTTCGTCATCAGGTCAGCGTGTATCATCATGTTTGACATCAAAAGCAACGATGTCAGCAATGTTTTACATGGAGCTAACAACCAGCGAGAACGATAAGTGAGTTGCCGTTACATCACTGGATCGCTCCTGCATCGTTCTGGAGCTGCTGTGTTTGACGTCTCTATAGCGACCTAAACAGCGACGCTCCAGCGATCGGCTCGTTGTCTATATCGCTGCAGCGTCTCTGAGTGTGACGGCACCTTTAGTCCCAGGAGCGCCTTCTCGCTGCTGATCAGAACTGGTTACAATGGCTGAGCCTGGAAGGACAGCAGTAACCAGCCGCACAATATCAGCTTGAGCCAGACACTGGGACCGATGTCTCTGCTGAGCAGGCTCCACTGTAGCTGGAGGAGAATGGGAGACCGCAGCGGACATGGTTCAAGATTCCCCCTGTGCAGCGGCGGGAACTCTACACCTAACACAGATATGGTTATCTGTTTACCATATCTGTTTTTGGCTCTAGAAAGAAAATCCACATGAACCTGCAGGGTTGAATTTTGCCAAATCCGCTCTTCTCTACCAAAAATATCTTTTTAGTTTCTATACTCACTTCTGCTTCTTTGTGTGCATCTTGGACTCTTTTGAATACCAAAGATATTGTATTGATTACACATTTAAAAAGTTAAATTTATAACAATTTCATACTTAATTATATGTTTCTGTAATTACTAATTCTGGTTTTATTAGGATTATGTTGAGTTCATTCGTTTGCCAAGTATGTGTAATATCGATTACTTTCAAATAAGGCTGAGCTTAGGATTTTTCTGAAGAAAAACCTGACAGGAAAACATTTTATTTCTCCGTTTGTCCAAATTCATAAATTTCATTGTACATGAGTTGTTGAGTAGAGGAGTCCCTCACCAGGCTAGTTGCATCTCCTATTTTATAAAGTTCTAACTATCTGATTGTTCTGGCCTGCAACAATATCTTCACACCTGCTAGCATTTCTGCTTCCTGTGACTTCATGGTGACAGAGAATTAACTTCTCTTCCACTCTATTCTGTCGATGGGGAGTCACTGCCAATGCTACCTAATTATGAGAAGCCAGCTGTCAATCAAAACGATGTTAACAATTTCACCCCATCGACAGAGCAAAGTGGAAGAGAAAGAGCTGTGCTGTCAACATCTAGTCAAAGGAAGTGGAGAGATCATCACAATGCAGAAAAGGCAGGTATTTAGCAACCACATGGCAGTTAGTTTTCCTCCCCATGGAAAAAAAATGTAAAGACCCAGATAACTCATTTACCTTTTAAAATCTCTATACTGAGGGTGTAAATATTATTTGAGACAATTCTGAATATTTCCCCTCTAAGATAACTACAATTATTTTGGTTCCCCTATATTTCATTTATCAAGGGACATTTGTTTTCCTATAACATTTTTATAAATAAATACAGGTCATGCTGGCAGATATTCAATGGTTTTCAGCTTGCAAGACTCCCTGGAGTATCAATATAAAGAGCACAAAACTCTTAGTAGCAGGAGCTGCCATATCCTGCTTGGGGTTTCAAATGATATGTCATCATGTGGAAAATGTGTAATACTGAGATATTGCTTGAAGGTAAAATAGAAAAAAAACAGTATGAGTTTTAATTTCCATTAGTAAAAAATGCAACTGAAGATTTTTCCCTATATTCATTATTTGTATATACTCCTAAATATTGAAATTGAAATGCCAAGAAGGAAAAGTCCAGGAGATATGGAATTCACAGGATTGATAGACATGAAAATGAAATAAGAATGATGAAAAAGAACGAATAACAAATTTAACAACAATTTATAACAATACAGAAAAACAGAATTGAATAGGAATGTCATGCACAGATATACATGCGGTTACATGACTTGACATGCAATCAATGAGGCTATTTATGGTTGTCTAAGGAATGTTTTGCTATGCTGAATGCACTTGGGCACACAAATCAGCAAGTTCAGCTGCGGGCAGGTCCCTTTTTAGCTGCAGACCAATGACATCCCAGATGTGTTTGATAGCAGATTATTCTGGAGACTATTAAAGTTGTGGTGGTAGAGCAACATGGGATTAACATTGTTGTGTAAACAATAGGGCTCTGTGACACAAAAAAGTGGCCGTACCACTGATTCAGTGAACAAATCAATGTAAAAGTAAGCTGTTACTTTACTAATTTATATTAATAATTTGCATATGTATCTCTGCGCTAGACACTTTGACTCAATGCATAATAAATATTTTTTTAACATTTGGCTTCCATTTTATAAATATTGTATACCATTAACCAATCTATTGATATAGTGAATTTCATAATTCTATGACTTTTCCTTCTTGTTGATGCAATTTAAATTTGGAGAATTGCATGATTATTATTATTATTATTTCTTTATATAGCACCATTAATTCCATGGTGCTGTACATGAGAAAGGGGTTACATACAGGGATATAGATATCGTTTACAGTAAACAAATCTACAATGACAGACTGGTACAGAGGGGAGAGTACCCTGTCCTGGCGGACTTACATTCTGTAAATACATTTATATTAATCCCTTAATGACAAGTAATAATAATAATTTTTATTTATACAGCGCCAACATATTCCGCAGCACTTTACAATTAAGCGTGTATATCACGTCATGAGCAGGTGTCATCTCCCACACCATGATGGGCAATAATTGAACTTTCTCTGTGTGAAAACATACACAGTGACAGCTCCATGCCAACAGTGGTCATTGACAGCTGACCAGCATGGCAAGAGATGTGGGACCAATGTCAGCATCCCTTGCGCTCTGATTGCGGTGATCGGTCAGTCATTCTGATTACTGGATCATAGAATTTCTGCTAAGTGCTGGCAATCACTGCTGGGAGCTCAGCTTGACTGACATCCAAGTACCTGTGGTAACAGCCAGGCCTGGTGCCAGCACCACCCCTGGTTTATTAACCCTCTAGATGCTGTAACTGATAGTGATCATGGCATTTAAAAGGTTGAGAGAAGGCTCCCTCTCTTACCCCCATCGTCATCCCCACAGTGAAATTGCAAAAAGCCAATGATCGTCAAGGCACCCAAAGGTCAAACTATGATTTTCTTGAGTGCCAGGTATGGTGGCCTGTGAGAGTCAGCCATAGACAGGGTCTAACAGGCAATCTGTGAGTGTAATTTGATATGGCTCATGTATAGTAATGCTGGTGAATTGCAATGCATGAGACCAGTGATTAGACTAATAAACATCAAAGTCCTATAGAGGGACAAAGCAAAAAAGTTAAAAAAGTTAAGAAGAAGATTGAAAAAATTATTTAAAAACAATCACAAATTAAAAACCTAAAATATGACATCAATAAATACACATATTTATGTACATGCAAAAATAAAGAAAACAAATTCACATATTTGATGCTCATTGTATAAAACTGTCAAACTAGTTAACCCTTACAGTGGACACTATAAAAAAAATTTAAAAAATGTGACAAAAAAACCCATATTGTTTGTCATTATACTGCTGGGGGTAAAGTGGAAAAAAATGAAAACAAAAAGACAAATATAGATAAAAATGGTAAAGCTAAAAATGTCATCTTATCCCCAAAACACAAACCACTATACTGCTCCATCGGTGAAAAAATAAAAAAGCTACAGTTTTCAGAGTACAGTGATGCAAAAACAATATTTTTCAATTTAATTGATTTTATTGTGTAGAAGTGAAAACATAAATAAATGGTAAAATATGATATCAATGTAATTGTACTGACCTAAAAAATAAAATTGCCTTATCACTTTTACTACAGGGTGAATAAAAAAATCAATCTCTGAATGGCTGGTTTTTCCCAGCTTATCATTATTAAATTCAGTGAAGCACCTGAGGGTTCAAGGTGTTTGCCACACCTCTGAATAAATTGTTTGAGGGGTCAATTGTGAGGAATTTCCACTGTTTAGGCACATCATGGGCTCTGCAAACATGACACGGCATCAGCTTTCTGTCCCAGCCAATTTTGAACTCCAGAAAAAGTGCTCCTTCCTTTGTGAGCCCTGAGATGCACCCAAACAGTAGTTTTTCATCACATATTGGTATTGGTGTACTCAGGAGAAATTGGACAGAAAATTGTATGTCCATTTTCTCCTGTTATTCTTGTGAAAATGAAACATTTGGAACTAAATCAACATTTTTATGCAAAAAAAATAAAATCTAATTATTTCCTTTAAACATTGTTTTAATTCCTGTGATGCTCCTAAATAGAGATAGATGAATGAATTTGATTGGGTTCCTGCTGATTTGGCAAGCTATAGCGCTTACAGAATAAGCTACCGCGGGAACCTGGATACCTGGAGCACGTCGGCTGATCAGCTGTTCCGAGCTGCAGCTGCATGTGTCGCGACTGTGTGACAGGCATAACACATGCATGGAGAGCCTATTTGTTGGGCTATCTGTTGTGAATTCTGCTTTTGGGCTCCCTCCGGTGGTTGTAGGTGGTAATGCAGTTGCCCCTGAGTTGCAGTCCTGGTCAGGTGTATCTGCTGATTGCAGTTCTGACTGGGGTATTTAGGCATGCAGGATTCATTAGTCCTTGCCAGTTGTCCATGGTTGTTGGGAGGTTTTGGTCCTGGTTTGGTTCCTTCTGCCTTCTGCCAAATCAGCAAAGATAAGTGTCTGGTTTTGTTTCTGTGGCACACTGTTGTGAACTGTGTTTCTGGGCTCCCTCTGGTGGTCACTAACGGTATTGTGTTAGGTATGTCTTGTTGCAGGCCTGAGCTCCAGCTGTGTCGTTAGCAGCGGGTGTTTCCTATTTGAGTCTCCTCTGGACTCAGTCTCTTGCCTGGCATCGTTGTATCCAGACCTATTTGGTCTCCTCCGGATTCCTTTCAGTCTGCCTCATGCAAGAAAAGCTAAGTCTGTTTTGTACAATTTGGATCATTTGCATTATTCAGTGTTTTTGTCCAGCTTGCTTTACATTTGATTTTTGAATCGCTAGAAGCTCTGGGGGGCTGATATTCTCCCTCCACACCGTCAGTCGGTGTGGGGGTTTGTTGTGAATTTGCTTTTGCTCCCTCTAGTGGTTACTAGTTTTTTGACTCTGGTTTTTCTGTCATTCCTTTTATCCGCACCTGGGTCGTTAGTTAGGGGTGTTGCTATATAAGCTGTGCTCTTGTCTACTGATCCTGGTTCCAGTTATATCAGCTAAGTCTGCCTTTTGCTTTTTGCTATTTGTTTTGGTTTTGTATTTTTGTCCAGCTTGTTCCAAATCTATATCCTGACCTTTGTAGGAAGCTCTAGGGGGCTGGTGTTCTCCCCCCGGACCGTTAGACTTGAAGTTGTCACAGGAGAAGGCTCAGCGCTTTGCCAACCGCCGCCGCGGTGTGGGTCCCCGACTACGCGTTGGGGATTTGGTATGGCTTTCTTCCCGCTTTGTTCCTATGAAGGTCTCCTCTCCCAAATTTAAACCTCGTTTTATTGGGCCTTACAAGATATTGGAAATCCTTAATCCTGTATCTTTTCGTCTGGATCTTCCTGTGTCGTTTGCTATTCACAATGTATTTCATAGGTCCTTGTTGCGGCGGTACATTGTGCCTGTAGTTCCTTCTGCTGAGCCTCCTGCTCCGGTGTTGGTTGAGGGCGAGTTGGAGTACGTGGTGGAGAAGATCTTGGATTCTCGCCTCTCCAGGCGGAGGCTTCAGTACCTGGTCAAGTGGAAGGGCTATGGTCAGGAGGATAATTCCTGGGTGGTCGCCTCTGATGTTCATGCGGCCGATTTAGTTCGTGCCTTTCATGCCGCTCGTCCTGATCGCCCTGGTGGTCGTGGTGAGGGTTCGGTGACCCCTCACTAAGGGGGGGGGTACTGTTGTGAATTTGCTTTTGCTCCCTCTAGTGGTTACTAGTTTTTTGACTCTGGTTTTTCTGTCATTCCTTTTATCCGCACCTGGGTCGTTAGTTAGGGGTGTTGCTATATAAGCTCCCTGGACCTTCAGTTCAATGCCTGGCAACGTAGTTATCAGAGCTAGTCTGCTGTGCTCTTGTCTACTGATCCTGGTTCCAGTTATATCAGCTAAGTCTGCCTTTTGCTTTTTGCTATTTGTTTTGGTTTTGTATTTTTGTCCAGCTTGTTCCAAATCTATATCCTGACCTTTGTAGGAAGCTCTAGGGGGCTGGTGTTCTCCCCCCGGACCGTTAGACGGTTCGGGGGTTCTTGAATTTCCAGTGTGGATTTTGATAGGGTTTTTGTTGACCATATAAGTTACCTTTCTTTATTCTGCTATCAGTAAGCGGGCCTCTCTGTGCTAAACCTGGTTCATTTCTGTGTTTGTCATTTCCTCTTACCTCACCGTCATTATTTGTGGGGGGCTTCTATCCAGCTTTGGGGTCCCCTTCTCTGGAGGCAAGAAAGGTCTTTGTTTTCCTCTACTAGGGGTAGCTAGATTCTCCGGCTGGCGCGTGTCATCTAGAATCAACGTAGGAATGATCCCCGGCTACTTCTAGTGTTGGCGTTAGGAGTAGATATATGGTCAACCCAGTTACCACTGCCCTATGAGCTGGATTTTTGTATTCTGCAGACTTCCACGTTCCTCTGAGACCCTCGCCATTGGGGTCATAACAGTTTGCCAGGCCAGTATTAAATGTTTAATGCATTGCAGAAGAGGGATTATAAGAAAGAAGATTCAGAGTTTTTTTTTTTTTTTTTTTTTTTCTCCTTCCCCTTTACCTCAGAGTGGCTATGCTTGCTGCAGACATGAATGTCCAGACCTTGATTACAAGTGTGGACCAGCTGGCTACTCGTGTGCAGGGCATACAAGACTATGTTATCAGAAATCCTAGGTCAGAACCTAAAATACCGATTCCTGAACTGTTTTCCGGAGACAGGTTTAAGTTTAGGAATTTCGTGAATAATTGTAAATTGTTTTTGTCCCTGAGACCCTGTTCATCTGGAGATTCTGCTCAGCAAGTAAAAATTGTTATTTCGTTCTTACGGGGCGACCCTCAGGATTGGGCTTTTTCGCTGGCGCCAGGAGATCCGGCATTGGCTGATCTTGATGCGTTTTTTCTGGCGCTCGGTTTACTTTATGAGGAACCCAATCTTGAGATTCAGGCAGAAAAGGCCTTGCTGGCTATGTCTCAGGGGCAGGACGAGGCTGAAGTGTATTGCCAAAAATTTCGGAAATGGTCCGTGCTGACACATTGGAACGAGTGTGCACTGGCCGCTAATTTTAGAAATGGCCTTTCTGAAGCCATTAAGAATGTTATGGTGGGTTTTCCCATTCCCACAGGTCTGAATGATACTATGGCACTGGCTATTCAAATTGACCGGCGGTTGCGGGAGCGCAAAACCGCAAATTCCCTCATGGTGTTGTCTGAACAGACACCTAATTCGGTGCAATGTGATAGAAAAACCGCAAATTCCCTCATGGTGTTGTCTGAACAGACACCTGATTTAATGCAATGTGATAGAATCCTGACTAGAAATGAGCGGAAAATTCATAGACGCCGGAATGGCTTGTACTACTACTGTGGTGATTCTACACATGTTATCTCAGCATGCTCTAAACGTATAGCTAAGGTTGTTAGTCCTGTCACCGTTGGTAATTTGCAACCTAAATTTATTCTGTCTGTAACTTTGATTTGCTCACTGTCATCTTATCCTGTCATGGCGTTTGTAGATTCAGGTGCTGCCCTGAGTCTCATGGATCTCTCATTTGCTAAGCGCTGTGGTTTTACTCTTGAACCATTAGAAAATCCTATTCCTCTTAGGGGTATTGATGCTACACCATTGGCAGCAAATAAACCGCAGTATTGGACACAGGTTACCATGTGCATGACTCCTGAACACCGCGAGGTGATACGTTTCCAGGTTTTACATAAAATTCATGATTTGGTTGTTTTAGGGCTGCCATGGTTACAGACCCATAATCCAGTCCTGGACTGGAAGGCTATGTCAGTCTCAAGTTGGGGCTGTTGTGGTATTCATGGGGATTCCCTGCCTGTGTCTATTGCTTCTTCTACGCCTTCGGAAGTTCCGGAGTATTTGTCTGATTATCAGGATGTCTTCAGTGAGTCTGAGTCCAGTGCTCTGCCTCCTCATAGGGACTGTGACTGTGCTATAGATTTGATCCCAGGCAGTAAATTTCCTAAGGGAAGACTGTTTAATCTGTCGGTACCTGAACATACCGCTATGTGTTCATATATCAAGGAGTCTCTGGAGAAAGGACATATTCGTCCGTCTTCTTCCCCTCTTGGTGCGGGATTCTTTTTTGTGGCAAAAAAGGACGGATCTTTGAGACCTTGTATTGATTATCGGCTTTTAAATAAGATCACTGTCAAATTTCAGTATCCTTTACCGCTGTTGTCTGACTTGTTTGCCCGGATTAAGGGTGCCAAGTGGTTCACCAAGATAGACCTTCGTGGTGCGTACAACCTTGTGCGCATTAAGCAAGGTGATGAATGGAAAACCGCATTCAATACGCCCGAAGGTCATTTTGAGTACTTGGTGATGCCTTTTGGGCTCTCCAATGCGCCTTCAGTTTTTCAGTCCTTTATGCATGACATTTTCCGGAAGTATCTGGATAAATTTTTGATTGTTTATCTGGATGATATTTTGGTTTTTTCTGATAATTGGGATTCGCATGTGGAGCAGGTCAGGTTGGTCTTTAAAATTTTGCGTGAAAATTCTTTGTTTGTCAAGGGCTCAAAGTGTCTCTTTGGTGTACAGAAGGTTCCCTTTTTGGGGTTCATTTTTTCCCCTTCTGCTGTGGAGATGGACCCAGTCAAGGTCCGAGCTATTCTTGATTGGACTCAGCCCTCGTCAGTTAAGAGTCTTCAGAAGTTCTTGGGCTTCGCTAACTTCTACCGTCGTTTTATCGCTAATTTTTCTAGCATTGTGAAACCTTTGACGGATATGACCAAGAAGGGCTCCGATGTAGCTAACTGGGCTCCTGCTGCCGTGGAGGCTTTCCAGGAGTTGAAACGCCAGTTTACTTCGGCGCCTGTTTTGTGCCAGCCTGACGTCTCACTTCCCTTTCAGGTTGAGGTGGATGCTTCGGAGATTGGGGCAGGGGCCGTTTTGTCGCAGAGAGGCCCTGGTTGCTCTGTTATGAAACCTTGTGCCTTTTTCTCTAGGAAGTTTTCGCCTGCCGAGCGAAATTATGATGTGGGCAATCGGGAGTTGTTGGCCATGAAATGGGCATTTGAGGAGTGGCGTCATTGGCTCGAGGGTGCTAAGCATCGTGTGGTGGTCTTGACTGATCACAAAAATCTGATGTATCTCGAGTCTGCTAAACGCCTTAATCCGAGACAGGCCCGCTGGTCATTGTTTTTCTCCCGCTTTGATTTTGTTGTCTCGTATTTACCAGGTTCAAAGAATGTGAAGGCCGATGCTCTTTCTAGGAGCTTTGTGCCTGATGCTCCTGGAGTCGCGGATCCTGTTGGTATTCTTAAAGATGGAGTTATCTTGTCAGCTATTTCTCCGGATCTGCGACGTGTGTTGCAGAGATTTCAGGCTGATAGGCCTGAGTCTTGTCCACCTGACAGACTGTTTGTCCCGGATAAGTGGACCAGCAGAGTCATTTCCGAGGTTCATTCCTCGGTGTTGGCAGGTCACCCGGGAATCTTTGGCACCAGAGATCTGGTGGCCAGGTCCTTTTGGTGGCCTTCCTTGTCAAGGGATGTGCAGTCATTTGTGCAGTCCTGTGGGATTTGTGCTCGAGCTAAGCCTTGCTGTTCTCGTGCCAGCGGTTTGCTCTTGCCCTTGCCTGTCCCGAAGAGACCTTGGACACATATCTCCATGGATTTCATTTCTGATCTTCCGCTATCTCAGGGCATGTCCGTTATCTGGGTGATATGTGATCGCTTCTCCAAGATGGTCCATTTGGTTCCTTTGCCTAAGCTGCCTTCCTCTTCCGATCTGGTTCCTGTGTTTTTCCAGAACGTGGTTCGTTTGCACGGCATCCCTGAGAATATTGTGTCAGACAGAGGATCCCAGTTCGTTTCCAGGTTCTGGCGATCCTTTTGTAGTAGGATGGGCATTGATTTGTCGTTTTCGTCTGCTTTCCATCCTCAGACTAATGGGCAGACGGAGCGAACCAATCAGACTTTGGAGGCTTATTTGAGGTGTTTTGTCTCTGCTGATCAGGACGATTGGGTGACATTCTTGCCGTTGGCTGAGTTTGCCCTTAATAATCGGGCTAGTTCCGCCACCTTGGTTTCGCCTTTTTTCTGCAACTCTGGTTTCCATCCTCGCTTTTCTTCGGGTCATGTGGAGCCTTCTGACTGTCCTGGGGTGGATTCTGTGGTGGATAGGTTGCAGCAGATCTGGAATCATGTGGTGGACAACTTGAAGTTGTCACAGGAGAAGGCTCAGCGCTTTGCCAACCGCCGCCGCGGTGTGGGTCCCCGACTACGCGTTGGGGATTTGGTATGGCTTTCTTCCCGCTTTGTTCCTATGAAGGTCTCCTCTCCCAAATTTAAACCTCGTTTTATTGGGCCTTACAAGATATTGGAAATCCTTAATCCTGTATCTTTTCGTCTGGATCTTCCTGTGTCGTTTGCTATTCACAATGTATTTCATAGGTCCTTGTTGCGGCGGTACATTGTGCCTGTAGTTCCTTCTGCTGAGCCTCCTGCTCCGGTGTTGGTTGAGGGCGAGTTGGAGTACGTGGTGGAGAAGATCTTGGATTCTCGCCTCTCCAGGCGGAGGCTTCAGTACCTGGTCAAGTGGAAGGGCTATGGTCAGGAGGATAATTCCTGGGTGGTCGCCTCTGATGTTCATGCGGCCGATTTAGTTCGTGCCTTTCATGCCGCTCGTCCTGATCGCCCTGGTGGTCGTGGTGAGGGTTCGGTGACCCCTCACTAAGGGGGGGTACTGTTGTGAATTTGCTTTTGCTCCCTCTAGTGGTTACTAGTTTTTTGACTCTGGTTTTTCTGTCATTCCTTTTATCTGCACCTGGGTCGTTAGTTAGGGGTGTTGCTATATAAGCTCCCTGGACCTTCAGTTCAATGCCTGGCAACGTAGTTATCAGAGCTAGTCTGCTGTGCTCTTGTCTACTGATCCTGGTTCCAGTTATATCAGCTAAGTCTGCCTTTTGCTTTTTGCTATTTGTTTTGGTTTTGTATTTTTGTCCAGCTTGTTCCAAATCTATATCCTGACCTTTGTAGGAAGCTCTAGGGGGCTGGTGTTCTCCCCCCGGACCGTTAGACGGTTCGGGGGTTCTTGAATTTCCAGTGTGGATTTTGATAGGGTTTTTGTTGACCATATAAGTTACCTTTCTTTATTCTGCTATCAGTAAGCGGGCCTCTCTGTGCTAAACCTGGTTCATTTCTGTGTTTGTCATTTCCTCTTACCTCACCGTCATTATTTGTGGGGGGCTTCTATCCAGCTTTGGGGTCCCCTTCTCTGGAGGCAAGAAAGGTCTTTGTTTTCCTCTACTAGGGGTAGCTAGATTCTCCGGCTGGCGCGTGTCATCTAGAATCAACGTAGGAATGATCCCCGGCTACTTCTAGTGTTGGCGTTAGGAGTAGATATATGGTCAACCCAGTTACCACTGCCCTATGAGCTGGATTTTTGTATTCTGCAGACTTCCACGTTCCTCTGAGACCCTCGCCATTGGGGTCATAACAGGGGTTCTTGAATGTTCAGCGTGGATGTTTTGTAGGGTTTTCTGCTAACCGCATAGTCCACTATCTATTTTCTGCTATCTAGACTATTGGGCCTCACTTTGCTGAATCTAGTTCATCTCTACGTTTGTGTTTTCCTCTTGCCTCACTGTTATTATTTGTTGGGGGCTTTCTATATCTTTGGGGTTCAATTTCTCTGGAGGCAAGTGAGGTCTTATTTTTTCCCTCTAGGGGTAGTCAGTTCTCCGGCTGGCTCGAGACGTCTAGAACCAACGTAGGCACGTTCACCGGCTACTTTTAGTTGTTTGTGTCAGGATCAGGTATGCGGTTAGCCCAGTTTCCACCTCCCTAGAGCAGTATTTATATTTTTGCTATCTTGCTGGAATATCAGAGATCCTCTGCCATTGGGATCATAACAGCACACATGCTGTGTGCTTAATAATTCTGTGCTATTCAGTGTTTTTTGTCCAGCTTAGATTGTGTCAGTATTTTCTCAGTCTTGTTGGATTCTCTGGAGTGGCAGATATACATTCCATGTCTTTAGTTAGATTGTGGAACTTTTTGTATTATCTGCTGTGGATATTTTTGGAAGGGTTTTAATACTGACCGCTTAGTATTCTGTCCTATCTTTCCCTATTTAGCTAGAGTGGCCTCTTTTGCTGAATCCTGTTTTCTGCCTGCGTGTGTCTTTCCTCTCCTACTCACAGTCAATATTCGTGGGGGGCTGCCTATCCTTTGGGGTTCTGCTCTGAGGCAAGGTAGTATTCCTATTTCTATCTATAGGGGTATTTAGTCCTCCGGCTGTGTCGAGGTGTCTAGGGTTTGTTAGGCACACCCCACGGCTACTTCTAGTTGCGGTGTTAGTTCAGGTTTTGCGGTCAGTACAGTTTCCACCTACTCCAGAGAAAGTTCATGCGGCTCCAAAGTCACCGGATCATAACAGTACAACTGGCCCACTATGAGTTAAATGCATATCAGAAGAAGGGAAGAAAGGTGTTGAGTAATTTTTTTTTCTGCAGTTTGCTTTGCCTTTTCTTCCCTTTTTTTCTCTGGGTGGCTAAGGAGTCTTGTGTTAGCATGGATGTTCAGGAATTAGCTTCTCGTGTAGACCAGCTTGCTGCTAGGGTACAGGGAATTTCTGATTATATTGTTCAGACTCCTGTTTTAGAGCCGAAGATTCCTACTCCTGATTTGTTTTTTGGTGACAGGTCCAAATTTTTGAGTTTTAAAAACAACTGTAAACTGTTTTTTGCTTTGAGACCTCGATCCTCTGGGGATTATATTCAGCAGGTTAAAATCGTCATTTCCCTGCTGCGTGGTGATCCACAGGATTGGGCATTTTCTCTGGAATCTGGGAATCCAGCTTTGCTTAATGTAGATTCCTTTTTTCAGGCTTTAGGACTATTACACTCACCGGCCACTTTATTAGGTACACCATGCTAGTAACGGGTTGGACCCCCTTTTGCCTTCAGAACTGCCTCAATTCTTCGTGGCATAGATTCAACAAGGTGCTGGAAGCATTCCTCAGAGATTTTGGTCCATATTGACATGATGGCATCACACAGTTGCCGCAGATTTGTCGGCTGCACATCCCAAAGATGCTCCATACAAGGCAGGATGGATCCATGCTTTCATGTTGTTTACGCCAAATTCTGACCCTACCATCCGAATGTCGCAGCAGAAATCGAGACTCATCAGACCAAGCAACGTTTTTCCAATCTTCTACTGTCCAATTTCGATGAGCTTGTACAAATTGTAGCCTCAGTTTCCTGTTCTTAGCTGAAAGGAGTGGTACCCGGTGTGGTCTTCTGCTGCTGTAGCCCATCTGCCTCAAAGTTCGACGCACTGTGCATTCAGAGATGCTCTTAGGCCTACCTTGGTTGTAACGGGTGGCGATTTGAGTCACTGTTGCCTTTCTATCAGCTCGAACCAGTCTGCCCATTCTCCTCTGACCTCTGGCATCAACAAGGCATTTCCGCCCACAGAACTGCCGCTCACTGGATTTTTTTTCTTTTTCGGACCATTCTCTGTAAACCCTAGAGATGGTTGTGCGTGAAAATCCCAGTAGATCAGCAGTTTCTGAAATACTCAGACCAGCCCTTCTGGCACCAACAACCATGCCACATTCAAAGGCACTCAAATCACCTTTCTTCCCCATACTGATGCTCGGTTTGAACTGCAGGAGATTGTCTTGACCATGTCTACATGCCTAAATGCACTGAGTTGCCGCCATGTGATTGGCTGATTAGAAATTAAGTGTTAACAAGAAGTTGGACAGGTGTACCTAATAAAGTGGCCAGTGAGTGTGTATGATGAACCTAATTCTGTGGATCAAGCGGAGAAGACCTTGTTGGCCCTATCTCAGGGTCAAGAGGCGGCAGAATTGTATTGTCAGAAATTTAGAAAATGGTCTGTGTTGACTAAATGGAATGATGATGCTTTGGCTGCAATTTTCAGAAAGGGTCTTTCTGAATTCGTTAAAGATGTTATGGTGGGGTTTTTCACGCCTGTCGGTCTGAGTGATTCTATGTCTTTGGCCATTCAGATTGATCGGCGCTTGCGGGAGCGCAGAACTGTGCACGCTGTGGCGTTGTCCTCAGAGCAGAGTCCTGAGCCAATGCAGTGTGATAGGATTCTGTCTAGGACAGAACGACAAGGTCTCAGACGTCAGAATAGGTTGTGTTATTATTGTGGCGACGCTTCTCATGTCATTTCAGTCTGCCCTAAACGGACAAAGAGGATCGCTAGTTCATTTACCATCAGTACTGTACAACCTAAATTTCTGTTATCGGTGTCCTTGATCTGCTCATTGTCATCATTTTCTGTCTTGGCGTTTGTGGATTCAGGCGCCACTTTTAACTTAATGGACCTTGAGTTTGCCAGGCGTTGTGGTTTCCCCTTGCAGCCCTTGCAGAACCTTATTCCTTTAAGGGGCATTGATGCTACACCTTTGGCTAAAAATAAGCCCCAGTTTTGGACACAGGTGACCATGCGCATGGCGCCAGCCCATCAGGAAGATTGTCGATTTCTGGTATTGCATAATTTACATGATGCTATCGTGTTGGGTTTTCCGTGGTTGCAGGTACATAATCCTGTGTTGGATTGGAAGTCTATGTCTGTGACTAGTTGGGGTTGTCAGGGGGTTCATAATGATGTTCCTTTAATGTCCATCTCCTCTTCTTCCTCTTCCGAAATTCCAGAGTTTTTGTCTGATTTTCAGGATGTATTCGATGAGCCCAAGTCCAGTTCTCTTCCACCGCACAGGGACTGTGATTGTGCTATTGATTTGATTCCAGGCTGTAAGTTTCCTAAGGGCCAACTCTTCAACCTGTCTGTGCCTGAACATACCGCTATGCGGAGTTATGTTAAGGAGTCTTTGGAGAAAGGGCATATTTGGCCATTTTCTTCACCGATGGGAGCGGGATTTTTTTTTGTTGCTAAGAAGGGTGGCTCCTTGAGACCCTGTATTGATTATCGCCTCTTGAATAAGATCACGGTCAAGTTTCAATACCCTTTACCTTTGCTTTCCGATTTGTTTGCTAGGATTAAGGGGGCTAGTTGGTTTACGAAGATTGACCTTCGGGGGGCGTATAATCTTGTTCGTATTAAGCAGGGTGATGAATGGAAAACTGCGTTCAATACGCCTGAAGGCCATTTTGAATACCTTGTGATGCCGTTCGGGCTCACTAATGCTCCATCTGTTTTTCAATCTTTCATGCATGATATCTTCTGGACTTATATTGATAAATTCTTGATTGTATATTTGGACGATATTTTGATTTTTTCTGATTATTGGGAGTCTCATGTGGAACAGGTCAGGATGGTATTTCAGATCCTTCGTGACAATGCTTTGTTTGTGAAGGGGTCTAAGTGTCTCTTTGGGGTGCAGAAGGTTTCTTTTTTGGGTTTTATTTTTTCTCCTTCATCTATTGAGATGGATCCGGTTAAGGTTCAGGCCATTCATGATTGGATTCAACCCACGTCCGTAAAGAGCCTTCAGAAATTTTTGGGTTTTGCAAATTTTTATCGCCGTTTCATTGCTAACTTTTCCAGCGTGGTTAAACCCTTGACCGATTTGACGAAAAAAAGGCGCTGATGTGGTGAATTGGTCCTCTGCGGATGTTTCTGCCTTTCAGGAGCTTAAACGTCGATTTACTTCTGCTCCAGTGTTTCGCCAACCGGATGTTTCCCTTCCGTTTCAGGTTGAGATTGACACTTCTGAGATTGGCGCAGGGGCCGTTTTGTCCCAGAGGGATCATGTTGGTTCCTTGACGAAACCGTGTGCATTCTTTTCCCGTAAATTTTCGCCTGCTGAACGCAATTATGTCAGCAATCGGGAGTTGTTGGCTATGAAGTGGGCATTTGAGGAGTGGTGACATTGGCTTGAGGGAGCTAAGCACCGTATTGTGGTCTTGACCGATCATAAGAATTTGATTTACCTCGAGTCTGCCAAGCAGCTGAATCCTAGACAGGCTCGATGGTCCTTGTTTTTTTCCCGTTTTGATTTTGTGGTCTCGTATCTTCCGGGTTCCTAGAATATTAAGGCTGATGCCCTTTCTAGGAGTTTTTTGCCTGATTCTCCTGAGGTCCTTGAACCGGTCAGCATTTTGAAAGAAGGGGTGGTTCTTTCTGCTATTTCCCCTGATTTACGACGGGTTCTTCAGGAATTTCAGGCTGACAGACCTGATCATTGTCCCATGGGGAAACTGTTTGTTCCTGACAGATGGACTAGTAGAGTGATTTCTGAGGTTCACTGTTCTGTGTTGGCTGGTCATCCTGGTATTTTTGGTACCAGAGACTTGGTTGGTAGGTCCTTTTGGTGGCCTTCTTTATCATGTGATGTGCGTTCTTTTTTGCAGTCCTGTGGGACTTGTGCGCGGGCCAAGCCTTGTTGTAGAAAAAAGAGAGGAACCGCACCAGCAACCGGTATACTTTAAGGCACCTGGTGAACTTAAATCTGCGTGAACTCTGCCAGTCCTGAGGATTTGGGTGCTTTTAGAAAAAATTGCAGTCCAAAGGAATTGAAAAAATAGAAAGAAGCACTCACCATCTGAAGGATCTCTCAGTCTTTATTGTGGCATAAAAGATTAGCAAGGTCTTACGGGAGAACGGAGGTGTCACGAGACGACGGCCGTTTCGCGCTGTGCACTTCTACGGGTCTAAGGTAAGACTGGGAGGAGGGGGACTTTCAACAGCTGATCGCCGTGCAAATCCCGCCCCTACTCCAGCGTCAGCCGAGACAACAAAAGACTTACTAATCAGATAAAAATGAACAAGAACAGGTTAATAACAAATATATACACATTCTACAATGACACCTAATGCGAATACATTACTCCAGTATATGGACAAAAACCTTTTTATCAAACTTTACAGAAAAACGGACATATCTGATCTCTCATTAAAACCCATAGGGCCGGTTGCATTCACCCATAGGATCCATTTACTTTCTCTCTGTAATAACAACCTGTTCAGATCTCCACCTTGTGGGGGGAGTCTAACCCTTTCTAAGCCGGCAAAGCGTAACAACGATCCATTTCCCTCATGATGAGAACGAAAATGATTAATTAAACGAGGGACTCCTTTACCCGTATTTATAGAGTTGACATGTTCTCTGAACCTTACAAAGAGGGGCCGGATGGTTTTACCCACATAATAGAAACCGCAGGGACAGAATAAAGAATAAACTACATGTGTGGTTTTGCATGATATAAAATCACGCACCTGATGATTGATGGGACCTATTTTAATTATTTTATCCGTCACTCGAAATTTGCAAAAATTGCACTGTCCACATTTAAAATTTCCCTGTGGTGTTCCTGACTGCAACCAATTGTGTCGTTCAGTCACCACTCTATTGTGGACTAAAACATCTTTCAAATTCTTACCTCTGCGACACGCAAATAAGGGTCCTTGACTGGTGGGTTGTGCAAGAGCTGGATCTTTTTCCAGAATGTGCCAGCTCTTTCTGATGGCAGATCTAATGCAATCGTCCATAGGACCGAATTTAAAGCTAAACACGAATCTTTTATGGGCAGAATTTACCTCTTTTGTTGCTTTTTTTGTTTCCATGGTGTTATATATTTCTGCTCTCTGTTTTGCTGAATCCAATAACGAACGAGGGTAACCTCGTGCTCTGAAGCGATCATAAAGCTCTTGAGATTGTTTTGTATAGCCTTCTTCACAATTATTCACCCTTTTTACCCTTAAGAATTGACTATAAGGGAGAGAATTTTTTGTGTATTGGGGGTGTGCGCTAGTATAATGTAAAAGGGAATTAGTGGCTGTAGGTTTTCGGAATACCTCAGTCCGTATAGCCCCCTCTGAAATCCATAATTTGACATCTAAAAATTCCAACTCCAACCCACCACAAACGGACGTCAATTTCATATTCATGGTGTTAACCCCTTCCAAGTACCTGACAAAATGGTTAAAATCCTCCTCCGTCCTGTCCCAAATAATGAAGACGTCGTCCACAAACCTTAGAAACAGTTTTATGTTACCTAAAAAAGGATTACTGTCTGCATAAACATACCGATTCTCAAAGACCCCAAAAAATAAATTAGCTAGGGTACATGCAACGGGCGTACCCATTGCAGTCCCTTCCACTTGGAGAAACCAAGTGGAATCAAACTAAAACGCATTGTGAGATAACACAAACTGCAAACCTTCACAGATAAAGTTAATAGTATTGGGGTCCGTCAAGGTACTGGACAAGATTTCTCTCACTGCCTCGACACCTTGGCTCTGTGGAATACGAGTATACAGGCTCTCTATATCAATAGATGCCAAATAAAAACTATCTTGCCAGGTGAAATTCTTCAAAACTTCCAAAACATTTTTTGTATCACGTATATACGAAGGGATATCTGGAAGCAGGGGATGCAATAACCAGTCTAGGTAACGTGAAAGGGGCTCAGTCAATGAGCCTACCCCAGAAACAATGTGGCAGCCCGGTGGTGCTGTTAACGATTTGTGGATCTTTGGTATGAAATACCAATGAGGTTTTTTTGGAAAATTTGGAAATAATTTTTCTGCTTGTTTGGATGAAATTATTCCAACTTCTACATAAGTTCTTAAAAAAGTGCGCAACTCATTTTTATATTTAGCTGTAGGATCCGATTTTAATTTTTGATATGTATTAGATTTAGCTAACTGGGTTCGTGCCTCCAACATATACAATTCTTTTGGTATCAAAACAGTATTACCCCCCTTGTCAGCTGTCCGTATTATGGTATCTGACCAACTGCTTATCTCCCTCAAAGCTATTTTTTCTATTGGGGTCAAATTAGGGGGTAATTTTTTATACAAAAGAGCCTCCACTTCTTTTATAACCTGATGTTCAAACACATCTATCAAGTTGCCCGGTACCACTGGTGGCATAAATGTAGAAGGGACACCTCCTGTAAAGCCTTGTTGTTCCCGTGCTAGTGGGTTGCTTTTGCCATTGCCGGTCCCTGAGAGGCCCTGGACGCATATTTCTATGGATTTTATTTCTGATCTTCCGGTTTCCCAGAGGATGTTGGTTATCTGGGTTGTTTGTGACCGGTTTTCTAAGATGGTTCATTTGGTGCCTTTGCCTAAATTGCCTTCCTCTTCAGATTTAGTTTCGTTGTTTTTTCAGCATGTGGTTCGTTTGCATGGTATTCCGGAGAATATTGTGTCTAACAGAGGTTCCCAGTTTGTTTCTAGGTTTTGGCGGGCCTTTTGTGCTAGGCTGGGCATTGATTTATCTTTTTCTTCTGCATTTCATCCTCAGACAAATGGCCAAACCGAGCGAACTAATCAGACCTTGGAGACTTATTTGAGATGCTTTGTGTCTGCTGATCAGGATGATTGGGTGGCCTTTTTGCCATTGGCCGAGTTTGCCCTTAATAATCGGGCTAGTTCGGCTACTTTGGTTTCACCTTTTTTTTGTAATTTTGGTTTTCATCCTCGTTTTTCTTCTGGGCAAGTTGAGCCTTCTGACTGTCCTAGTGTGGATTCGGTGGTTGACAGGTTGCAGCAGATTTGGGCTCATGTGGTGGACAATTTGGTGTTGTCTCAGGAGGAGGCTCAACGTTTTGCTAACCGTCGTCGGTGTGTTGGTTCCCGGCTTCAGGTAGGGGATCTGGTCTGGTTGTCTTCCCGTCATGTTCCTATGAAGGTTTCTTCTCCTAAGTTTAAGCCTCAGTTTATTGGTCCTTATAGGATTTCTGGGATTATTAATCCGGTGTCTTTTCGATTGGCGCTTCCGGCCTCTTTTGCTATCCATAAAGTCTTCCATAGATCTTTATTGTGGAGATATGTGTTACCCGTTGTTCCCTCTGTTGATCCTCCGGCCCCTGTGTTGGGTGATGGGGAGTTGGAGTATGTGGTTGAGAAGATTTTGGATTCTCGTTTTTTGAGGCGGAGGCTTCAGTATCTTGTCAAATGGAAGGGTTATGGCCAGGAGGATAATTCTTGGGTTTTTGCCTCAGATGTCCATGCTGCTGATTTGGTTCATGCTTTTCATCTGGCTCGTCCTGATCGGCCTGGGGGCTCTGGTGAGGGTTCGGTGACCCCTCCTCAAGGGGGGGGGTACTGTTGTGAATTCTGCTTTTGGGCTCCCTCTGGTGGTTTTAGGTGGTAATGCAGTTTCCCCTGAGTTGCAGTCCTGGTCAGGTGTATCTGCTGATTGCAGTTCTGACTGGGGTATTTAGGCGTCAGGATTCATTAGTCCTTGCCAGTTGTCCATGGTTGATGGGAGGTTTTGGTTCTGGTTTGGTTCCTTCTGCCTTCTGCCAAATCAGCAAAGATAAGTGTCTGGTTTTGTTTCTGTGGCACACATGCTGTGTGCTTAATAATTCTGTGCTATTCAGTGTTTTTTGTCCAGCTTAGATTGTGTCAGTATTTTCTCAGTCTTGTTGGATTCTCTGGAGTGGCAGATATACATTCCATGTCTTTAGTTAGATTGTGGAACTTTTTGTATTATCTGCTGTGGATATTTTTGGAAGGGTTTTAATACTGACCGCTTAGTATTCTGTCCTATCTTTCCCTATTTAGCTAGAGTGGCCTCTTTTGCTGAATCCTGTTTTCTGCCTGCGTGTGTCTTTCCTCTCCTACTCACAGTCAATATTCGTGGGGGGCTGCCTATCCTTTGGGGTTCTGCTCTGAGGCAAGGTAGTATTCCTATTTCTATCTATAGGGGTATTTAGTCCTCCGGCTGTGTCGAGGTGTCTAGGGTTTGTTAGGCACACCCCACGGCTACTTCTAGTTGCGGTGTTAGTTCAGGTTTTGCGGTCAGTACAGTTTCCACCTACTCCAGAGAAAGTTCATGCGGCTCCAAAGTCACCGGATCATAACAGCTATCCATGCATGAGTTGTGACTGTGACACAGCCACGAAACATGCAGCTGCAGCTCGGAACAGCTGATCAGCTGACGTACTCCAGGTATCCAGGTTCCTGCAGTAGCTTATTCGTAAGCGCTATAGCTTGTCGAATAAGCAGAAACCAGATCAAATTCACTCATCTCTAATCCTAAACAGTTAATACACTTGTTGAATGTGGTTATAAGCAACTTAAGGGGTACATTTTTTAAAATGGTGTCACTACTTGAGTATTTTCTGTCATATAGCCCATTGACCAGAAGCTCTGGCAAATCTGAGTAAGTTTTCAGAAACTGCTGGACCATTAAGTTTAGCATGTGTGTGAGTTTGCCAAGCTTCACAGCTGCCACCACCTTACAGCCATTATGACACACGAACATGCCTAGTTGGAGGTTCAATACAAGGGATTTTTGTGGATATTGTACCCGCTGCTGAACAAATAGAAATCCGGATGTATTGATGAAAAGCAATGGTGGTTTTATTCAATGCGTTTTAAACTCTATATATGACTTCTTCCTCAGGAAATACCACAAGATATGTGTGTGGTATTTCCTGATGAAGAAGTCATGTATAGACTTCGAAACGCATTTAATATAACCACTAGTGTTGAGCGATACCTTCCGATACTTGAAAGTATCGGTATCGGATAGTATCGGCCGATACCCGAAAAATATCGGATATCGCCGATACCGATACCCGATACCAATACAAGTCAATGGGACTCAAGTATCGGAAGGTATCCTGGATGGTTCCCAGGGTCTGAAGGAGAGTTTCCTCTCCTTCAGGCCCTGGGATCCATATTAATGTAAAAAATAAAGAATTAAAATAATAAATATGGATATACTCACCTCTCCGGCGGCCCCTGGACCTTACCGCTGTTAACCGGCAGCCTCCGTTCCTAAGTTTAGGACCTTCGATGACGTCGCGGCTTGTGATTGGTCACATGAGCGGTCACATGAGCGGTCACGTGACCAATCAGAAGCCGCGACGTCATTGAAGGTCCTAAACTCCTCATTCTTAGGAACGGAGGCTGCCGGTTACAGCGGTAAGGTTCAGGGGCCACCGGAGAGGTGAGTATATAAACATACTCACCTCTCTGGCAGACCCTGGACCTTACCGATGTAACCGTCAGCCTCCGTTCCTAAGAATGAGCATGTGAAGGACCTGCAATGGCGTCGCGGCTTGTGATTGGTCGCGTGAGCGGTCACATGAGCGGTCACGCGACCAATCAGAAGCCGCGACGTCATTGAAGGCCCTTCACGCGCTCATTCTTAGGAACGGAGGCTGCCGGTTACATAAAGGTCCAGGGGCCGCCGGAGAGGTGAGTATATCCATATTTTTTATTTTAATTCTTTATTTTTTAAATGAAGATGGATCCGATTCCGATTTCCGATATCACAAAAGTATCGGAACTCGGTATCGGAATTCCGATACCGCAAGTATCGGCCGATACCCGATACTTGCGGTATCGGAATGCTCAACACTAATAACCACCATTCCTTTTCATCAATACGTCCGGATTTCCATTTGCTCAGCAGTGTGGACAATATCCACAAAATTCCCTTGTATGGTTCCTGATATGGTCAATCTTTGACCCATGGATTTGCGGCAGCTGCCATTTATATGCCATATCAAATGGGCACCAGGTGAGCAGTTTTCTCAATACCAGATTCTGAAATTGTCGGATAAGACCCTATGTGCGCTTCTTCTCTCCTATAGTTTCTTAGTTGGAGGTTCAGCAGCGAGATCCACACATCTGTCTGGTTTGTTATGCCTTTCATTAACTCTTTAGAGGTGTGCGATTTGTCTCCTTGACAAATTAGCTTCAGCAGAGACTTTTGCCGCTTTGCTGAGGCAGTGTTTCAGATCTTCCAGCTGATATGGATGACTGGCTCTGAGATACCAAATCAGAGATGGAGGATGAGGAAGAGAAAGAGGGGGTTCTGGAACTGCTGTATGAGGTGGAGGAAACAATAGAAGTAGGGCAAACAATCCGCGATGTTGGTAGCTCATCATGTGCCATGCCAGGGTGGGACTCAGCCCCAGCCTCCACAATGTTCACCCAGTGTGCAGTCAGGGAAATGTAGCATCCCTGGCAACAAGCGCTTGTCCACTTGTCATTCATTAAGTGTACAATCCAAGTAACTGCATTGGTAAGGGTATGGGTGATGTTCCTGGACATGAGCTCGTAAAAAGTGGGGATTTCATACTGGGAGAAATAGTGGCGTCTGGGGACCGAGTACTGAAGAACAGCTGCTTTCATGAGTCAGCAGAAGTTTTATGTTGATACAATCCTAAATGGCAACATTTCCATGACAAGCAGTCTGGAAATGTGCCCATTTAGCGTTTAGGCCTGTGGGTAAGTGGCTGGAAACTTTATTTTTCATTCCAAGGCCTGGAGTAGTGAGAGCTGAATGTTGTCATGGGACAAGTTTTTGAAAGTTCCTGACTATAGTGCCCCAGAATGTGCAAGAACAATTGCAGGGCAGGAGGCATATGCGCCGCTGTCTTGCACAGGGGATTGGAAGCACTTAGCATCTAGCACAAGGAAATAGGCTATGATGTCCCCCGTTGGAACCAATCATGGACCTAGACTTTTGGTCCACCAAGTCGGGTGCCTAAATGACATGTGCCTGGTGGTGGTTAGGCCCCTTCTGATATTGGCATAGCACAGGTTGCAAATGATCATTTGTTTTGTCTTAGAACTCTCTTTGAAAAAGTCTCAGACTGTGGAACACTTAATGCTTTGAAGGGGAAATTCACGAGTGCCAGTGCTCTGCAGCACAGTTACTCGCTAGCTCCCTCTGGTCACCCCTCTTCCTGCCTGTTTTGGTGTTGCCGATCCCACTGCATTAGCGCTGCTGGCCTCGCTCTGCTGGCCACGCTCTGCATGCCATCTTCCCAGGCTGGGTCAGAGACTTCATCATCCACCACCTCATCATCCATGTCCACTGCCGCACCATGTTCCTTCTGACTTAGTGTTTTAACAACAGCCTGACATATCTGCAAATTCCTTAGTCAAAATTTGCTGTTCGTCATCATCATTTTCTTGTGACCATGGCTGGTCTAAGTTTTGTGCATCACTACACAGTATCTCCTCCTGTTCCTCTTGGAACATGTAGGGCGATAGGCCACAATCAAGAAATTATGTTTTAAAGCATAGCGAATATTTTAATGCTCCGTTCAGATTACGATCACCGATTTTGCAATATTCGCCGATTAATTAGAAGATTATTCACAAAACATAGTCAAACATCATTGAAGTCTATGGGATGCAAAAACAAACGCATACAGAACACCGTCAAATGGGCCAAAAAGATGCCAAAGCACATCAAATTATTGACAGATACCACAAAAGTTGCCTCAATTCAACAACAGTACAAATTATGGAATGGCATGGCAGCAATCAGCCATGCATGAGGTATCACGGTCTGGGCCAGCATTTACGGATTTGAATTGAACTTCAAATTTAGACAAGGTGGGTGTGGCATCGGTGTAGCCTGCTGTGCTGGGAGCCCTGATACCACATGCTCAACCAGCTATTATGCTCAGCCTTACTCATGTGGCACAAATATCAGTTTCGCAGATTACTATTGTTACAAAAATGTAACGATAGTAACTCAGCTATTTGACTCAAAGGAAGTGGAGGTATGCTGGTCTCAGAGGCCTACTGCTACGGGCAACACACATGAAGGAGACCCAACCAGGAGTCTACACAATTCCAAAAATTAGTGTCAGACAGTACTAAAGTGGCATCGATTTCACCAGAGTAGAACTAGTACAATGGGGACCAACACCTCTTCCACTACAGTCAGCCCAGCAGAAGCACTGTAATGGGCAAGGTAGTGGAACCTATGTGCCGTAATCCTCAGAAAGACTGGAGGGGCATAACTAGGTGGCCTACCAATTCTCAACTTGGATAAGTGGCAGTAGGTGAAAACCAAACCCCAAGGAGGTGGCACAAGGTGCTAATCCATGGCTGACCAACAAATGGTGGCAGCTGACCCCCTAGAGCGGGTAGGCTGATACGGCCCAAAGGAGGGATGAAGAACGTAGGCAGACACTGTAGGGACACTGGAACCATGCTGAGGAACAAAATAACACTGTTAGGTGCAGGTTGGACCATGTGTTACACAGATGGGCACTTGCAGGTGCAGCCTGGACCATGTGTTACACAGATGGGCACTGGCATGTGTGGGCTGGATCGGGTGTTAGACAAATGGGCACAAGCTGGTGTGGCACATGAAAAAAGAACGGTATTTCAGCTCACCCTTAGTTCAGACGAGATGGTAGAAGTCAGTCCGAGCACGGATACAGAGTGTTGCTGCCACAACACTGATTGGTATGTAGAAAGAAACGGTGTGGATCCAGCTCCGGGATAAAAATGCAAAATTTTATTTAAACATTTAAAACGCTGCTAGAACATGACCAGCATGAAGGTGACGGAGAGCAACCAGCACCTGGACGCGTTTCGGGCAACAAAGATGCCCTTAGTCCTCAGTAACAAGCTGGTGTGGACTGTATCAGGTGTTACACAGATGTGCACTGGCAGGTTCGGGCTGGAATGGGTGTTACACAGATGGGCACTGGCAGGTGCGGACTGGACTGGGTGTAACACAGATGGTCACTGGCAGGTGTGATATGGACCAGCAGTTAAACACATGAGCACTAGCAGGTGTGGGCCAGACCATGTGAAAAACAGGAGAGCACTGGTAGGTGCGGACTGAACAGAGTGATACACAAATGGGTACTGGCAGGTGTGGGCTGGACGAGATGTTAAATAGATGAGTACTGGCAGGTGAAGACTGGACCAAGCATTAAACAGATGGGCTCTGGTAGGTGCTATTTGGATCAGCAGTTAATCAGATGAGCATTGGCAGGTGCAGGCTAGACCAGCTGAAGAATAGGAGAGCACTGGCAGGTGAGGACTGAAATGAGGGTTAGACAGACGGGCATTGTCAGCTTACACAGATGAGCACTGGCAGTTGCAGGCTGGATCGGGTGTTCAACAAAGAGGCACTAGCAGGTGCGGACTGGACATGCAATTTCAGCAGCCAATGACACAAGCCATTTTGTCTGGACAGTTTGGATGCTTCCTGTGCCCTGATTGGCTAGCCACAATGTGCACACATAAAGTTAGAAAAGAAAAAAAAATTACAAGCATGCTGCTCTTCTCAGCTCTCCACACCCCCTACCCTCATCAAACACATGCCCCAGGCTTATCATACACCACCACTATCCTAGCCAAAGTGCTCAAAATGCTTTATTGGCAACATAAATATTTTCCCTCACTTTTTACTGAATGTTACCAATTCTTCACGAATTTATGAAAATTTGCTTGTGTTTCCAATCACGAATCCAATTGTGCCATAAGCATGCCAAATTTCTGTTTGGCAATTGTTTTTTGAACATATTCGCTCATATCTAGTAAAGAGCACCTTGGAGTGTCCAAAGGTGAGATCACTGGTCTCCTTTGACTCAACATGATGGGTGGAAGGAGGATCAGGGTGATGATTAAGGCTATGTGCCCACTTTGCAGAAATGCTGCGGAAATGTAAAACACATGCGGAATTCGCATGCATTTTCCCACAAAACACGAGCACTTTGCAAGTGTTTATAGCTTGCAGAATGCTTGATTTTTTCAAGCAATTTGAGCATCGCTTGGAAAAGTGATTGACAGGTTGGTCACACTTGTCAAGCATAGTGCTTGACAAGTGTGACCAACTTTTTACTATTGATGCTGCCTATGCAGCATCAATAGTAAAAGATAGAATGTTAAAGTAATAAAAAAAATAAAAAATATGGTTATTTTGACCTTCCGACAGCCCCCGATCTTCTCAGCGGCACTCCCGGTATGTTCTGTTTCCAGGGATACTTTGCGTGATGGAACTTTGTGATGTCACAGTCGCGTGACAGCGACATCATCCCAGGTCCTCCACACAATGCATCCCTGGGAATGGAAGCCACTGTGTTCACCGCTGAGAGGCGGGAGGACTTCGGGGGCCATCAGAAGGTAAGTATATCCATATTTTTTATTTTAATTCTTTTTTTACAGAAATATGGATGCCAGGGCCTGAAGGAGAGTGTCCTCTCCTGCAGATCCTGGGTACCATCCACACATGAAGTGCTCACTTTACCCATAGTGGGCATAGCCACATGCGTAAAGTGAGTGTTTTAATGCAATCCTATGGAGGCGGAATCGCAGCAATTCCGCAGAAATAATGACCATGCTGCAGATTTTACCGCTATGTGATTCCGCAGTGGGAAAATCCGCAGCATGGGCACAGCAACTGCGGAATCCCATAGGATTGCATGGGAATGTGGTTTTTATGCATCTCCGCTGCGGCAAAAAACACGGCAGAAACGCATAAAAAAATGCAACGTGGGCACACAGACTAAATGATCCAGACTGTTGACTGTTATTTGCCATTCAGCCGACCACCTGTTTGCACAGATGTAGCTGTAGAAATGCTGCCCCATGCCTCTCTGCAAAGTTGTACAGGAAGCTGGTGTTTCTTGTGCTCCTGCAACAGGCATAGTTGCACTTGCCTCAAGTCCTGGTGTCTAGCCGCCCCATCATCAGCAATCAACTTCCCTGTCCCTTACTGCATGTTATACACATTTTCTAATAACCAAGTTTCCTTTATTAATTGAAACTAGATTTTTTCAATGAACCCAAAAAATTGTTCAACTGTAACAGGCCAAGTGGTATTTAAAAATGTTAAACTGCTGTAATTTTATACAAAGCAAGTTAAACTGTATGGATGACAATAGTCAATTTTTGGAATAAAAACATTTGGTCATCTGTAGCAGGCCAAGCTGTTTTTAGAATTTTAAACCTCCGTAATTTTACATAGAACACATTAAACTGTAAGGATGAGTAAATGAATCAAGAAAAAAATGTTGAAAGTTTTTTTCGCGTTTTATATACCACTGCATTGTAACACTAAGCAGTGTGTTAAAGTCTATGGATGACTAATTTAATCCACAATTTTTCTTTTACTTTTTTTTTGTTTTATATACCACCGTAATGTAACACTAACCAAGTTAAGCTGTATGGATGACTAATTCAATCCACAATACATTTTTGAATGATGTTTGGCAGTTTCATATACCAACGTAATGTAACACAAACCCTGTTAAACTGTGTGGACGACTAATTGAACCAAGAAAAACAGTTTGGATCTTTTTTTGGATTTTCTATACCATCATAATGTAACATTAAGCAAGGTAAACTCTATGGATGACTAATCCGGAATTTTTTTTAAACTTTTTGTTTAGTTTTATATACCAACATAATGTAACACTAAGAAGTACGTTAAAGTCTATGGATGATTAATTGAATCCACTAAAAAATGTTTAAAATAATTTTGGGATTTTTATATAACACTGTAATATAACAATAAGCATTTTAAACTCTACAGACAAATAATGGAATCCAGAGAAAAATGTGAACAGTTTTTTGGAGTTTTATATATCACTGTAATGTAACACTAAGCATATTAACCCCTTAACAACCAGAGATATTTTTGGTTTTGCATCTTCATTTTTTGCTCCCTTTCTTCTCTGAGAGATAACTTTTTATTTTTTGGTCCAGATGGCCATGTGAGGGCTTTTTTTGCGGGACAAATTTTAATTTTGAAATACATCATTGGTTTTACCATGTTGTGTACTAGAACACAGGAAAACAATTCCAAGTGCAGTGAAATTGCAAAATAGTGCAATCCCATAATTGTTTTTTGCTTGCCTTCTTTACTAGGTTCATTAAATGCTAAAACTGACCTGCCATTATGATTCTCCAGAACAATACAAGTTCACAGATACCAAACATGTTTAGGTTATTTTTTTATCTAAGTGGTGAAAAAAATTCCAAACTTTGTTAAAAAAAAATTGCGCCATTTCCTGATACCCGTAGCATCTTCATTTTCCATCACATTGGGTTGGCTGAGGGTTTATTTTTGCATGTGAAGCTGAAGTTTTTAATGATACCATTTTGGTGCAGATACAATCTTTTGATCGCTCGTTATTGCATTTTAATGCAATTTCGCTGCAACCAAAAAAAGTAATTCTGTTGTTTTGACTTATTTTCTCAATTGCAACTCATCACTTCATCCCCATCAGTGAGGGATTAGAACAGGGGTGTGGAATCTTTTTTCTGCCAAGGGCCATTTGGATATTTATACCATGTGTGTGCTAACAGAGCAAGAAGAAATTAATGAGCTGGTGGCAATAAAAATATAAAAATACAGCTCCCTGCCCAAGAATGCGGTCCCTGAGAATCTGCTCAGGGGGCCTGGTAAAAGGTCAACAAGTGCCGTAAATGGCCCTTGGGCCTGAGATTCCCTACTCCTGGATTAGAGGAAGAGATGGATCACATGGCTGTCATCATCCTTATGGTCTAACAGGCTGTTGGTGAGGTTGCAGACTTCAGGATTCATAATGGCTACAATTGATAAATTTGAGATTCTCTGAAAAAAATCAAAAATCCTATCCCGGATAATAGGGACTCACTGAATAGGGGATAAATCCATAAATGTTAACTTTTATTTTAAATAATATAAAAAATAATAACTTTGCTACATAAAGTGCACTAACATACATATTTCAAATCCTGGGTAAAGCTCCGAGAAGGGACTAGATTACACATAACATAAAAAAAAGTTGGTCTCTAAATTTTGTGAACCACAGAGAGATAACACAATTATCACAATCTGTCTCATGTATCATCACAGTGCCGCTACTAAATGTTATAATAATTTTGATGGTTATTTAATTTTTTTTAAATAAAAGTAAAAAGTAAAGTGGATTTATTCCTTATTCAGTGCCTCTGTAAGTGGTAAATCTGACACAAGACTGCAAGCACAGAAAGCCAGCAAAAAATTGGATCTGAATCAAGCAGAACATCATTTATTGTGGGTGAGTGTCGAGAAGTATTATTGCAGAAGCTTTTTTATGCTGAAATTGCACAGCATCATTTTGACTTGCATCTATTGCCGGGAAAAACTTGGTTCAATTTAGTTGCTCTTTTTTAGGTTTGGCTCAAAGTATCTCCCGTTGATCTATTTCTACACCGCTATGTCTATATAGTCATTAGAGGGTGGTTGTTGCAGAATTGTGCTGCTTATAAGCCATGTACAACTATCAGCGTCCAGTTAGTTTCAAAGAAAATAAACATCTCACAATGCAAATACCTCCTAATTTACAACTTAAAAAACATTTATTCGCATTAATAACTGTGAAGTAAAGGTTTGTGGTGCATAGATTTGGTCACAGTAGTTTGAAATTTTGAGTAAACTTTGTATACTGTTCCTTTTTTTAGCAGAAACAATAGACTGCGTGTGAAATAATTTTACCCAGCCGTGTGCAACAAAGCATCATAGTATTACATTCCCAAGTGTTAACATGATTGACAGAGGCTATGGCCATATAAATGTAACACAACAGCTACATTTCCTAATTTTAACTCTAGGGATGTGAGTCTTCTATTTCCTGCGGCTTATTGATTTTTTTGGTCCCTATACTCTGCCATGCCTGATAAAATAAAATGGGACATCAGCTTATCACATAGATTTTTGGTGCAAAATGAGGGGCTTCAATAGTTTAAATATAGAAATTCTTTATTAAGTAATTTATTAATTGGTGGTGAAACAAATGATCATACATGAATGAGGACTTACTGTACATCTTGGGCCAATATTGGAAATACAAATGCTTGTACTATCCAAGAATTAGTCTATGACCTGTATTATAAATATCGGTTCATCAAAGGCAACAACATTATGAGAATAGTTAGACTTTCTTTCACCCATGGTATAGATTTAGTTTCCTGCCCTAGCCCTGTATTTAATTATACTGGATACAATAAAGAGTATTGTTGACATCTTACTGCTATTGCGCAATAGAGACCCTATTTTCCCCCCTCCAGCAATGGCTCTGGTGAGCATTTGTAATTCTGTGGGCACACGTGTATTCTTCCTTTCAATCAGACTAAAATAGTTGAGGGCTCTAGCACAAATCAATATAAAACAATACAGGCGTTTTTGCAATCTTACATGTGAAGACGGCAAACCAGTAGCGGTGCATGCATGTATACAGAGTTCTGTTTTTTCATTTTTTCATTTCGTTTTTACATACATTCATTTCCAAACATCCTCCCATACCCCATTTGAAGAGTTTCATATGTAATATTTGAAATGTCTTAGGGTGATAGTATGCATATGAGTGGGTGATTGTGTGTCTGCATATTCATGTAAATTTCATTTTCAGATGTGGACAAAAGTGCTGTTAAAGTAAGAAAAACAATGGTCAGTGACATAACTAGAAGCTGACAAATACAAATTATAAATTTAAATTTACTGAATGTTAGACATTGCTTTTAGATTTTGGATTAACAGGAAAAATCTAATAAAAAAGGTGTGTACAAAAATGACGATACCCCTAACTTAACATTTTGTTGCAATTAACATTTGAGGCAATCACTGCAAATAAATGATTTCCGGAGCTCTGGATGTGACTTCTGCACCTGTCCTCACTTATTTTGACCCACATATGATGAGCAAATAGCTCCAGTTCTCTCAGGCTTGAAGGGAGCCTTCTCCAGACTGCATGTTTCAGCTAATTCCATAAACATTAAATAGGATTTAGATCAGGGATTATAGAAAGCCACTTCAGATGAGTTCAATGCTTTGCTCTTATCCATTCTTGGATGTTTTTCACTATGTTTTTTGTTCATTATTCTGCTGGAAAAGCCATGACCTGTAACTCAAATGAAGCATTCTTAAAATGGCAAATACATTTTGCTACAGAATGACTTGATAGTCTTGAGATTTCAGTGTACTTTGCACAGACTCAAGATGTCATATTCATCAAAGGAGCCACAAAACTTAACAGAGCCTCCTCCATGTTTCACAGTAGGTTTAATTGTTCAGTTTTGTTGTGCCCTTCATTTGGGTAACATATAGCTTATGTAACTTGCCAAAAAGCATTCGTTTTGTCTCATCTGTCCAAGGACCATTCTCCCAGAAGCTTTGTGACTTGTCCATATAAATTTCGGCAAATTCCAGCCTTGCTTTTAAATGAATTGCTTTCAACAGTGGTTTCCTCCTTGATAATATTCTATGAAGTTCACTTTGGTGAAAGCAGCAATGGATAGATTGATATGACACTAATGTAACTTGACCTTGAAGTTCACTACTAATCTCTTTGGAAGTTGTTCTGGGTTCTCTGGTTACAATTTATATTAGCAATCTCTTCAAATTTGTCATCAATTTACCTCTTTAGGTCATGTCCTGGTTGGCTACAGTCCTGTAGACCTTAAACTTCTCTATAATATGTGCAAATGTAGCAACATGAATATTAAGCTGTTAGAGATGGCTTTATATCCTTTATCTTTAACATCTTTGTCTATCATTTTCTTTCTAAGCTCCTTAGACAACATTCTTGTTAGTTTTCTTGCACCATTTTCAGTGTGGTACACACCATGATAGTTAACTGCACGGTGACTAATTAAATAGGCACACCAACTGATTCTAACTAACACTAACATGATAACTCATGTGATGTTAATCACAGGACACACCTTAATTTATCGTGTCTCTATGGTCAAAGTGTTTTTAGTCTTTACTAGAAGCATCATAATTTTTGTCCAGGCCATTTTAATTTTTTTTAATATATTTTCAGTTGACCCACAATTTAAAAGCAATCTCTGATTTTCATTAGTTGATATTCAGTAAGTTTAAATTGAAAATATTTTTTTTCAGTTTCAAATTATTTCAGTTGCCATTGTGTTTTTATTTTTACTTTACCAGAAGGGGACCAACAATTTTGTCCACATCCATATATAGTTTGCTAAAAATAAGATTGAGTTAAATTATGTGTTTTAATTTGTTAATATAAACATAAAGTTAAGGACCTTCATATTAAAAAAAGACCCCAACGCCAGTAGAGATGGGCATGAATATTTGAGTGGAATTAAATTCGACTTCAATTTTACAATAATACACATTCTTTAGAAAATTGATTTTTTATTATTCGCTCTGCAGAAATTCATGAAAAAGGTGGCCAAGTGAGCCACAATTTTGGTGAATAGTTGAGCACCAAAAAAAGGTTAAAAAAAAATTATGTTCACCTTGCTGCTCAGGCCACTCCTGCTGCATCATGCTCCATTTTTGGTTCGCTGATGGGGCATTGTTTTGTGGCACTGTGTAGTGTGTGAGGAAGGTTGCACTAACCGAAGCAGGAAAAAACTTTTAGTATAGTATACTGTATTCACAATTATTAGGCAAGTGAGCATTTTGACCATATTATTATTTGATGCATATTGTCCAAGCTGTATAAACCTGTATGCTCTTTTTTGATGAAGCAGATGACATGATGTGTATTATCAACACCCTTTATTAAGTTGTATATAATTATTAATCAGCTTGTTTTCCTCATGAACAGTGGTTGAAAAAAGATCTGACTCTGAAAAGTAATAAAAAGTCCTACATAGGGATGCATCACTCTTGAAATTGATTAAATTTGGAGTATGATCACAGAACCATCAAAAGTTTGTATCAGATAGTTAACAGGGTCAAAAAATAAAGCACAGTAACTGCAAAAAAAGTGAGAAGAACCAAATGTGAGCTACCGATATGGACTGGTATTATTAAAGATGAGCTAGTTGGACCTTTTTTTGGTTGAAAATTGACTCCAAATTATCTTGCAATCTTACACTTTCTTCAAGCAGTGTTACAGGAAAAAGACTGCATCTTTCAAAATACATTTTTTATGCAGGACAATGCACCGTGGCATGCATCAAAGTACTCGCCAGTCAGTAAAGGCCTTAGAAATAAAAGAAAAATGACATGGCTCATTCCTTACCTAACCTAAACCCTATTAAGAATTTGTTGTCCCTTTCCAAATTGGAGATTTAAAGTTGAAGAAAAACAGTATTGCACACCGTGTCGTAAGCTGCGATCGATGCTACCTCCCAAAACAAGAAACTGACACATTCCATTGATGAAAGGCTTATGACTATGATTGTAAATAAGGGTGTGTGCTCCATAAGGCACTGATTTTTTTTTTAAATGTCAGAAATGTATTTGATACATTTCAGTTACTACTCTCACTTTAACAGATGAAAATAAGCAAGATGGGAACATTTTTCTCATTTAGTTGCGTAATAATTCTGCACACTAATAGTTGCCTAATAATTCTGCACACACATATATTCTCATAAAAAAAGACAAAAAATCCTACACTCCTAAATTTTCAGGTTTCAAGTTTACTAACTGTTAGGGCTAGCGGAACGCACCAAATGGTATAAAGGAAGATATAAGGTGCGTTCGCAGCCTGGGGTCCACCGTGCAGAGATATTACCTGCTGCTCGGTAATGGTGGATAGAATATGGCGGTATAATGAAAATACACATGGGTTAATGTCACCCGATATATATGGAGACAGACCCTGTTGCGTCACAGAGCCGCTATACTGCTGAATGAATGCTAGTGTTCAGTCACAGAATTCTGCCCCAAGGACACGGGCTTAGAGTCCCTCTAGACGAACAGCCGTTTGGTGCCTTACCTGCAGTGCCAGGGAAAAACTATAATAATAAATTTAGTGCACTTAGTGCACGCAGTGCCGCTCTGGTGGCCACAACTAACCCCCCTAACTAGGGACCTGAAAGCGCAAGAGTTGTGCACATCACTGCACTAAGGAACGCTGCTAATAATGCTGTAGGAAACATGCTTAGTGCTGGATGGCACTTAATTGGTGCTAGACAGCTCCAATCACCTATACTCAGTCAACAACGCAAAGGGAAAGGGATCAATTAGGAGCTTTCACCAGAACACACATGCATCCATACACACCACTTTTTGATATTATACTAGTGCATGGCCAAGTGGCCATGCAGAGCTTTTATAGTTGCAGCCTTCCGGGACCTTTCCAGTGGTCCAATCAGAGCCGCTTGATGACCTGGGCATGTGACCCTCGACCTCCAATGAGAGGTCGTCCCAAGGGCATGCTCAGTGGGCAAAAAGCAGGACTTAGTCCCAGGAACGTCTGCTCGCCACTGACTAATGCTGATTAGAATAGATGTACCTGGAATGACAGCAGTAACCAGATGTCCAGCATCAGCTTGAGCAAGACACTGGGACCAATGTTTCTGATGAGCAGGCTCCTTTTCAGCTGGGGAAGAATGGGAGACCACCAAGGACATGGTTCTACTGTAGATTCCCCCTGTGCAGCAGCGGAAACTCAACACCTAACATTAACCTTTTTGATTTACCGACTGCACTGTAATTGCTATATAGTAAAATTAATCATCAAAAATACAATTTGTCAAATAATTGCCTCCACAGTGTATAGGTAAATGCAACAAAGTCATCTCCTACACTTCAGCACATATGTTAAAATAATGACTTAGTGGCCAATACCTTAAATTTCTATGCAGGCTTTGCATTCACTACACTTTAAGATTTCATTCAGACATCTGAGAATCAAATACATTTTCTATTCATTATTTTCACAAAAATAACAAGCACTCTTTAAAGTCTATGGTGCTATTCATGTTTGTATTTTTTGTGAACCATGTGTCCACAGTTAACAGGAACAGTGGAAGTCGAGATAAGGTAGGATTGCTAGAGAGTCAAATCAGATCCCATGCTTCATTGCAAAAGACCTTCAGAAAGATTTAGCATACTCTGGATGTGTGGTATATTTTTCAGAAACATCTGCCCAAATATGGTCTTCATGAAATAGTCATCAGAAAAAAATCTGTCCTACATCTTCACCATAAATTTCAGCTTCAGAAGTATGCAAAAGAACATCTAAACAAGCCTGATGCATTTTGGATACAAGTCCTGTGGGTCGAAGAGGTTCAAATAGAACTCTTTAGTCATAAAGGTATATGTGGAGAAAAAAGGCCGCAGAATTTCAGGAAAAGAACATTTTGCCAAATATTAAGCATGGGAGTAGATCAATCATGCTTTGAGGTTATGTTGCAGCCAAGGGCAAGGGGAAAATTTCACAGGTAGAGAGAAAAATTAATTAAAAGAGATTTCAACATTTCAACATCTTCAAGATGTAAACATAACACCATCTATAAAAAAAACTGAAGTTGAAAGAGGATGGTTTCTACTAATGAATAATGATTCTAAACATATGTCAAAATCCAAAAAAAGATTATTTCAAAAGGCGCAAGTTGAAAGTTTTACAATGGTCCTCACAGTCCCCTGATCTGAACATCATTGAAAATCTGTGTCTAGACCTCAAAATAGCAGTGCATGCAAGACAACCCAGAAATTTCACAAAACTGGAAGAATTTTCCAAGGAAGAATGCATGAAAATCTCTCAAACAAGAATTGAAAGACTTTTGGCTGACTACAAAAAGTATTTACATGCTGTGATACTTTCCAAAATGGGTGTTACTAGGTACTAACATTGCAGGGTACCCAAACTTTTGCATCTCATCATTTTCCTGTTTGTAATTGCTCAAATGTAAAAGATGACAATACATATTTGCTTTTCTAAAATACAAAGGAAATGTGTCATGTTTAACTTTAGGCCTTTTAGAGATCATTTCATCTTCAACTTGCTAAACTGCTCACAATGAGTATTTTGCCCAGGGGTGTCAAAACATTTACATGCCACTGTATATATATAGTGTGGAAAATTATTTGATACACTGCCAATTTTGCAGATTTTCACACATATAAAGAATGGAAAGGTCTGTAATTTTTATTGTAAATACACTTCAACTGAGGGAGATAGAATCTTAAAAAAGAATCCAGAAAATCACATTGTAGATTTTTACATAATTATTTTGCATTTTATTGCATGAAATAAATATTTGACACAATAGAAAAATAGAACTTAATATTTGGTACAGAAACCTTTGCTTGCAATTACAGAGGTCAAACGTTTCCTGTAGCTCTTGACCAAGACATCATGTCTCCATCACAAGGAACACAGGTTTATCATTCTACAGGATGCCAGCTTAGGGGACCTCGACCTCAGCTGGAAGAATACAGATCTGCTTCATTGACCATCGTTGAACCATGGACATATTTGAAGAAAGCCAAGATTGAGACCCGCCGATTGCCTGGCTCCATGTAGATGTTTGGAGAAGCCTTGTTGTGGCCTTGTAGCTCAATGGACTGTCATCTTCCTAAGCTTCTTGTTACCTCTTCTATCTGTGCATGCCATAGGTGGGGTAATCATCCCTGGAAGATCCGAAGTAACAGCTATTATCCCAGTGAACCAGCGGAAGGATGAGACATTGTCATATGCACTATCTTGGGTACTGTGCTGGGTCTCTTCTATGTGTTATCTGCCTGTTTTGTGGTTCATAAAGTTTTGCCAAACTGTTTTACCCTCACCCTGTGTTGTCTGAGTAGAGCTATGCCCACATTAAAGGGAGAGTGGGTGTTCGGTGGGATGATCCCTAGTCCAGGCAGGTTTTGGCTAGCGGACAGGGGCCCCTACTTACCCCCCCCCCCCGTGTCTCCACACCAGGTTCTCTTTTGTAGTTCGGTGATGATTCCTGACCTTTCTCAAAATCATCCTTTCCCCAACAAGCGAGATTTTGCATGGAGCTAAAGGCCGAGGAACCTTCACAGTCATCTTGTGTTTCTTCCACTCTCTTATAATTGTGTCAACAATTGTTACCTTCTCACCCAGCTTCTTGCCTACTGTCTGTAGCCCATCCAAAGCTTATGCAGGTCTAAAATTATATCCGAGGTGTCTGTAAAGAGCTCCTTGGTCTTGGCCATGGTGGCGAGGTTGGAGTGTGATTGATTGAGTATGTGGACAGCTATCTTTTATGCAAGCAACGAGTTCAAACAGGTACAAATAATACAGGTAATGAGTGCAGAGGAAAAGAGTGTCTTAAAGAAAAGCTAATAGGTCTGTGAGAGCCAGAAGTCTTGCTGTTTGGTAAGTGATCAAATACTTATTTCATGCAATAAAATGCTATTTAATTATTTAATATTTATACAAAGTGATTTTCTGGATTTTAATTTTAGATTCTGTCTCTCACAGTTGAATTGCACCTACTATAAAAATTACAGACCTTTGTAGCATAATGGCAAAACAAAATATAACTTATAGCACAGTCCAAACATCTATGGGATTCACCCGCTCAGGATCCAGTACACTTCAGCTGCCACTGGAGCTACCACCTGGAGACTTTTCTGTCTCCAAACAGCTGGACATTTACCTTCTTTAATCACATTCTTGAGGTGGAGGTATGGTGAACAGGCATGCCACCCATATCTTACAGCTACTCACAATAAAAAAAATCCTTGCATTGGCTGATAAACCCCTCAGTACCTAACATGGAGAGAAACATCTGAGTTTCACATCCTGGAAAATAGCAAGCTTCACGAGACAAATCTCCTCTCACATACAGAGCCAGTAACCATTGCTATATGTATATACACTCACCGGCCACTTTATTAGGTACACCTGTCCAACTTCTTGTTAACACTTAATTTCTAATCAGCCAATCACATGGCGGCAACTCAGTGCATTTAGGCATGTAGACATGGTCAAGACAATCTCCTGCAGTTCAAACCGAGCATCAGTATGGGGAAGAAAGGTGATTTGAGTGCCTTTGAACGTGGCATGGTTGTTGGTGCCAGAAGGGCTGGTCTGAGTATTTCAGAAACTGCTGATCTACTGGGATTTTCACGCACAACCATCTCTAGGGTTTACAGAGAATGGTCCGAAAAAGAAAAAAATCCAGTGAGCGGCAGTTCTGTGGGCGGAAATGCCTTGTTGATGCCAGAGGTCAGAGGAGAATGGGCAGACTGGTTCGAGCTGATAGAAAGGCAACAGTGACTCAAATCGCCACCCGTTACAACCAAGGTAGGCCTAAGAGCATCTCTGAACGCACAGTGCGTCGAACTTTGAGGCAGATGGGCTACAGCAGCAGAAGACCACACCGGGTACCACTCCTTTCAGCTAAGAACAGGAAACTGAGGCTACAATTTGTACAAGCTCATCGAAATTGGACAGTAGAAGATTGGAAAAACGTTGCTTGGTCTGATGAGTCTCGATTTCTGCTGCGACATTCGGATGGTAGGGTCAGAATTTGGCGTAAACAACATGAAAGCATGGATCCATCCTGCCTTGTATGGAGCATCTTTGGGATGTGCAGCCGACAAATCTGCGGCAACTGTGTGATGCCATCATGTCAATATGGACCAAAATCTCTGAGGAATTCTTCCAGCACCTTGTTGAATCTATGCCACGAAGAATTGAGGCAGTTCTGAAGGCAAAAGGGGGTCCAACCCGTTACTAGCATGGTGTACCTAATAAAGTGGCCGGTGAGTGTGTATACAGTATATATATATATATATATATATATATATATATATATATATATATATATATACACACATACTGTTTACACAATGTTGTAAGTGAATAATGTAACAAACGGATGATATTAGCGATTAGCTTTTTAGTAAAAGAAACTGATTATGTGATTAAGTAATTATGACAGACAAAAAGTCTGTGTTTCTCTCCTATTTTTAAAGCAATTGATGGCGCTGATGGCAGAGAAACATATATAGTAACAGCAGAATGAGCGAAGCTTTACATTAAAAGATTGCTAGAATAATCATCAGGCATGATTGTAATATTGAAGTTTCTATTATATTTTTCTTTTTAATGTAGTAATCCTAATTCTTTCCCCAATGAACATTTGGCTTTGTGGCCCTGATAAAATGTAAATATGGCACCCTAAATGCCAACATATTTCACTATTATGTTAAAACATGTAAGACACATTTTTCCTGCCCATTTCAGTTAGTTATACGAGGACCGATTGACTATGTTCAAGTTGTTTGATGCTTGTTTACCTAATTCATTTCACAGTATACTAAAGAATTACTCAGAAACCCATACTCTATCCCCATAGCAGCATATTTATTGTGTACACTAGCTGATGTGCTGCTGAAAATAATAATTATTGTTCCTTCAACAACAATGTAATCACCTGATACACAGTCTCTAAAACAGTAAAAGGAAAAACAATGCAACAATTGCAATATATATACATATATGTTGATTTGGACTTTTTCACTTGAATTTTTTTTCTGCGGTGGTTCTAGTCTCTAAAACAGTGTAGAGTGCATACCAGGCTCTCTCTTCCTCTTCAGTTGCTCCAGAGTACACAGAGTGAAAGAAATTTGGTCACCTGCAGAGTTGAAGCGGTTGCTTCACTCAACTTAATCTATGGACCTGGTCAGTGTTTGCTGGTTTAGACAGGAGTTGCATAGATGTCCTGAGCTTCTGGGTTCCCTGTGTCACATTTGATTTACTAGCCTGGTGAGGCAGGTGGCTACAGTCATATTTCTATTAGTTTAAATCATATTGAAAAGTTGTATATTTCTGGCTATTAAGCTAACATACTGGAGCCATACAATCATAATTTCATAGTATTTGTCATTGTGTGATCAACCTCAATCAATTGGATATTGTCATGATCCAGTCTGGAGTTTGTTTTCTGCTTTCCTCTCTCTGGACTGGCTATGCGGGGGTTTACCCCCTCTGCCTTGTTTTGGAGCTGGCTGGGCTTTTTCCGTCCTCTGCACTCTGCTGGCCAGCATCAGTGATAGTTCATGCTTCCAGGCTAGAGCAGCTGACCCTTATACCATGGTGATCCTTCTGCCTCTGAATTCCCATATTTGTTTGAGACCCATTCCCTATCCCTGACTTAGTGTTCAATTGGTGGTTTTCCATACAGTGTATGACTCTGCCTGATCTCTCTTTACCCCCGCTTTTTGCTTTCCGGCTGTGATACATCATTCCCCAACATGCTTTGACTTCTGGCTTGTTCCCCCAACTTCGTCTTATGTCTCACGTTTTGGATACCGTGCTCCCATTTGGCTCTGATTTCTGGCTTGCCTCTGACTTTAAGCATCGCTGTGACCTCTGGTACTTCTGCTCCTGACAGTTTCTGACTCTGCTCGTCTGCCCACTCTTTCTTTACCTGTGACATCTGTGCGGCTGCTTAGTGTTGTTATGATGTGAGTGTGCAACCTCCTTTCCCTCGCCAGCACCCCCTTGTGGAAGTTGCTCTAAACTGCACTGCAGCCGCATTACATATATTAACTTTATGAGAAACTTATCGTTTGCCCAATCATTATAATTTCTTAATTATGCAGATGTAAAATTGTGTATTAATGCAATTTTCATGGATACTTGATTTGGCAATTTCAGTTGCACCAGCTGATGGTAAATATCTACAAGTCTTTTTTCAATAAAATTATAGTAACATTATCTGAAACAATAATAATAAGATGTGGGACATTTTTTCAAAATTCCCAAACAAATGACTCTTCTCTATCTTGCTTAAACTCTCACAAACATTGGTCAATATTTCTTGTTAATGATACAGATTGTTTCAACAAATCTAGACATTTATGCGACTCAAGCATTATAGAAACAGCATAACACATGCTCATTACAAATTTTAACGATGAATGGGATGCCTCCTAAAACTTGTTTATCACTTAGAAAACACATTATGCGGAATAAATGTCTAAAATTTATTATTGGAACTTGAATGCTCTGCATTATCATAAAGAGAAATATAGCTATAACCAACTTTCAATTAAAGATTACCTTAATATGAACAAATGTGTAGCAAATAATTGTCAATAATATGGCAAGAACTCAAGAAGTTAATATTGTAGCAATAAGTAGAGAGCTTCAAATTTGTTGTAGCTACACAATAGTATTGCATGCAATTATCCTTGGTACTTGCTTTTGTGTTTCATACTGTATTTAATCATTAGAATACTAGTCAAGAAGTTTTTAACTTTAAGGTGCAAAACATTGATGACTGTATTATCTGGAGATTGACCTTAAATTGAATAATAACAAATGTAAAAATAAATAAATAAAAAATATATAAACAGTAACTATTTAAAATATTTAAAATCTACCTTCACAAAAAACAATCTTTTCCAGTCTAATGAAACCCTTAAGTCTATGTATATTACCACTTATCTTTAACCCCCTAGTGACAGAGCAAATTTGATACTTAATGACCAAGCCAATTTTTACATTTCTAACCACTGTCACTTTATGAGGGTATAACTCTGGAACGCTTCACTGTATCCAACTGATTCTGAGACTGCTTTTTCATGACGTATTGTACTTCATGGTAGTGGAAAAATTTATTTAATATAACGCGTTTATTTATGAAAAAACAGATATTTGGCCAAAATTGTGAAAATGTTGCCATTTTTAAACTTTTAATTTTTATACACTCAAATCATAGAACGGTATCACACAAAATACTTAATAAATAACATTTCCCACATGTCAACATTACATCAGCACAACTTTGGAAACATAATTTTTTGTTAGGACGTTATAAGGGTTAAAAGTTGACCAGTGATTTCTCATTTTTCCAACAACATTTACAAAACCTTTCTTAGGGACCATCTCACATTTGAAGTTAGTTTGGGGGGCAATATAACAGAAAATACCCAAAAGTGACACCATTCTAAAAGCTGCAGGCCTCAAGGTGCACAAAACCACTTTAAAGAAGTTTATTAACCCTTCAGGTGCTCCACGAGAACTAACTAATGTGGAAGGAAAAATGAACATTTTACTTTTTTCACAATATGGACTACAAAATTTGTTGTGCAATGTCTCCTGAGTATGCCATTCCCAGGTTTTTATAGCAGCTGTGATTGTTGACAAAGAACAGCTGTCATCATCCTAACTACCATTATCCTGATTGCCACTGCACCAGGGCAATTAGGAAGAGCCAAGCAAAGCGCTTGAACTGCCATATCTAAGGTGATACTCCATTTCTGGGACAGCTGCAGGCTGGTATTTTTAGGCTGCGAAGGTTCCAATGACCAGGGTCCTTCCCAGCCTGATACTACAAGCTTGCAGCTGTCTGCTTCTCATTAGCTTTTTATCAAAAATAGGGGACACACACACATAATCTATCTATCTATCTGTCTTTCTATCTATCTACCTACCCCATATTTATCTATTTATTTGAACATATAATAACATACAATAACATACAAAAGAGACAAAAATGCATACAGCAAAAACGCATAAAAAAGCAGGGAAAAACATAAGTAAGCTGAGGTGTGGGATTGATGTGGAAATTTAGCCACATTAAAGCCTGAACAAATACTGAGAGTGGGAACATAAATCTATGACAACATTGTTCCCAGCACCTAGCAACCACATGCATCCAGGCATCTTCCTCATGCTGTTCTTATTCCATTTGAGAGCTGTTTACATCCATTTCAGCAATTTTCCTGCCTGCTGTTGAGGTCTGCCTGATAGATGTTTGAGTTTCCCATTGACTTCCATTATACTCGGTACTTGAGTTGAACCTGTCCGAGGGTTCGGCCTGCTCAATTCAAGTACCGAGCAATTGAGGATTTTTGAGCTCGATCATTACTATTGATAAAGTTTTCCCATTACAGTACCTTAAATATTAAGACAGTGGTACAGTATCTTTAAAAAAATATTTTTCTCTTTCAGCTGGTGCTTGAATTGTAGTTCAGCATATCAACTTCTGTAGTCTCAATACATAACAACTTTAGATTCCATATGATTGTTGTTAAACTCTGTTTTAATATATAGCTTTATTTACATTATTTAAATTCATTTATTATACATAATGTATAACAGGCTTAACAATCAGCTATCATTCCTGGAGTGTTAGATTCCCATAGGAAACACACTTTTCTATAAGGTATGAACATGGATCGCCCCTCAAGGGCCGTGGGCTACTCGGTACCGGGTCCTTCGGTTCACAGGGGGATGTAACGGTGGCTGACCCAGTCCGTGACCCTGGGATGTCCGTATAAAAGGGAAAGGTCTTTATAGTGATAGAGTTTATGTTCGTGACGCCACCTGTGGTATTCGGTCAGGGTGACCGACGCTGCTTTAAGGGGTCCGCTGGGGTGATGTTATGGCAGCTAAATGGTATACCTTACCACAGGTGAAGTATGTCCCCAGGGCTTTCCGGTGTGTAGACGGTGGATGGTAAGAGGTGCACAGAAGAACGAGGACACAAGGTTGCATTCTCTTTACCTTTACTGAAGACTTCAGCATCCACAGTCCAGAGCACCAGACCACAGGGTAGGCAGAGTCCAACCGATTTGGAGGCAAGTGCCTATGGCTTAACATAAGGGTCTCACAGATGCGATGTTTCGCTCTCTCTGTCACCCATATAGGATAGGACAAAACCCATATGACTGGTGACTTGAGCCTGTTTATAGGGTCTCTTAGATAACCCGGCTCTGTAGGTGTCACCATGCCTACTGGGTGTAGGTGTGGACAGGTAACCTGCAATTAGCTGTCCTGCCAGTCTCTGAAATAAGGCGTAGAGGTCCTTACTCCCTCGGTGTTCCGGATACTGGGATGTTGCGCCTCAGAAGGCAACAGCTTGAGTGGGTCTGGTCCCTTTATGGTATCCTCTCCTTTGCTTTGACTTCCTTCACGCTCGCTGCAATACAATTCTGCCTTTCAACGTCTCTTTCTGGGAGCTGCAGCTCTGAGGGCATGCACAGCTCCGTTAACCTTCTGTCCTCCTCAGACTCTGGTCTGGAACTAACAGAACTCCTGCCTGGAGCTCTGCCAGGAGCTGCCTAACTTTTCCTACAGACTACCAGTTATCTGTATATATGGGGAGTGTCCTAATAAATAGGAGCAGGGGCTCCCCTTGGTGGCCTGGAGTGTGAATGGATGTAGCATGTTTGTGATACCTGGATGCAGTTATCCTTCTTTGCCACCAAACGCAGTATCACTCTCCACGAGAGGAAATCAATACTACTGTGATGACCAGGACCCTGGGGAGCCGCACTCCCCCGTTAAATCCTGTACTCCTGGACTGGGAACAGAAAACAGCAGTTACAGGTTAGCAAAAGACATACAATTTTTTTAAAAAATGCAATAAACTTATAAAACAAATTAATACAATAGCTAAGCTTCCCTTTATGGGAGGTGAGGACACTTGAATGTTGCATGAACTATTTACATTGTGGATCCACTTCTAGGAACAATCTAATGGAACAGTGCAACAATTGACTAACTATGAAATACGATGACCCTTACGGGTATACTATCTCTTAAGTGCTAAGGCAAACATTCTATCTTTATTCAAGTGCAAAGTTTTCGTCCAACCCCTGCAGGTTACTTTTGTTTCTCTTCATTTTATCAAAGGTGCATCAGGATATCAGTACTCACTATCGACTATATTGAAACACCATTCTAACTAAATTCAAATTTCAGCTTTCATTACTAATAACTATATTAACTCTTTAATATATTAACATTCCATCTTGTAACATACAAGTCTATCTGTCATAGTGCAACTATTAAACATCCCCTTTAAGGGTTCAAACAATATTCAAGTCCTTTTTTTAATACTGAGGTAGTGCAAATGTATCAATCACATTAATGTTCAAGTCAATCAGTAATGTTATAACAGTTGGAAATCACAGTTCAGGCACAATTCTTGCACAGTCTTTAGGTGCACATGACCCGATGCATGAGGTTTAGTAGATCCTGTTCATAACGCCAAGTTGGATTGTCCCCCAAGGGCCGTGGGGTACTCGGTATACCGGGTCCTTCGGTTCACAGGGGGATAGAGTTTATATTCGCGACACCACCTGTGGTATTTGGTCAGGGTGACCGATGCTGCTTTAAGGCATCCGCTGTCAGGACTCTGAACATTTTTTACCTTTTGAGCATTACTGCCCTCTTCCAAGATGGTGTCTTTGGTCTCATGTGCACTGTGTCTTCCTGCTATAAAACTTCACCCCATCCTTCAGTCTGTGCTAGAGTATTCTGCCTTGCATCCAGCTCCTGACCTCTGATTATTTCCTGACTATACACCTGCTCCTGTGACCCGTGTGGTGATCCTGCTATTCTGCTCTGAGTTCCTGCTGCATACACAAGTTTGCAGTAATCCTCCTTCATCTGCTGCTCGTGTTTTACTTCATCTGCATTTACTGGACATGTAAGCTGCTGCTGCTTTGCTATAACATGAGACTATTAACCAGGCCTCCCTGGTTGAGCTAAGATATGATTTGATCTGCCTATAAGCATATTTATCTGTGTCTGGACTAAGACAAGGATTTATTCGTGTCGAGTATCCTCAAGAATAACTGTGCTTCATAGACTTTCTGCTTGATTGCATTTTTCTCTGAAGCCTGCTAAGCTGCGTTTATTATTTGCACCAAGTGTTGTGCACCTGTTTGAATCACCGTGTGATAATATAGACTTTACCACTTATAAAACTGTGTCCTGTAGTTGTCTTGTTCCACGCAAAGAGTTACCCCTATAATTATTACAGGATACTCTAGCCTAAAAAAAAAAGAGACTGCTGGAACAATGACTGCAGAAAGCAGATTAGAGCAGGTGTTTTCCATAATTAGATCACTGCAGAAAGATGTGGAAGGTCTGCAAAAGAAGTTTGGAAGCATTGAACTCAATCAACAAGTGTTTAGACAGACTTTGCAGGACTTGAGCAACCGCATGGCAGCCCAGGAAAACAAACTTGCTGGCATAGAGTCCCAGTATAGATGGGCTTTTCAGGACATAAGCACACAAATAGCTGCACAAGTGACTTTACCCTCTGGGCAACCGCCACCAGCTAGCCCACCTAAGTTGCCCCATTCAGATTTAATGGTGATCGCGACAAATTTCGTGGCTTTGTGAATCAATGTATGCTATATTTTGATGTGCAAGATGACCGTTTTCCTACTGATAGATCCAAAGTATTGTGTGTAATAATGCTACTGACCTCACGAGCGCTCGCCTGGGCGAATCCGATGATTGAGTCTCGTGACCCACGGTTAAATGACTTGGATGATTTCTTGGCCGCTATGGCATTAATGTTTGATGACCCTAATCGCCATGCAACCATTGAATCTGCTTTGTTGTCTTTACGCCAGGCTAAACGTTCTGTTATTGAGTATGCCACTGAATTCAGGAGATTGGCGGTAGATACCAATTGGGACAGTTATGCACAATTGCCTATTTTTAAAAGGGGTCTGTCTAGTATTTTAAAAGATGAACTAGCCCGCTCTGAGTCACCACAAGAGCTAGAGACATTCATACAGCATTGTGTGTGCATAGACATTCGACTTACTTAGCGTAGGCAGGAGAAATTTGCTGCATATAACCGTGTTTCTAACTTTTCCCTTCCTTCCAAAGAGCCTGCAGGTAAAACCTCTCGGGAGGTGGAGGAGGCACCCATGCAAATTGATTCCGTTCAGAGGCATGAGATCAATGAGCGCCGGGAGAATTGCCTTCATGAAAGTCTATGTTTCTACTGTGGCCAGTCTGACCACTTCTTGATCAATTGTCCTAAGTGTCCTAGACGGCCCAACAAGGTGCTGGCAGCAATAGGGGAGTATGACAACTGTGATGATGAATCTGACATCTCTGAATGTAGCCTGCCTTTAAACACTGTATTCCATTCACTTTCTATGACTTCACCCCCAAGGAGCTGAAGGAAAAGAACTCTCACTGTTCTCTCCCTATTAAGATCCTGTGTTCAGGACAGTGGATTTCTAGTTCAGCTATGATTGACTCTGGTGCAGGTGGAAATTTCATGGATATCGAATTTGCCAAGGAACGTGGTATTAAAATTCAGCAAAGAGCCTCTCCAATTACCATGGAAACAGTGGATGGGTCACCATTAATCTCTGGGCCTGTGGATCAGGAGACCGTACCCCTTGAAATTTTGTTGGAGCCTAATCATCAGGAGCAACTTTCTTTCTTGCTAATTTCTTCTTCTCATTTTCCTGTGATTTTAGGCATTCCTTGGTTGCGTTCTCAGAACCCAATTATCAACTGGGAGACCAAGGAGATTATCTTCCCAACAAGGAGCAACTCAGCGTTAACAGAAGCTGTCCCTGAGTCCACGACTACGGAACCACATGTACAGGTATTTTCTTTACCTCCAGCTTATAAAGAGTTCTCTGACATCTGTGACAAGAAGAATGCAGATCAGCTTCCTCCACACAGGCATTATGACTGTCCCATTGAGCTGCTTCCTGGGGCAGCCTTTCCTTTTGGTAATGTATACCCTTTGGCGGCACCTGAGCTTCAAGCCTTAAAAGAGTATATTGATGAAAATCTGGCCAAAGGCTTCATATGTCCTTCTTCCTCACCAGCAGGGGCACCTATCTTTTTTGTAAAGAAGAAGGATGGGACCCTGAGACCCTGTGTTGACTATCGAGAACTCAATAAGGTAACCGTACGAAATCGTTACCCCTTGCCTCTGATTACCGAATTACAGGAAAGAGTCCGCCATGCTAAGGTGTTCTCTAAACTGGATTTACGTAGGGCTTATAATTTGGTGCGTATTCGTCCAGGGGATGAGTGGAAGACAGCATTCAGATGCCGGTATGGACACTTTGAATCTCCTGTGATACCCTTCGGGCTTTGTAACGCCCCTGCAACATTTCAACACCTTGCTAATGACATTTTCAGAGATTTGTTGGACCAGTTTGTAGTGATCTATTTGGACGATATACTAATCTTTCCTGACTCTCTACAGGAACATGAAGAACATGTCAAAACTGTTATAAGACGTCTGAAAGAGAACCATCTGTATATTAAGCTGGAGAAATGTGAGTTCCATCGTTCTGAGATGCAGTTCTTAGGTTATATCATCTATCCCCAGGGGCTGAACATTGAATCTGGTAAGATTCAGGCTATCCTTGACTGGCCGGTACCCAAGAACGTTAAGGAGGTCCAACGTGTTATTGATTTTGCAAATTTCTACAGACGCTTCATTCAAAATTTTTCTGATATTGTCCGTCCCATTACTTCCTTGACAAAGAAGGAAAAGCCCTTTAAGTGGTCATCACAGGCTCAAGAAGCTTTTGATCGGCTTAAAATCTGTTTCACATCAGCACCACTGTTGATACACCCAGATCCAACACAACCTTCCATTGTGGAGGTGGATGCTTCTGATAATGCTTTGAGGGCTATTCTATCCCAAAGAACTGGAGAGAAGGGTCTGCTACATCCTTGTGCTTTCTTTTCCCATAGACTAACCTCAGCAGAGAAGAATTACGATGTGGGAGACAAGGAATTGCTAGCTATTATTGCGGCTTTCAAAGAATGGAGGCATCATCTGCAAGGAGCTGCACAACAGATCATAGTACTAACTGACCATCGCAATTTAGAGTTCCTTAGATCAGCTAGATGTCTTTCTCCTCGTCAGGCTCGTTGGAACGTATTTTTAAATCAATTGAACTTTGTTATCTCGTACCGTCCAGGTTCTCGTAATGGGAAGGCTGATGCTTTATCCCAAATCCATGCTGCGGATTCCGTACCTGGAACCCCGTCCAAGACCATTCTATCTGATGCCAATTTCATCGGAGTTATCCACGATCAGGACTTGTGGAAGGAGTGCAGGGAGGCCTATGAAGGTGATGTATTTCTGGCCTACCCACCTGTGGATATTAATCTTGTCTTTAAGGGTGGCATGTGGTTCAGAGATCAATGTATCTATGTCCCGGAGGTTGTCCGTCTGCAGATCCTCAAGTTGGTACATGACTCCAAGTTGGCTGGTCACAGGGGGGTACAGAAGACACAAGAGTTTCTGAGCCGATTCTTCTGGTGGCCAACTTGCCTGAAGGATGCCAAGGACTATGTTCTCTCTTGCGAGGTATGTGCCCGTTACAAGACTCCTCATGTGGCACCTACGGGTCTTCCACAACCATTACCGGTTCCATCCTGCCCTTGGGGGTCTATATCAATGGACTTTATTGTGGAGCTGCCTACATCAGGGGGCATGAATATAATCATGGTGGTAGTTGATTGCCTGACTAAAGCTGCTCATTTTGTTCCGTGCACCGGCCTCCCCGCAGCTAAAGATACAGTGAACTTGGTTATACAGAATGTCTTTCCGTTGCATGGGGTTCTGGATGAGATCATCTCTGACCGTGGAGTACAGTTCACTTCAAGATTCTGGAAGGGGTTTTGCTCTGCACTCAATATTAATGTCTGTCTCTCTTCTGCTTACCATCCCCAGACAAATGTTCAGACTGAGCGTACCAACCAGACACTGGAACAATATCTAAGATGCTATGTCAGCCATGTCCAGGATGATTGGTTGGAGTTGCTGCCGTTAGCCGAATTTTCATATAATAATTCTCAGAGCGCCTCCACTAAATTTACACCTTTCTTTGCCAATCTGGGTTATCATCTGTGTATTTTACCTAGGTCTCCAAATAATTCTCAGGTTCCGGCAGTGGAGGAAAGGCTGACTGCGATGAGACAAAACCTGGAGGTTCTGAAGGAATCCCTGACCACAGCTCAAGAACGTTATAAGAGATCAGCTGATAGATTCCGTAAACCTGCACCCATGTTCAAGGTAGGAGATTCCGTGTGGTTAGCAACTAAGAATCTGAAGTTAAACGTTCCTTCACAAAAACTTGGACAGAAATTCATTGGCCCTTTCAAGATCAACGGTATTGTGAGCTCTGTGGACTGGCGGCTGAAGCTGCCTAGGACAATGAAGGTACACCCAGTTTTTCATGTATCTTTACTAAAGCCTGTGTCTCCTAATACCTTCCAGGGACATGTTGTGCCACCTCCGTAGCCTGTGGTGATTGATGGGCAAGAACAATTTGTGGTGGAGGAAATTATTGATTCCAGGATTCGCAGGAATCGGCTCCAATATCTGATAAGATGGCAGGGATATCCCCCTGAGGAAGACTCTTGGGAACCTGTGGAAAACATCAATGCCCAACAGAAGATTTCTCGTTTTCATCAGAGATTCCCTGAGAAACCAGGTCCAGGATCGTCCTGAGGCCCCTTCTAAGGAGGGAGTAATGTCAGGACTCTGAACATTTTTTACCTTTTGTGCATTACTGCCCTCTTCCAAGATGGCGTCTTTGGTCTCATGTGCACTGTGTCTTCCTGCTATAAAACTCCACCCCATCCTTCAGTCTGTGCTAGAGTATTCTACCTTGCATCCAGCTCCTGACCTCTGATTACTCCCTAGCTATACACCTGCTCCTGTGAACCTGTGTGGTGATCCTGCTATTCTGCTCTGAGTTCCTGCTGCATACACAAGTTTGCAGTAATCCTCCTTCATCTGCTGCTCGTGTTTTACTTCATCTGCATTTGCTGGATATGTAAGCTGCTGCTGCTTTGCTATAACCTGAGACTATTAACCAGGCCTCCCTGGTTGAGCTAAGATATGATTTGAACTGCCTATAAGCATATCTATCTGTGTCTGGACTAAGACAAGGATTTATTTGTGTCAAGTATCCTGAAGAATAACTGTGCTTCATAGACTTTCTGCTTGATTGCATTTTTCTCTGAAGACTGCTTAGCTGCGTTTATTATTTTCACCAAGTGTTGTGGACTTGAGTTCTCTCTGCACCTGTTTGAATCACCGTGTGATAATATAGACTTTACCACTTATAAAACTGTGTCCTGTAGTTGTCTTGTTCCACGCAAAGAGTCTCCCGAGTTATCCCCTATAATTATTACATCAGCTGGGGTGATGTTATGGCAGCTAGATGGTATATCTTCCCACAGGTGAAGTATGTCCCCAGGGCTTCCCGGTGTGTAGACGGTGGATGGTGAGAGGTGCAGAGAAGAATGAGGACACAAGGTTGCAGTCTCTTTACCTTTACTGAAGACTTCAGCATCCACAGTCCAGAGCACTAGACCACAGGGTAGGCAGAGTCCAGCCAGTTTGGTGGCAAGTCCAGAGTCCCATTGTCCAGGTGGAAATCAGTAGCCTTCCCTTGCACTGCAGTGGTGTAGTCCCTTACTGCCTATGGCTTCACATAAGGGTCTCACAGATGCAATGTTTCGCTCTCTCTGTGCCTCATATAGGATAGGACAAAACCCATATGACTGGTAACTTGAGCCTGTTTATAGGGTCTCTTAGATAACCTGGCTCTGTAGGTGTCACCGTGTCTCCTGGGTGTAGGTGCGGATAGGTAACCTGCAATTAGCTGTCCTGCCCATCTCTGAAATAAGGCAGCATAGAGGTCCTTACTCCCTCGGTGTTCTGGCTACTGGGATGTTGCGCCTCAGAAGGAGACAGCTTGAGTGGGTCTGGTCCCCTTCAGGTATCCTCTCCTTCGCTTCGACTTCCTTCACGCTCGCTCCAATACAATTCTGCCTTTCAATGTCTCTTTCTGAGAGCTGCAGCTCTGAGAGCATGCACAGCTCCGTTAACCTTGTCCTCCTCAGACTCTCGCCTCGAACTAACAGAACTCCTGTCTGGTGCTCTGCCAGGAACTGACTAACTTTCCCTACAGAATACCAGTTATCTATATATGGGGAGTGTCCTAATAAATAGGAGCAGGGGGCTCCACCTGGTAGCCTGGAGTGTGAATGGGTGTAGCATGTTCGTGATACCTGAAGGCAGTTATCCTTCTTTGCCTCCAAACGCAGTATCATTCTCCACGAGAGGAAAGCAATACTACTGCATCGGGGCTGGGGCGCCGCAAACATATTTCATGATACCTCAGAAATGAACCTTTATATTAGTAAGTGCACAAATAGTAGTTTCCTACTTCCTGTGAAAAGCAGAATACGTAGATAAAGAGCATGAAAGTCACTTAGAAAACATGAACCTTTTTCATTAAAAATCCACAGGATGGGAAGGCCGGCAGTAAAATAGCTTTGGTTTGCAAAGCATTGCTTGTCTCAAGGTATTTTAAGAACACATTGCTGTACTGTTTTAAAATATTGAACGTTAATGGTAGTTTTTAAGAAGCATTATGAATTTATAATATTCCTCAAGAAATACTGTATAGTGATATTTTAAGGTAAAATAAGGCAGATTTTATTGCATTTTTTAATAAACATTTCACTATTATAATTGTTTTTATTTATTTTCTCACATATATAGCCCTTTAATTGCACAGCACTTTACAGACATCAGAATAACTTTCCCCTTTGGGCTCACAATATAAATTATACTGTAATATTATTATTATTATTATTATTATTATTATTATTATTATTTATTTTATTATACTTCTTTGACTTTTAATTATTGTTTCTTTATAACAATGCTGATTTTATTATCATTACACATAATAGCTTTCTAAATGGAGGTGCCACAGTGCTTTTACGTCCTACGTGTCTGTAAGCACATTCTCTTTTTATCTTATTTGTAATTTAGACTCATTAGTTACATAAATATTAAGTTTTAGCTTAATCTACTTTGTATTACAACAAAAGTAGATTTCCTGAATCACAGGCTGACAATATTACTCAATTTGATGGGTGGGCAAAAGCCACATCTTGACTTACCTCCCCCTAGCTCCATTCATTTTCTTAGAGATGCCCAAAACTGACCTGAAGATGCCATAAGTCGCAAAATGTTTGCGCAACATTGCAATTGTGAAAAAATATTACAAGTTTTTTATAGTGTTTCTGCCAGTTTTCTGGCTTAAGCATGTTGATGAATCAGTCCCTTATTGCCTGTATTTTGCTTAACAAATTTATGTATGGCTTATGACAAATTTAACAAAAAATATGTTTAGTAAGTAAATATTACAGACCATATAATAACGCAAAAAAAAAAACTAAATACATTTTTGCTGCTCTACATTTAGTTTTGGCTTACCCACGTACAAAAGAGTTTTCAGTAATGAGGAACATAATAGTGTAAATAACAAAAATGGTCTCACACACCAATCCACCACCACTCATCCATACCATTTCTACCACCTTTACCAGTCTATAAGTTTTCGGCCAAAAGCGTATATTGCTTTATCAATATTAACAGTTATGCAATATTACCCCAAAACGAAAAAAGTGAATCACAGAGAAAAAATTTCATCAACTACAATAACTTTAATAATAAATAGTTCTGAGAGACATGATCATTAGAATGTACAGTACAGACCAAAATTTTGGACACACCTCATTTAAAGATTTTTCTGTATTTTCATGACTATGAAAATTGTACATTCACACTGAAGGCATAAAACTATGAATTAACACATGTGGAATTATATACTTAACGAAAAAGTGTGAAACAACTGAAAATATGTCTTATATTCTAGGTTCTTCAAAGTAGCCACCTTTTGCTTTGATGACTGCTTTGCACACTCTTGGCATTCTCTTGATGAGCTTCAAGAGGTAGTCACGGGAAATGGTCTTCCAACAATCTTGAAGGAGTTCCCAGAGAAGCTTAGCACTTGTTGGCCCTTTTGCTTTAACTCTGCGATCCAGCTCGCCCAAAACCATCTCGATTGGGTTCAGGTCTGGTGACTGTGGAGGCCAGGTTATCTGGCATAGCACCCCATCACTCTCCTTCCTGGTCAAATAGCCCTTACACAGCCTGGAGGTGTGTTTTGGGTCATGTCCTGTTGAAAAATTAATGATGGTCCAACTAAACACAAACCAGATGGAATAGCATGCTACTACAAAATGCTGTGGTAGCCATGCTGGTTTAGTATGCCTTCAATTTTGAATAAATCATCAACAGTGTCACCAGAAAAGCACCCCCACACCATCATAGCTCCTCCTCCATGCTTCACGGTGGGAACCAGGCATGTAGTGTCCATCCGTTCACCTTTTCTGCGTCGCACAAAGACATGATGGTTGGAACCAAAGATCTCAAATTTGGACTCATCAGACCAAAGCACAGATTTCCACTGGTCTAATGTCCATTCCCTGTGTTCCTTAGCCCAAACAAGTCTCTTCTGCTTGTTGTTTGTCCCTAGCAGTGGTTTCCTAGCAGCTACCTTACCATGAAGGCCTGCTGCAAAAGTCTCCTCTTAACAGTTATTGTAGAGATGTGTCTGCTGCTAGAACTCTGTGTGGCATTGACCTGATCTCTAATCTGAGCTGCTGTTAACCTGCGATTTCTGAGGCTGGTGACTTGGATAAACTTATCCTCAGAAGCAGAGGTGACTCTTGGTCTTCCTTTCCTGAGGCGGTCCTCATGTGAGCCAGTTTCTTTGTAGCGCTTGATGGTTTTTGCCACTGCACTTGGGGACGCTTTCAAACTTTTCCCAATTTTTCGGACTGACCTTCATTTCTGAAAGTAATGATGGCTACTTATTTTTCTTTACTTAGCTGCTTTTTTCTTGCCATAATACAAATTCTAACAGTCTATTCAGTAGGATTATCATCTGTGTATCCACTAGACTTCTGAAAAACACAACTGATAGTCCCAACCCCATTTAAAAGGCAAGAACTCCCACTTATTAAACCTGACAGGGCACACCTGTGAAGTGAAAACCATTCCCAGTGACTACCTCTTGAAGCTCATCAAGAGAATGCCAAGAGTGTGCAAAGCAGTCATCAAGGCAAAAGGTGGCTACTTTGAATAACCTAGAATATGAGACATAATTTCAGTTGTTTCACACTTTTTTGTTAACTATATAATTCCATGTGTTAATTCCAATAGTTTTGATGCGTTCAGTGTGAATGTACAATTTTCATAGCCATGAAAATTCTGAAAAATCTTTAAATGAGAAGGTGTGTCCAAACTTTTGGTCTGTACTGTATACAAAAGATAGTAATGATGGGGGTGGTGACACCTAAGTGCCACGCCTGGCAGGGTTAAAGTAAAAGTACAAAAACAGAATGAAAAAAAATGTCCGTTCAATGATGTAAGTCAAGTATTGTGATGCAGTGACCCCTGTTACAGCTAGGGGGCGCTGCATGTGCTTCTCAGGATATGCCTGGAGGCATATCTGTGGTTATAATGGTTGAACTAGCCACCTCCCACCTATGGGAGTGGCTACAAATATATAATGTGACTATGTGGGTCACATGGAAGGAAGAGGGCTGGACCTGAGTGGTCTGTGTGCCAGGTCCTGGAGGGCCTCTGTGTTGGGAGGGCCTGGGAGTAGGACTAGATCCCTGAAGAGCACATGGGGGAGGCCTTGGTCCTGGGGACCTGTGTTTTGGACGGTCCCAGATGGGTATGGATGTCCTGAGCAGCACACAGAGAGGACACATGTGCAGAGTCCATGATGGCACTGCATTTGGGGAAGCTACAGCCCATCTGAGGATCTGGACTGTCAGGTGGCCTGGTGAGCAAGGCATTGCCCGGAACGGTGATCCCAGTTCGGCAGCTTCCCTGAGAGAGTACTGACAGGAGTCAGCGTATGGAGCTCCTGGAAGTTAACCCAGCATATGGGGAACCGTGCAGTCACCCATGGTAATTGGACGGAGTAAGGTCCAGCATGATTAGAGACTGCAACCGTAATTTTGTATGTTGGTGTCTGTTGTGCTCCATGGACATTAATGAACTGTATGGCGTGGGGTCACCCACGATAACTGGACAGACACAGAGGTTCGGCGTGTTTAGTGACCGCGTTTCAAAGCCGTATACTATGATGTGAAGATTGATGTAAAGACTGTTTGCTTGTTGTTCATATTTCTGTGGTTTATGATGCCATAATAAACCATGTGGACTGTTTAAGTGGAAAAACCATGCCTAAGTGCTTGAATCCCATGCCAAGCGAGTGTCCCCCAATACACTCATTAAGTGCAATCTTACAGTATATAGAGGGAGGTAGCAGGGCTATATCAGACAATAATATGATTTTAAGGCTAAAAAGTGGCTCACACAAATACGCAAGTGCAGACACAGATATGGATACAAAGATAATCAGACGGATACAATATAATATGGGGAGATACACTCAATTTAGCCAAATCTTATGCAAAGTCCGTTATCCCAAACTAAAAACCTCTAATGCTAAGCCAAGTGTGCATAAGAGCTAAATAAGACAAGAAGGACAGTAGTTAAATCATAGCAGTAGTAATAACCTATATGCCAGACGTGGGAGAGAGGCCCTTTTGAAAAGGCTGAACAAACAATTTAAAACAAAGGAAGAAATATTTGGAAGATACAAACCATAAAAAAAGATTGGGCCTAGGTATGGAGATGGCAGTAGGAACGTATTATCAAATTAGGTGTTGTTGTGTTAGGTCACTCACTCAACTGCTACTGTTGGCTTTTTTTGAAGGAAATATTGAGATTCTATGGGGTGAAACTAGTGTTTTCTAGGACAGCACATTGAGCTGTTGCAATAAGGTGGACATAAAATACTAGAGAATACCTGACTTACTTTTATGACAACTTGTTCAATTTATTTTTATAAAATTCAGATACTTAATGTATGGCATTACTCGCAAATGAGTGACAATATTTTAGTGAGCACCATTTTTTAACACCTAAATATAAAGGTGAATGCAATGTACAGGTCCAGCCACCTATCCCTCAATAGAGAAAAAAAATCAATCAATTTCTGCCACATTACATTGTTCTTCACACAGCATAATTAACCTAACATTCAGTGTTCGTTTAATTATGAGCATTTTTCCTGGGTCATTACTCCTGCTGAAGTTATATCATTTGTGTGTCAATTATGGTGCACAAGGGTGGTCATTTATACAATAAACCTCAATGGGGCACTTATACAGCTCCAATATTGTGATGAAACTGTAATGCTATTAAACAGATTAACCCAGACAGCTATTACATGAAAACAATTGAACTAAAATCACAACTAAGCATGGAAGCATTGACACCTATACAAAGGAAAGAAAGCTATTGTATTTCATACCCAAGTGGGAAAAAAAATCAAAGAAAAGTATTAGTAACTGACAGTCACCATAATCTACTTCATCAGATAAAATTAAATCAAATATCCTAGTTATCTAAAAACTATGCTAATTAAATTCAAGACACTTTTAATAAAAAGAGACAGCATGTTAAAAAAAATAGTGTCTTGAGTCTCAATGGCACGGAATGGGTTCGATTAACATTTAGGAAGGTCAGAGAGGAAAATGCTATGTTGTTTACGCAGACAGAAGGTCAAAAGAGTGATCTTACTAAATCAATAGTTTCTTCAGACTTTTTTAGATCTTTAAAATTAGACTCATTTAAAAGAAAATGTTTAAAGACTAGCTTGTTAAATCTATCTCTTGCAGTGAATCTATTTATTACTTGCATTGAAATCTTTAAGATTTTTCTTAAGAAGTTTCTCTTACCTGTACTGTCATCATAGGCGATTGTAACTGTTTTCCACTTGAAAAACTGCACCAAATCAAGAATTGCTCGACTCAGTGAGGAAAAGTCTGGGTATAAGCTGACATAGAATGAATCCCTGTTATCCGAAACTTGATGTTTCCAGCGAGTTTGAATGTGTGGAACCCCAAGGGCATTACATATAGACTGCACTGCATTAGCCGAAGAGCTGTGCGATGGTCCAAATATAGCTGCAACTCCGAGTGACAACTGTTCACAAGCTAAAGAAAGAAAAACAAATAACTGTTAGCTGTATATAATAAAATATAACTCATTATATAAGTATAGCAAAATATAGCAACATTTACTTTACCAATTTGGTATGAAATGAAGATGCATTCAATGTTAAAGCGTTAAAAAAGTTTTCTTATGAATACAACCTTTTCAGATGAAAGCATGGCCAGAGATCAACCTGTTGTACCAAATCTAGCCATGTTATTAAGATAGATGCAGCCAATTTTGCATTTCAATTAAGATTGCTGTTACAGGGGACTAAAATGAATGTTAAGTCATGTAATCCAGAAAGGTTGACCCATCAGGGGCCAATAACGGGATGTGCCCACGATCTAAGAAGTGGCAGCACTTTGAACGCATAGTATGTTCGCTCCGTCCACAGCTCTGCCTTTTATTGAAAGACGGTAAATCTGCATGTGTTCATTGAACCTTGTGGATTTACCGCATTCAAAATATTTCCTTTGATGCAATTTCTGTTGCAGAGACTAGCATCTTAAAAAAAGAAATTTACATACTGCGGTCTTGAAAGACGCGTCACATGTCAGTGTCTGCGGGTATGCTGATTTGTTCCTGATTGTGGGCACACACCCTAATAGGCTACAGTGCAGGGGGGGGGGGCTAATATTAGGCATGTGTTCATAGACCCAGCATCAACATCGCTTGAATGGCGCTGGTCCAGGAGAAGTGAATTTGCTGTTTTTTAAAGTGATGCACTGTTTTTTAAGAAGTATTCTAACTAGTGGAGAACCCCTTTAAATGTAATAATTTGCCATAAATTGATACTAGTTTAATTTACAACCTAGTAACTTGGAAGAATATAGATCATGGATGACCAATGGATATATAGGGGATTGGATATCCCTTGTCAAATGCATCCACCACATCCATCTAGTAAAAAAGTACATGTTAAACATATACCTGTTTAGAGTTTTAAAGAGACAGGTAACCAACTGATGTTTGCCTTAAAGATATTTTATGCCATACTTCTTAATATATGTTTGTTTTAAAGACAGTCTAAGGAAGGACACTTATGTATATCTAAAGGACATGGTCCACTAGAGCAAAAACCATTTTGTGCAAGCATGTCTAATTGGGGGGAATCCTGAAAAATATTGAAAATCCTATTCTAAATACAGTAGTGCTCAAAAGTTTACATACCCAGGCAGAATTTTTGTTTTCTTAGCATTTTTCTCAGAGAATATGAATGATAACACCAAAACTTTTTCTCCACTAATGGCTAGTGGTTGGGTGAAGCCAATTATTGTCAAACTACTGTGTTTTCTCTTTTTAAATCATAATGACAACCCAAAACAGCCAAATGATCCTGATCAAAAGTTTACATACCCCATTTCTTAATACGGTGTATTGCCCCTCTAACATCAATGACAGCTTGAAGTCTTTTGTGATATTTGTGGATGAGGTTTTTATTTTCTCAATGTTAAAGCTGTCCACTCTTCTTGGCAAAAAGCGTCCAGTTCCTGTTAATTCCTGGACTGTGTAGCATGAACTGCATGCTTGAGATCTCCCCAAAGTGGTTCAATGATATTTAGGTCAGGAGACTGAGATGGACGCTCCAGAACTTTCACTTTGTTCTGCTGTAGCAAATGACAGATTGACTTGGCTTTGTGTTTTGGATCGTTGTCATGTTGGAACATCCAAGTACATCCCATGCGCAGCTTCTGGGCTGACGAGTGCAAATTTGCCTTCAGTGTTTGCTGATAATGTACTGCATTCATCTTTCCTTCAACCTTCACCAACTTTCCTGTGCCTTTGTAGCTGACACATCTGCCAAAACATCAGCGATCCACCTCCATGCTTTACAGTAGGAATGGTGTGTTAGGCATCAGGATTTTCTTGCTGCACGGGATTGATCCCAGGCTGTGTGGGGTGCTATTGTCTACCATTTGGTCCCGGCCACTGGAACTGCTGCTCAGCATGTACATCGGTCCCAACATCTTGCTCAAGCTCGTGCTACACCTTTGGCTACTGCTGGATCTCCAGTTAAGTCTATAATAACCAGTATATTGCATGTGCCGCATTGCGTACTGGATTCTAAGTCTAGAAATTAATTTACTGAGCATGTCCTTAATGTGTTGCCTTCTCATTGGTGCTTGGACGTCGCCTGCTCTAGTGATGTGACAGATCTGGATTAGCCCACGTGCGTTGTCAGAGTGAGTGCTTGGGGTAGAGCTTTGGGTATAAAAGGCTCTCAGTGATGCCCACAGGCATGCTAGTACCATTTATGTTTGGCTATGTGGGAGGAGACTCTACCACTCTGCCTGCAAGTGTTGTATGTCTGTCTAGCTTTGGGACTGTACACTTAGGCAGGCAGCTAGCATCTGTGGGGGTAATAAGCCACTTGGCTTAGCATCTTGTTCCTACATGTGTGCAGTTAGCACAGTAGAGTTCCAGAGCAAGCACAACCCTAGTCAGGGTATTAAGCTCAGAGCATCTGTTCTATTTCTGTGTGCGAATGACAGCTCAGTTGCCGAGCATTTTTTTCATTTCTGTGTGCAAGCGACCCAGCTCTGTTGCAGAGCACCTCATTCATTTCTGTGTGCGAGTGACACAGCTCTGTTGCAGAGTATCGCTTTCATTTCTGTATGCGAGTGGCACAGCTCTGTTGCAGAGCATCTCTTTCATATCTGTGTGTTCAAGTAATCGTTCACCATGTGTTCCATCATTGTACTCTAGCAGCAGTTTTCCATCTCTCCACAGTGGACCCCGGGTTGCGATTGTGCTTTATTATTTATTTTATTTAGTGAAATTCACCATCCCTAACAGCATACTAGCACCAGGGTCTGGTTAGCAATGGCGGACAAGCAGCGATTTCAGCAGTACATTCAGCAGCTGGAGAGCAGGCTGTCCACTTTTGAGTGGGCGACTGCAGCTGTTAATGTTGCTGCCATGGAAAATCAGGCAGCCAGCCAAGCAGTCTTTAAGGCTTCAGCTGTGGCACTGGTACCATGTTTTTCGCTACCCGAGAAATTTTCATGGGACAGCAAGGTCTGCAGATGGTTTGTGAATTACATCTCATTCCACCTGGAGTTACTGGCTTCACGATTCCCAACTGAGCAAACCAAGGTGGGGTTACTGATTTCTCTTTTGACAGGCAGTGCATTGAAGTGGGCTATGCCATTATGGGAGCGAGAGGAACAACTGATTCGTAATGCCTCTCATTTTTTGTGTGCCCTGAATGAGGTCTTTTTGGGGCCACAAGTTACCCATGATACTGCACTCCAACTCCTGGCTTTAACTCAGGGTTCCTTCATGGTTAGTCAATTTTCCATCCAGTTCCGTACACAGGCTTCCAAGTTGGAGTGGTCTGATAAGGTCCTGATACCTATTTTTTGGAGGGGTTTGGCAGATCATGTCAGGGACGCTTTGGCCACTAGGGAGATTCCAACTACGCAAGAAGAATTGATATCAGTGGCCACTCATATTGATCTGCTGCATGCTGAGTGGGGTTTGGAGTGAGCTCAGTAAATCTGTCTTTCTATTGGCTCCGAACTTCGTCAATCCTTTGTGTCCTCCAATTCAGGCTGACAACTCAGTAGAACCCAAGGATGTCTCCCGAGCGGAATATGTCACCTGCTCTGTACAATCACAACTGACTAGTTTTGCTTGCGGGCAATTTGGCCATTATGCTATTAAATGTCCTAAGTGTCAGAGGGAGTCATAGAATCAAGTAGTTTTAGGAAGAGGCTCACTAGTTCCAGTTGATGTGTCTCCCAAATTGGCCTTAGGGGTTTCTTTGTCATTTAGGTCTACTACTCACACTGCTAGGGCTTGAGTCGATTTTGGGGCTGAGGGCAATTTTATGTCCGCTACTTTCGCCAAATGGCACGCAATTTCTTTAGTAATGCTTCCTAAGCCATTGTCTGTTAGGGTAACCAATGGGTCCGTTTTACCAACCCCGATTCCTCATCAGACCAAGCCTCTGATCATCACCATGTCTCCAAAACATCAGGAGAAAGTATCCTTTCTTGTTATCTCTGAGGGTATGGATTAGGCACTTCTGGGGATGCCATGGCTGCGCCTCCTTTCTCCCCAGATTAATTGGGCAACTGATAGCATACAAAATTTTTTTTTGGTGAGAATCTGGTTCTTAAGGCCCAGGTACCCCCGGGCAGATTCTATGTACCATCTAGAGCTTTGGCCGACCAGGAAAAACATATCCATGCCTCCCGGCTTGTGGCGGCTTTCAAGTGTGGCAAATGTCGCCGGGGAGGGGATGTTAGCGGGGGTAATGTTAGGCATCAGAATTGTTCTGCTGCGTGGGATGGATCCTGAGCCGTGTCAAGTGCTGTGGTCTCCTATTCGGTCCCGGCCACTGGTACTGCTGCTCAGCATGGACGTCGGTCCTAGCATCTTGCTCAGGCTTGTGCCACATATTTGGCTACTGCTGGCTCTCCAGTCAAGTCTATGATAACCAGAGTATTGCATGCACCGCATTGCATACTGGAGTCTAAGTCCAAAAATCACTTTACTGAGCATGTCTGTGATGTGGCGCCTTCTCATTGGTGCTCGGACATCGCCTGCTCTGGTGATGTGGAAACTCTGTATTGACCCACGGGTGATGTCAGCGTGAGTGATTGCGGTGGAGCTTTGGGTATAAAAGGCTCCCAGCGACGCCCACAGGCACACTAGTATCATTTATGTTTGGCTATGTGAGAGGAGACTCAATCACTCTGCCTGCAAGTGTTATATGTCTGCCTAGCTTTGGAACTGTACACTTAGGCAGGCAGCTAGCATCAGTGGGGGTAATTAGTCACTGGGCTTAGCATCTGGTTCCTACATGTGTGCGGTTAGCACAGTAGTTCCAGAGCAAGCACTACCCTAGTCAGGGTATTAAGCTCAGAGCATCTGTTCCGTTTCTGTGTGCAAGTGACACAGCTCAGTTGCAGAGCATCTTTCATTTCTGTGTGAGTGGCACAGATCTGTTGCAGAGCATGCCTTTCGTTTCTGTGTTGGAGTGACACAGCTCAATTGCAGAGCAGCTCTTTCTTTTCTGTGTGTTCAAGTAACTGTTCACAGTTTGATCAGTCATTGTACTCTAGCAGCAATTTTCCATCTTTGCACGGTGGACCCCAGGTTGTGATTGTGCTTTATTATTTATTACATTTAGCGCAATCCACCAACCCTAACATGGTGTTCCTTTCATAATAGGCCTTGTGGACCTCTCTCCAAACGTAACATGTATGGTTGTGGAAAAAATGTCAGTTTTGTTCTCATCACTGCAAATTACCTTGTTCCAGAAGTTTTGAGGCATGTCTCCTTGCTTTTTGAAGAAGAGATACTTTGTGGCATTTGTGCAGTAATGGCTTTCTTCAGGCAACTTGACCATGCAGCCCATTTTTCTTCAAGCACCTCCTTATTGTGCATCTTGAAACAGCCACACCGCTACTTTTCAGAGAGTCTTGTATTTCAGCTGATGTTATTTGTGGGTTTTTCTTTGCATCCAGAACAATTTTCCTGGCAGTTGTGGAAAGCATTTTTGTTGGTCTACCTGACCGTGGTTTTGTTTTGACAGAGTCCCTGATTTTCCATTTGTTAATCACAGTTTGAACACTGCTGACTGGCATAATACATTCTTTGGATTTCTTTTTGTATCCCTTTCCTGTTTTATACAGTTCAACTACCTTTTCCAGTAGATCCAATGACAATTCTTTTGCTTTCCCCATGACTCACAATCCAGAAACGTCAGTGGCTGGATAAAAGATGCAAGAGTCTGCCTGGATTCCAAAAACTCACTCAGCTTTTATGCACACACACTGATTACAAGCAAACAGGTAACAGGTGAGGATGTTACCTTTGGTAGCCATTTAAACCCATTTGTGTCAACTTCTGTGCATGTTGTCCGGTCAAAATCACCAGGGTATTTCAACTTTCAATCAGAGTCTGCTAGGTGTCGAGTTCCCGCCACTGCACAAGGAAAATCTCGAGCCACCTCCGCTGCGGTCTCCCATTCTTCTCCAGCCACAGCGGAGCCTGCTCAGCATAGATGTCGGTCCCAGCATCTGGCTCAGGCAGATACTGTGCGCTTGGTTACTGCTGCCCTTCCAGGCTCAGCCATTGTAACCACTGATCACGGCGAGCAGACGCTCCTGGGACTAAGTTCTGTTTTTCCTCTACTGAGCTTGCCCAAGGGACAACCTCTCATGGAGGTCCGGAATCACATGTTCAGGTCCTGTGGTAGATCCAATTGGACCATTAGGAAGATCCCGGAGTGCTACAGCTAGAAAAGGTTTGCATGGCCGCTCGGCCATGCGCTAGTATAAACCTGTTATTGTGTGTGTGGATGTATGCCTGTTCTGGTGAATGCTCCTAAATCATACCCATTCCCAGTGTTGTTGACTGCTCGCAAATGGAGCTACCTAGTGCCTGACAGTGCTATCCTTAACACAAGAGCACGATCCTTACTGCGTCAAACCAGCAGCGACCACCAGTGTGGCACCATGCGCAATTAGTGCGCTTTCCTAGCCCTAGTTAGGGTGGTTAGTGGCATCTGCCAGATCGGCGCTGTATGCACTCTGTACGGTATATCTTTAATTAGTCCTAACAACTGGTCAGTGTAGGGTGGGAACTCCCACTTGATCTCAGCATCTGACTCAGGGCGTCCTCAGGTGTGGGCTCAAAAGCCACCGAGGGTCAATGCGAGATCAATCACCAACATAGTGGGGGTGCATTTCAGGAATTCCACTAGCGTCCATGTGCTGCACCCTGTGACTGCTAACAGGGCACAGAGTTTCCTTTGCTTTCTTGCGACTCTGTGAAGCAACAGAGTTTGCATCAGTTCATACCAGGTGATGGAACCCGTGTTTATTCTGGTGTCGTACCACCATATAGTGCCGCCATTACCTAGCAGCAGGTTTCTTCTCTGCACGGTGGACCCAGGGCGGCGATCGCACCTTATTACTATCTTTATATTTATTTGGTGCATTCCGCCAGCCCTAACAGGGTCATTTGGATGTTTTGGGCTGTGAGTATGATTTATAAAAAGGAAATGCAGTAGTTTGAAAATAAATGGCTCCACCCAACCACTTACCATGAGATGAGAAAAAGTTTTGGTGTTATCATTCACATTCTCTGAAAAAATGCCAAGTAAGCAACAATTCTGCTGGGGTATGTAAACTTTTGAGAAAAACTGTAGGTTTCTTATATGTACTGCAAGTTCAAAAACATTGTTTATTCTTTATAGATTTTTCTTTTGAAGAAAAGCACAGTAAATGTACACAATTCTAAATTTATTTCAACCACATCATCTCAAAATATTTTAAAGTACCTTTAGTCATTTTGCCTATAAATTGATTCAATAACATACAAAATGATGTACAATTGAGCTGTCCTATTATGTATTCTATTTTGCTTTGCTCATGCAGATGTGTACATAGAATTCCTATACATAAATATTGCAATTCAGTCAAATATAGATTAGTCTTGATTTGTATAGTTTTTGCCTTTGTCAAGAGGCTGTTTGCTGTCTCTAGCCAATACACTTTGGGTGTTTAAAAATCCATTAGGCTTTGCTCTGTGCTGAACTCTAGGAGTGCATATGTATGTCTAATAGGCATTTACGTACTTTTATTGTACTGATCTCTGCTCCCTCTTAGTAATAGAAATGATTGTGAATGGGAAAGCTTGTCAAATTTATAGCATAAAAATGATTGTAAAAGGATTTTTTTCACTTGCAGGAACAAAACTATAAGGCTGTAAAGTGACCTTGGCAGTTTAGATGAGTGACTTTCAACCTCAAGTTATAAGAAATATCAGAGATAAAGATAAAAAACACAATTTAACATGAAATGTAGTTTTAATTTATTAATGCCTTGTAATGAGTTGTCGAAATATGTTTGCTAATGTTTATAGCATTGATGCAGCTGCACAGGGGTCAAAGTGATCCGGGGCCAAATTCCATCTGCGAAGAAGCAAGAAGCTACTATCAGACAAAGAGCCCATATACTGTGCCCAAGAACCCTCTACTGTTTTTTCTGCCCCTAGATCAGTTATATAGAATGTTGAGTTCTTGAAATTATACTTTTTCACTTGTGATGTATTGAGTCATGCTACTAATAAAGTCTTTGAGAAAAGGCTCTACCAACATCTTTATTATAGACGCAATGAAGAGCCTTTGCTGCAGATCAAAATAGCATAGCTCTAACCTGATATAACAGCACACCTTTTCTAGTTGGATAGGTGGCTACTCATTTGCTTTATATGATCAGCATTCATGCAGACACACCAAACTGATTTCAACCAACTCAAAGATGGTTGACAAATGAGTCAACGCTTTCAGACCAGAAAAAAGTGCTAGCAAATGAAAGGCCTCTTTGAGAAATGGGAATCAGCATTTGAGTGGAAAAATGTTTGTCAGTTTTTCATGTAAAGAAGTTTTGGAAACACAGGTGTAAAAGTTGTCTTAATATGGAAAAAATGGCAATTTTGTATTGTCACTATATAATAATCTTGCATGGTACAGCTACACTTACATTTTTTAACACCCTAATATTAGCGCTTGTGGCTTTTTCATTTGAATAGAGACTGTGATGCAATGAATCACAATATTTATTTGTAATTACTGCAATTTTTTAGTTCTTTTATATTGGCTGTAATTAACTGTTTACTGCCCTGGCCTTTCCACATATAATCCTAGTTGGCAAAATACCCAGATATTGTCTGTCAGTGGGAAAATCTCTCTCTGCATCAATACATCACTACTTGAGTAAACAGTCTAGTGGGAAAATGTTGAACATCTAGTATTGGCTTTTGGAAATATACAACCCTGGTTATATTCTACTTACAATATAGCCATGAGTATTTTAAATTAAAACATTCTATGCTATTTAAAAAAATATGACTCACTTGTGGTTCCTAATTTATGCTACAAGTAATTTATTTTGTTATGTTCTAAGAAGTAAGTAATTCCCCTAATCATAGACTATATTTTCGAATGTGCAGTGCTTGTGAGCTATGCCATCTGCTACAATATGCCATGTGATATTCATTTCAAACTATCTGTGTTATCATAGCACTGCAAGAAAACATTTATTTTATGAATATTTTTTGTTAGCTAAGTGTACACATTCGTCATCAAATGTTTGGCATAACTTACATGCCAATGCAAAATGGGGTAAAGTGAAGAGATGCGGCCCCTTTAAATACTAGGACCTGTTTAACTGTTACCCTGAATGCCACATTACTGTAGATTTTTTGAATATAATTTTTAGATATGCTGTTCACATTGCTTTATAATGAAGTGGGCAGTCAGCAAGTAACATTAACAACTCTATTTTCTCTTGTGAGAACCAGCAGTATCATTCTCATTCTGTAGAGTGACCTTTAGAAATTTTGGTAGAAATTGGTATGCTTGCTAATAAAAATTACAGGAAAGATATATATCTTTGTACCGAGTTAGCCAGTGGATAGAAAAATATTTAGAATTGAGAGTCCTCAGTAGTTGATACCTTTTAATGGCTAACTGAAAAGATGGTAACAAATTGCAAGCTTTCGAGACTACACAGGTCTCTTCATCAGGCAAAGACTAAAAGAAATTCTGAAGAATCACATATTTATGCACAACATAGCACAGAAAAAAAACAAAACAAAAAAAAAAACAACCATGGATAAGACAGGTAACATGAAGCAAAATTACCATGAGAGATAAACAGTTATGTTCATAAATATTGGGCCAGTTCTTAGATCGTAGATAAGGAATGTTTTATTGTTCTCTGATTAGGGTCTGGTTCTGTTGTGATGACCCCTTATAGTCTAAGGGGCAAGTTCCTTAGTTGATGTAAAATGACATAAATCCATGCGACACATTCATTCCTGCACTAAGGCTGTCAAAGGTCGTCATCAGTTTGTATTCCCAGACTCTTCTGTCTCTCTGAGTTTTGAAGTTACCTTTTAATACAAGTAATTTCATGTCCATAATATTATGATTCGGGAGACAAAAATGTATTGCCACAGGTAGATCCATTCTTTTTTCTCTTATTGTGTGGCGGTGAGAAGTCATTCTTGTTCTAAGCTTTTGCCCTGTCTCCCCCACATACAGACCCCCAGTTGGACAGTTAGTACAAATGATTAGGTACACCACATTAGAAGTGACGCAGCTGAAAGTACCTGGTATCTTGTAGTCCTGATGTGAATTGGGGATCTTTATCTTGTCCCTGGTCATTATAAATGGACAGGTTTTACATTTTTTCTGATTGCTAGGAAAGGTTCCTGCAGCTGTTGGAGAGGACAGGGAGCTTCTCACAATGATGCTTCTTAGATTTGGGGGCTGCCTAAAGCACAGTAGTGGGGGGTCTGGAAAAATGGATTGTAAGTGGGCATCTTTTTGTAGTAAAGGTTGTAATTTCCGTGCAGCTCCCCTTAGCACCTCCAGATGAAATAAAAGTTACTCATTTACCTACAGCACAGACCAAAAGTTTGGACACACCTTCTCATTTAAAGATTTTTCTGTATTTTCATGACCATGAAAATTGTACATTCAAACTGAAGGCACAAAACTATGAATTAACACATGCAGAATTATATACTTAACAAAAAAATGTGAAACAACTGAAATTATGTCTTATATTCTAGGTTCTTCAAAGTAGCCACCTTTTGCTTTGATGACTGTTTTGGGCACTCTTGGCATTCTCTTGATGAGCTTCAAGAGGTAGTCACCGGGAATGGTTTTCACTTCACAGGTGTGCCCTGTCCGGTTTAATAAGTAGGATTTCTTGCATTATAAATGGGGGTTACGACCATCAGTTGTGTTGTGCAGAAGTCTGGTGGATACACAGCTGATAGTCCTACTGAATAGACTGTTAGAATTTGTATTATGGCAAGGTAAAAACAGCCAAGTAATGAAAAATGAGTGGCCATCATTACTTTAAGAAATGAAGGTCAGTCAGTCCGAAAAATTGGGAAAACTTTGAAAGTGTCCCCAAGTGCAGTGGCAAAAACCATCAAGCGCTACAAAGAAACTGGCTCACATGAGGACTGCTCCAGGAAAGGAAGACCAAGAGCCACCTCTGCTTCTGAGGATAAGTTTATCCGAGTCACCAGACTGAGAAATGGCAAGTTGACAGCAGCTCAGATTAGAGACCAGGTCAATGCCACACAGAGTTCTAGCAGCAGCCACATATCTACCACAACTTTTAAGAGGAGACTTGTGCAGCAGGCCTTCATGGTAAAATAGCTGCTAGGAAATCACTGCTAAGGAGAGGCAACAATCAGAAGAGACTTGTTTGGGCAAAAGAACCCAAGGAATGGACATTAGAACAGTGGAAATATGTGCTTTGGTCTGATGAGTCCAAATTTGAGATCTTTGGTTCCAACCACCGTGTCTTTGTGCAACACAGAAAAGGTGAACGGATGGACTCTACATGCCTGGTTCCCACCGTGAAGCATCAAAGAGGTGTGATGGTTTGGGGGTGCTTTGCTGGTGACACTGTTGGGGATTTATTCAAAATTGAAGGCATACTGAACTAGCATGGCTACCACAGCATCTTGCAGCAGCATGCTTTTCCATCTTCCATCCGGTTTGTGTTTAGTTGGACCATCATTTATTTTTCAACAGGACAATGACCCCAAACACACCTCCAGGCTGTGTAAGGGCTATTTGACCAGGAAGGAGAGTGATAGGGTGCTACTCCAGATGACCTGGCCTCCACAGTCACCAGACCTGAACCCAATCGAGATGGTTTGGGGTGAGCTGGATGGCAGAGTGAAGGCAAAAGGGCCAACAAGTGCTAAGCATCTCTTTGAACTCCTTCAAGATTGTTGGAAAACCATTCCCGGTGACTACCTCTTGAAGCTCATCAAGAGAATGCCAAGAGTGTGCAAGGAAGATATCAAGGAAAAGGTGGCTACTTTGAAGAACCTAGAATATAAGACATAATTTCAGTTGTTTCACACTTTTTTGTTAAGTATATAATTCCACATGTGTTCATTCATAGTTCTGATACCTCCAGTATGAATGTACAATTTTCACAGTGAGGAAAATACAGAAAAATCTTTAAATGAGAAGGTGTGTCCAAACTTTTGGCCTGTACTGTATAATACCGGAGAAAACAATAATATTTCATGCTTATGTCAAACAGTCATCTTATAACTTGCATGGTTTATGACCAGATTCATGTAGACAAAGAAGCCAGAATTTAGTTAGTAACTGCAGTGCAATTTGCATTTGCGCCATTAAAAAACTTTATGTGGGAAATTCTTTATCTGACAGAAACACCTAGCAGCTGGTACATTCTTACATATCTTTAACTCAAATGACTTTCTGTGTAGATGTGTGAACACTGTATAATGAGATATTAAATATATTTCATTTAAATTTATTGATGGATATTGTTATTTAAGTTTTTATTGGATAATATAGAAATTAGTTAATTTCCAGCTTTATTGAAATTGTCTGGATTTAGTAATTTTACAGATATATATTTAATTTGCTAATTTAACATTTAAAAAGTCCCAATTGTGCATGTTATGCCAATATTTTCTTTGATTGTTTGATTTAATCTTGTAGATGCGATTTGTTGGTTCTAGATTGTTTTTTTTTATTGTGGTCTTAACATAGCTAAACTATGCTAAAGTTAACCTGTCACCCCCAAAATCAAAGGTGAGATAAGCCCACCGGCATCAGGGGCTTATCTACAGCATTCTGGAATGCTGTAGATAAGCCCCTGATGTAACATGAAAGATGAGAAAAAGAGGTTAGATTATACTCACCTGGGTGGGCGGTCCGATTCAATGTGCGTTGCGATTCGGTCTGGGGCCTCCCATCTTTATAGGATGACATCCTCTTCTTGTCTTCACGCTGCAGCTCTTGGGAGGGGCAAACTTTGTCTGCCCTGTTGAGGGCAGAGCAACGTACTGCAGTGCGCAGGTGCCGAGAAAGGTCAGAGAGGCCCGGCGCCTGCGCACTGCCGTACTTTTCTCTGCCCTCAACAGGGCAGACAAAGTACGCCTGCGCCGGAGCCGAAGTGTGAAGACAAGAAGAGGACGTCATCGTAAGAAGATGGGAGGCACTGGACCAGACCGCTACACCCATCGGACTGGACCACAGCGGGACCGTCCTTGGGTGAGTATAATCTAACCTCTTTTTCTCATCTTTCAGGATAGATCAGGGGCTTATCTACAGCATTCCAGAATGCTATAGATAAGCCCCTGATGCCGGTGGTTTAGCTCACCTTCGATTTCGGGGGTGACAGGTTCCCTTTAAATATGAAAAGTTTACTCTATACAAACAGGAAAAGGAGTAGTGTTTAATTGACACTGCCATAGTGTGAAGACAAGGGTGTATGTTCTCTGCATCTTTATTCATTCATGCAATGCACTTCGAAATTGGTAAACCTGATGAAGGCGTCAACCCGACTTTAAAAAGTGTTGTATGAATGAATAAAGATCCAGAGAACATACACCCTTGTCGTCATTCAGTGTCAGCATCTGAGAATCACCACACTTTTTCCTGTTTGGTCTTAATATGTCTCTCCCCAGCGGGGTGTGGGGCAGTGGTCAGAGCAGCAGCCTTTCATTCTTACAAGTACAGAGCCAGGTCACAACTCTGGCAGGTAAGCATATTCAATCCTTTGTTGCTGTGGCTTATATTGAGGGTAACACATTTGAAGCACCTCTTCAATTTTTTTTGCAATATGAAAAATTGGCACCACTGTTACCTATACATATTATTCTTATTCATTATTCACTAATGTTGAAAAGTTTCAGCACCCAGCACCCTTTATTTATTAAAGCAAAAAACTGTTGTGGTAGAGCTTAGCATCACTCATATACAATTTGGGTGCAATCAGAAATTTCATAAAATGGTAAAAATAGTTAATGCGACTTGAAGGTTTTAAATATTCTAAAATATAAAATAATTATATTTAGTATGTAGCTGTAACACTTGGCTATTCAACATGGATAAACATATAGGAGTGTAAGATTTATGCTAGCATTTTAAAGCTAAGCTTTTGTCCACAATGGCCTTATTTCTTCTTTTTTAAATGATACCTTTAGCAAATGATATGCCCTGTATGATGTGTTGTACAATGTGTCTTAACTTTTAATTAACTATGTTTGTACACAAGGCTACCCAATTTTTTATCTGAATATGTTACACATAAATAATGAAATTTAAGCTGGGCCAACAAGTCAAGAAATATATAAAATAGCAGAAAGATTATTACATATTCATATAAATAAGTCCACAGTATTCATGAAGATAGCAATTTGCCCTCCCAAATGCTATCGCTTCACGTTTAACTAACATCTACTGTGTACATGTCTGTTTCCATTCAAACATTCAGTTAAAAGTTGTTATCCTGTGGTGCTTGTTATTTTAGTATTGCTGATAGTTATTCATTATATTTCTGCTTTATTCTGCATAGGGGTTAATCCATAATAAGAGGACTTTTATAATAAATGAGGTATGCTAAAGCTTTACTTAACACTGGCCACCCAGCACCCTTTATTTATTAAAGCAAAAAACTGTTGTGGTAGAGCTTAGCATCACTCATATACAATTTGGGTGCAATCAGAAATTTCATAAAATGGTAAAAATAGTTAATGCGACTTGAAGGTTTTAAATATTCTAAAATATAAAATAATTATATTTAGTATGTAGCTGTAACACTTGGCTATTCAACATGGATAAACATATAGGAGTGTAAGATTTATGCTAGCATTTTAAAGCTAAGCTTTTGTCCACAATGGCCTTATTTCTTCTTTTTTAAATGATACCTTTAGCAAATGATATGCCCTGTATGATGTGTTGTACAATGTGTCTTAACTTTTAATTAACTATGTTTGTACACAAGGCTACCCAATTTTTTATCTGAATATGTTACACATAAATAATGAAATTTAAGCTGGGCCAACAAGTCAAGAAATATATAAAATAGCAGAAAGATTATTACATATTCATATAAATAAGTCCACAGTATTCATGAAGATAGCAATTTGCCCTCCCAAATGCTATCGCTTCACGTTTAACTAACATCTACTGTGTACATGTCTGTTTCCATTCAAACATTCAGTTAAAAGTTGTTATCCTGTGGTGCTTGTTATTTTAGTATTGCTGATAGTTATTCATTATATTTCTGCTTTATTCTGCATAGGGGTTAATCCATAATAAGAGGACTTTTATAATAAATGAGGTATGCTAAAGCTTTACTTAACACTGGCCACCCAGCACCCTTTATTTATTAAAGCAAAAAACTGTTGTGGTAGAGCTTAGCATCACTCATATACAATTTGGGTGCAATCAGAAATTTCATAAAATGGTAAAAATAGTTAATGCGACTTGAAGGTTTTAAATATTCTAAAATATAAAATAATTATATTTAGTATGTAGCTGTAACACTTGGCTATTCAACATGGATAAACATATAGGAGTGTAAGATTTATGCTAGCATTTTAAAGCTAAGCTTTTGTCCACAATGGCCTTATTTCTTCTTTTTTAAATGATACCTTTAGCAAATGATATGCCCTGTATGATGTGTTGTACAATGTGTCTTAACTTTTAATTAACTATGTTTGTACACAAGGCTACCCAATTTTTTATCTGAATATGTTACACATAAATAATGAAATTTAAGCTGGGCCAACAAGTCAAGAAATATATAAAATAGCAGAAAGATTATTACATATTCATATAAATAAGTCCACAGTATTCATGAAGATAGCAATTTGCCCTCCCAAATGCTATCGCTTCACGTTTAACTAACATCTACTGTGTACATGTCTGTTTCCATTCAAACATTCAGTTAAAAGTTGTTATCCTGTGGTGCTTGTTATTTTAGTATTGCTGATAGTTATTCATTATATTTCTGCTTTATTCTGCATAGGGGTTAATCCATAATAAGAGGACTTTTATAATAAATGAGGTATGCTAAAGCTTTACTTAACACTGGCCAAGAATAAGAGGTGAATGTTTATGAATCAACCTCTACAGAGAATAAAAGGAAAGGATAATAAATAAGAAGCAGGAGTAAAGATATGGCACCAAAATAATAAGCTACCCATGTTTAAACATCTTTTTCTATTGAATAAGTAATTGACCTTTCTAGTAAACACATAAAATTAATGAATTAAACTGTAAATAGTCTATTCACATGGTTGGTGTCAGATTTATCTAGAAAACATGGAAGTGGAGTGATTAAAGGGAACCTGTCACCCCCCAGGCGTTTGTAACTAAAAGAGCCACCTTGTCAGAATGCAGCATTAGTGCTGCACAAGCTGGCTCTTTTCGTTACAAATGCCTGGGGGGGTGACAGGTTCCCTTTAAGCATATTTCTTATTATAACCCACATATTTTGAATGTGCAAATCTTCATCTTGGATATAAGGGGTAATGTTTCTGGCAATGCCTGGCATGTCAAATTGTGGAGACTTATATACGCGATGCAATGTTAATCTGGGAAATTAAATATGCAAATTGCCTCTTCACAGAGGAAAAGGACTAGAACTCTAGCACCACCTATTGGAAGTATCAATCCTAACAGTCAATATTGACCCTTTAACGAGTCCTGCCATATAACTTAGGATAAAAGCCCCCAAAAATGCAGATATGTTCTTTTGGAGTATTGATTGGGTTAGGTGAGTGGCTTTAGACTGGGTTCTTAGGGGTAATGTTTCTCTTTTTGGGGAGTGACAAGCCAAGCCTGGCATGTCAGAGTGAGACCAAATTAGATCTCATACTTTGGCTTTCATTCCAAGTCATGTGGCACAACTAGAAGGCTCGATAATGACTTTTAGGACTACTACTTCCAATTGGTGGCACTAGAGTTATAGTCTTCTTTATCGCTGAAGAGGCAATTTGCATTCATAATAGTGGCATCTGAAAAATAATGTCCTAAATCAAAGGTTCTTTACCTAATCCCCCCCCCCCCCCCCCCCGTTTATTATCACCTTCATGACCAGGCCAAATTTTACAATTCTGACCAGTATCACTTTATGTGATAATAACTTTATGGATCCCACTAAGTCTGAAATTATTTTTTCATGATATATTGTGCTTCATGATAGTAATAAAACTTCTTCGATATGACTTGCATTTATTTGTGAAAAAATCTGAAACTTGGTGAAAATTTTGCAATTTTAAAACTTCAAATTTTTATGCTTTTAAATCACAGAGTTATGTCACACATAAAATTAATAAAAAATATTGTTTCACATGTCTACCTTAAATTAGCACAATTTTTTAAACATATTTTTTTTTGCTAGGAAGTTATAAGGATTAAAATTTGAAAAGCAATTTCTCATTTTTACAACAAAATGTACAAAATAATTTTTTTAGGGATCATTTCACATTTTAAGTGACTTTGAGGGGTCTATATAAAAGAAAACAAAAAAGTGACACCATTCTAAAAACTGCACTTCTCAAGGTGCTCAAAACCACATTCAAGAAGTTTTTTAACCTTTCAGGTGCTTCACAGGAACTGAAGCAATGTGGAAGGAAAAAATGAACATTTAACTTTTTTCACCAAAAATGTACTTTAGACACAAATGTTTTTATTTTCACCAGGGTAACAAGAGGAAATGGACCCCAAAGTTTGCTGTACAATTTCTCCTAAGCGTGCTGATACCCTGTATGTGGGTGAATACTACTGCTAGGATGCACAACAGGGCTCGGAAGGAAGGAGTGCCATTTGACTTTTTGATTGCAAAATTTGCTAGAATCATTAGAGGACACCATGTCGCATTTAGAGAGCACCTGATGTGCCTAAAAGTGAAACCCCCCATAAGTGACCACATTTTGGATACTAGACCCCTCAGGGAACTTTTCTAGATGTGTGGTGAGTAGGGTTGAGCGACTTTTACTTTTTTGGGGTCGAGTCAAGTTTTGCGAAACCCGACTTTGTCAAAAGTCGAGTCGAGTGAAATCGGCCGATCTTCTTGAAAAGTTGGGGGTTGTTGTTCGGCCGAAACACGAAACCCAATGCAAGTCAATGGGGAAGCATAGTCGGCAGTGAGTGGAGGCCAGGAAAACACCTACAGTGCCCATTTTAATGCCAAAAACATCAATTCTTGTTACTTAAGCTTGTCAATCTTAACTTACCTTACAATAATAGGTAGCCATTGAAAATTGGGGGTCATTTGGCTAAAGTTGTGGGGGGTAGGGCTGGTTCAAGTTTTTAGTGGGCCCAGGAAACGTGGACTACGTCACGGCGGTGGAGCAGTTAGAGGTAAGTATTGCAATGTTGCAAGTGCTGTGATCCTGAGCAAGCAGGGGGTCCCACTCGTTCACATTGGCACTGGCACAGGGCCCCTCACAGTACGGCGGTGTGTTTGCACGGCGGGAGCGCCTCCTACTGGCTGCGACACTTTTGCGTACTATGAGGGGCCCTGTGCCAGTGATGTCGCCAACGAGTGGGCCCCCCCACCTGATGAAGGAACCTGCACTTTCACCTGCACCTTCCTCTTTGTCCTCGTGTAAGGTGGTATAGTATGCGGGAACAGGAACCAGACTTTCAGCAGGGTCAGATTCAGGCTGTGTAGAGTGCAAGGGGAATGTAGTGGTCTGGGTAATGTACCAGCGGGCTAATCTAGCAGTGGCTGGGCAATGGGCAGGATGAGGAGGAAACACAGATCTAGGCCCAAATAATAAAGTGGCCTAAATGCAGTTCAAAATTGGTAACAGGACTAACCAGGCGGCATTGCTTTGTTCAGTGGAGGACAACTGTAATGAGAGGCTGACACAGTGAGTAGGCCCAAATAAGTAACTAGGCTAAATGCAGTTCTAAATTGCTAACAATAGGAAACAGGCGGCACTGCTTTGATTAGTGGAGGAGAACACCAAGCAGCGGCAGACACCATTACTAGGCCCCAACCCAAGTAGTAGGGCAACAAAAGTGTTACAGTTAAAAATACTTAATGAGAGCCAGAAGGTTGAAGCTCAGACAAGGAAACCTGGAGGAGAACACCAAGGAGGAGGAGAACACCAAGGAGCGGCAGACACCGTTACTAGGCCCCAACCCAAGTAGTAGGGCAACAAAAGTGTTACAGTTAAAAATACTTAATGAGAGCCTGAAGGTTGAAGCTCAGCTTTTTCAGTGAAGGACAGCGTGATTTAGTGGCACAGACAGACAAAGGTAGTATGTGTTAACTAAAAAAGTTGGCTCTATGCAGTATTAAATTGGTTACAGGGGTACACAGGCAGCATTGGTGTGGTCAGTGGAGGACAATTGGAAGGAGGGACCGCAGACAGACTTCCTAGGCCTAAAATAATAAAATAGGCTCTATGCAGTTTTAAATTGGTAACCGAGGTACACAGGCAGCATTGGTGTGGTCAGTGGATGACAATTGGAAGGAGGGACCGCAGACAGACTTCCTAGGCCTAAAATAATAAAATAGGCTCTATGCAGCTTCCATTAGGTGGCAGGGGTACACAGGCAGCATTGGTGTGGTCAGCGGAGGACATTTGGAAGGAGGGACCGCAGACAGACTTCCTAGGCCTAAAATAATAAAATAGGCTCTATGCAGCTTCCATTAGGTGGCAGGGGTACACAGGCAGCATTGGTGTGGTCAGTGGAGGACAATTGGAAGGAATGACCGCAGACAGACTTCCTAGGCCTAAAATAATAAAATAGGCTCTATGCAGCTTCCATTAGGTGGCAGGGTGTTAGGAACCTGGTGGTTAGGTGCACCAGGAATGACCTGATAGTTAAACACGGAATCGGGACGAGCTCTGGGGAAATGGGAACTCTGCTGACCGCAAACCCTACTCCTATCAACTCAACTAGAAATAGCCGTGGAGCGTGCCTGACTCTGCCTAGACGCCTCTTCACAGCCTAAGAGCTAACTACCCCTAAAGAAAGGAAACAAAGCCTCACTTGCCTCAGAGAAATTTCCCCAAAGGTAAAAGCAGCCCCCCACAAGTATTGACTGTGAGTTAAGAGGAAATCACAAACACAGGATGAAATAGGCTTTAGCAAAGAGAGGCCAGTCTAACTAAACAGATTGGGAAAAGAAAAGGGATCTTTGCGGTCAACACAACAAACTACAAAAACCACGCAGAGTGTGCAAAAAATACCCCCGCACCGACTCACGGTGCGGTGGTGCCACTCTGCACCCCCAGAGCTTCCAGCTAGCCAGGCAGTTTCATGAAAGCCAGCTGGACTAGAACTTAGCAAGAAAAACCATAAGAACAAATGAACAAGCCGGAACTTAGCTTTGGCTGGAGTAGTCAGGTCCTCAGAAAGATCCAGGAGAGATCTGAACCAGTACTAGAACATTGACCGCTGGCATGGAGTAATGATCTGAGTGGAGTTAAATAGCGAATCCAGCCTAGCCCTAAACGAGGGCAGGTGGGGAAGGAATCTCACAACCAGCAGCTCCACTCACAGCCACCAGAGGGAGTCCACGGACAGAACTCACCGAAGTACCATTCATGACCACAGGAGGGAGTTAGAGAACGGAATTCACAACAGCAGGGGTACACAGGCAGCATTGGTGTGGTCAGTGAAGGACAATTGGAAGGAGGGACCGCAGACAGACTTCCTAGGCCTAAAATAATAAAATAGGCTCTATGCAGTTTTAAATTGGTAACCGAGGTACACAGGCAGCATTGGTGTGGTCAGTGGAGGACAATTGGAAGGAGGGACCGCACACAGACTTCCTAGGCCTAAAATAATAAAATAGGCTCTATGCAGCTTCCATTAGGTGGCAGGGGTACAGAGGCAGCATTGGTGTGGTCAGCGGAGGACAATTGGAAGGAGTGTCTGACACAGTAAGTACTCCGAGTCCCAAAACCTAAATTGATGTTACTGTATCCCAAACAAAACCAACCCCCCCAAAAAAAAAGGGTGGCATACTTAGGTACAGGGGTGTGCTCCTATGCTGACTTTCAGACATTGTAATTTGGCGCAAAGTATTTACTGGTGTAGATGTAGGACAGGGCCCCTGACTATTTTAACTAGCATCATACATGTCAACAAATTGTTATTGTCTGTGCCAGGCATGGAAGGATTTCAGTGCATAGACTAAACAGTGGTGGAGCAGCGACAGATAATTTTGCAAGTGGTAGAGCACTGTTTGACCTTGGGGGGGACACTCTCTCCTGGCCGGCGGTACAAGCCCAGGGCCCCTCATGTTACAACGGTGTGTCTGACGTTGGGTGCGTGCCACCACCACCAGAGACACTTCATTGTACTATGAGGGACCCAGTGCCGTCGACCAAAAGTGGGCACACCCACCTTTTCAGACAAACGTCACTCTGACGGGTGCTTGCGACAAGTGGCGAGACTATGGCCCCGTGGGGGGAGTTAGGCCATTTAGGGAGGTGTAAACATGTCATATGCTGGACAAACAGCAGCTGCAAATTAAGAGATTGGAACAGTCAGTAACACCAGTCCACAAGCAAGACCTTTTTACAGGAAAGCTAGGTGTCAGCCGGGAAAGGTGGGGCAAAATAATTTGAAATCCATGAGTGGTTCATTTTAATGAAGGTTAGATCATCCACATTTTGGGTAGCCAGACGAGTCCTTTTTTCGGTCAGTATTGAACCAGCAGCACTGAATACTCTTTCTGATAGCACACTAGCTGCTGGGCAAGCAAGCTCCTGCAATGTATATTCAGCCAATTCAGGCCAGGTGTCTATTTTGGATGCCCACTTGCCCAGTAATCAAAGGGGAATGACGGTTGAGGGAGAACATCGGTAATGGAGGAAAAATAGTTAGTAACCATACTGGACAAATGTTGTCTCCTGTCACTTTGAATGGATACTGCTGTACCTGTCATGTCTGCGGTCATTGCGAAATCACTCCACAACCTGGTCAGAAAACCCCTTTGTCCTACGCCACTTCTGATCTGTGCACCTCTAACACCTCTGCCCTGTTGCCCCCTGCAGCTCGTGTGAGAACCATCACCGGCACTGTGTGCTGGGAATGCCTGAATCAAACGGTCTACAAGAGTAGCTTGTTTGGTTGCCAATATCTGTTCGAGGTTCTCATGTGGCATGATATTTTGCAATTTGCCTTTATAGTGAGGATCAAGGAGGCAGGCCAACCAGTAATCGTCATCTGTCATCATTTTTATAATGCGTGGGTCCCTTTTGAGGATACGCAAGGCATAATCCGCCATGTGGGCCAACGTTCCAGTTGTCAAGTCAGTGCATATGCTGGGTTGAGGAGCACTTTCTGGCAAATCAACGTCACTTGTCTCCCTCAAAAACCCTGAACCCGGCCTTGCACCGCCAGCAGTTTTTATTGCCCCCTGAGAAGCTTCCTCATCCAAAAAATAGTCATCCCCATCATCCTCCTCGTCCTCCTCCTCTTCACCCGCCACCTCGTCCTGTAGACTTCCCTGAGCAGACAATGGCTGACTGTCATCAAGGCTTCCCTCGTCCTCAGCTGCAGACGCCTGTTCCTTTATGTGCGTCAAACTTTGCATCAGCAGACGCATTAGGGGGATGCTCATGCTTATTACGGCGTTGTCTGCACTAACCAGCCGTGTGCATTCCTCAAAACACTGAGGGACTTGACACAGGTCTTGGAGCTTCGACCACTGCACAGCTGTCAACTCCATGTCTGCCATCCAACTGCCTGCCCGTGTATGTGTATCCTCCCACAAATACATAACAGCTCGCCTCTGTTCACACAGTCTATGAAGCATGTGCAGTGTGGAGTTCCACCTTGTTGCAACGTCGATGATTAGGCGATGCTGGGGAAGGTTCAAAGACCGCTGATGGTTCTGCATACGGCTGGAGTGTACGGGCAAACGGTGGATGTGAGAGCAAAGTCTGCGCACTTTCAGCAGCAGGTCGAGTAACCCCAGATAACTTTTCAGGAAGCACTGCACCACCAGGTTTAAGGTCTGAGCCAGGCAAGGAATGTGTTTCAGTTGTGAAAGGGCTATGGCAGCCATAAAATTCCTTCTGTTATCACTCACTACCTTGCCTGTTATGACCCCAATGGCAGAGGGTCTCAGAAATAAATACCAAGTCTGCAAACACAAAAAAACAGCTCATAGGGCAGTGGTAACTGGGCTGACAGTATATCTAATCCTAGCACCACAAATAGCAGCAGCCGGGGAACGTGCCTACGTTGGTTCTAGACATCTCGCGCCAGCCGGAGAACTAACTAACCCTAGAAGGGAAAAGATAGACCTTTCTTGCCTCCAGAGAAAAGACCCCAAAAGTTGGATACAAGCCTCCAACAAATAATAACGGTGAGGTAAGAAGAAAAGACAAACGTAAGAATGAACTAGGTATTTAGCAAAGAGAGGCCCACTGACTAATAGCAGAATATAGTAAGATGACTTATACAGTCAGCAAAAACCCTATCAAAATTTCCATGCTGGATATTCAAGAACCCCCGAACCGTCTAACGGCCCGGGGGGAGAATACCAGCCCCCTAGAGCTTCCACCAAAATCAGGAATCACATTTAGTACAAGCTGGACAAAAAATAAGAGCAATGCAAATAACCAAAAAACAAGGAAGCAGGACTTAGCTTAATTTTGCAAGAACCAGGACCAGCAGACAGGAGCAAACAGAAAGGACTGATTACAACGATGCCAGGCACCAGACTGAGAATTCAGGAAGTTTATATAGCAACACCCCTGGACTAACGACCCAGGTGGGTGCCAAACTAGAGAAAGACAATCCCAGAGTCATATCACTAGTGACCACAAGAGGGAGCCAAAAAAGTCTAATTCACAACAGTACCCCCCCTTTAAGGAGGGGTCACCGAACCCTCACCAAGACCACCAGGGCGATCAGGATGAGCAGCGTGAAAGGCACGAACTAAATCGGCTGCATGCACATCAGAGGCAACCACCCAGGAATTTTCCTCCTGACCATAGCCCTTCCACTTGACCAGATACTGAAGCCTCCGCCTGGAGAGACGAGAATCCAAGATCTTCTCCACCACGTGCTCCAACTCGCCCTCAACCAACACCGGAGCAGGAGGCTCAACAGAAGGAACCACAGGTACAACGTACCGCCGCAACAAAGACCTATGGAACACATTGTGAATGGCAAACGACACCGGAAGATCCAAGCGAAAGGACACAGGATTAAGGATTTCCAATATCTTGTAAGGACCGATAAAGCGAGGCTTAAATTTAGGAGAGGAGACCTTCATAGGAACAAATCGAGAAGACAGCCATACCAAATCCCCAACACGAAGTCGGGGACCCACACCGCGGCGGCGGTTGGCAAAACGCTGAGCCTTCTCCTGTGACAACTTTAAGTTGTCCACCACATGATTCCAAATCTGCTGCAACCTATCCACCACAGAATCCATCCCAGGACAGTCAGAAGGCTCCACATGTCCCGAGAAAAAACGAGGATTGAAACCAGAGTTGCAGAAAAATGGCGAAACCAAAGTAGCGGAACTAGCCCGATTATTAAGGGTAAACTCAGCCAACGGCAAGAAGGTCACCCAATCATCCTGATCTGCAGAAACAAAACACCTCAAATAAGCCTCCAGAGTCTGATTAGTTCGCTCCGTTTGTCCATTAGTCTGAGGATGAAAGGCAGACGAAAACGACAACTCAATGCCCATCTTAGCACAAAAGGATCGCCAGAACCTGGAAACAAACTGGGATCCTCTGTCAGACACGATATTCTCAGGAATGCCGTGTAAACGAACCACATTCTGAAAGAACAAAGGAACCAGATCGGAAGAGGAAGGCAGTTTAGGCAAAGATACCAAATGGACCATCTTGGAAAAGCGATCACATACCACCCAGATGACAGACATTCCTTGAGACACCGGAAGATCTGAAATGAAATCCATGGAAATGTGTGTCCAAGGCCTCTTCGGGACAGGCAAGGGCAAGAGCAACCCGCTGGCACGAGAACAGCAAGGCTTAGCTCGAGCACAAGTCCCACAGGACTGCACAAATGACCGCACATCCCGTGACAAGGAAGGCCACCAAAAGGACCTAGCCACCAAATCTCTGGTGCCAAAAATTCCCGGATGTCCTGCCAACACCGAGGAATGAACCTCGGAAATGACTCTGCTGGTCCACTTATCAGGAACAAACAGTCTGTCAGGTGGACAAGAGTCAGGTCTACCAGCCTGAAATCTCTGCAACACACGTCGCAAATCCGGAGAAATAGCTGACAAGATTACTCCCTCTTTAAGAATACCAACTGGTTCTGCGACTCCAGGAGAGTCAGGCACAAAGCTCCTTGAAAGAGCATCAGCCTTCACATTCTTTGAACCTGGTAAATACGAGACCACAAAGTCAAAACGGGAGAAAAACAATGACCAACGGGCCTGTCTAGGATTCAGGCGTTTAGCAGACTCGAGATACATCAGATTTTTGTGATCAGTCAAGACCACCACACGATGCTTAGCACCCTCGAGCCAATGATGCCACTCCTCAAATGCCCACTTCATGGCCAGCAACTCCCGATTGCCAACATCATAATTCCGCTCAGCAGGCAAAAACTTCCTAGAGAAAAAAGCACATGGTCTCATTACAGAGCAACCAGGGCCTCTCTGCGACAAAACAGCCCCTGCCCCAATCTCAGAAGCATCCACTTCAACCTGAAAGGGAAGTGAGACATCAGGCTGGCACAAAACAGGCGCCGAAGTAAACCGGCGCTTCAGCTCTTGGAAAGCTTCTACGGCTGCAGGAGCCCAGTTAGCAACATCAGAACCTTTCTTGGTCATATCCGTCAAAGGTTTAACAACGCTAGAAAAATTAGCGATAAAACGATGGTAGAAGTTAGCAAAACCCAAGAACTTCTGAAGACTCTTAACTGACGTGGGTTGAGTCCAATCATGAATAGCTCGGACCTTGACTGGGTCCATCTCCACTGCAGAAGGGGAAAAAATAAAACCCAAAAAGGGAACCTTCTGTACTCCAAAGAGACACTTTGAGCCCTTAACAAACAAAGCATTCTCACGCAAAACCTGAAACACCATCCTGACCTGCTCTACATGCGAGTCCCAATCATCAGAAAAAAACAGAATATCATCCAGATAAACAATCATAAATCTATCCAGATACTTCCGGAAAATATCATGCATAAAGGACTGAAACACTGAAGGAGCATTAGAGAGCCCAAAAGGCATCACCAAGTACTCAAAATGACCTTCGGGCGTATTAAATGCAGTTTTCCATTCATCTCCTTGCTTAATGCGCACAAGGTTGTACGCACCACGAAGATCTATCTTGGTGAACCACTTGGCACCTTTAATCCGGGCAAACAAGTCCGACAACAGAGGCAAAGGATACTGAAATTTAACAGTGATTTTATTCAGAAGCCGATAGTCAATACAAGGTCTCAAAGATCCGTCCTTCTTGGCCACAAAAAAGAATCCCGCACCAAGAGGGGAAGAGGATGGATGGATATGCCCCTTCTCCAGAGATTCCTTGATATACGAACGCATTACGGTATGCTCAGGTACAGACAGATTAAATAATCTTCCCTTAGGAAATTTACTACCTGGAATCATATCTATCGCGCAGTCACAGTCCCTATGAGGAGGAAGAGCACTGGACCTGGACTCGCTGAATACATCCTGATAATCAGACAAATACTCAGGAACTTCCGAAGGAGTAGAGGAAGCAATAGACACTGGTGGGGAATCACCATGAATTCCCTGACAGCCCCAACTTGACACAGACATTGCCTTCCAATCCAAGACTGGATTATGGGTCTGTAACCATGGCAGACCCAAAACGACCAAATCATGCATTTTATGCAGAACAAGAAAACGAATCACCTCCCGATGTTCAGGAGTCATGCACATGGTTAGCTGTGTCCAAAACTGCGGTTTATTTTCCGCCAATGGCGTAGCATCAATACCTCTAAGAGGGATAGGATTTACCAATGGCTCAAGAACAAAGCCACAGCGCCTGGCAAATGACAGATCCATAAGACTCAGGGCAGCACCTGAATCCACAAACGCCATAACAGGGTAGGAAGACAATGAGCAAATTAAAGTCACAGACAAAATAAATTTAGGTTGCAAATTACCAATGGCGACAGGGCTAACAACCCTTGTTAGGCGTTTAGAGCATGCTGATATAACATGTGTAGAATCACCACAGTAAAAACACAACCCATTCTGACGTCTATGATTTTTGCGTTCATTTCTAGTCTGAATTCTATCACATTGCATTAAATCAGGTGTTTGTTCAGACAACACCACCAGAGGATTAGCAGTTTTGCGCTCCCGCAAACGCCGATCAATTTGAATAGCCAGCGCCATGGAATCATTCAGACTTGTAGGAATGGAGAAACCCACCATCACATTCTTAATGGCTTCAGAAAGGCCATTTCTGAAATTTGCGGCCAGAGCACACTCATTCCACTGAGTAAGCACGGACCATTTCTGAAATTTTTGGCAATACACTTCAGCTTCATCCTGGCCCTGAGAAATAGCCAGCAAGGCTTTTTCTGCCTGAATTTCAAGATTGGGTTCCTCGTAAAGCAATCCGAGCGCCAGAAAAAACGCATCAATATTCGCCAATGCCGGATCTCCTGGCGATAGCGAGAAAGCCCAATCCTGAGGGTCGCCCCGCAAGAAAGAGATAACAATTTTAACTTGCTGAGCGGAGTCTCCAGACGAACGGGGTCTCAGAGATAGAAACAATTTACAATTATTCCTGAAATTCCTAAACTTAAATCGGTCTCCAGAGAACAGTTCAGGAATAGGTATTTTAGGTTCAGACATTGGACTACTGGTAACAAAATCTTGTATGCCCTGCACACGAGCAGCAAGCTGATCCACACTTGTAATCAAAGTCTGGACATTCATGTCTGCAGCAAGCTTAAGCCACTCAGAGGTAAAGGGGAGGAAGAAAGAGAGGAAAAAAAAAAAACTCAGAATTTCCTTTCTTATTATCCCACTTCTGCAATGCATTAAACATTCAATGTCGGCCTGGCATACTGTTATGACCCCAATGGCAGAGGGTCTCAGAAATAAATACCTAGTCTGCAAACACAAAAAAACAGCTCATAGGGCAGTGGTAACTGGGCTGACAGTATATCTAATCCTAGCACCACAAATAGCAGCAGCCGGGGAACGTGCCTACGTTGGTTCTAGACATCTCGCGCCAGCCGGAGAACTAACTAACCCTAGAAGGGAAAAGATAGACCTTTCTTGCCTCCAGAGAAAAGACCCCAAAAGTTGGATACAAGCCTCCAACAAATAATAACGGTGAGGTAAGAAGAAAAGACAAACGTAAGAATGAACTAGGTATTTAGCAAAGAGAGGCCCACTGACTAATAGCAGAATATAGTAAGATGACTTATACAGTCAGCAAAAACCCTATCAAAATTTCCATGCTGGATATTCAAGAACCCCCGAACCGTCTAACGGCCCGGGGGGAGAATACCAGCCCCCTAGAGCTTCCAGCAAAATCAGGAATCACATTTAGTACAAGCTGGACAAAAAATAAGAGCAATGCAAATAACCAAAAAACAAGGAAGCAGGACTTAGCTTAATTTTGCAAGAACCAGGACCAGCAGACAGGAGCAAACAGAAAGGACTGATTACAACGATGCCAGGCACCAGACTGAGAATTCAGGAAGTTTATATAGCAACACCCCTGGACTAACGACCCAGGTGGGTGCCAAACTAGAGAAAGACAATCCCAGAGTCATATCACTAGTGACCACAAGAGGGAGCCAAAAAAGTCTATTTCACAACACTTGCCTGCCTCAAGATGTACAGTGCCCAGCCATGACCAAGTTTCTTGCTGCAAGAACTCGGACAGAAATTCCACGGTGTGTCTGTTGTCGCCCAAACACTTAATTGCCAATACAGCCTGCTGACGCTTGCCACTAGCTGTTTCATAATTGGACACTTCGTGTGCAACAGTGGCAGCTGCGGATGGAGTGGTCGTGCGACTGCGGTCTGTGGACGAGCTCTCGCTTCTGCTGGAGGACGAGGAGGAGGGGGGTAGAACGCCTACAGCCAACTGTTTCTTAGACCGTCGGCTAGGCAGAACTGTCCCAATATTACTGTCCCCTGTGGACCCTGCATCCACCACATTAACCCAGTGTGCCGTGATGGAGACGTAATGCCCCTGGCCATGCCTACTGGTCCATGCATCTGTTGTCAGGTGCACCTTTCTACTCACAGATTGCCTGAGCGCATGGACAATGCGGTCTTTTACATGCTGGTGTAGGGCTGGGATGGCTTTTCTCGAAAAGAAGTGTCAACTGGGTAGCTCATAGCATGGTACAGCGTAGTCCATCAGGGCTTTGAAAGCTTCGGTTTCAACTAACCGGTAGGGCATCATCTCTAACGAGATTAGTCTAGCAATGTAGGCTGTCATGAATCCCCAATGGCTAGGGATAGCACAGGACAAGCAAAATATAACAAATATCGGACGAGCTCTAGGGTGATGGAACCTGGGCTGACCGCTGCCCTACGCCTGACAAACGCAACTAGAGATAGCCAGGGAGCGTGCCTACGTTGGTTCTAGACGCCACGCACCAGCCTAAGAGCTAACTAGTACTGCAGAGAAAACAAGACCTCACTTGCCTCCAGAGGAATTAACCCCAAAGGTATAGTTGCCCCCCACATGTATTGACGGTGAAATGAGAGGAAGGCACACACATAGAGATGATGTATATAGCTTTAGCAAATAGAGGCCCGCTGAAAACTAGAAAGCAGAATGATACAAAAGGGGACTGAGCGGTCAGCAAAAAACCCTAATCAAAAAAACCATCCTGAGATTACAAGAACCCATGTGCCAACTCATGGCACATGGGGAGAACCTCAGTCCACTAGAGCAACCAGCTAGCATAGAGACATTCTAAGCAAGCTGGACCAAAAACCAAACAACTGAAAATCAGCACTTAGCTTATCCTGAAAGATCTGGGAGCAGGTAGGCAGGAACCAAACAGAGCACATCTGAACACATTGATAGCCGGCAAGGGAAATGACAGAAAGGCCAGGTAAAATAGGAAACACCCAGCCTCTGATGGACAGGTGGAAACCAAAGGCCGCAACCCACCAAAGTCACCCAGTACCAGCAGTAACCACCAGAGGGAGCCCACCAACAGAATCCACAACAGTACCCCCCCCTTGAGGAGGGGTCACCGAACCCTCACGAGAACCCCCAGTGCGATCAGGGTGAGCTCTATGGAAGGCGCGGACCAAATCAGTCGCGTGAATATCGGAGGCGACCACCCAGGAATTATCCTCCTGACCATAACCCTTCCACTTAACCAAATACTGGAGTTTGCGTCTGGAAACACGAGAATCCAAGATCTTTTCAACAACATACTCCAATTCTCCCTCCACCAGCACCGGAGCAGGAGGCTCGACCGAAGGAACAACGGGCACCTCATACCTCCGCAACAACGACCGATGGAACACATTATGAATAGCAAACGATGCTGGGAGATCCAAACGAAAAGATACAGGGTTAAGAATCTCCGAGATCCTATAAGGACCGATGAACCGAGGCTTGAACTTAGGAGAAGAGACCTTCATAGGGACAAAACGAGAAGACAACCACACCAAGTCCCCAACAAGAAGTCGGGGACCCACGCGGCGACGGCGATTAGCAAACTGCTGAGTCTTCTCCTGAGATAACTTCAAATTGTCCACCACCTGATTCCAAATCTGATGTAGCCTGTCCACCACCACGTCCACTCCAGGACAATCCGAAGATTCCCCCTGACCAGAGGAAAAACGAGGATGAAACCCCGAATTACAAAAAAAAGGAGAGACCAACGTGGCAGAACTAGCCCGATTATTAAGAGCAAATTCGGCCAGTGGCAAAAAAGCAACCCAGTCATCCTGATCAACAGAAACAAAACACCTCAAATAAGTTTCCAAGGTCTGATTAGTTCGCTCCGTCTGGCCATTCGTCTGAGGATGGAATGCAGACGAGAAAGACAAATCAATGCCCATCTTGGCACAAAACGTCCGCCAAAATCTAGACACAAACTGGGATCCCCTGTCAGAAACGATATTCTCCGGAATCCCATGCAAACGAACCACGTTCTGAAAAAACAAAGGAACCAACTCAGAGGAGGAGGGTAACTTAGGCAAGGGCACCAAATGAACCATCTTAGAAAAGCGGTCACACACAACCCAGATAACGGACATTTTCTGTGAAACCGGGAGATCAGAAATAAAATCCATGGAAATGTGCGTCCAAGGCCTCTTCGGGATGGGCAAAGATAACAACAACCCACTAGCCCGTGAACAGCAAGGCTTAGCTCGAGCACACACTTCACAAGACTGCACAAAGGTACGCACATCCCTAGAAAAGGAAGGCCACCAAAAAGACCTGGCCACCAAATCTCTTGTACCAAATATTCCCGGATGACCAGCCAACACAGAAGAATGGACCTCGGAGATGACTCTACTGGTCCAATCATCCAGAACAAACAGTCTTTCTGGTTGACATCGATCCGGTTTATCCACATGAAACTCCTGCAATGCGCGTCGCAAGTCTGGGGATACGGCGGACAATATTACCCCATCCCTAAGGATACCAGCAGGCCCAGTGTCTCCAGGAGAGTCAGGCACAAAACTCCTGGAAAGAGCATCTGCCTTCACATTCTTTGAACCTGGCAGGTATGAAACCATGAAGTTGAAACGAGAAAAAAATAATGACCAACGAGCCTGTCTAGGATTCAAACGCCTGGCAGACTCAAGGTAAATGAGATTCTTGTGATCAGTCAAGACCACCACGCGATGTTTAGCACCCTCAAGCCAATGACGCCACTCCTCAAATGCCCACTTCATGGCCAAAAGCTCCCGATTACCCACATCATAATTGCGCTCGGTGGGCGAGAATTTTCTAGAGAAGAAAGCACATGGCTTCGTCACCGAGCCATTAGAACTTCTCTGTGACAAAACCGCCCCCGCTCCAATCTCGGAAGCATCAACCTCCACCTGAAAAGGAAGTGAAACATCTGGTTGACACAACACAGGAGCAGAAGAAAACCGGCGCTTAAGTTCCCGAAAGGCCTCCACGGCCGCAGGAGACCAATCAGTAACATCAGCACCCTTTTTAGTCAAATCAGTCAAAGGTTTAACAATACTGGAAAAATTAGCAATGAACCGACGATAAAAATTAGCAAACCCCAAGAACTTCTGAAGGCTCTTAAGAGATGTAGGTTGTGTCCAGTCACAAATAGCCTGAACCTTAACGGGATCCATCTCAATAGTAGAAGGAGAAAAAATGTACCCCAAAAAAGAAATCTTCTGGACTCCGAAGAGACACTTTGAGCCCTTCACAAACAGAGAATTGGCCCGCAAAACCTGAAACACCTTCCTGACCTGTAGAACATGAGACTCCCAGTCATCAGAAAACACCAAAATATCATCCAAATACACAATCATAAACTTATCCAGATATTCACGGAAAATATTGTGCATAAAGGACTGAAAGACTGACGGAGCATTGGAGAGTCCAAAAGGCATTACCAAATACTCAAAATGGCCCTCAGGCGTATTAAATGCGGTTTTCCACTCATCACCCTGTTTTATCCGCACCAGATTATACGCACCACGAAGATCTATTTTAGTGAACCACCTAGCCCCCTTAATGCGAGCAAACAAATCAGTAAATAATGGCAATGGATACTGGTATTTGACTGTAATCTTATTCAGAAGGCGAAAATCTATACAAGGCCTCAGGGAACCACCTTTTTTTGCCACGAAAAAAAAACCTGCTCCCAGAGGGGACGAAGATGGACGAATATGTCCCTTTTCCAAGGACTCCTTAATATAATTCCGCATAGCCGTATGCTCTGGCAGTGACAGATTAAATAAACGACCCTTAGGGAACTTACTGCCAGGAATCAATTCTATTGCACAGTCACACTCTCTATGAGGAGGGAGCGAATTGAGCTTAGGCTCCTGAAAAACATCATTATAATCTGACAAAAACGCAGGGATCTCCGAAGGAGTCGATGAAGCGATAGAAATCGGAGGTGCATCATCATGAACCCCCTGACATCCCCAGCTTAGCACAGACATTGTTTTCCAGTCCAGGACAGGATTATGAGTTTGTAACCATGGCAGACCAAGCACTAGTACATCATGTAAATTATACAGTACAAGGAAGCGAATCACCTCCTGATGAACGGGAGTCATGCGCATGGTCACTTGTGTCCAATACTGCGGTTTATTCATAGCCAATGGTGTAGAATCAATTCCTTTCAGAGGAATAGGAACTTCCAGAGGCTCTAGACTAAAACCGCAGCGTTTAGCAAATGACCAATCCATAAGACTCAGGGCAGCGCCTGAATCCACATAGGCATCGACGGACGTGGAAGACAGTGAAAAAATCAGAGTCACAGACAAAATGAACTTAGACTGCAGAGTATCAATGGCAAAAGATTTATCAACCCTTTTTGTGCGTTTAGAGCATGCTGATATAACATGAGCTGAATCACCACAATAAAAACACAAACCATTTTTCCGCCTATAATTTTGCCGTTCACTTCTGGACTGAATTCTATCACATTGCATAGTCTCAGGTGCCTGTTCAGAAGACACCGCCAACTGGTGCACGGGTTTGCGCTCCCGTAAACGCCGATCAATCTGAATGGCCATAGCCATAGACTCATTCAGACCTGTAGGCGCAGGGAACCCCACCATAATATCCTTAATGGCCTCAGAAAGACCATTTCTGAAGTTTGCAGCCAGGGCGCACTCATTCCACTGAGTAAGCACCGACCATTTCCGAAATTTCTGACAATATATTTCCGCTTCATCATGCCCCTGAGAGAGGGCTAATAAAGCCTTTTCAGCCTGAATCTCTAGGTTAGGTTCCTCATAGAGCAATCCCAATGCCAGAAAAAACGCATCCACACTGAGCAACGCAGGATCCCCTGGTGCCAATGCAAATGCCCAATTCTGAGGGTCGCCCCGTAGGAACGATATAACAATCTTGACCTGTTGAGCAGGGTCTCCAGAGGAGCGAGATTTCAAAGAGAGAAACAATTTACAATTGTTCCTGAAATTCAGGAAGGTAGATCTATCTCCAGAAAAAAACTCTGGAATAGGAATTCTAGGTTCAGACATGGGAGTGTGAACAACGAAATCCTGTATGTTTTGAACCTTTGCCGCGAGATTACTCAGGCTAGAAGCCAAACTCTGGACATCCATGATAAACAGCTAAGATCAGAGCCATTCAAGGGTTAAGAGGAGGTAAGAAGCAGCTAGACAGCAATTAAGGGCTAGGCAGCAAAACTCTGAAGGAAAAAAAAAAAAAATTTCCTTGAACACTTCTTTTCCTCCTGCTTCAGCCCAAACAATTAACACTTTGTGGGCCGGCTATACTGTCATGAATCCCCAATGGCTAGGGATAGCACAGGACAAGCAAAATGTAACAAATATCGGACGAGCTCTAGGGTGATGGAACCTGGGCTGACCGCTGCCCTATGCCTGACAAACGCAACTAGAGATAGCCAGGGAGCGTGCCTACGTTGGTTCTAGACGCCACGCACCAGCCTAAGAGCTAACTAGTACTGCAGAGAAAACAAGACCTCACTTGCCTCCAGAGGAATTAACCCCAAAGGTATAGTTGCCCCCCACATGTATTGACGGTGAAATGAGAGGAAGGCACACACATAGAGATGATGTATATAGCTTTAGCAAATAGAGGCCCGCTGAAAACTAGAAAGCAGAATGATACAAAAGGGGACTGAGCGGTCAGCAAAAAACCCTAATCAAAAAAACCATCCTGAGATTACAAGAACCCATGTGCCAACTCATGGCACATGGGGAGAACCTCAGTCCACTAGAGCAACCAGCTAGCATAGAGACATTCTAAGCAAGCTGGACCAAAAACCAAACTACTGAAAATCAGCACTTAGCTTATCCTGAAAGATCTGGGAGCAGGTAGGCAGGAACCAAACAGAGCACATCTGAACACATTGATAGCCGGCAAGGGAAATGACAGAAAGGCCAGGTAAAATAGGAAACACCCAGCCTCTGATGGACAGGTGGAAACCAAAGGCCGCAACCCACCAAAGTCACCCAGTACCAGCAGTAACCACCAGAGGGAGCCCACCAACAGAATCCACAACAGTAGGCGTTCAAACCCTGTGTACGCGGATGCGAGGATGAGTACATCCTTTTCCTAACGAGAGTCTCATGTAGGGTGAGCTGGACTGGAGAGCTGCATACGGTGGAACTAGCGGGGGTGCCGGTGGACATGGGTGACTGAGAGAGGGTTGGTGATGGTATTCTTGATGGTGCCCTACATACAGTTTTTCCGACCACGAACCTGGTGATTCCCTGAGTGCTTGGCCTTGCGATGAAACCGCAACATTACCTGCAGGTGGTGTGGTAAACGGTGGGCTTACAGTGAGGGAAGGGATGTCGCCTTGCTGATTAGCTTCATTGTGAGAGGGTGCTACAACGTTAAGGGACGTTTGGTAGTTTGTCCAGGCTTGCAAGTGCATGGTGGTTAAATGTCTATGCATGCAACTTGTATTTACATTTTTAACATTCTGACCTCTGCTGAAGGTCCTTGAGCATTTCTTACAGATGACTTTGCGCTGATCGTTGGGATCTTGGTTAAAAAAATTCCAGACTGCAATCTTCCTATCGGATACCTTTTCAGGCATTGCACACTGAGCTACTTTAACCTGATGGCCACGCTGTCCTACAACTGGTTTTGGTTTTGCCACACGTTTTTGGCCAGATATGGGCCTGCCAGATGGAACCTGTTGCGATGTTGATGCCTGCTGTGGCTCCCCCACCTCCGCTTCAGAGCTACTGCAGCCTGCACCCTGTTCCCCCAATGGCTGCCAATCGGGGTCAACAACTGGGTCATCTATGACCTCCTCTTCTATGTTCTGTGCACCTTCCTCTGGGTCACTGTGTAAGCCGGTGCTATAGCATTCGTGACGGGGCTCCATAGTCTCATCGGGGTCAGATTCTGGATCAGTACACTGCGAGGGCAATGTTCTGATCTGAGTCAAAGGAACAGCATAATAATCTGGCTGTGGCTGTGCATCTGTGCACTCCATGTCCAATTCATCTTGTAATGGGCATGGCCTGTTAACAATTTCCCTTTCTAACCCAGGCACGGTATGTGTAAAGAGCTCCATGGAGTAACCAGTTGTGTCGCCTGACGCATCCTTCACTGTTGTTCTGGGTGAAGGACGCAAGGAAGCGACTTGTTCCTGACCGGGAGCATCCACTGACGACGCACTGCTCTGACATTTGGCACTTTCCGAGGAGGAGGCGAAAGAGCTAGAGGCAGAGGCAGCAATGAAAGCCAATACTTGTTCCTGCTGCTCCGGCTTCAAAAGCGGTTTTCCTACTCCCAGAAAAGGGAGCCTTCGAGGCCTTGTGCAGCCAGACGATGACGCTGGCTCAACAACTCGAGACTTAGGGGCTATACTGCTTTTCCCACGACCACCACCACTACCATCATTGCCAGCTGCCAATGACCGCCCACGGCCACGACCTCTTCCACCAGACTTCCTCATTCTTGGAAAAATGTTACCAAACTAACAACCGTTATGTGGTCCTGTAAAACCAGGTACAAGGTGTGCGTGAACTTGTTGGGAATGTAAATCTCCCTTTTTTATGTGTGGGAGAATGCAGTGAAAAATGAGGCCCACTGTATTACACAACACAGTTTGATTAGCAGAAAGAGGCTGGCAGATATGGCACTAACAGGATTGACACAGATAAAAACACTGGCAATAGAAATGTCCCTCTTTATGTGTGGGAGAATGCAGGGAAAAATCAGGCCCACTGTATTACACAACAACACAGTTTGATTAGCAGAAAGAGGCTGGCAGATATGGCACTAACAGGATTGACGCAGATAAAAACACTGGCAATAGAAATGTCCCTCTTTATGTGTGGGAGAATGCAGGGAAAAATCAGGCCCACTGTATTACACAACAACACAGTTTGATTAGCAGAAAGAGGCTGGCAGATATGGCACTAACAGGAGTGACGCAGATAAAAACACTGGCAATAGAAATGTCCCTCTTTATGTGTGGGAGAATGCAGGGAAAGATCAGGCCCACTGTATTACACAACAACACAGTTTGATTAGCAGAAAGAGGCTGGCAGATATGGCACTAACAGGATTGACGCAGATAAAAACACTGGCAATAGAAATGTCCCTCTTTATGTGTGGGAGAATGCAGGGAAAGATCAGGCCCACTGTATTACACAACAACACAGTTTGATTGGCAGAACGAGGCTGGCAGATATGGCACTAACAGGATTGACGCAGATAAAAACACTGGCAATAGAAATGTCCCTCTTTTTTTATATGGGAGACAAGGGATTGAATCAGGCCCACTATATCACGGTATAGTTCCTGTGGCACAAAATGACTGACAGATACCACAGACAGCACTCGCACACATGCACAGGTTTGGCAAGACTATTCTCCCTTTATTTTAATTTTTTGGGGGGATATGTGAGACAAGTGATTTAATCTGGCCCACTGTTACACAGTAGGTTTTCTGTGGCAGAAAAAAAAAATTAAATGCCACACACAGGACTGGCACTAATGCAGATTTGCCAATCTTAATCTCCCACTTTTATTTTTTTTTTCTTGGAGAATTGTGAAGAAATCAGGCCCACTGCTACACAGTAGGTTTTCTGTGGCAGAAAAAAAAAAGACAGATGCCACACACAGGACTGGCACTAATGCAGATTTGCCAGTCTTAATCTCCCAATTTTTTTTTTTGTTTTATGGGAGAATTAGGAAGAAATCAGGCACACTGTTATACAGTAGGTTTTCTGTGGCAGAAAAAAAAGACAGATGCCACACACAGGACTGGCACTAATGCAGATTTGCCAGTCTTAATCTCCCAATTTTTTTTTTCTGGGAGAATTAGGATGAAATCTGGCACACTGTTATACAGTAGGTTTTCTGTGGCAGAAAAAAAAGACAGATGCCACACACAGGACTGGCACTAATGCAGATTTGCCAGTCTTAATCTCCCAATTTTTTTTTGTTTTATGGGAGAATTAGGAAGAAATCAGGCACACTGTTATACAGTAGGTTTTCTGTGGCAGAAAAAAAAGACAGATGCCACACACAGGACTGGCACTAATGCAGGTTTGCCAGTCTTAATCTCCCAATTTTTTTTTTCTGGGAGAATTAGGAAGAAATCTGGCATACTGTTATACAGTAGGTTTTCTGTGGCAGAAAAAAAAGACAGATGCCACACACAGGACTGGCACTAATGCAGATTTGCCAGTCTTAATCTCCCAATTTTTTTTTTATGGGAGAATTAGGAAGAAATCAGGCACACTGTTATACAGTAGGTTTTCTGTGGCTGAAAATATAAGACAGATGCCACACACAGGACTGGCAGTAATGCAGATTTGCCAGTCTTAATCTCCCAATTTTTTTTTTTTTTTAATGGGAGAATTAGGAAGAAAACAGGCACACTGTTATACAGTAGGTTTTCTGTGGCAGAAAAAAAAGACAGAAGCCACACACAGGACTGGCACTAATGCAGATTTGCCAGTCTTAATCTCCCAATTATTTTTTTTTATGGGAGAATTAGGAAGAAATCAGGCACACTGTTATACAGTAGGTTTTCTGTGGCAGAAAAAAAAGACAGATGCCACACACAGAACTGGCACTAATGCAGATTTGCCAGTCTTAATCTCCCAATTATTTTTTTTTTTTATGGGAGAATTAGGAAGAAATCAGGCACACTGTTATACAGTAGGTTTTCTGTGGCAGAAAAAAAAGACAGAAGCCACACACAGGACTGGCACTAATGCAGATTTGCCAGTCTTAATCTCCCAATTATTTTTTTTTATGGGAGAATTAGGAAGAAATCAGGCACACTGTTATACAGTAGGTTTTCTGTGGCAGAAAAAAAAGACAGATGCCACACACAGAACTGGCACTAATGCAGATTTGCCAGTCTTAATCTCCCAATTATTTTTTTTTTTTATGGGAGAATTAGGAAGAAATCTGGCACACTGTTATACAGTAGGTTTTCTGTGGCAGAAAAAAAAGACAGAAGCCACACACAGGACTGGCACTAATGCAGATTTGCCAGTCTTAATCTCCCCATTTTTTTTTTGTTTTATGGGAGAATTAGGAAGAAATAAGGCACACTGTTATACAGTAGGTTTTCTGTGGCAGAAAGTGGCTTGAAGAGATATAACAACAACAACAAAAAGTACTACAATTACTATCTCCCTACAGTAATCTCAGAAAAGTGTGGCAGGCAGCAATAAAAAGGAGTGCTGCACACAAAAGTCAAAAGTGTGGACAAACAAACAAGATAGCTGTGCAGAAAGGAAGGAGCAACAGGATTTGTGCTTTGAAAAAAGCAGTTGGTTTGCACAGCGGCGTACACACAGCAATGCAGCTATCAGGGAGCCTTATAACCTACAGAGCTGATGAAGAGAAATCTAGCCTCCACTGTCCCTGCAAAGAAAAGGTGGTGTTGGACAGTGGAAATCGCTACAGCAAAAGCGGTTTTGGGGTCAATTTACCCTGCCTAACGCTATCCCTGCTTCTGACGAAGCGGCAGCATCCTCTCCCTACGCTCAGATCAGCAGCAGTAAGATGGCGGTCGGCGGGAACGCCCCTTTATAGCCCCTGTGACGCCGCAGAAAGCAAGCCAATCACTGCCATGCCCTTCTCTAAGATGGTGGGGACCAGGACCTATGTCATCACGCTGCCCACACTCTGCGTGCACCTTCATTGGCTGAAAAATGGCGTTTTAAGCGTCATATGAAACGCGACTTTGGCACGAAGATCGTGTACCGCATGGCCGATCCCACGCTGGGATCGGGTCGGGTTTCATGAAACCCGACTTTGCCAAAAGTCGGCAACTTATGAAAATGACCGATCCGTTTCGCTCAACCCTAGTGGTGAGCACCTTGAACCAACAGGTACTTCTCAAAAGTTTGAGCCACAAATTTAGCATTTTCACCAGGGTAACAGGGGAAATTGCACCATACACTTTGTTGTGCAATCTTTCCTGGGTACGCCAATACCCCATAAGTGGGGGAAAATTAATGTTTGGGAGCACCGCAGGGCTCGGAAAGGAGGGAGTGCCATTTGACTTTTTGAATACAAAATTTGCTGGAATCATTAGCAGATGGGACATTTGGAGAGCCCCTGATGTGCCTGAACAGTAGAAACCCCACACAAGTGACTCAATTTTGGAAACTATTCCCTCATGGAATTCATCTAGATGCTTGGTGAGCACCTTGAACCCCCACGTGCTTCACAGACATTTATAACATTGAGCCTTGAAAATATGAAGTCTGATTTTTCCTACAGAATTTTTCTTTTAGCCCTATATTTTTATTTTCATAGGGGCAACATAAGAAAATGCACCATCTAATTTGTTGTGCAATTTCTCCTGATTACACTGATATCCAATACAGTGAAGGAAATAATTGTTTGATCCCTTGCTGATTTTGTAGGGTAGTTTAATTTTAACATTATGAGATATAAAATCAAATATAAAATAGAGAAAATCACATTGTATAAATTATATAAATTTATTTTCAGTTTGCAGGGAGAAATAAATATTTGATCCCCTACCAACCATTAAGGCCGGAGACACACTGGTGCGAGAGACGGCCGAGTCTCGCTGGTTAAAAGCAAGCTGTGGCACCTGCACTCCGGAGCGGAGCGTGCGGCTCCATAGCAATACATGGAGCTGCACGCTCAGCTCCGGAATGCAGGTGCCACAGCTTGCTTTTAACCAGCGAGACTCGGCCGTCTCTCGCACCAGTGTGTCTCCGGCCTAAGAGTTCTGGATCCTACAGATCAGTTAGACGCTCCTAATCAACTCATTACCTGCATTGAAGACATCTGTCTTAAGGTACCTTCACACTAAGCAACTTTACAACGATATCGCTAGCGATCCGTGACGTTGCAGCATCCTGGCTAGCGATATCATTGTGTTTGACAAGCAGCAGCGATCAGGATCCCGCTGTGAGATCGCTGGTCGTTGCTGAAAGTCCAGAACTTTATTTTGTCGCTGGATCTCCCGCTGACATTGCTGAATCAGTGTGTGTGACACCGATCCAGCGATGTCTTCACTGGTAACCAGGGTAAACATCGGGTTACTAAGCGCAGGGCCGCGCTTAGTAACCCGATGTTTACCCTGGTTACCAGTGTAAATGTAAAAAAAAAAAACACATACTCACATTCCGGTGCCCGGCGTCCGCTTCCCTGCACTCCTCCTGCATCCTGTGTAAGTTCCGGCCGTAAAGCAGAGCGGTGACGTCACCGCTCTGCTCTGTGGGAGATGCCGGAGATGTTCGGCGCTGACACAGGATACAGGAAGAGTGCAGGTAAGAGGACGCCGGGCACCGGAATGTGAGTATGTGTTTTTTTTTTACTTTTACAATGGTAACCAGGGTAAACATCGGGTTACTAAGTGCGGCCCTGCGCTTAGTAACCCGATGTTTACCCTGGTTACCAGGGGACTTCGGCATCGTTAGTCGCTGGAGAGCCATCTGTGTGACAGCTCTCCAGTGACCACACAACGACTAAACAGCGATGCTGCAGCAATCGGCATCGTTGTCTGTATCGCTGCAGCGTCGCTTAGTGTGAAGGTACCTTTACATACTCAAATTTATAAAAGACTCCTGTCCACAGACTCAATTAATCAGTCAGACTCTAACCTCTACAACATGGGAAAGACCAAAGAGCTTTATAAGGATGTCAAGGCCAAGATCATAGACCTGCACAAAGCTGGAATGGGCTACAAAACCGATAGTAAGATGCTGAGTGAGAAGGAGACAGCTGTTGGTGCAATAATAAGAAAATGGAAGAAATACAAAATGACTGTCAGTGATTGGCAAAATGTGCTTTGGTCAGATGAAAAAAAAAGGTCTTTGCCAGTAACTCAACACCTGTAAGGCTAAGTTCACACGAAATTTCCGCGGCAATTCTGCGCCTCCTGCCGCGGGTATATCGCATGCAGAATTTGCATGCATATACCCGCAGTAAACTAGCGTTTTGCAAGCATAATTAGCTTTCAGAATGCTAGCGTTTCCCAAGCGATCTGTAGCATCGCTTGGAAAACTGTTTGACAGGTTGGTCACACTTGTCAAACATAGTGTTTGACAAGTGTGACCAACTTTTTACTATAGATGCAGCCTATGCAGCATCTATAGTAAAAGATAGAATGTTAAAAATAATAAAAAAATTAAAAAAAAAGGTTATACTCACCTCAGCGGCTTCCGTTCCTAATGCTGTGTTCAGGACCTTCCATTGACGTAACAGTCACGTGACCGCGGGTCATGTGACCGCGACGTCATCGCAGGTCCTTCACACACACCTCGGAAGCCGATGAGAAGGTCGGGCCGCCAGACGGTGAGTATATCGCTATTTTTTATTTTAATTCTTTTTTTTTACCACTTATATGGTGCCCAGTCCGTGGAGGAGAGTCTACTCTCCTCCACCCTGGGTACCAACCGCACTTGATCTGCTTACTTCCCGCATGGTGTGCACAGCCCCGTGCGGGAAGTAAGCAGATCAATGCACTCCTATGTGTGCAGAATCGCCGCAATTCCGCAATTTTAATGAACATGTTGCGTTTTTTTCTGGATTGTGATTCCGCTCAGGAAAAAAATGCAGCATGTGCACAAAAAATGCGGATTGCATTCTGTTACATAGGATGCTTAATGTTAGCGTTTTTTTCGCGGTTTTATAGCGTTTTTATAGCGAAAAACTGCGAAAAAAACACAAAAAATCTGCTACGTGTGCACACAGCCTAAATGTGGTGGGCTGTCATTGCTACAGAAATGACAAACATGTGGAATTTAAATGTGGTTTAGAAGAGAATAAACTAGGAGACAAAAGAGTGCAATAGGGTCTTATCCGATGATAACTGAAGAGTAGAAAAGGTGATAAAAATCCGGCACCAAGAGGTTGCACTCCAATAAGCTTTATTCCAAAATCTTCAAATAAAAGCATTAACAACCAACAATAGAAAAAATGGCACACATAGCAGGTGTCCCGGACACCAGTTTACGCGTTTCAGGGCAAAATATGCCCCTTAGTCATAACCTAGTGTTACACCAGTGAGTCAGGGTTTTATATAGACCAAGGATTAAAAAAATTAAAAAAAAACTGCCCCATCACATGGTTCAGTTTTTTCACACCCACAACATTAAAACTCTTTTACCAGTACAAAAATACTAACTTAAAACCAACAATATGATGCTGTCATTAAACACAGTCAAAAGTTCAGTGAACAATATTAATAAAACAATATTATATCTGTGCACTTATTTAAAAAGGTGGGTGGGCAGTCTGCATCATCAGGATCCAATGGGTTTCTCGGCTAAGAAGTTTTTGTCGCCAAGCTCCGCCCCTTATGGGCTTACTGACCCTTTCCATTCCAAAAAACTGGAAACTGCTCAAATCACCACCGTGCACTTGAAAAAAATGCTTTGATACTTTAGAGCGATTAGGTGCATCACTCAGGCAGTGCATCAGTGAACACCTTAGGGATTCAGTGAACAGAGATGCATCTAATCCCTCTAATGTATCAAAACATTTTTTTCAAGTGCACGGTGGTGATTTGAGCAGTTTCCAGTTTTTTGGAATGGAAAGGGTCAGTAAGCCCATAAGGGGCGGAGCTTGGCGACAAAAACTTCTTAGCCGAGAAACCCATTGGATCCTGATGATGGAGACCACCCTTCCCACCGGTTTAAAGAAGAGCGCAGATATTATATTGTTTTATTAATATTGTTCACTGAACTTTTGACTGTGCTTAATGACAGCATCACATTGGATTTAAGTTTGTATTTTTGTACTGGTAATGTTGTGGGTGTGAAATAACTGAACCATGTGATGGGGCGGGTGTTAGGTGTTGAGTTCCCACCTCTGCACAGAGGGAATCTCGAACCATCTCCGCCGCAGTTTCCCATTCTTCTCCAGCCACAGTGGAGCCTGCTAAGCGAAGACGTCGGTCCCAGCATCTAGCTCAGGCTGATACTGGGCGACTGGTTACTACTGTCTTTCCAGGCTCTGCCTTTGTAGCCAGCACTGATCATCAGCGAGCAGATCTTTCTGGGACTAAGTCCTGCTTTTCCCATACTGAGCATGCCCACGGGACGACCTCCCATTGGAGGTCGAGGGTCACATGCTCAGGTCCTGTTGCAGCTCCTATTGGACCATCTGGAAGGTCTTGTAGCACTGCCACTATAAAAGGTTTGCATGGCTGTGCTAGTGTACACTTGCAAACGTGTGTGTGTTGACGTGTGAAAGTCATTAATTAATTATCCCCTCCCTTGTGTATGACTGCTCACGTAAGGTGGATGATTGCTATCTAGCACCCAACAGCTATCAGCACGTGACACACAAAACAGCATCAAATTGCTGTGACCACCAGTGCAGCGCCGTGCGCGTTCACAGCGCTTTCCTTACCCAAGCCTGGGTGGTTAGTGGCGTCTGCCAGAGCAGCACCGCATGCACTCACGTGCATCTAAATAATTATAATTATTTCATTCACTCTGACTCCCCAGTTGCTGTGTCGAGCGCAAGAGGTCTAGATGAACTGGAATCCAGAGTCTTGGGATTGAGTTCTGTGACTCCTTGCTTGCGCTCTTTTGTGCGGTACTGCGGCCCATTGATGCAACAGGGTTCGCTTTTCTCATACAGGGTGAAGTTAACCCGTGTGTGAATCCTTTTTGTACCGCCATATAGTCCGTCATTACTCAGCTGCAGGTTCCATCTCTGCATGGTGGACCCCGGGCTGCGAACGCACTTTATTCTATCTTATTACTTGGTGCCTTCTGCTAGCCCTAACATTACACTAGCGCCAGGGTCTGGCAAGTAATGATGGACAAACAGCAATCCTTGCGGTACATCCAGCAGTTGGAGGACAGGTTGGAGTCTCTCAAGCGCACAACCTCAGCTGTGGATGTTACCACAGTATCTGTTCAGGCTTCTAGCATGGCTGCAGCAACCTTGTCCTGTTCCGACCCTATCTCACCTCCTGCTGCCAGGTAAATTTTCTGGTGATAGTAAATCTTGTAGGGGTATTGTGAGCCAGTGCTCAATACACCTCTAGCTCCTGGCTGCACGTTTTCCCACAGAGCGGGCAAAGGTGAGATTCATTTTGTCTCTCCTGTTGGACAGGGTATTGGAATGGGCTACGCCGGTGTGGGAGCGTGGCGATCATGTGGTGCAGAGAGCTCCTCTGTTCCTGAGCACTCTGAAACAGGTCTTTTTAGGACCTCGAGTCACCTATGATACGGTGCTCCAACTGTTGGCATTGACTCAGGGCTCGTCCTTGGTCAGCCATTATGCCGTCCACTTCCGCACCTTAGCATCTGAGCTGGAGTGGTCAGATAAAGCCCTTATCCCTGTATTTTGGAGGGGGCTGGCTGATCATGTCAAGGACGCTTTGGCCTCAAGGGATTCCCACCACACTGGAGGAGCTAATAGCTATATCCACTCGTATTGACCTCCATTTTAATGAGCGGAGGTTAAAGCGAGCCCAGTGTAGGCCGAGGTTTTTGGCTGGCTCCCACCTTTGCCAAACCTTTGGAATCTCTGGTCCAGGCGCCTGAGTCACATGAGGCCATGAAAGTGTCACGAGCGGGATCTAAGTCCCGGACCGCTCATGCACTCAAGGTCTGTCATGTCTGCCGGCAGTCAGGACATCTTGCCACCAGATGTTCCCAGCGGTTGGGGAAACGTTAGCATCTAGTGGTAATAGGTGGAGGTACACTAGACATTGCGATGTTTGCCTCCAAATTGTCCTTTAAGGGGACAATTACTATTGGCTCATCCACTCATTCGGTAGAGCTTTGCATGGATTCCGGGGCAGGGGGCAATTTTATGTCTTCTGCCTTTGCCCAATGACATGCAATACCCCTGGTGATGCTTGCTCAACCTGTAACCGTACGAGTGGTGAATGGGTCAACACTGCACTCACAGATAACACACCAGACTATCCCTTTTACTCTTTTCATGTCACCATGTCATCAGGAGATTATATCTCTCCTCGTCATTCCTGATGGAATTGATGAGGTCCTGTTGGGGATACCTTGGCTACGGCACCACTCTCCACATATTGAGTGGTCCACAGTCAGAATTTTGGGATGGAGTGAATCTTGTGGGGGTAGATGTCAGAGGTAATGCATTCAGGTTGCTACTACTGAGGTATCCGCAGATCTTTCATCTCTCCCCAAGCAATATTGGCCCTATGCAGACATGTTCTCCAAAAGAGCTGCAGAGACCCTTCTGCCTCATCGCCCCTATGACTGTCCTACTGACCTCTTTCCTGGTGCTGAGCCTCCCCAGGGTCGAGTCTATCCCTTATCTCTCCCGGAGACAGAGGCAATGTCACAGTACATCCAGGAGAATCTGGCAAGAGTATTCATTAGGAAGTTAGTGCGGCTCCTATTGGATCATCTGGAAGGTCTTGTAGCACTGCCGCTATAAAAGGTTTGCATGGCCATTCGGCCATGCGCTAGTGTACACTTGTAAACGTGTGTGTGTTGACATGTGAAAGTCATTCATTAATTATCCCCTCCCTTGTGTATGACTACTCACATAAGGTGGATGATTGCTATCTAGCGCCCAACTTAGCTATCAGCACGTGACACACAAAACAGCATCAAATTGCTGTGACCGCCAGTGCAGCGCCGTGCGCTTTCACAGTGCTTTCCTTACCCAAGCCTGGGTGGTTAGTGGCATCTGCCAGAGCGGCACCGCATGCACTCACGTGCATCTAAATAATTATAATTATTTCATTCACTCTGACTCCCCAGTTGCTGTGTCGAGCGCAAGAGGTCTAGATGAACTGGAATCCAGAGTCTTGGGATTGAGTTCTGTGACTCCTTGCTTGCGCTCTTTTGTGCGGTACCGCGGCCCATTGATGCAACAGGGTTCGCTTTTCTCATACAGGGTGAAGTTAACCTGTGTGTGAATCCATTTTGTACCGCCATATCGTCTGTCATTACTCAGCAGAAGGTTCCATCTCTGCACGGTGGAGCCCGGGCTGCGAATGCACCTTATTCTATCTATCTTATTATTTGGTGCATTCCACTAGCCCTAACAGCGGGCTTTTTTTTTTTTAATCCTTGGTCTATATTAAACTCTGAATCACTGGTGTAACACTAGGTTATGACTAAGGGGCATTTTTGGCCCTGAAATGTGTAAACTGGTGTCTGGGACCTCTGCTATTTGTGCCATTTTTTCTATTGTCAGCTGTCAATGCTTTTATATGAAGATTTTGGAATAAAGCTTATTGGAGTACAACCTCTTGGTGCTGGAATTTTTACTACTATTTTCCTAGTATGACAGCCATGCACAGAGTTGACAGGTGATCCAAAAAAGACTTTTTTATGTACTCAGTAGAAAAAGTGAGACCACTAACCTGGTGTAGTTGCAAATTAGCAACATGAGATAGACATGTATTACAGCTGCTGCAGGACCCTGGTTACATATGGAACCATAAAAATTGAAGAGCAGGTAGGAGGTGTCATTCAATGCATTGCTAATAAAAGCTTGATGGCACGATAAAATCAAAAGAATTTTATTGTATCGGTTTACAGTTTAACCCGTTTGAATGTCCCACACAACCTCTTCATCAGGACAAAAACCTCACAGGACCTTAAAACGATTTGACCTGTAAACTGATACAATAAAGTTATTTTGATTTTATCCTGCAAACAAACTTTTATCAGTAGTGCATTGAATGACACCTCCTTGCTGCTTTTCATTTTAAATGTAGTTTAGGCACACTGTGGGGCCCAGAAGAGAGCAAGCATTTGGATTGGGGAGCGCAAAATTTGCTGAATTTCTTTTGGGGGGGGGAAGAGCCATAGCAATTATCCAGAGCTTGAGCTGTACCACTAACATGAAAGCCCCCTATATTTCTGTTAACAGATGATTGACCTAAATGGGGACTTGCTTTTTGTGGATTGATTTGGGACATCAACTTTCCCTGCCCTTATCGTTGATCTAGTCTTCTATAATGCTTTTGCACTGCATTAGATCAGTGCATCACAGGCAATGAAAAGGCATGTCAGCTACTGCTCTGAACAGAGGCTTACAGGTCACTGTCCCTTGGTGACCTTGCAGCCATCTTTTGGTCCGTGGTCACTATAGAGACAATTGGCACAGCGCAATCAAAATAGCTTAGTGTCGATGGGAGTAGAAAGGGAGGTCCCTGCCTTTGTGATTCCCATCGATCTCGCTGTCACAATTGACAGCAGCTTCAGAGAGATTAAATGCCCTTGCCCGGTGCTAGCACTGATTGTGGGTGTTGCTGCAGAGTGTCAGTTTTCATATAGAGCTAACATGCACATTTGATCCTGGTGGTTCTAAGTATGAGCCTGCGCGATCGTGAAGAAGAATATGTCTATCAGTTTGTGGGAATGTAGCTCCTGCAGCTCCGTCCATATACGGCGCATGTTGGGAAGGGGTTAAAATTAATGTACTTTTTAAAGCATGCAATTTCAGGATGAACTGGGAGGGGTTACAGTTTTTTTTGTCTGTTGTCCTTCCTAAGATTTTATTTTTAATAAAGGATGGTTTAGTAGTATGAAAATGACATTATATGAATCAATGCTAAGAATACATTTCTTAAGTAAAGAAGAGTATCAATGAAATAAGAATGACAGTAATTTTATACTATTAAATGTAAAGTAAATTAAAAACCTGATTTACTTAAGGTAATCTATATGCATGTGAATGTCAAATTTAGGTCTCATCATTTTACAAATATGAACTTGGAAACTATTCTTACTTTAAAAAACAAATATTTTCTATTCTGGCAATATATTTATATTATATACATATATACACTGATCAAAAAAATAAAGGGAACACTAAAATCCCTCATCCTAGATATCACTGAATGAAATATTGCAGTTGTAAATCTTTATTCATTACATAGTGAAATATGTTGAGAACAATAAAACCTAAAATTTATCATCGTAAATCACAGCCAATATCCCACGGAGGTCTGGAGTTGGAATGATGCTCAAAATCAAAGTGGAAAATTAAGTTACAGGCTGATCCAACTTCAATGGAAATGCCTCAAGACAAGGAAATGATGCTCAGTAGTGGTGTGGCTTCCACGTGCCTGTATGACCTCCCTACAATGCCGGGGCATGCTCCTGATGAGGCAGCAGATGGTCTCCTGAGGGATCTCCTCCCAGACCTGGACTTAAGCATCCGCCAACTCCTTGACATTCTGTGGTGCTACATGACGTTGGTGGATGGTGTGAGACATGATGTCCCAGATGTGTTCAATCAGATTCAGGTCTGGGGAATGAGTGGGCCAGTCCATAGCTTCAATGCCTTCATCTTGCAGGAACTGCTGACACACTCCAGCCACATGAGGTCTGGCACTGTCCTGCATTAGGAAGAACCCAGGGCCAACCAAATGAGCATATGGTCTCACAAGGGGTCTGAGGATCTCACCTTGGTACCTAATGGCAGTCAGGCTACCTCTGGCGAGCACATGGAGGGCTGTGCGGCCCTCCAAAGAAATTCCACCCCACATCATTACTGACCCACTGCCAAACCAGTCATGCTGAAGGATGTTGCAGGCAGCAGATCGCTCTCCACGTATGTCACATATGCTCAGTGTAAAGCTGCTTTCATCTGTGAAGAGCACAGGGTGACAGTGGCGAATTTGCCAATCCTGGTGTTCTGTGGCAAGTGCCAAGCGTCCTGCATGGTGTTGAGCTGTGAGCACAACCTCCATCTGTGGACATTGGGCACTCAGGCCATCCTCATGGAGTTGGTTTCTAACCATTTGTGCAGACACATGCACATTTGTGGCCTGCTGGATGTCATTTTGCAGGGCTCTGGCAGTGCTCCTCCTGTTCCTCCTTGCACAAAGGCTGAGGTAGCGGTCCTGCTGCAGTGTTGTTGCCCTCCTATGGCCCCCTCCAAATCTCCATAACAACTTTCAAAAGTGACCAAAACATCAGCCAGAAAGCATTGGTACTGAGATGTGGTCTGTGGTCCCCACCTGCAGAACCACTCCTTTATTGTGTGCATCTTGAAAATTGCCAATAATCTCCGTCCATTGTCTATTCCATTTGCACAACCGCATGTGAAATTGATTGTCAAGCAGTGTTGCTTCCTGAGTGGACAGTTTGATTTCACAAAAGTTAGATTTACTTGGAGATATATTCTGTTTATTCTGTTGTTTAAGAGTTCCCTTTATTTGATTGAGCAGTATATATATATATATATATATATATATATATATATATATATATATATATTGTTTAGGGTGACTTTTCCCAACACAAAATTATAAATTTGACAATAACACCATTTGTAGATATCACAGTGGCTTCGGAAAGTTTTAATTTTTCACTCTTTGTTTTATTGCAGCCATTTGGTAAATTCAAAAAAGTTATTTTTTTTTCTCATTAATGTACACTCTGCACCCCATCTTGACTGAAAAAAACCAGAAATGTAGAATTTTTTTCAAATGTATTAAAAAAGAGAAACTGAAATATCACATGATCATAAGTATTCAGACCCTTTGCTCAGACACTCATATTTAAATGAACTTTTTTGAATTTACCAAAAGGCTGCAATGGAAGAAAGATATATCAATGATATCTGTCATTTTTAGCAATTTTCCACATTCACAGCTTTAGCTTTAATTGATATTTTTCCTGATACTATTTTTTCCAGTACACTACATGCTAGAGATTAAAAAATAATTTGAAATTCGAATTTGCCAACTTTGCCGGATTTAAAAAAGAAATTGACATGCAGTCAATAAATTCACATAAATTTCAATACTGGAAAGCTTGTAATTTCTAGGAAAAAACACATGGAGGACAGGAGAGAGAGAAAGAGAACCGTGTTGACCATAAGAGCTTACACTTTACATTAGATAGAGAAAGAAGACACCATTGATTGTAAGAGCTTACACTCTACTCGACAGAAGAAATAAAGGTGTTACTCCATTGATTATAAGAACTTACACTTTACAGGGGGAGATAGCATGTGAGGACCTTTCTGACCATTAAGGTGCATGAGAGAAAGGCTTACCAAGTGACTCTGGAGATGTCAAACGACTGCCATACTAAGAGTGCCCTGCTGTGAACTGCTGATCAGTGATGGCCCAGGTACTGTCCACCACTGTACAAGGCATGATAAAAAGTAAGATGTCGTAGCTAGCACATGGCTACACAAAATGGTGGTATTTTGCTGTCTGATGCTTCAACAGTGTGGGAAATGGTGTCAGTTAAGTTTTGTTTCTTTGTTTTTTAAACTGTGAATTGAACTTCAAAATGTTTGAATTTGCGTGAAACCATGAATTTCAAGAAATTTGGCTCAAACTCGATCCCTTGCAGATTGATCATCTCAATTCTTCTACATGCAGAAAATGTGAGATCTTTTCCCCCTTTCTATAACCTCAGGAATTTAGGCCATTGCATCATGGAGGACAAAATACATCAGCATGGAGCAGCGTAGTATAGTAATGCATCAAATATTCGGGTGAAGTGCAATACTAGAATTATCAACAGCATCTCTGAGTGACTCTCTTCCTTTGCCTCTTTCTCGCTGTCCTTAGACTTTTATGGACAGCAACTGCAATCTCATCTCTTGATGAGCTAAAAACCCATGTGAAGATTATTTTCAGTGGTAAGAGTCAATAATGATTCCATGAGGTTGGAAGAGGAAAATAGGTGCCTGATAAGTAAAGAATGATTATGCTACTGATTTATAAAAAAATGAAGTTAACTTTTTAACAGTGGTAAATAAAAATTACCTTTTCTAGATGCTTCAAAGCTGTCATAAAGATTAATTCTTTGAGTATCATATGTTAAAGTTGTGTTTGGAAGTAATGTCCTGTTCCTGTTAATAGTATTCACTGCGAATCTGAAGGCAAGTTCTTCTGCTCCAAATGGACCAGACTCAACATATTCAAAAATTCCACCTAGAAATAGAAAAAAAATAGATAAATATTCATATATGTGTATTATCACATTAACGAACCATATTACTCGATAAAATAAAGGTTTAGAATTAGTCATATACCATCCATATTAAATAACAAAAGATCTAAGTTATACTATACACATATATTATACACATATATTGCTGCAGATATAGCAGTGCTCTGAATGCTGAGCCCTGTATAACCCCACCCACACCACTGATTGGCAGCTTTCTGTATATACTGTTTATTGCAAAATGAAAGAAATGAGCAGGAGCATAAGTTGGTATATGTGCAATGTGCAAGAGCACCTTCATACTGTGGCTCCTATAGTCGGGCCCCTTGTTCTGTTCTGCCCTCTATCTAGATTGACGTCAGCTGACACAAGTTAAGGTTTTATTGCTAGAGAAGGTATAGAACTATTCCAGATGGGTACACCTTGTCATGGTGGGATGACGTTTATGCTTTATTGATCAAAATAGTGTTAAGTAAGTACCCTATGTTATTTACATGTACTATTACTATTTACTGGTTTGCCTACTGAAGAGAATATCCTCATTTTATTTTTTTATTGGGTTTGACACAGTATATCAAAAGTTTTGTGAAAGGAAGAAATATTTTTAGCAACTCTAAAGGGGTCCTGTCTACAATGATTATATTCCCCTAAAAAGACAAGTGCAAATAATCTGACTTCAGGGGATCAATACAGATTACATGCATGTGCATTTTCCTATCTGTATGTAAGTTTTTTGTTTATCTTCATATCATTTACCATATGAAAGGTGATTGCATAAAAAACAACACAAATCAGTACATTAGTAATGACAGACGTTGGTGGTTATCATTGGGTTATCGGACTAAAAATTCAATATTAAAATTGAATTATGTTAGCCATAGGAGGGTAGCACATACAAAGTTTAAGGAATTAGTGGATTAATATTCAGTGCTTTGTAATAGAAGGATATTTTCATAACTGTCACTAGAAGATAAAGAACAAGACAAAAAAAAAGGACAGGGAATATGGCTTCATGCTAAGAAACACATGCAGTCTGTATTGTTCCAAAGAGCCACATTTTAAAATTGTAATTAAAGAAGTACTGCATCGTTTAACATATTTAATAAGGATCAAGTTCCTTTTTGATTTATGAAGTTTCTCGTAAACTGAGTGAAAAGCTGTCTTAGTAAATATATTCAAAATATTTTCAAATGACTTTGTATTTTGCCTTGGAAATAAATATTTGAAGTAAAAAAGGAAGGTTTACAACCTGTGTATTACTATTATCTAAAGCTAATTTATGAAATGAAAAGAGAGGAAGAGGAACAGATAAAATTAATATAAATCCACGACAGGCATTTTTGAACCATTAAGAGAAAATCTATATTTTTTTTTCTTCAAAACTGTATTAATTGTTGAAATAGCATTAGCATTTTTATATTAAACTTTTTTTCTGCTAAAACTGAATTATAAAAAAGGCTAAAGGTTATATCTACATTGAAGATTCATTTTCTGAATTTTCTAGCAGTTCATACACTTTACATTTATAAAAGTTTGATGGGAATATCTACTTCTAGAGGTTTATGAAGCACTACAGTCAATTAACCTACGATGTAAAGTACCTTCGAAGTATAACTCCACATTTAATTAAGCAGTAATGCACCTTACCTGGCACAACATCACAGTGATTAGCTAAAATAGGTATATGTGTATTTAAAGGGGAATTCTATGTTATGTTACTTGTTACTTCTTTCATTTTAAACCAAACCAAAGAGCCTATTTTTACATACACAGCACAAGCACTGTTTTGTAGGTCTTACTCTTTTGTTGGCTGGAATAAGGGAAAAAACACTAAAATATTATTATTTGATAGATGTGTCTTGTTTGGATGATATCCCTAGCCATGTTATTATAAAACTAGTTGATATATTGACTTACAGGGAAGCTTCATTAAGGTTCCACTAGAGAGACTTGTCTAGAGACACACATTTCTTGTCTATAAGACTCACGATGCCAGTTGGATCTCCACAGGAGGAACCAATATCCCCTAATGTAAGTGTAAATAGGGCTACTAAGTAAAACTAAACTCAAGAAATTACACATATTGATTATATCTATTATATGAACGTGTCCTAGATGCGATTCACCAGTAAACAGAAAGTTGTCTTTTTGAAGTTTGTGTACATTTTTCTCAAAACTTGAAATATGTACTTTCTAACTACCTGACTTATTATCACTAACTGTAAACGCCCAACATGATCTATACTAATTCCAATCTTAATTGGGCAATACTTTTTTATTCCAATTAAAGAGCCATCTAATTACTCATTAGAGTTCTTTATCGTTAATAAATGCTATACATTTTTGTAGAAAGCATTATGTATAGTTTCAGTTAATTGTCATTTTAACTAATTTCATAACCTTCTGTAGTTTCACACTTTGTGGAATACATCCTAGGTAGCAACATTGTCACCAGCTAGGTCGGGTTCAGCCTGTGAAAAATCATCTGATTTTCATCTAGAGAAAATCAGAAGATGTTTATTTGTATTGTTATTCTTATTTCATTTGTGTATCAACCATATGTCCATTTTTTACATCCATGTGACATCTGGTTGGCATCCATTTTTATTCATGAGCAGTTGATAAAAAAAATCAGGTGGTTATGGTAATGATTGCAACATATTCTTAAAAATCAACGGCAATACAGATGATCTGTATGGGATAAAGATTTGTTTTTATGTTTTCAAAAAAATTAATATTTAAATCTCATCTAAAATACTGAAGACACTTATGCATGTTTTGATTTTTTTTACATAGACAATGGGACTGGGAGATCATCAATGGGAATGTATCAAGTACATGGAGATTGCTGATTGATGAACCTATACTTCACCACATAAAAAAGAGTACAGAAATGGAGGCTAGTAAGAAACTTGAAGATGATAAATGGACAGTTTCTATAATTGAGCTTGATGCATTTATTAAAAGATTATATGTGCAGTGCGCATACAATGCAAATGATCTTTCTGTAAAAACTTTGTGGTAAAGTAGTTGGGGTCCTCGCTTCTTTCAGGACACTATGCCGAGAAGTAGGTTCAATGAATTTATGTGATTTGTACTATTTGACATAAAATCAACCCCATCTGATACATTGAAAAATGACAAGTTTGGTTTATTTTCTGAAGTTTAGAATCACTTAATTGGAAATTGCCTACTGGAAATTGCAAACTGTGTCACAAACCTGGACAAAATCTAACAGTTGACTAACAGCTTTTTCCAACTAAATCAATATGTCTTTTCACCCAATATACCAATATATAGCAAATAAGCTGAACAAGTTTGGCTACAGAATCCAAATACCTCTGCAGCTGGTTTCCATATTTGGGAAAGGATGAGCAACAACCAGCTGATCAGTCTCTTGCAGAACACGTTGTTTTCAAACTAATGGATCCATTTTTGAACAGGGGATGAAATGTTTCTGTAAATAACTTTTTTACCTCATTGAAACTTGACAATATGCTGAAAGCAAAGAGAACAAGCATTGTGGGAATGATGAATTGTGCAATGGAAAAGATTACATCTTTGGCAAAAAGAACGAAGAACAAATACATAGGAGACTACTCTGATGAAGAAAGGTGACATCACTCCTGCAGTTTACCAAGGTAAGCCAAATAATATCATTTTCCTCAGTATCCTTCACCCAGATGAAGAAGTTGGAAAGACACAAAAAAAAACACAAAAAAGGTAATATTTTACAATAAAACAAAGGTTGCAGTGGACACAGTAGATCAGATGGTTCAAACGTACACTACAAAATCTGGAAGCAGTTGATGGACTGTTCAGGTGTTTTGTAATGTACTTGACTTAGTAGCTATGAATGCAAGAATACTCTATGGAACAGAAACTGGGATTCGAATTAGCAGACTGGAGTTCATTCTTCAGTAGGCATTAGAGCTTTGCAAAAATCCTTTGGAATCACAAAGTGGCCTGTTATTGGCAATGTCTGGACAACAAACGAATAGGCAAGAAATCCGTAAGCATCGTAAATGTAGTGTTGGAAGATCCATCAAAAACAGAACGATTGAAACTTGTGCAAGCTGTAACAAGCCAGTCTGTTGAAAATGCACTGGGAAAATAGAAACGTACGTTTGTTTTCACTGCGAAATACTGGTTGCCATGACCATGGAAATGAAAAATGAGTTTATATTGTTGTACTTGATCTCAACACTACTCCTAAGTAAAAATAAATGTTCTTTAATTTTATTAGTTATTTTTTACTTTAGAATCAGTATTTTTGAATGGGGGTCAAAATAACCCCTAGTGGTAGTTATAGATATTATGAAACATGTGAAAGTTACAGTGGTATACATACAGTATATGAGTAACCTCTGTTCTTTCATAGCTCCTATGGCTTAAGAATAGCGTGGGCAAACTGATGTTGGTGAGAATCTTCACCATCTTTCTCCTGCACCATTCATATACACTTTAGACTATAATTTCCCTCATATTGCCATGGAATATCACCATGAAACCCACTGTCATGCTTTATAGTAAATGTTACAGTCTAATTGAAAAATTAATGGAAGAACTGAATAATGCTGTTTAGCTCTTGCATTATATCTTATTTGACTTCCTTAGCAAAGTTGACACTACCTCAGTGGCTAGCTAAACAGACAAAAAAATATATTAAAGGAACGTGATAGTCAAATAGCTGTGTGCACTTCAGAATTTTTAATTTTTTTCATTAAATTCAAAATATAAGTTAGTTGTTTCTTCAAACATGTACAAGGTAATATAACATCACCAAAAGAGAGCTACAAAATTGTTGCTATTCAGCCATAGTCTTGAGTTAGCACAAGTACATGCGCAAATTTGTGTTTGAAATGCAAACTAATGACTGGAACAATTTGTCATCGAATGATAAAAAAGGTCATAGAAAGGACATAGTTATGGTATGGTAGATAGAACTGAGGGAAGCAAAACCTTTCCTGAATATAAATACAGGCTGGGCAATAGCTAAGAAAGAAACTGACAAGCAAATAGAAAATTCTGGCTCAAGTAAAAGGAAAATAACAATAGAATTGATAGATTTTGTTAAGGGAACTGGAAAATTGTTACATGAGGAATATGAATACAAAAATATAAGGCATGTAAGCTGCCATGCTGGTGAAGTGGAAGATTGTTTCTCAAGTGACAATGGAATTCTAAACAGAAATGATAGACACAGTTAATGTGCTCGTGATGGGCAAATACAGCTCCTTGTAAGATAGGAAGCAAACCTTTGTTCTGCCTGTGGAAAGCAATTTTGCAACATTGCCTCCATGGAGAATTTAAAAGAAGACATACATTTCAGGAACAATCAATTTTGATAGGATCCTTCACAATAAATTAATCTAGTCTACTTTGAAGGCAGATACACAATGTTCAATTGCTATTTTCATAAACAATATATGCAATACAAACAGTCAGGTTTAGATACCTTCACTTTCACCTCACTTGTTTAGTAGATGTGGATTGTCAAGATTGGAGGGTTGTTTAAGATATAGAAATACTAAGTATTGTTCTTCTGCTAAGGGCTCATTTCCACATGCGAGAGACAAAACGGTCCGATTTACGGACCGAAAAAACGGAGGAAAATCATGCGATTGTCATGCGAGTGTCATGCGAGTGTCATGCGATTTTTTATCGCAACATCCGTATGACATCCGTATGACATCCGTATTGCTGTCCGATTTTTACGCACCGGTGTCCTTTGAAAAGCCGGCAAATCAGTGCTGTGTACAGTAAAATCACACTGACAGGTTAGAATAGAATAGATATATACACATAGAATGTGTATATATACATATATATGTCAGAGAGACACCTATATATATATATATTTATATTTAATGCAGCGCTAGATAGCTTAAAAGCCGCTAATTCAATTGCCGGCTTTTGCTCTCTCCCTCACAAACCCGACAGGATATGAGACATGGTTTACATACAGTAAACCATCTCATATCCCTTCTTTTATTACATATTCCTCTTCACTAATGTAAGAAGTGTCTGTGTGTCAAATTTGGGGGCTCTAGTTATTAAATTAAAGGGTTAAATCGTGGAAAAAATTGGCATGGGCTCCCGCGCAATTTTATCCGCCAGAGTGGTAAAGCCAGTGACTGTGGGCAGATATTAATAGCCTAGAGAGGGTCCATGGTTATTGGCCCCCCCTGGCTACAAACATCTGCCCCAGCTACCCCAGAAAAGGCACATCTGGAAGATGCGCCTATTCTGGCACTTGGCCACTCTATTCCCACTCCCGTGTAATGGTGGGATATGGGGTAATGAAGGGTTAATGTCACCTTACTATTGTAAGGTGACATTAAGCCAGGTTAATAATGGAGAGGCGTCAATTATGACACCTATCCATTATTAATCCAAAAGTAGGAAATGGTTAATAAAACACACACATTATTACAAAGTACTTTAATGAAATAAAGACACAGGGTGTTGTAATATTTTATTATTCTCTTAATCCACCTGAAGACCCTCGTTCTGTAAAAAAATAAAAAAAAAAATCAACAATATCCCATACCTTCTGATGATCAGTCACGTCCCACGATGTAAATCCATCTGAAGGGGTTAAATCATTTTACAGCCAGGAGCTGTGCTAATGCAGTGCTCGTGGCTGTAAAACCCCGGGGAATGAATGGAGTGCAGGGGAATGTCCTGTAGTTACCTTGAGTCGCGGTGATGCTCCCCCTGCTGGATGTCCTCATGCCTTTTCAGGGGTGGCTGGGGGCAGATGTTTGTAGCCAGGGAGGGCCAATAACCATGGACCCTCTCTAGGCTATTAATATCTGCCCTCAGTCACTGGCTTTACCACTCTGGTGGAGAAAATTGCGCGGGAGCCCACACCAATTTTTTCCGCGATTTAACTCTTTAATTTAATAGCTAGAGCCCCCCAAATTTGACACACAGACACTTCTTACATTAGTGAAGAGGAATATGTAATAAAAGAAGGGATATGAGATGGTTTACTGTATGTAAACCATGTCTCATATCCTGTGTCGGGTTTGTGAATGAGAGAGCAAAAGTCGGCAATTGAATTAGCGGCTTTTATGCTATCTAGCGCTGCAATAAATATAAATATACATATATAGGTGTCTCACTGACATATATATGTATATATACCTATTCTACGTGTATACACTCACTGGCCACTTTATTAGGTACACCTGTCCAACTTCTTGTTAACACTTAATTTCAAATCAGCCAATCACATGGCGGCAACTCAGTGCATTTAGGCATGTAGACATGGTCAAGACAATCTCCTGCAGTTCAAACCGAGCATCAGTATGGGGAAGAAAGGTGATTTGAGTGCCTTTGAACGTGGCATGGTTGTTGGTGCCAGAAGGGCTGGTCTGAGTATTTCAGAAACTGCTGATCTACTGGGATTTTCACGCACAACCATCTCTAGGGTTTACAGAGAATGGCCCGAAAAAGAAAAAAAATCCAGTGAGCGGCAGTTCTGTGGGCGGAAATGCCTTGTTGATGCCAGAGGTCAGAGGAGAATGGGCAGACTGGTTCGAGCTGATAGAAAGGCAACAGTGACTCAAATCGCCACCCGTTACAACCAAGGTAGGCCTAAGAGCATCTCTGAACGCACAGTGCGTCGAACTTTGAGGCAGATGGGCTACAGCAGCAGAAGACCACACCGGGTACCACTCCTTTCAGCTAAGAACAGGAAACTGAGGCTACAATTTGCACAAGCTCATCAAAATTGGACAGTAGAAGATTGGAAAAACGTTGCTTGGTCTGATGAGTCTCGATTTCTGCTGCGACATTCGGATGGTAGGGTCAGAATTTGGCGTAAACAACATGAAAGCATGGATCCATCCTGCCTTGTATGGAGCATCTTTGGGATGTGCAGCCGACAAATCTGCGGCAACTGTGTGATGCCATCATGTCAATATGGACCAAAATCTCTGAGGAATGCTTCCAGCACCTTGTTGAATCTATGCCACGAAGAATTGAGGCAGTTCTGAAGGCAAAAGGGGTCCAACCCGTTACTAGCATGGTGTACCTAATAAAGTGGCCGGTGAGTGTATATCTACTCTATTCTAACCTGTCAGTGTGATTTTACTGTACACCGCGCTGAATTGCCGGCTTTTCAAAGGACACCGGTGCTTAAAAATCGGACAGAACTCGCATGGTGCGAGTGCTGTGCGATTTTTTTCTCTCACCCATTGACTTGCATTGGCGAGTCTCGTCCGAGAATCGCAGCAATACGCAACATGCTGCAATTTTTTTCTCAGTCCGATTTCGGCTGAGAAAAAAATCGCAAATGAAAAGACACCTATTGAATAACATTGGTCCGAGTGCAATACGATTTTTTATCGCATTGCACTCGTCCGTTTTCCTCGCAAGTAGAAATGAGCCCTAAGACATATCCTTCTATATTATTTGGAAACACTCTTTTTCGGTGATTAGTTTGTATCTCCGTTCATACTGCACCCACACACACAAATGATACACCATTTGAAAGGTAAACTTGCCCCCTTCAGCAAGAAAATAGCCAAATAAACCACACATCCATGATGTGATCACAAAATTCATTTTAAACATTAATTTTCATAAAACTGTAGTAAGGAAAAATGACCTGCAGGTGGTACCACACTGCACCAAAGCACAATACCACAAAACTGAAACAAATCCTAACATTTTCCTTGGGGGCTTTCCACCTTGCCCAGATGATTTCAGGCAGGTATATATAAAATATTTGCTACATATGTGGAAGTAGAATAAAAGTAAAACTTTACCTGTTTAAGACTTCAGCTTTAAAACTGAAGATATAAATGAATGCAGCCTAAAAGGGACCAGACAGGTTCTGAACCATCAGATTTTCTGTATTATTGGACAGTCTGTTAGGAGTCGAGTTCCCGCCGCTGCACAGGGGGAATCTCGAGCCATGTCTGCTGTGGGCTCCCATTCTGCTTCAGCCGCAGTGGAGCCTGCTCAGCAGAGACGTCAGTCCCAGTGTCTCGCTCAGCCTGACACTGTGCAAAGGGTTACTGCTGCCTTTCCAGGTTCTGCTTTTGTAGCCAGCACTGGTCAGTGGCGTGTAGGCTTTTCTGGGACGAAGTCCTGCTTTGCACACACTGAGCATGCCCACTGGAGGACCATTCATTGGAGGTCTGGGGTCACACGCTCAGGCCTGTAGCAGGTTCTGTTGGACCACTTGGAAGGTCCTTTTCTGCTACAGCTATAAAAGGTTTACATGGCCACACAGCCATGCGCTAGTATCAAACCAAAGTCTGTGAGCTCAGCGCCAGTGTCGTCATGTCTGCATGTGGTTAGGGTTTGGCTGAAATAAGCCCCTAGAATACTGGCACCTCTGGTGAGGAGTTTGTATGTGTACATTCAGGGCCTTGGCTGAAATAAGCCACTAGAATACCAGCACCTCCGGTGAGGAGTTGTTTGCCTGTTTCTCTGACTGCATGACCACAGGTTTGCTCTGTTTGGTAGCTGTGTACCTCTGTGAGGTTAACAGGGCACAGCATCTTGTTTCTAGTGAATCTGTGGAGTTAACAGAGTTCGCTTATACCACCATATAGCGCTGCCATTTGCAAGCAGCAGGTTCCCCTCCTGCACGGTGGACCCCGGGTTGCGAACGCACCTATTATTACATATATATACTCGGTGCGTTCCGCCAACCCTAACATAATACTAGCACCAGGGTCTGGCTAGTAAATGGCGGACAAACAGCAATCCTTGCGGTACATCCAGCAGCTGGAGGTTAGGTTGGCGGCTCTCAAGCGCACAACCTCAGCTGTGGATGTTACCACAGTTGCTCTTCAGGTTGCTAGCGTGGCTGCAGCAACCTTGTCCTTTGCCACCCCTGTTCCGACTCTATCTCGCCTCCCGCTGCCAGAAAAATTTTCTGGTGATAGTAAATTCTGTAGGGGTTTCATGAGCCAGTGCTCTATACACCTCGAGCTCCTGGCCGCACATTTCCCTACAGAGCGGGCAAAGGTGGGAATTATTGTGTCTCTCCTGTCGGACAGGGCGTTGGAGTGGGCTACGCCGCTGTGGGAGCGTGGCGATCATGTAGTGCAGAGTGCTCCGCTGTTCCTGAGCACTCTGAAACAGGTCTTTTTAGGGCCTCGAGTCACCCATGACACAGCGCTCCAACTGTTGGCATTGACTCTGGGCTAGTCCTTGGTCAGCCATTTTGCCGTCCACTTCCGCACCCTAGCATCTGAGCAGGAGTGGTCGGATAAAGCCCTTATCCCTATATTTTGGAGGCGGCTGGCTGACCACGTGAAGGATGCTCTGGCCTCAAGGGAGATTCCCGTCACACAGGAGGAGTTAATGGCTGTGTCTACTCATATTGACCTCTGTTTTCACGAGCGGAGGTTTGAGCGGGACCAGTGTAGGCAGAGATTTCGGCTGGCTCCCACCTTCGCCAAACCTTTGGAATCTCCGGTCCTGGTCCCTGAGTCACATGAGGCCATGGCAGTGTCACAAGTGGTATCTAAGTCCCAGACCGCTCGTGCACTCAAGGTCTGCCATGTTTGCCAGCAGTCAAGACATCTTGCCACCAGATGTTCACAGCAGTCGAGGAAACATCAGTGTCTAATGGTATTAGGTGGAGTTACACTAGACATGGCGACGTTTGCCTCCAAATTGTCCTTTAAGGGGACAATTACAATAGACTCATTCACTCACTCAGTAGAGCTCTGCATGGATTCTGGGGCGGAGAGCAATTTTGTGTCTTCTACCTTCAACCAACGTCACGCAATACCCCTGGTAATGCTAGCTCAACCAGTAACCGTATGAGTGGTGAATGGGTCGACACTGCCCTCACAGATAACACACCAGACCATCCTATTCACTCTGTCCTTGTCGCCATCTCATCTGGAGATTATATCTCTGCTCGTCATTCCTGAGGGAATTGACGAGGTCCTGTTAGGGATACCTTGGCTACGGTATCACTCTCCTCATATCGAGTGGTCCACAGGAAGAATTTTAGGATGGGGTGAATCTTGTGGGGGTGGATGTCAGAGGGAAAGCATTCCGGTTGCTACAGCTGAGGTACCCACAGATCTATCCTCTCTCCCCAAGCAATATTGGCCCTATGAGGACGTGTTCTCCAAAAGGGCTGCAGAGACCCTTTCGCCTCACCGCCCCTATGACTGTCCTATTGACCTCTTGCCTGGTGCTGAGCCTCCCCGGGGTCGAGTCTATCCGTTGTCTCTCCCGGAGATGGAGGCAATGTCACAGTATATCCGAGAGAATCTGTCAAGAGGATTCATTAGGAAGTCAGTGTCACCTGCAGGGGCTGGGTTCTTCTTCGTACAGAAGAAGAGTGGAGAACTGCATCCATGCATAGACTACAGGGGTCATAACGCCATCAATGTTAATAATAATTACCCACTACCCCTGATATCTGAGCTTTTTCATAGGCTACAGGGAGCAAGTGTATTTACTAAATTATATCTGCGGGGTGCTTACAACCTGATTCGCATCTGGCAGGGGGATGAATGGAAGACGGCTTTTAACACCAGGGATGGGCTCTATGAATATCTAGTGATGCCCTTCAGGTTCTGTAATGCCCCAGACGTTTTCCAAGACTTTGTAAACAACATCTTCCGGAATATGCTATCCACCTCGGTCGCAGTTTTTCTGGATAATATTCTCATCTACTCTCCAGATATTGACTCCCTCCGGTGAGATGTTTGCAAGGTCTTCAACCTCTTATGGGCTAACTCCCTCTATGCTAAGTTGGAGAAGTGTGTGTTTGAGCAGGAGTCCTTGCCTTTCCTTGGCTATATCATCTCTGCCCAGGGATTGGCTAAGGATCTTGCGAAGCTACAGGCTGTGATGGACTGGCAGGAACCCCATTCTCTCAAAGCAATGCAGCACTTTATGGGATTCATTAATTACTATCGCCAGTTCATTCCCCACTTCTCAACTTTGTAAGCTCCCTTGGTTTCCCTCACCAAGATGGGAGCAAATCCCAAATTGTGGTTGGAGGAGGTCTCCAAGGCCTTTCTCTCAATTAAGTCACACTTCGCTAGCGCTCCCATCCTACATCGCCCCAATGTAGATAAGCCATTTTTTATGGAGGTGGATGCCTCATCCATTGGTGCTGGAGCAGTCCTCTTCCAAAAGGATGCTCAAGGTCGGACGCATCCTTGCTTCTTTTTCTCTAAGACCTTTTCACCAGCAGAGAGGAATTATTCCATCGGGGACAGGGAGTTGCTAGCTATGAAGTTGGCTTTCTCAGAGTGGAGACACCTCTTGGAGGGAGCTCGCTTTCCCTTCCAGGTGTTCATAGACCACAAGAACTTGGTGCATTTACAGACAGCCCAGAGGCTAAATTCTTGCCAGGCCAGATGGTCGCTGCTCTTCTCCTGGTTCCATTTTACCCTCCATTTTCTTTCCGGGGAGAAGAACGTTTGTGCCGATGCTCTCTCTCGCTCTGTATTGTCATCAGAGGAGGAGGAGGAGTATTGGCTTATTGTCCCTTCAGAGAGCCTGAGAACTGTAGCTCTGGTTTCGCCCTTAGTCAAAACTTTAGTTCCATCTAATTTGCGACCGGAGGTTCTCCCTTGGGTTAACTCATCTGGACAGGGTGGGTGGACATTTTGGGACCAAGAGGACATCTGAGCTCTTGGCGAGGACATACTGGTGGCGCATATGGCCCGTGATGTCGGGGACTATATTCGGGCATGTGTCTCCTGCGCCAAGAATTGGTCTCCTTGGCAACGGCCTGCTGGGCATCTTTACCCCAGGCCGGTGGCAGACAGGCCCTGGAAGATGGTCGGGATGGACTTCGTGGTAGGCTTACCCAAGTTTCGTAGCTGTACAGCTGTAATCTGGGTAGTCACCAATCATTTTTCTAAGATGGTGCACTTGGTTCCGCTTCCACGGTTACCTTCTGCACGGGCTTTAGCGTCGTTGTTTGTCAAACATGTTTTCCATTTACATGGCCTGCCTGACAAAATTGTTGGTGACCGGGTCCTCAGTTTGTGTTTCGGTTCTGGAGAGAACTCTGTTGTTTACTCAGCATTGAGCTGAATCTCTCTTCTGCATACCATCCCAAGATGAATGTGTTGGTAGAGAGGGCTAACCAGACTCTGGTCACAAACTTACGACATTTTGTCTCTGCCAGGCAGGATGACTGGGTATCTTTGCTACCTTGGGCGGAATTTGCTTTGAACAATGCCGTCGCCGATTCTACCGGGCAGACTCCTTTTCTCCTTAATTAGGGCCAGCAACGGCGTGTTCCTGTGCCCATGCCTGTGTTATCCACCGATTCTAGGGTGGCAGACTGGGCGGTGGATGCACGTGACATTTGGGACCGCACACAGGATGCCATCTGGGCCTCCAAGGAGAGAATGAGGGTTTCTGCTGATGCACACCGGTGCCCCGCTCCGACCTTTGCTCCTGGCGACTTAATGTGGCTCTCCGCCCGTAACTTCAGGCTGCGAGTTGAGTCCACTAAGTTTGCGCCTCGCTACATAGGCCCATTCAAGGTTCTGGAACAGGTCAACCCTGTGGTCTACTGTTTGGCTATTCCTCCACGCCTTGGTATCACCGACACCTTTCACATTTCCTGTTATGGTCTGGTGATTAAGGAGCGACATGCGACTAGCTCTGGGCAGGTGGTAACTATACCGACCGCAGTTCCTGATCTTAACACAGACACTAGCAGTAGCCGTGGGATGTTCCTGTCACTCCCTGGACACCTCGTCACCGCCAGTGATCTAGCTCCCCCTAAAGGTAGAAGCAGGAAAGCTATCTTGCCTCAGAGAAAATCCCCAAAGGATAGCACAGCCCCCCACAAATAATGACTGTGAGAGGAGAAGGAAATGACATACGTAGTATGAAACAAGATTTAGCAAAGGAGGCCACTACTAGCTAGAAAGAATTAGTACAGGACAGAACACTGTGCGGTCAGTAATAAAAACTAGAAAAAGTCCACTGCAGAGAAATGCAAAAATCTCCACACCTGACTAAAGGTGTGGAGGGAAAACTCTGCTGCCCAGAGCTTCCAGCTTAGCTGACTAGATACATACTGATAAGCTGGACAAATGAGCAAAACAGCTGCTGATGCTAAATCCAAGAAGCAGCCATACCACTCAAAACCACAGGAGGGAGCCCAAGAGCAGAACTCACAAAAATGCTTCTTATAACCACCGGAGGGAGCCCAAGAGCGGAATTCACAACAGTTTCCCTCTTAAAGCCCATCTATTTGTCCCGGTTTTCCGAGTCATCTGCCGGGACATCGGGTTCATCCACAGATGAGTTTGAGGTGAACTCTATCATGGGGTGCAAGGTGGTATGTGGCAAGAAATATTATCTGGTGGACTGGAAGGGTCACGGCCCAGAGGACAGAACCTGGGAACCTGTGGAGCACATTCGGGCTCCGCTGCTCATTGCAGCCTTTGAGCGTAGCGAGGCCCAAGGAGGGGGGCCCTAAGAGGGAAGATAATGTTAGGAGTCAAGTTCCTGCCACTGCACAGGGGGAATCTCGAGCCATGTCTGCTGTGGTCTCAAAATCTGCTTCAGCCGCAGCGGAGCCTGCTCAGCGGAGACGTCAGTTCCAGCATCTCGCTCAGCCTGATACTGTGCAAAGGGTTACTGCTGCCTTTCCAGGTTCTGCTTTTGTAGCCAGCTCTGGTCAGTGGCGAGCAGGCTTTTCTGGGACTAAGTCCTGCTTTGCACAAACAGAGCATGCCCGTGGGAGGACCTCTCATTGGAGGTCTGGGGTCACACACTCAGGCCCTGTTGCAGCTCCTATTGGACAACTTGGAAGGTCCTTGTCTGCTACAGCTATAAAAGGTTTGCATAGCCGCATGGTCAAACCAAAGTCTATGAGCTCAGCACCAATGTGGTCATGTCTGGATGTGGTTAGGGTTTGGCCGAATTAAGCCCCTAGAATACTGGCACCACCAGTGAGGAGTTTGTATGTGTGTATTCAGGGCCTTGGCTGAAATAAGCCACTAGAATACCGGCACCTCCGGTGAGGAGTTGTTTGCCTGTTTCTCTGACTGCACGACCACAGTTTTGCTCTGTTTGGTAGCTGTGTACCTCTGTGAGGCTAACAGGGCACAGCATCTTGTTTCTAGCAAATCTGTGGAGTTAACAGAGTTTTCATATACCGCCATATAGCACCGCCATTTGCCAGCAGCATGTTCCTCTCCTGCATGGTGGACACCGGGTTGCTAACGCACCTATTAATACATATATATACTTAGTGCATTCCACCAACCCTAACACAGTCATTGAAAAGTCTGTCTTCCTTCTAAGGTTACAGCTTATTGGTGACTTGGAGTGACCTCTGGCTCTGAGTAAAATACTGCAGTGTTGACATAGCTCAGACTGTACATTGTTTCCCAATAAGAGAGATTGGTGGAAACAACCTTGCAAAAATTGAAAAAAAAATCCAACCATAGGGAAAAAAAGGTAAAATAATCTGCAGATATTACGTGTTTTACAGGGATATTCCCAATTATTATACAATGGTGTAAATACGCTCAGTTATGGGGTCAATTCTCCTTCATCATTTTTACTGTCAAAGTGGCACTGCTCTGCATGGAGGTGCTCTGCTCACATACATAGGGCTGTGTTGCACTTCCCTACCCTGCAGATAGATGGCAGTGCTGCTGTGGAGGGGAAAAAATGCTGCTGCCCCTGTTCTTTTGCAAGGTCCAGACAATCAGACCCCTTCTGATCAGTAAGTAAAATACCATTAGGTTTAATGTTGGGGGATCTCTTTTAGGCTGGAGTCACACACAACATATAAAAAAATTGGTCCGTTTCACACTGACGACAATCGCAGAAATGTTCCCTGAACAGTGATCTGTATGTAATCCGTGTGCATTGCGAGGACACTGTTTTCTATCATGTAAGCATCCGTGTGACATCCGTATGACATCCGTATAGCGAGATTTTCTCACCGGCTTGCAAAATGGTCATATAATGGATCCATGGCCTCAAACATATATATATATATATATATATATATATATATACACACTGTATATATTTCAGTGAGACACATACATCTCTGTGTTCATCATCTCATTAAATGCATTTACATTTGACCAGTTTGATTTTCCTGAAATTGCCTGCACCCCCGACAACCAATGTGCAAAAATTTTGCATGGGCCAACTAGTATATATGTATATAGCTCTGGCAAAAATTAAGAGCCCACTGTACAATATTTAGTTTATCTGATTTTTCTCTTTATATGTATATTTTTGAGCAAAATTAAATTGTTCTTTTATTCTATAAACGTCTGACAACATATCTACGAATTTCCAAACAATAAATTTTGTATTTTTTTTCTTAAAAGGGAAATGGTCCACATTTAAAACAAAAATCATTGCTTTCAGACCTCAAATAATGCAAAGAAAGCAAGTTAATAATGATTTAGAAACAACAATGCTAATGTTTTAACTCAGGAAGAGTTCAGAAATCAATATTTAGTGGAATAACCATGATTTTTAATCACAGCTTTCAGGCATCTTGGCATGCTTTCCACAAGTCTTTCACACTGCTTCTGGTGCAAAAATGTAAGCAGTTCTTTGTTTGATGGCTTGTGACTATCCATCTTCCTCTTGATTACATTCCAGAAGTTTTCAATGGGGTTCAGGTCTGGAGATTGGGCTGCCCATGACAGGGATTTGATGTGGTGGTCTCTATATACATACAGCAGTGTGAAAGACTGGAACTTATTTGGGGGTGCTTATCTGCTTGTCTATTATCAATTTTTTCTCTACCTTCAACATCCAGGGGATTAACTACAGTGTCATGGGTTGTAATCTTTTGATTATGTTGTGCACCATGGAAAAAGAGACATCAAGATTAGTGATGAGCGAGTATACTAATTTTTCGGGTTTTCCAGAGCACGCTCGGGTGGTCTCCGAGTATTTATGACTGCTCGGAGATTTAATTTATCTTGCCGCAGCTAGATGATTTGCGGCTACTAGACAGCTTGATTTCATGTGGGGATTCCCTAGCAACCAGGCAACCCCCACATGTACTCAGGCTGGCTAACAGCCATAAATTATCCAGCTGAGGTAAGGAAAACTAAATCTTTGAGCAGTCATAAATACTCGGAGATCACCCGAGCAACGAGTATATTCGCTCATCACTAATCAAGAGGGACTTGTAATCTTTAGATTGTTAATAGTTTTCAATAATTTTGTATGTCAAGTCCTCAGACTGCTCTCTTCTACTCTTTCTGCTTAGTGTGAAACGCAAACACACAATACAAAGATTGAGCTAACTTCTCCCCTTGTCTTTTCTATGTTTTGGTCCATTACACACAAAGGAAACAAACGTGTAAATAAAAATAATTTAAATTGCAATAATTTTTTGGTAGAAATACTTCATGTACTGGAATAGTTTTAAGGTTGGTAACATATTCGGCCATGACTGCATAAATATATATACAGTACAAACCAAAAGTTTGGACATACCTTCTCATTTAAAGACTTTTCTGTATTTTCATGACTATGAAAATTGTACACTCACACTGAAGGCATCAGAACTATGAAGTAACACATGTGGAATTATATACTTAACAAAAAAGTGAGAAACAACTAAAATTATGTCTTATATTCTAGGTTCTTCAAAGTAGCCACATTTTGCTTTGATGACTGCTTTGCACTCTCTTGGCATTCTCTTGATGAGCTTCAAGAGGTAGTCACCGGGAATGGTTTTCACTTCACAGGTGTGCCCTGTCAGGTTTAATAAGTGGGATTTCTTGCTTTATAAATGGGGTTGGGACCATCAGTAGTGTTGTGCAGAAGTCTGGTGGATTCACAGCTGATAGTCCTACTGAATAGACTGTTAGAATTTGTGTTATGGCAAGAAAAAAGCATCTAAGTAAACATAAATGAGTGGCCATCATTACTTTAAGAAATGAAGGTCAGTCCGAAAAATTGGGAAAACTTTGAAAGTGTCCCCAAGTGCAGTGGCAAAAACCATCAAGCGCTACAAAGAAACTGGCTCACATGAGGACCGCCCCAGGAAAGGAAGACCAAGAGTCACCTCTGCTTCTGAGGATAAGTTTATCTGAGTCACTAGCCTCAGAAATCGCAGGTTAACTGCAGCTCAGATTAGAGACCAGGTAAATGCCACACAGAGTTCTAGCAGCAGACACATCTCTGCAACTGTTAAGAGAAGACTTTGTGTAGCAGGCCTTCATGGTAAAATAGCTGCTAGGAAACCATTGTTAAGGACAGGCAACATGCAGAAGAGAATTGTTTGGGCTAAAGAACACAAGGAATGGACATTAGACCGGGATTAACGGCAACCCCTGCAGCTCAGCGCCACACTATTGGAAGACAACAGCGCCACTTCCCTTGCGATTTTGTCGCTCTGCCATGGCGTTTATCTCCCACTCCTCCAGGACCATAAAGGCACGTCCTCCCGGGCATTGTCGTGCGCTGGCTCATTGGGCCCTTTTAGCTTGCTGTTTGGCTTCCAGTACATCAAAAGTATTTCTGATGAAGGTCTTGTGATTAGACCGAAAACATTTAAACATTTGAACTGGATGCACTAAATAAACGAAATATTCAATTTCATCTTGCATAAAAAACTTCCTGAGTGCCAAGTGATTTTTTGCTATTTACAATTTTCATAGTCATGAAAATACAAGAAAAATCTTTAAATGGGAAGGTGTGTCCAAACTTTTGGTCTGTACTGTATACATATATATATATATATATATATATATATATATATATATATATATATATATATATATATATATATATATATATATATATATATATATATATCCTTGTGAAAGTATTCAGCCCCCTGGAACTTTTCAACCTTTTCCCACATATCATGCTTCAAACATAAAGATACCAAATGTAAATTTTTGGTGATGAATCAACAACAAGTAGAACACAATTGTGAAGTTGAACAAAATTTATTGGTTATTTTAAATTTTTGTGGAAATTCAAAAGCTGAAAAGTGGGGCGTGCAATATTATTTGGCCCCTTTAACTTAATACTTTGTTGAGCCACCTTTTGCTGTGATTACAGCTGCAAGTCGCTTGGGGTATGTCTCTATCAGTTTTGTACATCGAGAGACTGAAATTCTTGCTCATTCTTCCTTGGCAAACAGCTTGATCTCAGTGAGGTTTATGGAGATCGTTTGTGAACAGCAGTTTTCAGCTCTTTCCACAGATTCTTGATTGGATTGAGTTCTGAACTTTGACTTAGCCATTCTAACACCTGGATACGTTTATTTGTAAACCATTCTATTGCAGATTCTGCTTTATGTTTTGGATCATTGTCTTGTTGGAAGACAAATCTCCGTCCCAGTCTCAGGTCTTTTGCAGACTTCAACAGGTTTTCTTCAAGAATGGTCCTGTCTTTGGCTCCATCCATCTTCCCATCAATTTTAGCCATCTTCCCTGTCCCTGCTGAAGAAAAGCAGGCCCAAACCATGATGCTGCCACCACCATGTTTGACAGTGGGGATGGTGTGTTCAGGGTGATGAGCTGTGTTGCCTTTAAGCCAAACCTATCATTTGACATTTTTGCCAAAAAAATTGATTTTGGTTTCATCTGACCAGTGCACCTTCTTCCACATGTTTGGTGTGTCTCCCAGGTGGCTTATTGCAAACTTTAAACAACACTTTTTATGGATATCTGTGAGAAATAGCTTTTTTCTTGCAACTCTTCTATAAAGGTCAGATTTGTGCAGTGTACGACTGACTGTTGTCCTATGGACAGACTGTCTCACCTCAGCTGTTGATCTCTGCACTTCATCCAGAGTGATCATGGGCCTCTTGGCTGCATCTCTGATCAGTTTTCTCCTTGTTTGAAATGAAAGTTTAAAAGGATGGCCGGGTCTTGGTAGATTTGCAGTGGTATGATGCTCCTTCCATTTCAATATGATTGCTTGCACAGTGCTCCTTGGGATGTTTAAAGTTTTGGAAATCATTTTGTATCCAAATCCAGCTTTAAACTTCTTCACAACAGTATCACGGACCTGCCTGTTGTGTTCCTTGGTCTTCATGATGCTCTCTGTGCTTCAAACAGAACCCTGAGACTATCACAGAGTAAGTGCAGTTATATGGAGACTTGATTACACACAGGTGGATTATATTTACCATCACTAGGCATTTAGGACAACATTGGATCATTCAGAGATCCACATTGAACTTCTGGAGTGAGTTTGCTGCACTGAAAGTAAAGGGGTTGATAATATTGCACGCCCCACTTTTCAGTTTTTGAATTTTCACAAAAATTTAAAATAACCAATAAATTTTGTTCAGCTTCACAATTGAAGCATGATATGTGGGAAAAAGTTGAAAAGTTCCAAGGGGCCCAATACTTTCGCAGGGCACTGTATATATATATATATATATATATATATATATATATATATATATCAGCTTGACGAACAAATAATATTTGATATGCATATTTCTTCCTCACACTTGTATTGTTGGAGTATACATATATACTGTATGTATGCATTTGTCTGTGAGACAGCATATATATATATATATATATATATATATATATATATATATATATATATATATATATATATATACATATATATGTATCTACAAGCTGAAGAGCCTGGCGTTGCCTGGGCATAGTAAATATCTGTGGTTAGTTATAGCACCTAACTTCTCTTATTGTCCAATCATGCCTCTCATTTTCCCCCTCACATCTCTCATTTTCCCCCTCACTCCTCTCATTCCCCCCTCACTCCTCTCATTCCCCCTTAACACTTGTCATTTCGACCTCACATCTGTCATTTTCCGATCACTCCACTATTTTCCCTCACTCCTCTCATTTTGCACTCACACCTTTTCATTTTCACCTCACACCCCTCATTTTTACCTTACACCTCTCATTTTCCCCTCAGTATATACATGTTTGTCATCTCCCTTATATATAGTATACACCTGTATGTCATCTCCTGTATATAGTATATACCTGTATGTCATCTCCCCTGTAAATAGTATATACCTGCTGTATGTCATCTCCTCATGTATATTGTATATACCTATGTGTCATCTCCTCCTGTATATAGTACATACCTGTATGTCATCTCTTCTGTATATACTATATACCTGTATGTCATCTCCTCCTATACAGTTATATGAAAAAGTTTGAGCACCCCTATTAATCTTAAGCTTAATGTTTTATATAAATTGTTTTTTTTGCAACAGCTATTTCAGTTTCATATATCTAATAAGTGTTGGACACAGTAATGTTTCTGCCTTGAAATAAGGTTTACTGTACTGACAGAAAATGTGCAATCTGCATTCAAACAAAATTTGACAGGTGCATAAGTATGGGCACCCTTATCATTTTCTTGTTTTAAATACTCCTACCTACTTTTTACTGACTTACTAAAGCACTTTTTTTTTGTTTTGTAACCTCATTGAGCTTTGAACTTCATAGCCAGGTGTATGCAATCATGAGAAAAGCTACTTAAAATGGCCACTTGCAAGTTGTTCTCCTGTTTGAATCTCCTCTGAAGAGTGGCATCATGAGCTCCTCAAAACAACTGTCAAATGATCTGAAAACAAAGATTATTCAACATAGTTGTTCAGGGGAAGGATACAAAAAGCTGTCTCAGAGATTTAACCTGTCAATTTCCACTGTGAGGAACATAGTAAGGAAATGGAAGAACACAGGTACAGTTCTTGTTAAGGCCAGAAGTGGCAGGCCAAGAAAAACATCAGAAAGGCAGTGAAGAAGAATGGTCAGATCAGTCAAGGACAATCCTCAGACCACCTCCAGAGAGCTGCAGCATCAACTTGCTGCAGATGGTGTCACTGTGCATCGGTCAACTATACAACACACTTTGCACAAGGAGAAGCTGTATGGGAGAGTGATGTGAAAGAAGCCGTTTCTGCAAGCACGCCACAGATAGAGTCGGCTGAGGTATGCAAAAGCACATTTGGAGAAGCCAATTTCTTTTTAGAAGAAGGTTCTGTGGACTGATGAAACCAAGATTGAGTTGTTTGGTCATACAAAAAGGAGTTATGCATGGCGGCCAAAAAACACAGCATTCCAAGAAAAACACTTGCTACCCACAGTAAAATTTGGTGGAGGTTCCATCATGCTTTGGGGCTGTGTGGCGAATGCCGGCACTGGGAATCTTGTTAAAGTTGAGGGATGCATCTATTCCTCTCAGTATCAGCAGATTCTTGACAATAATGTTCATGAATCAGTGACAAAGTTGAAGTTACGCAGGGGATGGATCTTTCAGCAAGACAATGATCCAAAACACCGCTCCAAAACTACTCAGGCATTCATGCAGAGGAACAATTACACTGTTCTGGAATGGCCATCCCAGTCCCCAGACCTGAATATCATTGAACATCTGTGGGATCATTTGAAGAGGGCTGTCCATGCTCGGCGACCATCAAACTTAACTGAACTGGAATCTTTTTGTAAACAGGAATGGTCAAAAATACCTTCAACCAGGATCCAGAAACTCATTAAAAGCTACAGGAAGTGACTAGAGGCTGTTATTTTTGCAAAAGGAGGATCTACTAAATATTAATGTCACTTTTCTGGTGAGGTGCCCATAACATGCACCTGTCAAATTTTGTTTGAATGCAGATTGCACATTTTCTGTTAGTACAATAAACCTCATTTCAAGGCAGAAACATTACTGTGTCCAACAGTTATTAGATATATGAAACTGAAATAGCTGTTGAAAAAAAACAATTTTTATAAAACATTAAGCTTAAGATTAATAGGGGTGCCCAAACTTTTTCTTATACCTGTATGTAGTATATACCTGTATGTCATCTCCTGTATATAGTATATACCTGTATGTCTTCTCCCCTGTATATAATATATACCTGCTGTATGTCATCTCCTCCTTTATATACCTATGTGTCATCTCCTCTTTTATATAGTATATACCTGTATGTCATCTCCTCCTGTATATAGTATATACGTGTGTCATCTCCTCGTGTATATAGTATATACCTGTAAGTAATCTCCTCCTGTATATAGTATATACCTGTGTGTCATCTCCTCCTGTATATAGTATATACCTGTGTGTCATCTCCTCCTGTATATAGTATATACCTGTGTGTCATCTCCCCTGTATATAGTATATACCTGTGTGTCATCTGCTCCTGTATATAGTATATATCTGTGTGTCATCTCCTCCTGTATATAGTATATATATATATATATGTATGTCATCTCCTCCTGTATATAGTATATACCTGTCTGTCATCTCCTCCTGTATATAGTATATATATATGTGTGTCATCTCCCCTGTATAAATTATGTACCTGTATGTCATCTCCTCCTGTATATAGTATGTACCTGTATGTCATCTCCTCCCGTATATAGTATATACCTGTAAGTCATCTCCTCCTGTATATAGTATATACCTGTGTGTCATCTCCTCCTGTATATAGTATGTACCTGTATGTCATCTCCTCCTGTATGTAGTATATACCTGTGTCATCTCCTCCTGTATATAGTATATACCTGTGTGTCATCTGCTCCTGTATATAGTATATATCTGTGTCATTTCCTCCTGTATATAGTATATATCTGTATGTCATCTCCTCCTGTATATAGTATATACCTGTATGTCATCTCCTCCTGTATATAGTATACATCTGTGTGTCATCTCCCCTGTATATAGTATGTACCTGTATGAAATGTGTGCTGAGGGTGATATGTGTTCAAGCACGTGGTAGTGTGTGGCGCATTTTGTGTGTGTGTTCATATCCCCGTGTGTGGTGAGTATCCCATGTCGGGGCCCCACCTTAGCAACTGTCCAGTATATACTCTTTGGCGCCATCGCTGTCACTCTTTAAGTCCCCCTTGTTCACATCTGGCAGCTGTCAATTTGCCTCCAACACTTTTCCTTTCACTTTTTCCCCATTATGTAGATAAGGGCAAAATTGTTTGGTGAATTGGACCATGCGGTGTTAAAATTTTGCCTCACAACATAGCCTATGACGCTCTCAGGGTCCAGACGTGTGACTGTGCAAAATTTTGTGGCTGTAGCTGCGATGGTGCAGATGCCAATCCCTGACATACACACACACACATTCAGCTTTATATATTAGATATAGATATCTAAAGTAAACAATAGGTGAAAATGGAATGGAAGTGCCTTTCAGTGTTGCTCATGTGGGGTTTACATCAGAAATGCCAATGGTAACAAACAAAGATACTTGTAACCACCAGCCGTGTATGCTGTACAGGGAGCTAGTAATTCACTTTGTTCATTTGTTCATTTTTTATTGACTTCAAGGTCTGTGGTAAATCTGTTTAATTTTGTGTTTCTCATTCCAATCCTTAGGCTTGCTTCAAAATTTAAGTTGAAATTTCAAGAATATTGTGAATACATAATTAAAAGTTAGTTGAAATTTCTGAAAAAAAGTCTACTTTAAACTTTTTATGTCACATCCAATGGTAGTTTGGCATATATGCCTCTGCAAACAGCTCCACTATAATCCTGTCAAATATTGAGTCCTTTATTGTACCAATATAAAATATATGTCAAGTAGTACTTGAAAGGTTAAAGAAATCATATCAATTTCTCATTTCATAAAATGACACAAGGAACATTTCCTCCACCGCCTGGCAAAAAAGATAAAAAACACTTTGAAATTGTGTCTTTCGAATTCTAAATGTACTCAAAAAGGATATTAGAAAGAGATTTTTTAGGAGATGATTCATTTTTTTATAATAAACATACAAATGTGTAAATTATTATATTTTTTTTAACTCAATATATTTCAAGATGTATGGTGCAAGATAGTAAACAAACATGAAAAAAATTATATTCAATGGATGCTTTACATGAAGCTACTTGACAGCTATTCATCAGCCAACTGTCACCCATAAGCTCCAATACGAAAAAATATAGAGGTTAAAATATATGTTTGTATCAATTTAATTTACCAAAACACTTTTTTAATCAGATGTAATTGATATTGTACCATAATAATGTGTATAGTTTACACAGATATGTCTAACAATAGGATAATCTCATCCAGTTAGAAATCAAAGTTTTATTATTACATTAGTTAAAATAAAACAAATAACATTTCCAGTCACAACCAAAAACATAGAACAGTGGAATTGGCTTAAAAAATACTCAAAATAGCTAAAATGCCATATAATTACCAGTCAATGCTTTTCCTTGTATTTGTTCCCTAACAATATATATATATATATATATATATATATATATATATATATATATATATATATATATATATATATATATATATATATATATATATATATATATATATATATATATATACACAGTATATGAACATACCTCTTATGCTTTCAGGGGGATATAGGAGGCGCTTTACCCATGAGAGCTTAATATTACATTTTCCGGCCATTTGGATATCATATTATTGCTTACTCGTTAGCTTATTATCTGACTTCAGATGTTGGGTTTTGTGTTTTGTACTTTGCACTTTATTTACCTATATCTCCATTATATTAAAATGGTTTTTTATCTTATACCTTAAGGGACTGACATATTTTGAATACATTTTTCATCTCTTTATGAACTTAATGTATATATTTAGACACTATTAATGCTGTGGTCATAAAATTTTCTGGACATTCATACCTTGATACACGTATTTTTTTTCATTTTTGTGGTCCACACATATCTGTAGTGGATTTTTGCATATTTTTTGGAGTATACTATTACTATATCATGGGTTTTGAGATATAGATATCTCTATCTTAAATCTTTTTAAATTGTGGAATTTTTAATATTAATTGGCACCTAAATAAAATGTACATTTTATATAGGTGTGCACACTGTCTTATGTATTATCTTTCCGCTTTTTGCTATCATTGATTTCCAATACTTGTGTAGCACCCTGTTTTCCATTATTTGCTGTGCAGGAATACTTTGTCTATGTTCTTCAGAAAGAATATTTCAGTTCCTGTATATTTCAGTTGACTATAAAATTTTAAGATATACAGTACGTGGATTTTACTTCTAGTAGAATTCAAAACATCATATATTCTTTTTATTGCAAAAAAGTGAACAAAACTGGTTTGATATTAAAGGCGTTTTCTCACAAAGTATATTTTAATTAATAGATTTTGAAATAATAATACGTTCCACAATTGGATGTGTTTAAAAAAATGTTCCTGTGCTGAGATAATCTTATAAATGTGCCCATGCTGTGTACTGTGCAGTGGCTGTGTCTGTCCGTACAGGGACATGGTCTGGTTATACCACAGCTCCTGGGGTGGAGGAAGCAAAAGAGAGTATACAGATATTACAGCACTGGATCGCAAATGATTCTTTCTGTCAGTCAAAGCATTTCAATGCCTGTTTTTAAGCAATGCTTTACTCAAAGAAAGAATTAGCTGTGATTCCCTACTGTTCTGTTTGTATCCTCTCTTTTGCTTCCTCCTCTATGATCAGATATATGGTATGATCAGACTATGTTCCCCTATGGTCAGACACAGCTATAACACAGTATATAGCAGGGGAATATTTGGAAGATTATCTCAGCACAGGAACATTTTTTTAAACAAATTCAATTGTGAAACTTATAATTATTCCAAGATCTATTGTTTAAAATGTTGATTAAATTTATCTTTGTTAACCCCTTAATCCCATATGACGTACTATACCGTCGAGGTGGGGTGGGCCTTAATTCCCGGTGACGGTATAGTACGTCATACGCGAACGGCCGCGCTCACGGGGGGAGCGCGGCCGATCGCGGCCGGGTGTCGGCTGCATATCGCAGCTGACATCCGGCACTATGTGCCAGGAGCGGTCACGGACCGCCCCCGGCACATTAACCCCCGGCACACCGCGATCAAACATGATCGCGGTGTACCGGCGGTACAGGGAAGCATCGCGCAGGGAGGGGGCTCCCTGCGGGCTTCCCTGAGACGATCGGTACAAGGTGATGTACTCACCTCGTACCGAACGTCTTCTCCCTGCAGGCCCTGGATCCAAAATGGCCGAGGGGCTGTATCCGGGTCCTGCAGGGAGCACTTCCGGGTCGGAGCAGGCTGCAGATGAAAGCTGCAGCCTGCTCCGATGAAAGTATGATCACGGATCTGATAGAGTGCTGTGCACACTATCAGATCTGCGATCTGTGATGTCCCCCCCTGGGACAAAGTAAAAAAGTAAAAAAAAAAATTTCCACATGTGTAAAAAAAAAAAAAAATAATTCCTAAATAAATAATAATAAAAAAAAAAATATTATTCCCATAAATACATTTCTTTATCTAAAAAAAACAAACAAAAACAATAAAAGTACACATATTTAGTATCGCCGCGTCCGTAACGACCCAACCTATAAAACTGGCCCACTAGTTAACCCCTTCAGTAAACACCGTAAGAAAAAAAAAAAAAAACGAGGCAAAAAACGCTTTATTACCATACCGCCGAACAAAAAGTGGAATAACACGCGATCAAAAAGACGGATATAAATAACCATGTTACCGCTGAAAACGTCATCTTGTCCCGCAAAAAACGAGCCGCCATGCAGCATCATCAGCAAAAAAATAAAAAAGTTATAGTCCTCAGAATAAAGCGATGCCAAAATAATTATTTTTTCTATAAAATAGTTTTTATCGTATAAAAGCGTCAAAACATAAAAAAATGATATAAATGAGGTATCGCTGTAATCGTACTGACCCGAAGAATAAAACTGCTTTATCAATTTTACCAAGCGCAGAACGGTATAAACGCCTCTCCCAAAAGAAATTCATGAATAGCTGGTTTTTGGTTATTCTGCCTCACAAAAATCGGAATAAAAAGTGATAAAAAATGGTCACGTGTCCGAAAATGTTACCAATAAAAACGTCAACTCGTCCCGCAAAAAAAAAAGACCTCACATGACTCTGTGGACCAAAATGTGGAAAAATTATAGGTCTCAAAATGTGGAGACGCAAAAACTTTTTTGCTATAAAAAGCGTCTTTTAGTCTGGTTTCACACTTGCGTTTTTATCTGCATGCGTTTTTTAAAAAAACCGCATGTGTGAAAAAATGCATGTAAACGCGGTAAAACGCATGCGTTTTTTATAGAAAAACACAAGAAAACAAGAAAAAAACAAAAAACCCTAACCCTACCCCTAACCCTACCCCTAACCTGAAATACGTGGCACTGAAATACGTGGCACTGAAATATACGTTTATATACGTATATACGTATATAAGTGCCACGATATTTCAGTGGCCACGTATAAAAGTGCCACGTATTTAAGTGCCACGTATTTAAGTGCCACGTATTTAAGTGCCACGTATTTCAGTGCCACGTATTTCAGTGCCACGTATTTCAGTGCCACGTATTTACGTGCCACGTATTTTTCAGTGCCTGAAATACGTGGCACTGAAATATACGTTTATATACGTATATACGTATATAAGTGCCACGATATTTCAGTGGCCACGTATATAAGTGCCACGTATTTAAGTGCCACGTATTTAAGTGCCACGTATTTAAGTGCCACGTATTTAAGTGCCACGTATTTAAGTGCCACGTATTTAAGTGCCACGTATTTAAGTGCCACGTATTTAAGTGCCACGTATTTCAGTGCCACGTATTTCAGTGCCACGTATTTACGTGCCACGTATTTTTCAGTGCCTGAAATACGTGGCACTGAAATACGTGGCACTGAAATATCGTGGCACTGAAATATCGTGGCACTGAAATATCGTGGCACTGAAGTATTTACGTGCCACGTATTTTTCAGTGCCTGAAATACGTGGCACTGAAATACGTGGCACTGAAATATGTGGCACTGAAATACGTGGCACTGAAATATACGTTTATATACGTATATACGTATATAAGTGCCACGATATTTCAGTGGCCACGTATATAAGTGCCACGTATTTAAGTGCCACGTATTTAAGTGCCACGTATTTAAGTGCCACGTATTTACGTGCCACGTATTTACGTGCCACGTATTTTTCAGTGCCTGAAATACGTGGCACTGAAATATGTGGCACTGAAATACGTGGCACTGAAATACGTGGCACTGAAATATTGTGGCACTGAAATATCGTGGCACATAAATACGTGGCACTTAAATACGTGGCACTTAAATACGTGGCACTTAAATACGTGGCACTTAAATACGTGGCACTTAAATACGTGGCACTTATATACGTGGCACTTATATACGTGGCACTTATATACGTGGCACTTATATACGTGGCACTTATGACTGTCAGAAAATGTTCAGTAAACGGTTAGGGGTAGGGTTTCAGGTAGAATTGGGGAGTTTCCACTGTTCAGGCACATCAGGGGCTCTCCAAACGCGACATGGCGTCCAATCTCAATTCCAGCCAATTCTGCGTTGAAAAAGTAAAACAGTGCTCCTTCCCTTCCGAGCTCTCCCGTGCGTCCAAAAAGGGGTTTACCCCAACATATGGGGTATCAGCGTACTAGGGACAAATTGAACAACAACTTCTGGGGTCCAAGTTCTCTTGTTATCCTTGGGAAAATAAAAATTTGGGGGGCTAAAAATCATTTTTGTGGGAAAAAAAATATGTTTTATTTTCACGGCTCTGCGTTGTAAACTGTAGTGAAACACTTGGGGGTTCAAAGTTCTCACAACACATCTAGATAAGTTCCTTGGGAGGTCTAGTTTCCAATATGGGGTCACTTGTGGGGGGTTTGTACTGTTTGGGTACATCAGGGGCTCTGCAAATGCAACGTGACGCCTGCAGACCAATCCATTTAAGTCTGAATTCCAAATGGCGCTCCTTCCCTTCCGAGCTCTGTCATGCGCCCAAACAGTGGTTCCCCCCCACATAGGGGGTATCAGCGTACTCAGGACAAATTGGACAACAACTTTTAGGGTCCAATTTATCCTGATACCCTTGTGAAAATACAAAACTGGGGGCTAAATTTCATTTTTGTGAAAAAAAAAAATAAAATTATTTTCACGGCTCTGCGTTATAAACTGTAGTGAAACACTTGGGGGTTCAAAGTTCTCACAACACATCTAGATAAGTTCCTTGGGGGGTCTAGTTTCCAATATGGGGTCACTTGTGGGGGGTTTGTACTGTTTGGGTACATCAGGGGCTCTGCAAATGCAACGTGACGCCTGCAGACCAATCCATTTAAGTCTGCATTCCAAATGGCGCTCCTTCCCTTCCGAGCTCTGTCATGCGCCCAAACAGTGGTCCCTCCCCACAAATGGGGTATCAGCGTACTCCAGACAAATTGGACAACAACTTTTGGGGTCCAATTTATCCTGATACCCTTGTGAAAATACAAAACTGGGGGCTAAAAAATCATTTTTGTGAAAAAAAAAATAATTTTTATTTTCACGGCTCTGCGTTATAAACTGTAGTGAAACACTTGGGGGTTCAAAGCTCTCAAAACACATCTAGATAAGTTCCTTAGGGGGTCTACTTTCCAAAATGGTGTCACTTGTGGGGGGGTTTAATGTTTAGGCACATCAGGGGCTCTCCAAACGCAACATGGCATCCCATCTTAATTCCAGTCAATTTTGCATTGAAAAGTAAAATAGCGCTTCTTCCCTTCTGAGCTCTGCTATGCGCCCAAACAATGGTTTACACCCACATATGGGGTATCGTCGTACTCAGGACAAATTGCACAACAACTTTTGTGGTCTAATTTCTTCTCTTACCCTTGGGGAAATAAAAAAATGGGGGTGAAAAGATAATTTTTGTGAAAAAATATGATTTTTTATTTTTACGGCTCTGCATTATAAACTTCTGTGAAGCACTTGTTGGGTCAAAGTGCTCAACACACATCTAGATAAGTTCCTTAAGGGGTCTACTTTCCAAAATGGTGTCACTCGTGGGGGGTTTCAATGTTTAGGCACATTAGGGGCTCTCCAAACGCAACATGGCGTCCCATCTCAATTCCAGTCAATTTTGCATTGAAAAGTCAAATGGCGCTCCTTCCCTTCTGAGCTCTGCCCTGCGCCCAAACAATGGTTTACACCCACATATGGGGTATCAGTGTACTCAGGACAAATTGCACAACAATTTTTGGGGTCCAATTTCTTCTCTTACCCTTGGGAAAATAAAAAATTGGGGGTGAAAAGATCATTTTTGTGAAAAAATATGATTTTTTATTTTTACGGCTCTGCATTATAAACTTCTGTAAAGCACTTGTTGGGTCAAAGTGCTCACCACACATCTAGATAAGTTCCTTAGGGGGTCTACTTTCCAAAATGGTGTCACTTGTTAGGGGTTTCAATGTTTAGGCACATCAAGGGCTCTCTAAATGCAACATGGCGTCCCATCTCAATTCCAGTCAATTTTGCATTGAAAAGTCAAATGGCGCTCCTTCCCTTCCGAGCTCTGCCCTGCGCCCAAACAATGGTTTACACCCACATATGGGGTATCAGCGTACTCAGGACAAATTGCACAACAATTTTTGGGGTCCAATTTCTTCTCTCACCCTTGGGAAAATAAAAAATTGGGGGTGAAAAGATAATTTTTGTGAAAAAATATGATTTTTTATTTTTACGGCTCTGCATTATAAACTTCTGTAAAGCACTTGTTGGGTCAAAGTGCTCACCACACATCTAGATAAGTTCCTTAGGGGGTCTACTTTCCAAAATGGTGTCACTTGTTAGGGGTTTCAATGTTTAGGCACATCAAGGGCTCTCTAAATGCAACATGGCGTCCCATCTCAATTCCAGTCAATTTTGCATTGAAAAGTCAAATGGCGCTCCTTCCCTTCCGAGCTCTGCCCTGCGCCCAAACAATGGTTTACACCCACATATGGGGTATCAGCGTACTCAGGACAAATTGCACAACAATTTTTGGGGTCCAATTTCTTCTCTCACCCTTGGGAAAATAAAAAAATTGGGGGTGAAAAGATAATTTTTGTGAAAAAATATGATTTTTTATTTTTACGGCTCTGCATTATAAACTTCTGTAAAGCACTTGTTGAGTCAAAGTGCTCACCACACATCTAGATAAGTTCCTTAGGGGGTCTACTTTCCAAAATGGTGTCACTTGTTAGGGGTTTCAATGTTTAGGCACATCAAGGGCTCTCTAAATGCAACATGGCGTCCCATCTCAATTCCAGTCAATTTTGCATTGAAAAGTCAAATGGCGCTCCTTCCCTTCCGAGCTCTGCCCTGCGCCCAAACAATGGTTTACACCCACATATGGGGTATCAGCGTACTCAGGACAAATTGCACAACAATTTTTGGGGTCCAATTTCTTCTCTCACCCTTGGGAAAATAAAAAATTGGGGGTGAAAAGATAATTTTTGTGAAAAAATATGATTTTTTATTTTTACGGCTCTGCATTATAAACTTCTGTAAAGCACTTGTTGGGTCAAAGTGCTCACCACACATCTAGATAAGTTCCTTAGGGGGTCTACTTTCCAAAATGGTGTCACTTGTGGGGGGTTTCAATGTTTAGGCACATCAGGGGCTCTCCAAATGCAACATGGCGTCCCATCTCAATACCAGTCAATTTTGCATTGAAAAGTCAAATGGCGCTCCTTTGCTTCCAAGCTCTGCCATGCGCCCAAACTGTGGTTTACCCCCACATATGGGGTATCAGCGTACTCAGGAGAAATTGTACAACAACTTTTGGGGTCTATTTTCTCCTGTTACCCTTGGTAAAATAAAACAAATTGGAGCTGAAATAAATTTTGTGTGAAAAAAAGTTAAATGTTCATTTTTATTTAAACATTCCAAAAATTCCTGTGAAACACCTGAAGGGTTAATAAACTTCTTGAAAGTGGTTTTGAGTACCTTGAGGGGTGCAGTTTTTAGAATGGTGTCACACTTGGGTATTTTCTATCATATAGACCCGTCAAAATGACTTCAAATGAGATGTGGTCCCTAAAAAAAATAGTGTTGTAAAAATGAGAAATTGCTGGTCAACTTTTAACCCTTATAACTCCGTCACAAAAAAAAATTTTGGTTCCAAAATTGTGCTGATGTAAAGTAGACATGTGGGAAATGTTATTTATTAAGTATTTTGTGTGACATATGTCTGTGATTTAAGGGCATAAAAATTCAAAGTTGGAAAATTGCGAAATTTTCAAAATTTTCGCCAAATATTCGTTTTTTTCACAAATAAACGCAAGTTATATCGAAGAAATTTTACCACTAACATGAAGTACAATATGTCACGAGAAAACAATGTCAGAATCGCCAAGATCCGTTGAAGCGTTCCAGAGTTATAACCTCATAAAGGGACAGTGGTCAGAATTGTAAAAATTGGCCCGGTCATTAACGTGCAAACCACCCTCGGGGCTTAAGGGGTTAATGGGAAAACCCTTTTAAGTAATTTTATACTTTGTGTACTATAGTCATTTTATTAATGGGTATATAGAATAAATATATCACTGAAAGTTTATATTACCACTGATTCTATACATTTTCTGTTAATAACGACCAAGCTTATATTGAATAATATGGATTAGATTACTTAAGCCTTAATTCATTGAATTTTCTGATTTCTCTAAACTTTGATTAATAGACATCAGACATAATCATTACAGAAATAAAACATGAGATTATAAAGTAAGTAAAGTAAGCCCCATGATAAAATTATTTTCCTGAAAAAATCAAGACTAACAGATAAGGAACAGATAATTCACAATTAACACCTTTTAAAATAAAACCTTGATTGCGCACTGATTTACGGACTGCTAAGCATATTGTGAAGCAATTTTAAAGTGTTTCATTGCTACCATTATAAAATGGTGCGCAAGCGTTTTATCACAACAAGGTACATATGTCCTAAAGTAACTTTCTTTGCTTGATTTCCCAAGTGGAATTTTTATCTCTGTTCATGACAGCCTTTTTTCAGTGAATGATGCTTTTCAGTTAAGAGTACATGAGTACGTTTGCAAACTTACAATATACTTTCTCTTCAATTTTTTAAATACCGTAAATATAATTTCTACTCAAACAGCACAAATTCAATATATTAATTATAATGTTAATATTGCTGCAAATCTTAATACAAATTGTAATATGTTGATTTATTTATTTATCTAAAATCTAACCCCTTAGTGAAGGAGCTAATTTTGACCTCAAAGATAGAGATGACCTGATGAGACTCAAACTCAATAAATCACGTGGATTTAGCTGGGAAAGTCAATTCCCAGTGAATTTATTTTCTGTAAATTGACTATCCCTTATTATGGAGAGACCCCAAAGCACAATAAACATAAGATAGAGAAAATAAAACAAAAAAAAATAACTTGTAATCTCTTTGTCCACTCCCACAAAGATACAGTCTAAGATTCACTGGAATGTGTCGAAACATTTGAGAGTTCTTACCCCATAAAGTGACATGTCTCAGAATAAAAAAATGAGACTTTGTCATTAACCCCTTCCTACAATAGTGAATTGTAATATTGTCTTGGAAAGGGGTCCACCAGATACCAGTTATATTACATAGCAAGCATATATCTCTAACAGCTGCGGTTTAAACAGGTTTAGTGAATGTAGAAAGTAAAGTCTATATGGAATAACCATTACCTTCTGTTGATATGGAATAACCATTACCTTCTGTTGAAGCACCAACCGACTTAGAAATATACCAGACAAATGAAACTCTTGGTTATTATTAGAGGTTAAAGGGAACCTGTCACCTGAATTTGGTAGGTCCTTTCTTAGGTCATATGGGTGGTGTTTTTGGGTCTTTTATTGACCCCTTTCTTTCCCGCTGGTCGCGAAATTGACTTGATGTTGATTCGCTTTCCTCCCTAGTTAACGTGTGCGCAAAGCAATCTTGCTTTGCGCACACGCAGTATGCTTTGCCCAACTGTGGGCAAAGCCAAAAACCATTAGTGTGCATGCGCCAGCGCACTATGTCCTAGAACACAGCGAAATACTTCCGGAACATAGTGCGCCGGCGCATGCGCACTAAAGGTTTTTGGCTTTGCCCGCAGTTGGGCAAAGCATACTGTGCGTGCGCAAGGCAATATTGCTTTGCGCACGCGTTAACTAGGGAGGAAAGCGAATCAACGTCAAGTCAATTTCGCAACCAGCGTGCGGCCAGTGGGAAAGAAAGGGGTTAATAAAAGACCCGAAAACACTGCCCATATGACCCAAAAAAGGACCCGCCAAATTCAGGTGACAGGTTCCCTTTAACACCACAAGACTTATTTCTTCTTTTTACTCATAAAGGTGTTTTTTTTTATTTTTCTGTCCCCTTCTGATGTGTTTACTAAAGTTATTGTTTTCATTTTATTAACAGATCAATCAAATATATGCCCTGTATCAAGATCATGTTTATCTATTCAAAACTTGGCTATTTTTGTTCCTTTATTTCAGCTTGTACAGAAAAAAATGGACAATTTGTTGCACAATTTCTCTTGAATGCGGTCACACCCTATATGTGATCAAAAACTAATGTATGCACGCATGGAAGGGCTTGTAAAGTCAAGTGTTTTTTTTAATTTTTTTAATGCAAATTTTCCTGGGTTTGCATTTTGACATTATGTTGCATTTGCAGAGAACCTATTATGCCCAAATAGCAGAAATTCCTACAAGTGATCCAATTTTAAAAACTAGGCTCCTTAGGAGAACAAAGGTGCATTGAGTATTTTAAAGCTCACAGTTGCTTAAAAAAATCTTATCATAATTAAATGTGAAAATGAAAACTTTTTTTCCAGTATAATAATAATTTAACACCAAATCTGTAACTTTTACAAGGGTTAATAAAATAAAATGGACCCATAATTTGAGGCCATTTATTACAAATGCAGTGTGACCCTATAAGCAAAAAATGTAGAGTTTTTCTTCTAAAATATTACTTTAGCTTCAAAGTTTAATTTCAAACAAAAGGTGGTAGGGGAAATTGACATCACTGTTTGTTATGCAATTTTATCAAACATGGCAATATCCCATATGTGGTTTTACACTACTGTTAGATCACATGGCAGTGATCGGAAGGGAAATAGGGCTGTTTGGCTTTTGGAAGGCAAATTTTACCTATAAAGATTGTGGGTGCTATTAGTGATCCAATTTTGAAACCTCACTACTCAAGGAATTCGGAATTAATTTAGGAGTATAGCTAGCATTTTAAAGATACACATGTCTTGCTGAATTTTTGTAACATTACACCATGGAAGTATAATGTTAAAAATGATAAAAATCTATATTTTTAGTGTATTCATTATTTTTTTATTTAAACAAATGTATTGAGAGAGAATGGATAGAACAATTGGTTGTGTAATATCTTCTGAATACAGTGATAACCTATATTGAAATAATTGTTAACCGAAAACAATAGTTTATCTTATGTGACCAAATGTGATGAAATTATACATTGTAAGCTTAGTTGCAGAAGGATATCCTGCTGTGGTTTTAACATTTAGAGTATAAGCACACTATAGAGAACAAACAGTAATAGACTCATGTGTATTCATCCATGGAATGAGAGTGTGCTGAGGCCAGGAAATTGTCCACAGGAATCCTTGTGAGACTTCAATGTTTAGTGCATTCAGCTTCTCTTTTTACACTTTATAAGGTACCATTACTATTGTAAATAATAGCTCTTACATGTAATCTGCACTTTAGCTTAACTACTAAAATGCTGTTTTTTTAGAAACTGTGTATCAGGATGTGCATAGTTCTAATACTTAGGCAACAAAATGCAATATTATATTTGAAGGCAGGCTAAGCCTTTTATAGTGGTATTATATTAATGAAATGTCATACCAAAGTCTATAATGATAATAATAATAATAATTTAATCTAATTTAATCTAATTATCTAACTATCAGCAGCATCAGCACTATAGGATAAATCAAATCTAATTTGAACTGCAGTTTAGACATAATAAATATATGTTTAGATATGGTGTTTTTTTTTACTATATTCACCAATTAAATTTATCATTCCAAAAGATATTCAGGAATCAATTATTAACTGATAGGCATACAATTCCAAATGATTGAAAATCCTAGTGTATTTTTAGAGCCACAGAGAGCTCTAAAGTGATCTTAAGGATTTTCCAAATCGAGCGTGTATAGTGTTATTTCTTTAGACAATTAAGATGGATTTTTAAGGTTTTTCTCTCTCGGGACCATGAATGACAACTACACAGTTTATTGTCTTACTTTTTAGTAAAGAAAGGAGGATAAAATAATTTTAATTTTAGATACAATTAGCTGAATCTTTTACTATGTAATTCTTTTTGGATAAAATTATTATGGATTACACCTGATTTTTTTTTCTATTTTACCGTCTCTACTACTCTCTTCAAGGTAAACAGAATGGAGTATATTTTTATATAAAAATCTGAATCTACTACAAGGGTCACCCAGAAGTTTCAAGAGATTTTTTAGTAATCGTTAATAATAAAAAAAAATTGCTAGATTTGTTATCTTATTATTTTTGTTGGATAAAATAAAAGGAATTTCAATTCTGGAAGTGAGATTGCTAAATCTCTTGATAGAGAATTAATCAATTTAGTCTATGTTATTAGGTCATGTAGTCTTACATTTTAGCCAGAAGTTTAATGATGAACAGATTTATGTGTAAAACCCGCATGGATCCATAACCGACCTCAGGCCAGTGTTCATAGGAAATGTGCAATGACAGACATGGGGGTCTTCTGCAGACCTCTCCCTGTCAGGACAATCCATCGACGCCCTGTTATCATGTGACAAGTGCACCGATGGGCATGTCTTATGCACTTCTGTCTCGCATGGGTTAAATGCAGCTGTCAGAGATTGACAGCAACATTTAGCATGTTAATTGCAGCAGGTGAATCGCAGATTCACCCTTGGCTGTTAGAGGCACATGACAGCTCATCAGAGCAGCTCTCATGTGCAGTGAAAGATGCGGTCTCAGCGCTGCAGACAGCATCAAATGCAGGGAGATGACCTTTGATCTACCTTGGATGTATTCAAGGTCCTAAAGTGGCTAACTAATAAAGATTTGAAATACCAAAATATTATAAAGTTACCCAAAACTTATAAAATTAAGTTTGCTATGTGACTTTAAAATATACTATTATTATTATTATTATTATTATTATTATTATTATTATTATTAATAATAATAATAATAATAATAATAATATATTTTAAAGTTACAAAGGCAATTGTAATGTTATAATTTTGGGGTAATTTTATCATTTTTAAGACTTCTGACTTTTATTGTTAATAATAAAGATAATAACATTATTATTATTATTATTATTATTAATAATAATAATAATAATATATTTTAAAGATGCAAAAGCAATTGTAATTGTTCAATTTTGTGGTAATTTTATAATATTTAGCATTTCGAACTTTTATCAGCTGCATATTTTGTGCCATTTTATAATATTATTATTTTATTATTGTCAGTAGTGATAATAATAATAGCATTCTCATACGTATATCACGTTAAGGTGTAAAAATAACAATCATAAAATAAAAGTTTTCACATTATTGCTGTTTTAAGAAGTATTATTCTAAAAAATTAAATTATTATTTTACTAGCTGAAGAGCCCAGCATTGTCTGGGCATAGTAACTAACTGTGGTTAGTTATAGCAAATTATAATGATTATATTGCACATAAAAGCATTTCACATCATATATTCAACACTACAGATTTGCAACACAAATTAACTAAATGATTACCCAAGTATTGACAGTATTTTATTTTCAACTTATTCAAAAGCCTTTTGATAAACAACTTTTTTTTCCTTCCGGTGCGAAGATGAACAGATTTTTGGCAGTTCCAACTCTTGAACAGTCCACGTAAAGTTGACCATGATAAAAGCATGGAGATTGCAAATCGATCCCTACTACTTCCAAGGACTGTCCCTGAGCTTTGTTAATGAACATTGCAAATGCCTGGAGGCATTTAAAATCAAAAGGCAAATCAGATGGAATGAGTGGAATTCTTGGAATGAAAAGGTCCTCACCTTTGGCACCGCCTGTTGCTGAGCCATGTATCTAATCCTGTCCTGTGTGGTACTGTCTGCTGAGCCGTGTATCTAATCCTCTCCTGTGTGATACAGTCTGATGAGCTGTGTATCTAATCCTATCCTGTCAGATACTGGGTGGTGTATCTAATCCTATCCTATGTGATACTGTCTGCTGATCCATGTATCTAATCTTATCTTGTGTGATACTGGGCTCCCCCTGCAATCTGTGGCAGAGGGTGGTCTGTGTTAGCAAGGTAATAAATTATGTTATGTCCAGCTTTACAGAAGGATGGTGTTATCACCATAGAAATGATAACAATAATAGGCCTCAGTTACCACAATTATCTACAAGGAAAACTGTTGCTCATAGCAACTAATCACAGCTCAGCTTCTTGAAAGATGCTTAGTGATTGGTTGTCAATACATTACACACACACACATACATACACTCATTTTTATATATATAGATTTTCCATACTTTTCATTGCAATTTTTCAAAAAAAATTATGTTTGCTAAAAGTTGGGCTTTCAAAAATAATTTAAATGCAAATAAAAGGCAATGCAATGTTAGGGTTTGCAGAACGCACCGAATATATTTATTGATGGGATTGGTGCGTTCGCAACCCGGGATCCACCGTGCAGGAAAGAACCTGCTGCTAAGTGAATGGCGGCACAATATGGCGGTATGAACCAGCTCTGTTAGCTTCACAGAGCGGCCGAGAAAGCAAAGCACTGTGCCCTGTTAGACTCTCACAGAAGCACAGGCTAACTACCCAGATAAGAGCAGTCAGTGGTCATGCATGCACACAACACTCCTCGCTGGAGGTGCCAGCATTCTAGGGGCTTATTTCAGCCAGGTCCCAGAATACACTCAAACACAATCTCCTCACCGGAGGTGCCAGCATTCTAGGGGCTTATTTCAGCCGGGTCCCTGAACACATTCAAACACATGACCACAGCGGTGCAAAGCACATAACTTTGGAAGATACTAGAGCATGGCCGTGCGGCCATGCGAGCCTTAAATAGCTGCAGCACGTACAGGACCTTCCAAAAAGGACCAATGAGAGACTGCTACAGAGCCTGCACACCTACAGGACCTTCCTAGAAGGACCAATAGATTTGGCTGCAGTACCTGAGCATGTGACCCTTGATCTCCACTGAGAGATCTTGCCCTGGGTATGCTCAGTATGTGCAAAGAAGGACTTAGTCCCAGAAAAGCCTGCTCACCGCAGATCAGTGCAGGGTACAATAGCAGAGCCTGGAGAGGCAGCAGTAACCCTTTGCACAGAATCAGTCTCAGTGAGACGCTGGGACCGACGTCTCCGCTGAACAGGCTCCACTGCAGCCGATGGAGAATAGGAGACCGCAGCAGACACGGATCGAGATTCCCCCTGTGCAGCAGAGGAAACTCGACTTTTAACACGCAATGCAGATAAAAGGCAACGCACAGGCACACCATATGCAATTTGACAAACTCTATTAATGTGTTTGACAATACATTTTTGAAACGTTAAAAAATATGGACACCATTTAATTTAATTTCCATGGCTAGGTTAACAGTTAGAAAGATTTGCTTTTATTTAAGCTAGATCATAAAAATGGTAGTTTAGTGATTAGCTGTGTTGCCTTGAAGCCATTTGTATGCTCTTCCACTGCATGGGTTTCTTTTGGGCATTTAGGTTTTATATATCTCAAAAATATAGTGATAGTTTAATTGGACTCCCATAAAATTTACCCTAGTATGAAATAGGGAATTTTGAATAAAAGCTTTATTGAAGACGCAGACTTACTAGTGATTAGAGATGAGCAAACATCATGGGTGTCATGATTCCCCAATGGCATGGGAACTGTTGTGAATTTGGATTCTGGGCTCCCCCGGTGGCCGCTTGTGGAATTGGACTTGTCATCCTCTTTCCTGTTTCACCTGGTTCCATCAGTAGTGGGTGTCGCTATTTAAGCTCATTTCTCTGGTGGTTTCTTGCCGGTCAACAATGTTATCTGATGCCTCTCAGTGCTTGTTCCTGCTTCTGACAACTACTAGATAAGTTGGACTTTTGTCCATGTTTCGTTTGCCTATTTGTTCCAGTTCACAGCTGAAGTTTTGTTACTGTGTCTGGAAAGCTCTCGTTGATCAGGGATTGCTACTCTGGTGTTATGAGTTAATGCCAGAGTTTAAGGTAATCTCTGGATGGTGTTTTGTTAGTGTTTTTCTGCTGACCATGAAAGTATACTATCTGTCTTCTGCTATCTAGTAAGCGGACCTCAAATTTGCTAAGACTATTTTCCTGCTGCGTTTGTTGTTTCATCTGTACTCACCGTCATTATATGTGGGGGGCTACTGTCTGCTTTTGAAATATTTCTCTAGAGGTGAGCCAGGTCTTATATTTCCCTCTGCTAGCTATTTAGGTCTTAGGCCAGAGCTGGGCATCTAGCAATAAATAGGAAATGCTACCTGGCTATTTCTAGTTGCGCGGCAGGCTTAGTTCATGGTCAGTATAGTTCCATCTTCCGAGAGCTTGTCCCTCTATAGGCTTGCTATGATCTCTGCTTGCAGAGATCATGACAGTTTGACCGGCCAATAAAGTGTTAAAGACCCAGGTTGAGAAAGGAGAGTTATAAGAAGTCTGCTGGAATTTTTTTTTTTTTTTTTTTTTCTTTTCCCTCCAGTTTGCCTTGCTGCAGTCTTTTTTCTCTCTCTCCTCCTCATCTCTGTATGGCTCTGTGTGCACCTGACAATAATGGATCTTCAGAGTGTAACTGCGGGTTTGAATAATCTCATCACGAAAGTACAAAATTTACAAGATTTTGTGGTACATGCTCCAGTATCTGAGCCGAGAATTCCTTTGCCGGAGTTCTTCACAGGGAATAGAGCTAGCTTCCAGAATTTCCGAAATAATTGTAAGCTTTATTTGTCCCTGAAGTCTCGTTCAGCTGGAGACCCTGCTCAGCAGGTTAGGATTGTGATTTCCTTGCTCAGGGGTGACCCTCAAGATTGGGCCTTCTCATTGCCAGCAGGGGATCCTGCGTTGCGCGATGTGGATGCGTTTTTTCTGGCCTTGGGCTTGCTTTATGAGGAACCTCATTTGGAACTTCAGGCAGAAAAAACTTTGATGGCACTATCTCAGGGGCAAGACGAAGCTGAGGTTTACTGCCAAAAATTCCGTAAATGGTCTGTGCTTACTCAGTGGAATGAGTGCGCCTTGGCGGCAACTTTCAGAGAAGGTCTCTCTGATGCCGTTAAGGATGTTATGGTGGGGTTCCCTGTGCCTGCAGGTCTGAATGAGTCCATGACAATGGCTATTCAGATTGATAGGCGTCTGCGGGAGCGCAAACCGGTGCACCATCTGGCGGTGTCTATGGAAAAGACGCCAGAAAGTATGCAGTGTGATAGAATTCTGTCCAGGAGCGAGCGACAGAATTTTAGACGGAAGAATGGATTGTGCTTCTATTGTGGGGATTCTACTCATGTTATATCAGCATGCTCTAGGCGTACAAAGAAGCTTGATAAGTCTGTTTCCATTGGCACCATTCAGTCTAAATTTATTTTGTCTGTAACCCTGATTTGCTCTTTGTCATCCATTGCCACGGACGCCTATGTTGACTCTGGCGCCGCTCTGAGTCTTATGGATTGGTCCTTTGCCAATCGTTGTGGTTTTGATTTAGAGCCTTTGGAGACTCTTATTCCTCTGAAGGGGATTGACTCCACCCCATTGGCTAATAATAAACCACAATACTGGACACAAGTAACCATGCGTATCAATCCGGATCACCAGGAGATTATTCGTTTCCTGGTGCTGTATAATTTACATGACGATTTGGTACTGGGATTGCCATGGTTGCAGTCTCACAATCCAGTCTTGGACTGGAGAGCAATGTCTGTGTTGAGCTGGGGATGTAAGGGTATTCATGGGGACTTACCTTTGGTTTCTATTTCGTCGTCCATTCCCTCTGAAGTCCCTGAGTTCCTCTCAGATTATCAAGACGTCTTTGACGAACCCAAGCTTGGGTCGTTACCTCCGCACCGTGAGTGCGATTGTGCCATAGATTTGATACCGGGTTGCAAATATCCAAAGGGTCGTTTGTTTAATTTGTCCGTGCCGGAACATGCTGCTATGCGGGAATATATAAAGGAGTCTTTGGAAAAGGGACATATTCGTCCATCTTCTTCTCCCTTGGGAGCTGGGTTTTTCTTTGTCTCAAAAAAGGACGGCTCTTTGAGACCATGTATTGATTATCGGCTTCTGAATAAGATCACTGTTAAGTACCAATACCCATTGCCATTGCTTACTGATTTGTTTGCTCGTATAGAGGGTGCTAAGTGGTTCTCTAAAATTGATCTTCGTGGGGCGTATAATTTGGTGCGGATCAGGCAGGGGGATGAGTGGAAGACCGCATTTAATACGCCCGAGGGCCACTTTGAGTATTTGGTCATGCCTTTTGGTCTTTCTAATGCCCCTTCAGTTTTCCAGTCTTTTATGCATGATATTTTCCGCGATTTTCTGGATAAATTTATGATAATATATCTGGATGATATTCTGATTTTTTCTGATGACTGGGACTCTCATGTCCAGCAGGTCAGGAGAGTTTTTCAGGTTCTGCGGTCTAATTCTTTATGTGTGAAGGGGTCTAAGTGCGTTTTTGGGGTCCAGAAAATTTCCTTTTTGGGGTATATTTTTTCTCCCTCTTCCATTGAGATGGATCCCGTCAAGGTGCAAGCTATTTGTGACTGGACTCAGCCCTCCTCTCTTAAGGGTCTTCAGAGATTTTTGGGCTTTGCCAACTTTTACCGCCGATTTATTGCTGGTTTTTCGGATGTCGTTAAACCACTGACTGATTTGACCAGACATGGCGCTGATGTTGCTAATTGGTCCCCTCATGCTGTAGAGGCCTTTCAGGAGCTTAAGCACCGTTTTGCCTCTGCCCCTGTGTTACGTCAGCCTGATGTGAATCTGCCTTTTCAGGTTGAGGTTGACGCTTCGGAGATCGGAGCTGGGGCAGTGTTGTCGCAGAAAGGTTCCGACTGCTCCGTCATTAGACCTTGTGCCTTCTTTTCTCGCAAATTTTCGCCCGCAGAGCGGAATTATGATGTTGGGAATAGGGAGCTTTTGGCCATGAAGTGGGCGTTTGAGGAGTGGCGCCATTGGCTAGAGGGGGCTAAGCATCAGGTGGTGGTATTGACTGACCACAAAAATTTGATTTATCTTGAGACTGCCAGGCGCCTGAATCCTAGACAGGCGCGCTGGTCTTTATTTTTTTCTCGCTTTAATTTTGTGGTGTCATACCTACCGGGTTCTAAGAATGTTAAGGCAGATGCCCTTTCTAGGAGTTTTGACCCGGACTCTCCTGGTAATACTGAACCCACAGGTATCCTTAGGGAGGGAGTAATTTTGTCGGCCGTTTCTCCTGATCTGCGGCGGTCCTTGCAAGAGTTTCAGGCGGATAGACCGGATCGTTGTCCGCCTGATAGACTGTTTGTTCCGGATGATTGGACCAGTAGAGTCATCTCTGAGGTACATTCTTCTGCATTGGTAGGTCATCCCGGAATTTTTGGTACCAGGGATTTGGTGGCAAGATCCTTCTGGTGGCCTTCCCTGTCACGAGATGTGCGAGTCTTTGTGCAGTCATGTGACATTTGTGCTCGGGCCAAGTCTTGTAGTTCTCGGGCTAGCGGACTGCTGTTGCCCTTGCCTATTCCTAAGAGGCCTTGGACACACATCTCGATGGATTTTATTTCAGATCTGCCTGTTTCCCAGAAGATGTCTGTCATCTGGGTGGTCTGTGACCGTTTCTCTAAAATGGTCCATTTGGTTCCTCTGCCCAAGTTGCCTTCTTCTTCTGAGTTGGTTCCTCTGTTTTTTCAGAATGTTGTCCGATTGCACGGTATTCCTGAGAATATTGTTTCTGACAGAGGTACCCAATTTGTGTCTAGATTTTGGCGGGCATTCTGTGCTAGGATGGGCATAGATTTGTCTTTTTCATCTGCTTTTCACCCTCAGACTAATGGCCAGACCGAGCGGACTAATCAGACCCTGGAGACATATCTGAGGTGTTTTGTCTCTGCTGACCAGGATGATTGGGTTGCTTTTTTGCCATTGGCAGAGTTCGCCCTCAATAATCGGGCCAGCTCTTCCACCTTGGTGTCCCCGTTTTTCTGTAATTCGGGGTTTCACCCTCGATTTTCCTCCGGTCAGGTGGAATCCTCGGATTGTCCTGGAGTGGATGCGGTGGTGGAGAGATTGCATCACATCTGGGGGCAGGTTATGGACAATTTGAAGTTGTCCCAGGAGAAGACTCAGCGTTTTGCCAACCGTCATCGTCGTGTTGGTTCTCGGCTTTGTGTTGGAGATTTGGTCTGGTTGTCTTCTCGTTTTGTCCCTATGAGGGTCTCTTCTCCTAAGTTTAAACCTCGGTTCATCGGCCCTTATAGAATATTGGAGATTCTTAATCCTGTTTCTTTCCGTTTGGACCTCCCTGCGTCCTTTTCCATTCATAACGTTTTTCATCGGTCGTTATTGCGCAGGTATGAGGTGCCTGTTGTACCTTCAGTTGAGCCTCCTGCTCCGGTGTTGGTTGAGGGTGAGTTGGAGTACGTTGTGGAGAAAATTTTGGACTCTCGTGTTTCCAGACGGAGACTCCAGTATCTGGTCAACTGGAAGGGTTACGGCCAGGAGGATAATTCTTGGGTCAATGCATCTGATGTTCATGCTTCTGATCTTGTTCGTGCCTTCCATAGGGCTCATCCTGGTCGCCCTGGTGGATCTGGTGAGGGTTCGGTGCCCCCTCCTTGAGGGGGGGGTACTGTTGTGAATTTGGATTCTGGGCTCCCCCGGTGGCCGCTTGTGGAATTGGACTTGTCATCCTCTTTCCTGTTTCACCTGGTTCCATCAGTAGTGGGTGTCGCTATTTAAGCTCATTTCTCTGGTGGTTTCTTGCCGGTCAACAATGTTATCTGATGCCTCTCAGTGCTTGTTCCTGCTTCTGACAACTACTAGATAAGTTGGACTTTTGTCCATGTTTCGTTTGCCTATTTGTTCCAGTTCACAGCTGAAGTTTTGTTACTGTGTCTGGAAAGCTCTCGTTGATCAGGGATTGCTACTCTGGTGTTATGAGTTAATGCCAGAGTTTAAGGTAATCTCTGGATGGTGTTTTGTTAGTGTTTTTCTGCTGACCATGAAAGTATACTATCTGTCTTCTGCTATCTAGTAAGCGGACCTCAAATTTGCTAAGACTATTTTCCTGCTGCGTTTGTTGTTTCATCTGTACTCACCGTCATTATATGTGGGGGGCTACTGTCTGCTTTTGAAATATTTCTCTAGAGGTGAGCCAGGTCTTATATTTCCCTCTGCTAGCTATTTAGGTCTTAGGCCAGAGCTGGGCATCTAGCAATAAATAGGAAATGCTACCTGGCTATTTCTAGTTGCGCGGCAGGCTTAGTTCATGGTCAGTATAGTTCCATCTTCCGAGAGCTTGTCCCTCTATAGGCTTGCTATGATCTCTGCTTGCAGAGATCATGACAGGGAACATCAGAAACACAAAATAACAGACTAGCCCTCGGGTGATGGAAACTCAAGCTGACCGTGACCTAAATCTACCACACAACTAACAGTAGCCAGGAAGCATTCCTACGGCTGCCTAGATGCCATGCGCCAGCCGGAGAACTAACTACGCCTGGAAGAGGAAGGAACAGACCTGGCTTACCTCTAGTGAAATTCCCCAAAGATGATAGTAGCCCCCACATATATTAACGGTGAGTTCAGAGGAAATGACATAAACAGTATGAAGGTAGATTTAGCAAAGCGAGGTCCACTTACTAGATAGAGGAAGGATACAAAAGAGGACTTCACGGTCAGCTGAAAAACCCTTTCAAAAACCCCCTCCTGAAATTACTTTAAGACTCCTGTGTCAACTCATGACACAGGAGTGGCAATTTCAGTCCACAAGAGCTTCCAGTAACAGGAAATGACAAACTGTAAACTGGACAAAAAATACAAAACAAAAAGGACAAGAGTCCACTTAGCTGATAAGCAGACTGGTAGCAGGAACATGCAACTGAAAGACTCAGGTTACAATGATGACCGGCAAGGAAGTGACTGGAGAGCAAGGCTAAATAGGGAACTCCCAAAACTGATGGAAGCAGGTGAGCTGAGGCAGAAAAGAACACACAAGTCTCCAGTACCACCAGCCACCACTAGGGGAGCCCAAAAAGCGGATCACAACAGTACCCCCCCTTAAGGAGGGGGCACCGAACCCTCACAAGAACCGCCAGGGCGCCCTGGATGAGCCCTATGAAAGGCACGAACCAAATCCGAGGCATGAACATCAGAGGCAGTTACCCAAGAATTATCTTCCTGACCATAGCCCTTCCATTTAACCAGATACTGGAGTCTCCGCCTGGAAATACGGGAGTCCAAGATCTTCTCTATAACGTACTCCAATTCACCCTCAACCAGCACAGGAGCAGGAGGCTCAGCAGAAGGAACCACCGGCACCTCGTATCTCCGCAACAACGACCGATGGAACACATTATGGATAGCGAAAGATGCCGGGAGGTCCAAACGAAAGGAAACAGGGTTAATAATCTCCAAAATCCTATAGGGACCGATGAACCGAGGCTTAAATTTAGGAGAAGAAACCCTCATAGGGACAAAACGGGAAGACAACTGTCATGAATCCCCAATGGCTAGGGATAGCACAGGATAAGCAAAGTATAATAAATATCGGACGAGCTCTAGGGTGATGGAACCTGGGCTGACCGCTGCCCTACGCCTGACAAACGCAACTAGAGATAGCCAGGGAGCGTGCCTACGTTGGTTCTAGACGCCACGCACCAGCCTAAGAGCTAACTAGTACTGCAGAGAAAACAAAGACCTCACTTGCCTCCAGAGGAATTAACCCCAAAGATATAGTTGGCCCCCACATGTATTGACGGTGAAATGAGAGGAAGGCACATACATAGAGATGATGTATATAGCTTTAGCAAATAGAGGCCCGCTGAAAACTAGAAAGCAGAATGACACAAAAGGGGACTGAGCGGTCAGCAAAAAACCCTAATCAAAAAAACCATCCTGAGATTACAAGAACCCATGTGCCAACTCATGGCACATGGGGAGAACCTCAGTCCACTAGAGCAACCAGCTAACAAAGAGACATTCTAAGCAAGCTGGACAAAAAACCAAACAACTGAAAATCAGCACTTAGCTTATCCTGAAAGATCTGGAAGCAGGTAGGCAGGAACCAAACAGAGCACATCTGAACACATTGATAGCCGGCAAGGGAAATGACAGAGAGGCCAGGTAAAATAGGAAACACCCAGCCTCTGATGGACAGATGGAAACCAAAGGCCGCAACCCACCAAAGTCACCCAGTACCAGCAGTAACCACCAGAGGGAGCCCGCAAACAGAATCCACAACAGTACCCCCCCTTGAGGAGGGGTCACCGAACCCTCACGAGAACCCCCAGGGCGATCAGGGTGAGCTCTATGGAAGGCGCGGACCAAATCAGTCGCATGAACATCGGAGGCGACCACCCAGGAATTGTCCTCCTGACCATAACCCTTCCACTTAACCAAATACTGGAGTTTGCGTCTGGAAACACGAGAATCCAAGATCTTTTCAACAACATACTCCAATTCTCCCTCCACCAGCACCGGAGCAGGAGGCTCGACTGAAGGAACAACAGGCACCTCATACCTCCGCAACAACGACCGATGGAACACATTATGAATAGCGAACGATGCTGGGAGATCCAAACGGAAAGATACAGGGTTAAGAATCTCCAAGATCCTATAAGGACCGATGAACCGAGGCTTGAACTTAGGAGAAGAGACCTTCATAGGGACAAAACGAGAAGACAACCACACCAAGTCCCCAACAAGAAGTCGGGGACCCACGCGGCGACGGCGATTAGCAAACTGCTGAGTCTTCTCCTGAGATAACTTCAAATTGTCCACCACCTGATTCCAAATATGATGTAGCCTGTCCACCACCACGTCCACTCCAGGACAATCCGAAGACTCCACCTGACCAGAGGAAAAACGAGGATGAAACCCCGAATTACAAAAAAAAGGAGAGACCAACGTGGCCGAACTAGCCCGATTATTAAGAGCAAATTCGGCCAGTGGCAAAAAAGCAACCCAGTCATCCTGATCAGCAGAAACAAAACACCTCAAATAAGTTTCCAAGGTCTGATTAGTTCGCTCCGTCTGGCCATTCGTCTGAGGATGGAATGCAGACGAGAAAGACAAATCAATTCCCATCTTGGCACAAAACGTCCGCCAAAATCTAGACACAAACTGGGATCCCCTGTCAGAAACGATATTCTCCGGAATCCCATGCAAACGAACCACGTTCTGAAAAAACAAAGGAACCAACTCAGAGGAGGAGGGCAACTTAGGCAAGGGCACCAAATGAACCATCTTAGAAAAGCGGTCACACACAACCCAGATAACGGACATTTTCTGTGAAACCGGGAGATCAGAAATAAAATCCATGGAAATGTGCGTCCAAGGCCTCTTCCGGATGGGCAAGGATAACAACAACCCACTAGCCCGTGAACAGCAAGGCTTAGCTCGAGCACACACTTCACAAGACTGCACAAAGGTACGCACATCCCTAGACAAGGAAGGCCACCAAAAAGACCTGGCCACCAAGTCTCTTGTACCAAATATTCCAGGATGACCAGCCAACACAGAAGAATGGACCTCGGAGATGACTCTACTGGTCCAATCATCCGGAACAAACAGTCTTTCTGGTGGACATCGATCCGGTTTATCCACCTGAAACTCCTGCAATGCGCGTCGCAAGTCTGGGGATACGGCGGACAATATTACCCCATCCCTAAGGATACCAGCAGGCCCAGTGTCTCCAGGAGAGTCAGGCACAAAACTCCTGGAAAGAGCATCTGCCTTCACATTCTTTGAACCTGGCAGGTATGAAACCACGAAATTGAAACGAGAAAAAAATAACGACCAACGAGCCTGTCTAGGATTCAAACGCCTGGCAGACTCAAGGTAAATGAGATTCTTGTGATCAGTCAAGACCACCACGCGATGTTTAGCACCCTCAAGCCAATGACGCCACTCCTCAAATGCCCACTTCATGGCCAAAAGCTCCCGATTACCCACATCATAATTGCGCTCGGCGGGCGAGAATTTTCTAGAGAAGAAAGCACATGGCTTCATCACCGAGCCATTAGAACTTCTCTGTGACAAAACCGCCCCCGCTCCAATCTCGGAAGCATCAACCTCCACCTGGAAAGGAAGTGAAACATCTGGTTGACACAACACAGGAGCAGAAGAAAACCGGCGCTTAAGTTCCCGAAAGGCCTCCACGGCCGCAGGAGACCAATCAGCAACATCAGCACCCTTTTTAGTCAAATCAGTCAAAGGTTTAACAATACTGGAAAAATTAGCAATGAACCGACGATAAAAATTAGCAAACCCCAAGAACTTCTGAAGGCTCTTAACAGATGTAGGTTGTGTCCAGTCACAAATAGCCTGAACCTTAACGGGATCCATCTCAATAGTAGAAGGAGAAAAAATGTACCCCAAAAAAGAAATCTTCTGGACTCCGAAGAGACACTTTGAGCCCTTCACAAACAGAGAATTGGCCCGCAAAACCTGAAACACCTTCCTGACCTGTAGAACATGAGACTCCCAGTCATCAGAAAACACCAAAATATCATCCAAATACACAATCATAAACTTATCCAGATATTCACGGAAAATATTGTGCATAAAGGACTGAAAGACTGACGGAGCATTGGAGAGTCCAAAAGGCATTACCAAATACTCAAAATGGCTCTCAGGCGTATTAAATGCGGTTTTCCACTCATCACCCTGTTTTATCCGCACCAGATTATACGCACCACGAAGATCTATTTTAGTGAACCACCTAGCCCCCTTAATGCGAGCAAACAAATCAGTAAACAATGGCAATGGATACTGGTATTTGACTGTAATCTTATTCAGAAGGCGATAATCTATACAAGGCCTCAGGGAACCATCTTATTTTGCCACGAAAAAAAAAACCTGCTCCCAGAGGGGACGAAGATGGACGAATATGTCCCTTTTCCAAGGACTCCTTAATATAATTCCGCATAGCAGTATGCTCTGGCAGTGACAGATTAAATAAACGACCCTTAGGGAACTTACTGCCAGGAATCAATTCTATAGCACAGTCACACTCTCTATGGGGAGGGAGCGAATTGAGCTTAGGCTCCTCGAAAACATCCCTATAATCCGACAAAAACGCAGGGATCTCCGAAGGAGTAGATGAAGCTATAGAAATCGGAGGTGCATCATCATGAACCCCGTGACATCCCCAGCTTAGCACAGACATTGTTTTCCAGTCCAGGACAGGATTATGAGTTTGTAACCATGGCAGACCAAGCACTAGTACATCATGTAAATTATACAGTACAAGGAAGCGAATCACCTCCTGATGAACGGGAGTCATGCGCATGGTCACTTGTGTCCAATACTGCGGTTTATTCATAGCCAATGGTGTAGAATCAATTCCTTTCAGAGGAATAGGAACTTCCAGAGGCTCTAGACTAAAACCGCAGCGTTTAGCAAATGACCAATCCATAAGACTCAGGGCAGCGCCTGAATCCACATAGGCATCGACGGAAATGGAAGACAGTGAAAAAATCAGAGTCACAGACAAAATGAACTTAGACTGCAGAGTACCAATGGCAAAAGATTTATCAACCCTTTTTGTGCGTTTAGAGCATGCTGATATAACATGAGCTGAATCACCACAATAAAAACACAAACCATTTTTCCGCCTATAATTTTGCCGTTCACTTCTGGACTGAATTCTATCACATTGCATAGTCTCAGGTGCCTGTTCAGAAGACACCGCCAACTGGTGCATGGGTTTGCGCTCCCGTAAACGCCGATCAATCTGAATGGCCATAGCCATAGACTCATTCAGACCTGTAGGTGCAGGGAACCCCACCATAATATCCTTAATGGCCTCAGAAAGACCATTTCTGAAGTTTGCAGCCAGGGCGCACTCATTCCACTGAGTAAGCACCGACCATTTCCGAAATTTCTGACAATATATTTCCGCTTCATCATGCCCCTGAGAGAGGGCCAATAAAGCCTTTTCAGCCTGAATCTCTAGGTTAGGTTCCTCATAGAGCAATCCCAATGCCAGAAAAAACGCATCCACACTGAGCAATGCAGGATCCCCTGGTGCCAATGCAAATGCCCAATTCTGAGGGTCGCCCCGTAGGAACGATATAACAATCTTGACCTGTTGAGCAGGGTCTCCAGAGGAGCGAGATTTCAAAGAGAGAAACAATTTACAATTGTTCCTGAAATTCAGGAAGGTAGATCTATCTCCAGAAAAAAACTCTGGAATAGGAATTCTAGGTTCAGACATGGGAGTGTGAACAACGAAATCCTGTATGTTTTGAACCTTTGCCGCGAGATTACTCAGGCTGGAAGCCAAACTTTGGACATCCATGATAAACAGCTAAGATCAGAGCCATTCAAGGGTTAAGAGGAGGTAAGAAGCAGCTAGACAGCAATTAAGGGCTAGGCAGCAAAACTCTGAAGGAAAAAAAAAAAAAAATTTTCCTTGAACACTTCTTTTCCTCCTGCTTCAGCCCAAACAATTAACACTTTGTGGGCCGGCTATACTGTCATGAATCCCCAATGGCTAGGGATAGCACAGGATAAGCAAAGTATAATAAATATCGGACGAGCTCTAGGGTGATGGAACCTGGGCTGACCGCTGCCCTACGCCTGACAAACGCAACTAGAGATAGCCAGGGAGCGTGCCTACGTTGGTTCTAGACGCCACGCACCAGCCTAAGAGCTAACTAGTACTGCAGAGAAAACAAAGACCTCACTTGCCTCCAGAGGAATTAACCCCAAAGATAAAGTTGGCCCCCACATGTATTGACGGTGAAATGAGAGGAAGGCACATACATAGAGATGATGTATATAGCTTTAGCAAATAGAGGCCCGCTGAAAACTAGAAAGCAGAATGACACAAAAGGGGACTGAGCGGTCAGCAAAAAACCCTAATCAAAAAAACCATCCTGAGATTACAAGAACCCATGTGCCAACTCATGGCACATGGGGAGAACCTCAGTCCACTAGAGCAACCAGCTAACAAAGAGACATTCTAAGCAAGCTGGACAAAAAACCAAACAACTGAAAATCAGCACTTAGCTTATCCTGAAAGATCTGGAAGCAGGTAGGCAGGAACCAAACAGAGCACATCTGAACACATTGATAGCCGGCAAGGGAAATGACAGAGAGGCCAGGTAAAATAGGAAACACCCAGCCTCTGATGGACAGATGGAAACCAAAGGCCGCAACCCACCAAAGTCACCCAGTACCAGCAGTAACCACCAGAGGGAGCCCGCAAACAGAATCCACAACAGACAACCACACCAAGTCCCCAACACGAAGGCGAGGACCAACCCGACGCTGGCGGTTAGCAAACCGCTGAGTCCTCTCCTGGGACAAATTCAAATTGTCCACCACTTGTTCCCAAATCCGATACAACCGATCCACCACAGCATCTACTCTAGGACAATCCGAAGACTCCGCCTGACCAGAAGAAAAACGGGGATGAAACCCCGAATTGCAAAAGAAAGGGGAAACCAAAGTGGCCGAACTAGCCCCGATTATTAAGAGCAAACTCCGCCAACGGCAAAAAGGCAACCCAATCATCCTGATCTGCAGACACAAAACACCTCAAATACGTCTCCAGTCTGATTAGTTCGCTCCGTCTGGCCATTAGTCTGAGGATGGAAGGCAGACGAAAAAGACAAATCAATGCCCAACCTGGCACAGAATGCCCGCCAAAATCTAGAAACGAACTGGGTACCCCTATCAGAAACGATATTTTCAGGAATACCATGCAAGCGAACCACATTTTGAAAAAACAAAGGAACCAACTCAGACGAGGAAGGCAACTTCGGCAATGGCACCAAATGAACCATCTTAGAAAAACGGTCACACACCACCCAGATAACAGACATCCTCTGAGAGACAGGAAGATCAGAAATAAAGTCCATCGAGATGTGCGTCCAAGGCCTCTTCGGAATAGGCAAGGGCAACAACAACCCGCTAGCCCTAGAACAACAAGGCTTGGCCCGAGCACACACATCACAAGACTGCACAAAAACACGCACATCTCGAGACAGAGATGGCCACCAGAAGGATCTAGCCACCAAATCCCTGGTACCAAAAATTCCAGGATGACCCGCCAGCGTAGAAGAATGAACCTCCGAGATGACTCTACTGGTCCAATCATCAGGAACAAACAGTCTACCAGGTGGACAGCGATCAGGTCTATCAGCCTGAAACTCTTGCAAAGCACGTCGCAGATCTGGGGAAATAGCGGATAATATCACCCCATCCTTAAGGATACCTGTAGGTTCCGAATCACCAGGGGAATCAGGCTCAAAACTCCTAGAAAGGGCATCTGCCTTCACATTCTTAGAACCTGGTAGATATGAGACCACAAAATTAAACCGAGAGAAAAACAACGACCAGCGCGCATGTCTAGGATTCAGGCGCCTGGCAGACTCAAGATAAATCAGATTCTTGTGATCAGTCAAAACCACCACCTGATGTCTAGCACCCTCAAGCCAATGATGCCACTCCTCAAATGCCCACTTCATGGCCAAAAGTTCCCGATTACCGACATCATAATTTCTTTCGGCGGCAGAAAATTTTCGAGAAAAGAACGCACAAGGTCTCATCACTGAGCAATCGGAACTTTTCTGCGACAAAACCGCCCTCGCTCCGATCTCGGAAGCATCGACCTCAACCTGAAAGGGGAGAGAGACATCAGGCTGGCGCAACACAGGGGCAGACGAAAAGCGGCGCTTAAGTTCCCGAAAGGCCTCCACAGCGGCAGAGGACCAATTGGCAACATCAGCACCCTTCTTAGTCAAATCCGTAAGAGGCTTAGCAACACCAGAAAAACCAGTTATAAATCGACGATAAAAATTAGCAAAGCCCAAGAACTTCTGAAGACCCTTTAGAGAAGTAGGCTGCGTCCAGTCACAAATAGCCCGAACCTTGACAGGGTCCATCTCAACAGAAGAAGGGGAAAAAATGTACCCCAAAAAGGAAATCTTTTGAACCCCAAAAACACACTTAGAACCCTTTACACACAGAGAATTCTCCCGCAAGACCTGAAAAACCCTCCTGACCTGCTGAACATGAGACTCCCAGTCCTCAGAAAAAATCAAAATATCGTCCAAATACACAATCATAAATTTATCCAGATAATCACGGAAAATATCATGCATAAAGGACTGAAAAACTGAAGGTGCATTAGAAAGGCCGAAAGGCATTACTAAATACTCAAAGTGGCCCTCAGGCGTATTAAATGCGGTTTTCCACTCATCCCCTTGCTTAATTCGCACCAAATTATACGCCCCATGGAGATCAATCTTGGAGAACCACTTAGCCCCCCTTATGCGAGCAAACAAATCAGTAAGCAGCGGCAACGGATACTGATATTTGACAGTAATTTTATTCAGGAGTCGATAATCAATACAAGGCCTCAGCGAGCCATCCTTTTTAGAGACAAAGAAAAACCCAGCTCCTAAAGGTGATGAAGAAGGACGAATATGTCCCTTTTCCAGGGACTCCTTAACATACTCTCGCATGGCAGCATGCTCAGGTACAGATAGGTTAAACAAACGACCCTTTGGAAATTTACTGCCTGGAATCAGATCTATGGCACACTCTCTGTGGGGAGGGAGAGAACCAATTTTAGGCTCTTCAAAAATATCCCCAAAATCCGACAAAAATGCCGGAACCTCAGAGGGAATAGATGACGAGATAGAAATCAAAGGTATGTCCCCATGAGCCCCCCGACATCCCCAGCTTAACACAGACATAGTTTTCCAGTCCAGTACTGGGTTATGAGATTGCAACCATGGTAATCCAAGCACTAACACATCATGTAAATTATGCAACACGAGGAAGCGAATCATCTCCTGATGGTCTGGAGTCATACGCATAGTCACTTGCGTCCAGAACTGTGGTCTATTACAAGCCAGAGGTGTAGAATCAATACCCTTCAGAGGTATAGGAACTTCCAGAGGCTCCAAATCAAACCCACAGCGCCTGGCGAAGGACCAATCCATGAGACTCAGAGCGGCGCCAGAGTCCACATAGGCATCCACGGTAATAACTGATAATGAACAAATCAGAGTTACAGACAGAAGAAATTTAGACTGTAAAGTGCCAATAGAAACAGACTTGTCAACCTTCCTAGTACGTTTAGAGCATGCTGATATAACATGCACGGAATCACCACAGTAGAAGCACAAGCCATTTTTGCGCCTATAATTCTGCCGCTCGCTTCTTGACAGAATTCTGTCACATTGCATTTTCTCTGGCGTCCCTTCAGAAGATACCGCCAAATGGTGCACGGGTTTGCGCTCCCGCAAACGCCGATCAATCTGAATCGCCATTGTGATGGACTCATTCAGACCTGTGGGCATAGGAAACCCCACCATGACATCCTTAACGGCATCAGAAAGGCCTTCTCTGAAAATTGCCGCTAGGGCACACTCATTCCACTGAGTAAGCACAGACCATTTACAAAATTTTTGGCAGTATATCTCAGCTTCATCTTGCCCTTGCGACAGGGCTATTAAAGCTTTTTCAGCTTGAATCTCCAAATTAGGTTCCTCATACAGCAACCCTAAAGCCAGAAAAAACGCATCCACATTGAGCAACGCAGGATCCCCTGGTGTCAATGAAAATACCCAATTTTGAGGGTCACCTCGCAGCAAAGAAATCACAATCTTAACCTGCTGAACAGGATCTCCAGAGGAGTGAGGTCTGAGAGAAAGGAATAATTTACAATTACTTTTGAAATTCAGAAACCGCGATCTATCTCCGGAAAATACCTCTGGTGTAGGAATCTTAGGTTCAGAAATAGGAGTACGTATAACATAATCTTGTAAATTCTGAACCTTCGTAGCAAGATTATTTAAACCTGCAGCCAAACTCTGAGAGTCCATCCTCTGAGAGATCAGAGCCATTCAAGGATTAGAAGGAGAGAAAGGCAAGGCTGTAAATAGAGCAGAAATACAACTGAGCCAACTAAGTAGCAAACAAGTGAGGAAAAAAAAAAAAAAATCTACAGACTTCTTTTACTCTCCTTTCTTCTGCCAATTACTTTAACAGGGGCCGGTCATACTGTCATGATTCCCCAATGGCATGGGAACATCAGAAACACAAAATAACAGACTAGCCCTCGGGTGATGGAAACTCAAGCTGACCGTGACCTAAATCTACCACACAACTAACAGTAGCCAGGAAGCATTCCTACGGCTGCCTAGATGCCATGCGCCAGCCGGAGAACTAACTACGCCTGGAAGAGGAAGGAACAGACCTGGCTTACCTCTAGTGAAATTCCCCAAAGATGATAGTAGCCCCCACATATATTAACGGTGAGTTCAGAGGAAAAGACATAAACAGTATGAAGGTAGATTTAGCAAAGCGAGGTCCACTTACTAGATAGAGGAAGGATACAAAAGAGGACTTCACGGTCAGCTGAAAAACCCTTTCAAAAACCCATCCTGAAATTACTTTAAGACTCCTGTGTCAACTCATGACACAGGAGTGGCAATTTCAGTCCACAAGAGCTTCCAGTAACAGGAAATGACAAACTGTAAACTGGACAAAAAATACAAAACAAAAAAGGACAAGAGTCCACTTAGCTGATAAGCAGACTGGTAGCAGGAACATGCAACTGAAAGACTCAGGTTACAATGATGACCGGCAAGGAAGTGACTGGAGAGCAAGGCTAAATAGGGAACTCCCAAAACTGATGGAAGCAGGTGAGCTGAGGCAGAAAAGAACACACAAGTCTCCAGTACCACCAGCCACCACTAGGGGAGCCCAAAAAGCGGATCACAACACATGGGCTTCCTCCTTATTTGGCAAGCTATAGCGCTTACCAAAGAATGTGCAGTGCTAACCCGTATATCTGGAGTGCTCCCGGTAATCAGGTATCCAGTACCGCTGGTGCATATGTCACAGCTGTGTGACAGTCACAGCAAACAGGCTCTCCATGCATATGTTGTGACTGTCACACCGCCGTGACACATGCAGCTGTGGTGCTGAACACATGATTGTCAGGAGCGTTCCAGGTATTCGGGTTCCAGATGCACTTACTTGGTAAGCACTATAGCTTGCCAAATAAGAAGGGAGCCAACGAGGTTCGCTCTTCTCTACTAATGTTGACAATCTCTGGAAAAATAGCAGTAAATAAATAAATGTACATAAATTCTCCGCTCTCTTCATCAGGCATAGACTAATACAAATTCTGAAGAATCACATATTTATGAATCACATAAATATGTGATTCTTCAGAATTTGTATTAGTCTATGCCTGATGAAGAGACCTGTGTAGTCTCGAAAGCTTGCAATTTGTTGCCATCTTTTCAGTTAGCCATTAAAAGGTATCAACCACTGAGGACTCTCAATTCTAAACATCTTTCTATCTACTGGCTAACACGGTACCAAGATATATATCTTCCCTGTATCATAATTTCTCCGAATTTTAAGAAGGTGTTTATTTTTCACATGAATATTTTTTTTCTCTTCTGATTTCAGCAAATTAAAGCAAGTGTCTCAGAAGTTGTCAGGATCCTGGTCATTTTACGAGGAGAAATGGATCTGCCCCTGTCCTTATTTTCTGTGCATACAATATTGTGGCCAGTATGAAAGCTTCCATGTAAATGACAGCTATCCGTGAAATAATAGCAGAATCTGTGTTCAATATCAAGAGAAGTAGCTCATCTAATTACATGCTCTTGAGTATGTTTCCAAGCTGTTTACACATTTCAACCCGCAGTTGATTTTATGCCTGTACTTAACTCGTGTCAGACTGTCATCAGCACGGGACTACAAAAATGAAAAGGATTTGCAGACAATATCGATCTCCAGTGAGAAAATGCCAACGAATGGTCTGCTTTACCATAAGAAGTCATATCAACAGAATATTAAGCATTTAAATGCAATATATATTAAAAGCCAAAGTAAAGCATGATGTTTTAATTCATTCATTTCTTTTGTATTTGAAAATATAAATATTGTTTTAAACTGTTTCTTGAAGGATAGTAAAAGTAAATTTGTTTTCATGTTGTCTCGTCAAACTTAATATTTTAAAGTGACATTTTAACTGCAATCTATGTGCAAAAATATAATGAGTCATCAACATAATTTGTCAAAATAAAACGATTAAAAATTCTTTTTTTATAACATACCGCATTATGATAGACTTTTTAAACATAGTATAATAAAATGTGATTTGAAAGAAATCATTGTAGATGTTTCATGTTCTAAGAAGTAAATGACACACTGCTGTCTTTTTTTTTCAGAAGAGGCTATCTAGAGCAGATAAAAGGGAATTCAAGAAAATAGATGTACTAGACAGCAAATCTCTCATGCGAAAGAGTATATGTAGTCTTTGAAGTAGCTAGAAAAATGCACAGGACAGATGGAGAATGAGACACAGTTTGATCTGTGAGTGTTGATGTAGATTTAGCACATGCTATTACTCCTGCTGGCACTCTGCAGTATGCATGCATAATTTGATCGTAGGACAAATCTCCATTCAAAAAATGTTGGCACCTGTAGTAGGGGTGGAGGCTGGCATTTTGAAAGAATTGCTGCACTGCACCTCTGGGTACAATAATGGAAACATCACATCTGCATGTATAGTCAAATCACTTTTTTGGTTAGATTTAGCACTAAGAGAACAGGGTCAATTCACATCTTATATAGAGTCATCAAGAGTGTAAGCGTCCCCCAACAGATGGTGAAAGGAGTCAGTAAATGAAACACATAGTGCCACGTGTTCACTGCTGCAATGGAACTTAATATGTGAAACATTTGTTATAAAACCGCGCTCTCATCAAAGTTCAGAAGCTAGAATAAATGCATTTTTAGATAAATGTAGGTAATTTTTGATTTGCAATTCAATTCATGAAATATCAGCTCTTAATGACCGATAGAGGTCTTCATTAGTACCACTATCACTTTTCATTTAATAGTGTGTCTCTGGAGTTTGTCCCTTAACATTTCAAGGAATAATGAAATGCAGTGTAGCAAGGCCAAGTTACTTGTGTGAATGTTAAATGAACACTTCTCATTTGGCATTATATTGATTAATTATGATTATAATTATGTATGAATATTTAGACATGTAATGATTTATTGTTTGGAACTTCTGGGTAAATAGTCACATTAGCCCTTTTTTCTACCACAAAAAGATATTTTCTAGATCACTATGAGCCATTAAAGATTATGCAGATATGGTTAAAAGTAAGAACAGTTTGTAACCAAATAGGAGAGGCCCAGGTGAAGTATTTATAAACTCTACCAAGTGCTATGAACATACCTGGCTTTTTGCACAAAAAAAAATTAAACATACACTGATGGATACCTTCTTAGTGTTAATCTGTGTATGGATGCATACTAGGGCTAATTTTTGGAAGAAGTGGCATAGGATATATCTAGAAATATCCATCAATTCATTCATTCATCCATCAATTCTATCCATCAATCCATTAATTAATGAATTCAATCATCCATCCATATATTCAAAACATCCCTCCATCCATCCATCCACCCCATTTATCCTTCCATCCATTCCATCCATCCATGCAATCAATTCATTAATTCATTCACTCATCCATTCATGCATTCCATCCATCCAATTTGTTCATTCCATCCATCAAATTCATTCATTCACTCATCAATCCATGCATTCCAAACATGCATCCATTCATGCATTCCATCCATCCACCATCCATCCATCCATTAAGCCACTGTTGTACTTATAATACATAAAAGTATGGCACATAAATATATTTATTAGTGAGCCTAATAGTCTATTATGTAAAACTGCCTAATTCCTGAGCAAAAAATAAAGTTATAAAATTGGAACAGCAAACAACAAAAGTCAATTTTAGCTATGTGTTGTCTATTTGTTTTAGTCTATTTGTTGTTATCTGTCTGGACTAATGAAAATATTCTTATTGATCCAAATATACAATTTTCAGCAAATTTTGACCTCTTGGAATTTTCTGCAAATAATAAAAATTATAGAATTGCCGTTCTTTTCTCATTTGCATTTTTTTACTTATTATCTTGTATTATACATGTGGTGAAACTGTAGTCTACCTTCCTTTTATTATTACTAATACAATAATGGCTTAGAAATATAAGAGACTGAATTATTTCTTGTGGCCTACTTTCTAGTTATTGTAAAACAGGGAGACGGTAAAAAAAAGTCTAAAGAAAGCTGTGAACCTGATAAATTGATAAATCTGTCAAGCTAACTGCAATACGGAGTTCTTTCCTAATTCTTCTTCTTGTAGTCAACCACAGCTCACATCAATAACTTCACAGGCACTTTCTACTGTTCCTTATGATTATCTCCCATGGGACATATTCTATTTAGTACATTTAAATAATTAGACTTATTATTTTCCCTCAACAATTATTTGTTTACATCTTTATACTTTTAACTTTCAGATAAAAGCCATGTGGCTGAAATATACTTTCTATTTAGAACTTAATTAAACCAAACTTTAAAAGATCCTTGGGGAATACCTCAGAGAAAGTTAGAAGAAGGACATTTAAAAGAGGAAAAAAATCATAAATAATTTTACAGAGTGTAATTAAAACACTTTTTTCAATTCCATAAAACATTTCCTTATAAGAAAATAATTCAGACTTTTTTTAGATATTCATGAGTAAACTAAAGTTTTTGACTTTGCAAATGTTCACTAAAAATACATGAGTAGATTTAATGATTAGAGCCATAGTTAATAAATTTAAGTTTCAAATTTGATATGGACTACACAGCTATTCCCACTTCATAAGGCTTCCAACAATCATGCAAAATATATTTTCTGTCAAGACATTTAGAGACAGACAATATGCCAGAATGCTTTCATATTTTTACATACTAACATAGTAACATAGTTAGCAAGGCCATAAAAAAGACATTTGTCCATCTAGTTCAGCCTATATTTCATTAGAATAAATCCACAGATCTGCATACTTCTAAAGAACCTAATAACTGTAAGATACAATATTGTTACGCTCCAGGAAGACATCCAGGCCTCTCTTTAACCCCTCGACTGAGTTCACCATCACCACCTCCTCAGGCAAGGAATTCCAGATTCTCACTGACCTAACAGTAAAGAATCCTCTTCTATGTTGGTGGAAAAACCTTCTCTCCTCCAGACGCAGAGAATGCCCCATTGTGACTGTCACATTCCTTCGTATAAACAGATTTTCGGAGGGATATTTGTATTATCCCCTTATATATTTATAAATGGTTATTAGAGCGCCCCTCAGTCGTCTTTTTTCTAGACTAAATAATCCTAATTTTGCTAATCTCTCTGGGTATTGTAGTTCCTGCATGCCTGCCCTTTATTAATTTTGTTGCCCTCCTTTGTACTTGCTCTAGTTCCATGATATCCTTCCTGAGCACCAGTACCCAAAACTGTACACAGTACTCAATGTGCGGTCTAACCAGAGATTTGTACAGAGGCAGTATAATGCTCTCATCATGTGTATCCAGACCTCTTTTAATGCACTCCATGATCCTGTTTGCCTTGGCAGCCGCTGCCTGGCACTGGCTGCTACAGGTAAGTTTATAATTTACTAGGATCCCCAGGTCCTTCTCCATGTCAGATTTACCCAATTACATAGATTAGAGTCTGATATACCTCTAATGGTGTCACATTATTGCTCTCCATAGCTGGGAAGTTTATTGAATGTTGCCACAGTAAAAACATTTTAAATTCCTTCTTAACACATAGCGCACTGTTATGTGAAATGTAGGGTCTCCTTTATTGATGCAGGCTCAGGAGCTGAGTCTGCATCTTTCCTGGCAAATTATGGCTATGTTATACAGCCAGTGTGTGTCTGTAAAGCCAGAAGGTGGAGATGTGCTCTGTCTGCTTCTGTTGCCCACTTAAATGCCTCTGTCTATTTTTCAGTGGGTTTCCATGGTAGCAATTGATAAATTGCTTTTACTAAATTATACATTCCCCTGCCTATCATGATGATAGATTCTATAAACTTTCAATTTGTAATGTAAAAAACAAATATTTTTACTAATCACATTCAATATAGTATGAGCGTTTATTTTTTGACAACAGACGTTGCAAACATTTCTAGAGAAAATTGAAGCATTGTTTCAAACAAAATGACCCCAGATACATTTGACACTGTGCTTATAGCTGCAGCACAAAAGCAAATGATTAAAACATATTTTTCTATATATGTATATGAAGGTTGTGTGGAAAAATATTATTATCCAATTTTAGGTGTTGTTCCAGAAAAATCTATTGATGATCCATTTTAAAAATAGGTCATCAAGATTAGATTAAAGCGGTGTCCAAAATTTTACACCCACTCTGATCAGATGAAAATTGCTCCAGAAGTTGCTTAAACTAAGTGCTGTATGGGAAGGAATTCAGTAGCCCTGCACATTGCTTAGTGCCTTTGCTGAGTACAGAATTGAATAGAAGAAAAAATGCCATACTCAGTAATGTCAATTAAACAGTGTATGGAGTTCCTTGCAGTGGCCATTAAGCAATATAAGAGGTTGTATTATGCTGTGGCATCATATATTACTCAGTTACAGGTGTTGCAGAGCAGATTTTCACTGATCAGCGTGGTGGCTGGTGTTGGACTGCCACTGATCTCATCTTGATGAGCTATGCAATGGACCCTCAATTTTACAGTCCTGGGTCCTGTACTGTTATAGATTATATAGAGTATTGACTTTATTAGCAAGCTGAAAGATCAGACTAGCTTACTAGAGAATTTTAGAATTTTTCAAAACAATAATTGGCACCAAAAGTCCAGCAGAAGACCCCTCTATGGAGGAAACTTTGGAGCCAACAACTTACTACATGTCATGTGCTTACCCAGGTTATCTCTTGTTATCCTGCCTAATCATATCCATAGGTATGCATAATATGTATTCATATTTTACCGGTTCAGGATGCATAGGTGTATATAATCCAGATAATTTGTACCATTGTGGGCTAATCATGTTATTTGGGAAGGTATTATTCTGTGCTGTTTTAGGGTATTATTTTTGTTCTGTCTTGAGGAGTTCCCTCTAAGCTATGTAACATCATTTTGTAATATATTTGTATAAATTTATGTACCAATAAAGAAATAATATGGATCAGATTTACTTTAATTACATATATTCTAGTATAGTTTTTAAGTCAGAGTACATGTTTCACTTACTAGATGGGACTATTTATTATGACCCGATTTATAAATAAATAACTACAAATTATTGATGAAATATTAAATGTTTACAAAATTAACCATAAGAATTACAAGATGCTTAGGTTGTGAGATTTTTTATTGGTGGCAGGTAGGTTGTGAAACTTGCTTTCTTTAGAATTATCAAGGAAACATGCAAAAACTGGAAAAATTGTTAAACAAAAAGGTTAAATTACATAAAAAGCCATTCTAGGTTAAGAATTGAATGTGAATTTTTACAAAGCTTTTGGGCCTTAAACAGCTGAATGTTAACCCATTATCTACCAATGTCCTTTTTTTGGGACGCCTAATCTTTAGCTTCCAGCAACTAAGATTTTATAATTTTTACAATTAGGTCCAATTTTTTGTGTTGTGTTTATAAAATGAATGTTTTCAAAATAGGAAATCATGTCATTGTCATTTTTAATTGAATATTGGGACACCCTTTTCTGAAAAATCCGTACTTGTAAAAATTTTAATTTGGCAAGTAATGGGTTAATGTCATACTTATATATTAAGAGGAAAATATAAAAATTAATTATTTAGCCTTAATAAAAAAAACTATGAGACAAGTCTGATATTAATCTATTCACGACTTTCAATGTATGTGTATGTCAAATGTCCTATCTCGAACTCTCAGCAGATGACTGCTGATTAAATCAGCCATCATGTGCCAATAACGACTGCAGGTAGAGCAGTGCTCCACTTGCAAGTGTTAACCTGTTAAATGCTGTTAAATGCCGCTGTCCATCTTTGTCATTGGCATTAAACACACGCTGGCTGGGAGCGCAACATTCTATGCACCCATCAGCATGCCAGTGACGTGATAGTGGGGCACCAATGGGTTGCCATGACAGACAGAGTTCTGCTGAAGACCTGTGTGCTTGTCATTACACTTCTGTGAAAGACAGTGTTTATCTGGCATTCATATGAGATCACAATTTTTAATATACATAGCAGTGTTAATGCACTGGTATGTATCAGATCAGATGATGGTAGCTTCAAGTCCCCAAAGGGGACCATTATATACAGGAAAAAGTTAAATAAAAAGTGTTTAAAAATATGAAAAAAAAAATAAAAACAAACAAAAAGTATAAATAATCCCCTTTTTTCCCTACTAAAAATAAAAAAAGTGCATATTTGCTATCGCTGAGTTTGTAAAAGTCTGATCTTTCAAAATATGAAATATATTAATCTGATTTGTAAATGGTGTAATGAAAAAAAAACAAAATGCCATAATTGCTTTTTTTGGCCACCATGCCATTGCAATTAAGTGTAATAGGAGGAGATCAAAACATTGCATCTACCTCTAAATGGTATAATTAAAAATATCATTCAGAGCTCAAGAAATAAGCCATCACCTAGCATTTTTTTTTCAATTTCCAAATTTTGATTCACAACTTAAATTTAAAAAATCTATGCATGTTTCGTATGTACGTACTCTTGCTGACCGGGAGAATCACATTACCTGGTTAGTTTTACCATATAGTTAACATGTTAAATAGAAATCCCCCCAAAACAATTGTGGAATTGAACTTCTTTTGCAATTTCAACTCACTTGCTCACACTGCTTTTCAGTGCATCACATAATAAAATGAGTGATGCTCTTCAAAAGCACAACTTATCCTGCAATAATTAAGCACTAATATGGCTATGTGGATGGAAAAAAAAAGTTATGGCTCTTGGAAGAAGGGGATGAAAAAATGAAAAAGAGACTAAAAAAAAAGAAGATTGTCCGGGGTTGAAGGGGTTAAGATACACCATCATTGAATTTTCTAATCCAAAGTTTTGTCTGAGTTGACAACTTGTAGATATTTCCAGTTTATACTGAAGAGGTGTTAGTGCTTTTCTCTCACATCAATTGTAAGTTTATGGCCGGATGGTGGCCTAGTAAGTACCACTTTTGCTTTGAAGCTGGGGTCATTGATTCAAGTCACACTAAGGACAACTTCTGCAAGGAGTTTGTATGTTCTCCCTGTGTTTCCTCCAGGTTCTCTGGTTTCTTCCTACATTCCAAAGACATACTGATGTTGAATTTTAGATTGTGAGTCCCATTGGGGACAGTTATGATAATGTCTTTAAAGGGCTGAGGAATTTGATAGCGCTATATAAACAAGGAAAAAGTTTCTTCTCATATATCTTAAGATGTTTTAAATGTAAAATTACCTTTTATATATGTACTATTAAATTATCTAATTTTAAATTTTAGTGCATGATGGGAATTGAATAGAATTAGTAAATGCTTTAATTTATCATATAGAAAGAGTAAAGTGCAAAAAAAAATAGTTTCACAAAATAAGACAAAAAATTGATTACATAAAAAGTAGAACGTAACCTCGCCTCTGTGATATGCAAGCATCTATGCAGAAGCAAAATCATACAAACGATAAGCAATTTATTTTCTATTCCACACATACAAAGCATTTTCACAACTCTGCACATCGTGTAATTATGGGTATCCTGTCACAGAAGCCTACATATTCTGAAAGCGTTTTTCTCTGAATTGTCTGTATAGTAAATATGCCAATACCACTGAGAAAAGAACTTTGAAACGTTGTTATTTGCTTCTGTGAAGTGCAAAAAAAATGTGCAGCGACAACTAAATTGAATTTGGTTTTACACAAACATTAAACATCTTGTAACGGTGTTTATTATCTGAAAAGTTGAAAACGTATTTTTTTCTCTTTTAAAAAAACTGGCACTGGTATTATGAGGAATGATAGCTATTCAGTGCAGTAAGTACAGTTTTGCGTTTTTTTATTCATTCATGGAGAATGCTAAAATATGTGTACAGAATGTCAAATATTCACACAAACTGTAGGTTTACAATTCTTTATTTACTGCTAATCATATGGTGGGCAGAACAGAAATCTACAAGTAAGAAGGAGGTGGGAACTGGAATTGCTACTATGTCTGTGAAGTGTGAATGTTGTGTTTCATGAACATATTATACTTCCTGTACCATCATAATTTACGATTCAGTGTTACATTCGGAGAGTTAAGGAAAAAATGTATTACAAGCAGAAAGTATCACTTTTGCTAAAAGAATACTTTTAAAGTGAATGGCACACAAAAATATATTCCCTATCCACAGGATGAATGTAAAACGTATGACTGCTGGGATTTGTTGGGAATGATAGCTAGCCAAAGCACTGTACTGGAGGCAATTGAATTGAGCAATGGTCACACATGAATACTACTGCTCGAATCAATGTCTGTGGGACTGATAGAGATAAGTAAGTACAGTGCATGACTGTCTCCATCAGTCCTACTGGTTGAATCTTCAGTGGTTATTAGGGTTGAGCAGACCTGTGGAAGTTCTGGTTCTGGTACCCGACCAAACTTTAGTCCAAAGGAAAATCTCTCTCTATCCTTCTCTCTCCCATCCCCATACTTCTGATCTGTAAAACAGACTTCCAAAAGAGGTCATAGTTCAGCACCGGACACTACAGTTCAGGTTCGCTCATCTATAGTGGTCAACTATTTATCAAATATCCAAAGAAGAGCTGATGAATACTTTTCATGGACCAACCCCTTGATAAAAACCTTTCCATTACAAAATGTGCTTTAATACTGTCTGTTCTTTTTCTCATTGCATTTACCATTCGATATTTATCAGATACCCATAACCATTACATTACAGAAGTCTGAATCTAACCTTGATGACAATCTGAATCAGACTTGCCTCCAATAGCGTGGTTTGGCTTCACATACAGCATGTTTAGAACATAATGCGGGTTTCTTTTTCGTTTTTGCTTTTTCCTGTCTTTTTATTTTATCTATGTCAGATAGTTGAAAATTAATATGATATCAAATGATAAATGCACTACAAACATTGCAGTTTTGTGGTATGTTTTGGAACTTCTGTGGGGTTTTGGGGGGGGTCAGTGGCTTTTCTTTAAAAGCAGGCTCTACAATAGATTTATTTTCCCTTGGAATTTAAAAATTCTGAATAAAGAGTGCAACTAAAAACATGACTAAAGCATATATAAAATTCATGTCATTTAAAAAAACACCAAAAAACTGTTAGTCAACTGAGGTAAAAATGTTTCACAGTAGATAAAAACTTTCATGACAGGTATTGATATTGAGTAATTATTATCAAAAATATGAGATCTATGTAAGAAAATAAAGAAGATGAAATACCCCTTATCTTTTATAGGAGAATATTGTGTAAATTATAATTACACTGTCCTTCTCTGGGGAAGCCAACATTTAATATCTCGGTTTGCTCATGTAATTTCGTAAGAGGCATCATGGAACAGAGAAAAAGGATGAAGGTTTAAATCTCAAAATCAAGAGGTTGAGGTATAATTTTAGTCTCTATTAACAGTCGAACTCTTTCAGAGGTAAAGATCTACATTTCAATTCTATTTACTTTGTGCTGGCTTCTGGTATATTCCTGTTGCTATGTGACTAGAAGGACATTTTCTCAAAGAGAAAAATAAGTAACTCGTGAAAGGAAGGCAGGAAAAGCCTTGAATATTGTTCAGAATTTCATATAAGAAAACATTTTTAAAGCCTGAAGTTAAAGTTGAAGGATACACTTACAACAGGTACCCTAAACAGTCATACAAAGCACTTTGAACACTATTTGTCTTAACCAGAACAATATAAATTAAAACTGGTGGGTTCTTCATTTTAAATATAAAATGTAAAAAACACCCCAAATATTGCACAGAAAGTGTGGCCATACCATGGGAAAAATTATAGTGTGAAATTACGAGACAGCTACAGTAATAAACCTCCTTTTGTGCAATTTATTAGTTATAATATGTTTTTGCAACATCTGTGCCGACTTCTGGTTTGGCAGCTAAGCTGTGCAATGCCTATTTTGCATATGATGCTTGACATGAGCAATCGTGTTTAACTCGAGCAATCGTGTTTAACTCTTCGGACTTGTGGCTCTACCAGTCCAGTAGCTATGGGTTTAATCCTGTTAGTTTGTCTTTATTCCTGCTGTCAGCACTGTGTGGAGCTGTTCAGTACATAAACTCCTGAGAGCCAGTTTCCATTGCTAGTCAATGTTTGTGCTACCTGGTTGTACCTGGATTCTGGAAATCTTGTATTTCAACCATGACGTACAAAGCCATCCACAACCTGTCTCCTCCTTACATCTGTGACCTCGTCTCCCGGTACTTTCCTGCACGCAACTGCCGATCCTCACAAGATCTCCTTCTCTATCACCCTCTTATCTCTTCTTCCCACAATCGCATACAAGATTTCTCTCGCGTATCACCCCTACTCTGGAACCCTCTACCACAACACATCAGACTCTCGCCTACCATCGAAACCTTCAAAAAGAGCCTGAAGACCCACCTCTTCCGACAAGCCTACAACCTGCAGTAACCACCAATCGACCAAACCGCTGCATGACCAGCTCTACCCTCACCTACTGTATTCTCACCCATCCCTTGTAGATTGTGAGTCTTCGCGGGCAGGGTCCTCTCTCCTCCTGTACCAGTTATGACTTGTATTGTTTAAGATTATTGTACTTGTTTTTATTATGTATACCCCTCCTTACATGTAAAGCGCCATGGAATAAATGGCGCAATAACAATAAATAATAATAATAACCTTATTTATTGTTCCCTGACATCAGTTAGTTTATTGATGTTTGCAATGTGTGTGGAACTTCCTTGGAGGGAATGTGGTAGAGTCATCATAATTTACATCATAAAGGTAGTGTAAATTAAATAGAAAACACTTATGGTAATGAACAACAGCTGAAAGATGCACAAAATACATTAGGAGCAATTTCGCTTAATCAATTTCAGATATCTTACTCCACTGAAAGACTGGAGTACAAAATTACATTTTTGATAAATCAGTCTTTTATGTTAAAGGTATTTCATATTAAAAAATATAGGCAAAATAAAAAAATATAAACGCTCAAAAGAATGATGCTAACTTCTACACTAAAATACAGGCATAACTTAAAGGTCCTGTGTTCCAGCACAAAATCTTTAACCAGATTACCACTTACCATGTGACAATTTATATAACACATACGAAAAGGAGCCTTTTAGAAACCCAAGAACTGTTTGTGACAGCTACACAATATATTCCATAGTGAAACCACAGTTTCATGTGCCAAAACATGGACCTTAGCGAGATAGAACATTTTCATATATGAATGAAATATACATTATTTTTGTGCTGTCCCTTTAATTTTTTTTATAATTTATTCTTAATTGTACAAATATATAGGAATAGATATTTTAACACAATAAACTGCAAATAGCATTGTTTTATGAATACACAAAATGGCACAATTCCTACAGTGGCTGAAAACAGCTTTGACTGTACTGGCAGATTTGGAAAAGCATATTATTTTCTACAGACCAGACAATTTTGTTACTGGTGATGCTTAGAAAACTATTAGTGAAACATTACCCTAAGATGAATCATAGAACTACACATAGACTAAATAATGCTAAATCAACAAGAAAGGCATATTTTCATCCTTCTGCAGTACTTGAATTACATTCTTTACATTTTGGGAACAGATGAAGGGACTTGCTGAGTGCTGGTACTTCACAAAACAGCAATTATCTGGCATAATTTCAGATTACCGTGGTATATCAAAATCAGACAGCTTAGCTTGGGGGAACAAAGTGGGGAGACACAGTGTGTATTGGCATTGAGAATACAAAAGCTCATCATGATGATCAACATCAATACCGGCAGCTGCACTATTCTGAATACAGAAAGGCTTAAGTGCGTAGACAAGTAAATTCACAATGGACACATTGCATGCTACGTCTCTGTATAAGATATAGTAAACTGTAGGGTTTCTATGCACTATTGGTTTATTTACATTTGCTTACTACATATATATATATATATATATATATATATATATATATATACACTCACTGGCCACTTTATTAGGTACACCTGTCCAACTTCTTGTTAACACTTAATTTCTAATCAGAAGAAAGGTGATTTGAGTGCCTTTGAACGTGGCATGGTTGTTGGTGCCAGAAGGGCTGGTCTGAGTATTTCAGAAACTGCTGATCTACTGGGATTTTCACGCACAACCATCTCTAGGGTTTACAGAGAATGGTCCGAAAAATAAAAAAAATCCAGTGAGCGGCAGCTCTGTGGGCGGAAATGCCTTGTTGATGCCAGAGGTCAGAGGAGAATGGGCAGACTGGTTCGAGCTGATAGAAAGGCAACAGTGACTCAAATCGCCACCCGTTACAACCAAGGTAGGCCTAAGAGCATCTCTGAACGCACAGTGCGTCGAACTTTGAGGCAGATGGGCTACAGCAGCAGAAGACCACACCGGGTACCACTCCTTTCAGCTAAGAACAGGAAACTGAGGCTACAATTTGTACAAGCTCATCGAAATTGGACAGTAGAAGATTGGAAAAACGTTGCTTGGTCTGATGAGTCTCGATTTCTGCTGCGACATTCGGATGGTAGGGTCAGAATTTGGCGTAAACAACATGAAAGCATGGATCCATCCTGCCTTGTATGGAGCATCTTTGGGATGTGCAGCCGACAAATCTGCGGCAACTGTGTGATGCCATCATGTCAATATGGACCAAAATCTCTGAGGAATGCTTCCAGCACCTTGTTGAATCTATGCCACGAAGAATTGAGGCAGTTCTGAAGGCAAAAGGGGGTCCAACCCGTTACTAGCATGGTGTACCTAATAAAGTGGCCGGTGAGTGTATATATATATATATATATATATATATATATATATATATATATATATATATATATATAAAGAATCTGTTAACTAAAGGTAGAACCTAGATGATTTAGTGGTTGTTTTGGTATCAGCTGCAATGGCTTTGGCCAGAATACTTTCTCTTATCTTTTAGACAGGGTAAAAATGCAACATGTTTTTTTATAGATGTAAATTTTGGTACTTTTCAGCATCAATTATATAATCCACGTAAATCCATTTAGCAGAAGTCAGCACTGCAGCCTTGCAGAGCTCAGGTCCTGGGTTAAGGTCTCACCAAGATCGACATCTGAGTGGAGTTTGCATACTCTCACCATATTTGCATGGGTTTCCTCTGGATACTCTATAGTATATTCCCATATTCCAAACATATAATGATAAAAAATATAGAACGAAGACCTAAAGTGGAAAGGGATGACCATCTCTATGAAGCACTGTAAACAATGTTGGTGCTATCTTACAGTACACTCAAGAAAGTGTCCATATCTAACATATGACCCTAATATGATGTGAAACAGGTCCAATCTAGATTAAATTTATTATTTTCTCTCTATCATTTTCTTCACATTTTCCCAACTTCTCCATTCTGGTGAACAGTCTGATTTTATTCATACTCCATATGTTTAATGTCTTGGAGGTAACCCTGTGCTTGCTCTTGCAACCTATTTAAACAAAATCCTACATGGCATCCTTCCTTAGTAAACCACCAATATTTACATTAAATAATTATAATTCCTTGGCTTCACATCTGCATTATTTTCAGGATGGTTTGTCACTAACTACATTACAATAAAAAGCAAATCTAAGGGAATGTATGGAAGTGAAATTGAAGTCTCCATGAATTTTACAAAAATGGGGACTCTTCAGAATACAGATTTATTTCAAATTCACTCCAAGCAAATACAGCAATATGGGGGCCAGCTTTGGCTTGCATTTTGCTAGGCTGTAGAGAGCTGCCAAAATGTTAAAACATTATATATAATCACCTCAATACTCACATATCCCACTACCCAAAACAGCTCACCATCTGGTGATTCAAGCCTCTTCTTTTTGCCTTCCATAGTCATATACATCCACTTGGGCCTAGTTTACACTATGCCAGCTATCCCAGGAAAGAGGAGGTCTCTGATATCACTACATGTAGTGCCAACATGGAACATAGTATGCTGTCACAACACTCATCATGACGTCATGACTTGTAGCCCCAAGGCTCCTGACTGGGCCGGAGATGACATCGCAATATCACCACATGCCCTGCAATGGAATAGTGTACAGTCATGTCAGAAACTTCCTTGGCTGCCAGAAGACCCGGAAACGAATAAAGAAGTTCAACGAAGATGTGTGCGATGGGGATAAATAGAAAGAAGAGGCACGGAGTATCTGATGATGGGTTGCTGGGGCAGAGGGACAGGTGACCAGAGAGGTGAGTATTACTGATTTTGTTTTCAGCTTACATTTTTAACCCTTCGTGATCTGGAGAGACGTGAGAGCATAATAGGGAACATTTAAATTGCATTGAATTACTTTGATACAAATTAAATTTCCTTGTAAAATTTGCATGGTTTGGTGAATTTGAACCTTGGCAGAATCAATTGTCTCTTGTACAATGCCCATTATATACCCCAACCAAATCGAATAATAAACACCCAGATCTTCTTTTGTTTTATGGTAGTTAAAGGGTAATATAAAAGTAAAGTAATATACTGTGCATTATTGTAGTACACTTTGCACTTATTATTGTAACTTGAGTGTATTTTTGGCTGTTTTTTCCTACCACTTTATTGACAGTACCTTTTCTGTTTTGCTTTAGGGTATAAGAAGTAAAAAAAGCCTTTGAGATTTATAGTTTTATTTTTTTAACCCCTGACATCTGCTGAACATTTACTCACTAAATATATGGAGAGGGCTTAAAACCTAAGTTAGCTCCATACACTGCAGTGTCAGCTGTATTTTACAGAATAAACAACTGTAATTTCTACATATGAAAACTTGTTCAGATTTAAGAACTTTAATCCCCTAAAATGCTACCGTTATCAGCATTTAAAGATGCTATCCACTACTTTATTACTGATGATTAGTGTTGAGCGATACCGTCCGATACTTGAAAGTATCGGTATCGGAAAGTATCGGCCGATACCGGCAAAGTATCGGATCCAATCCGATACCGATACCCGATACCAATACAAGTCAATGGGACTCAAGTATCGGACGGTATTCCTGATGGTTCCCAGGGTCTGAAGGAGAGGAAACTCTCCTTCAGGCCCTGGGATCCATATAAATGTGTAAAAGAAAGAATTAAAATAAAAAATATCGCTATACTCACCCTCCGACGCAGCCTGGACCTCAGCGAGGGAACCGGCAGCGTTGTTTGTTTAAAATTTGCGCTTTTACTTGGTTACGTGAAGTCCCGGCTTGTGATTGGTCAGGGCGGCCATGTTGCCGGGACGCGGACCAATCACAGCAAGCCGTGACGAAATTACGTCACGGCTTGCTGTGATTGGTCCGCGTCCCGGCAACATGGCCGCCATTAATCAATCACAAGCTGTGACGTCACGGGAGGCTGGACACGCGCGCTTTCTAAAATGGGCGCGTGTCCAGCCTCCCGTGACGTCCCGGCTTGTGATTGGTTGCGCCGCGGTCAACCAATCACAAGCCGGGAGGCTGGACACGCGCGCATTTTAAAATTTTAAAATGGGCGCGTGTCCAGCCTCCCGGCTTGTGATTGGTTGATCGCGGCGCAACCAATCACAAGCCGGGACGTCACGGGAGGCTGGACACGCGCCCATTTTAAAATGCGCGCGTGTCCAGCCTCCCGTGACGTCACGGCTTGTGATTGGTTGCGTGTCCCATGTGACTGCGACGCAACCAATCACAAAGCCGGGACGTAATTTTAAAATCCTTAAGGACCTGAAATTACGTCACGGCTTGCTGTGATTGGTTGCGTCTCCCATGTGACTGCGACGCAACCAATCACAACGCCGGAACGTAATTTTAAAATCCTGAAGGACCTGAAATTACGTCACGGCTTGCTGTGATTGGTTGCGTGCCGGTCACATGGGCGGCACGCAACCAATCACAAGCCGGGACTCACGTAAAGGAAAGAAAAGCGCGAATTTTAAACAAAGAACGCTGCCGCTTCCCTCGGTAAGGTGCAGGCTGCGTCGGAGAGGTGAGTATAGCAATATTTTTTATTTTAATTCTCTCTTTTACACATTTTTACATTAATGTTGTTTCGATACCGATACCCGATATCACAAAAATATCGGATCTCGGTATCGGAATTCCGATACAGCAAGTATCGGCCGATACCCGATACTTGCAGTATCGGAATGCTCAACACTACTGATGATGTATCCATAGGATAGGTCATTAATGTTGTATTGGTCTGTGTCTGATACCTGACACCCCAGCTGATCAGCCGTTATAGTTGGCGATGGCAACTGGGAGGAATTGCTCAAATGCGTAGCTGTTCCATCTTTTAAATCAAATCAATAAGAGGCAAATGTGCAGTACCCTGCTGGTAGGTCATCAATGATATAGTAGTGGAGACCCTCTTTAACCCCTTTCTGACATTAGACATAATATTCAGTTCCTGTGCCCTGGGCCTATTTGACCAGGAATATTGCATTATGGTGATCACCCGTGAACATGGGGGTTGTGGGGCCGATCACAGCCAGGTGTCAACTGATTTTGACAGCTGACACCAGGCACAAAGTGCCAGGTGCGGTCACAGATCGCTCTCACCGCTTTAACTCTCAAAATGCAGCGGAGTCCCAATGGAGCCATGGAGACCCGATGTTGTCATGACGACATACGGGTCACCAGACCTAGCAACTTGCAGATCACACCCAATGCATGATGAGCAAGCGTCTTTTAATGTGTGACAGTAGCCAAACATAAAAACCCGATATAAATCTGGTACTGCTGTAATCACACTGATCCGAAGAATAAAGTCACCTAATCACTTATAATGCATGAGGAATAGCGTAAAAAAATAAATAAAACCAATTTTTCACATGCTGTTGATTTTTTCATTCTGCCTCCCAAAAATCGCAGTAAAGCTTGGCGCGCCTTTATCCTACGCTCTTCGTTGAGCTATTACACTAGGGTTTCTGTGTAAATCTCTGAAATACATGATTCAGATGTAACCTCTGGCGGAAGATTCACTATAATGAGGCATATGGAGGTACTGTGGATGCCGTCTGGCCTGAGTTTTGTGCACTTCTGAAAAGAAGGACACTGCCGAACAGAGGCCAGAGTAACTCTGTTGCCTCATTAAAGTGAATGGCTCCCTCAGGGGTTTCATCTGAATCATGTCACTTGGAGATTTAGATGGAAACCCCAAAGTAAGTGGTCAGCGTAGAGAGCCAGAAAAAATGTTGTCCCAAACATTATGTAAAATGTTCTCAATAAAAGCTCCAACACAATCCAGAAAAAAGCAAGCCTTGGCTCAGGTCCATCATCTGTTAATGGAAATATAGGGACTTTCACGTTACTGGTAGCACAAAGGCTGTGGAAAAGCAAAATGGCTCCTCACCCACCAAAAGAAATTCAGCAAATTCTCCACTCCCCCTTTCTTCTGTGCCCCAGTGTGTCTAAACCACATAATGTATCCATGTTTGGCATTTCTGACGTGAAGTCTAACTTATGGGTGCATGCCTCCAGATGCACGGGCTGGGCATAACATACTTATGACTGCAACATATTGGTTACTACAGCATACTAGTCACTACAATGGCAGTTTGCAATTTTCACTCGGCAACATTCATTGCTGCTTGTTTCTGGAAAATACTCATGGAGTTAAAATCATCACTACTTGTAGATAAATTCCCCAAGGGGAATAGTTTCCCAAATGGGGTCACTTGAGGGGGTTTCTGCTCTTTTAGCAATTAGGGACTCTGTATATGGAGTGTGCAAACTATTCTAGGAAAATCTGCCTGAATAAAGTTTTTTTCATTTTTTTATCATTGGTGTGCTGCTATCCTCTCAAGTTTTCCTTTTTGGCTGTGCTCACCAGCCTAGTGAGCACCCACCTGCCTTCTGATTTGGCTATACCCATTTGGTGCTGCATGTGGATCCCGTTGAAGCTCCCAGACCTCCTTCTCTTGCTAATTTTAATGTACCTCTCTATCTGTGTTACATGTATTTAAAATAGAAAAATAAATGGTTTATACAAACTTCAGAGAATAATGAATAAGAAGGGTTAATGCTCCATTGCCTATAGTCTGTGTCTTATCCTAAACAAAATAAAGATACTTGTGCATACTGTTGCATTTTGCATGAAAGAAATCAAGCAAGTATTATATTTAGTTCACTGGGAATGTCCACTGAAATTTAGTCAGTACTGGGAATACAATGGTATAGTGTTTCGAAGATGAATCAGAATTTATTTTTTATTTATGCCTAACATTTTTCTTATTACTATGCTTGTCAAGAAAGAAATCTGTTGCAAATCAGAATTGATACTCACAGATAAAATAACAAATTTGTGCCACTTGCCAACTGTTAATATTTGTTACATTTATTTATGCTGCTTAATATTTAGTGTTCTTCTACATAATGCTGCACATGTATAATATTTCAAATTGGTCCCTTTTCTCAGTGAGGATAATAATCTACATTTCCATTCACAAAAACAGATGATGGTCTATCAGTATTTTCTTGAAGTATGGGATAAAATATGAATCTGAAGAATATTCCACATAAGCACAGGGAGATCAAATATTTAACATGCACATGTTGTTCTGCAATAAATTTTAACCTATTTCCCATCTTAGCAATGCTAAGACAATGAAAATTGATTTGAGTGCTCATAGTCACATTATATGCTTATGATTGGTCAATACCTGAAAATTGTTAAAGCGCTTCCTCAACGCCACCCTTCTTTCTCTTTATAGATTGGAGCTCTCACATCTGATAAGTGCTATGGATGTCTTATCTCATTGTGTTACATTTGTGATTGAGCTTATCACCATCATATGGATTAATAATACGAGACTAAAGTTTTTTTTGCAGAATCCAATTTAATGTTTTCTTTCAATGACTTTAAAATAATTTTCAGTTATTATCACTTTTAAGGAACTTTCATTTTGTTCTTTTGTACTATATGACAAATACTTTAGTGCCATATAACCATATTGTATTGCATTTCTGAAAAATGTTTTCAATATGCTAATACCCATCTGTCAAGTTCAACACGAAGAGATACATAGCTTAGCATAGTCTGTGGTAAGGTTGTTGCTAATGTAGTTTCTAAGAGAAAACTCTTGACTTTTGCAGCTTTTTTCAATTGTCCTTGTATGTTTTCATGTTTTCACGACATCCTTTGTATTATATATTTTATTATTGTACTGCAGCCTCTTCAACAATTCTAGATGGGAGAATAATATCAAGGCTAGCTCTATTGTATCTATTGTGATCAAGTTATAAATATAATGTTAGATTTATGTGAATATTAGTTTCAAAGTTTCTTCAAAATACTGTTTCATTTAGCAATCTAAAGGTAAATGAAATGATAGTAAAAATTGGGTTGGAGGAAACATTTCTGTCACATTTTAATTAGAATCTCAATAAAACAGCATTGTAACAAGATTTTCTTATTCATATTTGAACATAACCTGATGATTAAAATCACATGCAAAGTGATCATTAACTCTAGTATCTTCCTGAAAAGGATTCAGAATAATGTTTATAATTTCCTCCAAAATGATCTGCATTATGCATTGGTTCCAGAAACACATGGGCTACTTGCACAGTGAACAAGTTTGTAGGAACATGTTCACACATTGTTAGGGCTAGCAGAATGCACCGAGTAAATATAGATGTTTATTATTATTGATGCGTTCGCAGCCCGGAGTCCACCGTGCAGGAGGAACCTGCTGCTAGAGAATGGTGGCACTATTTGGCGGTATAGGCTAGCTCTGTTACCTCACAGAGTAGCCGTGAAAGGAAAGCACTGCGCCCTGTTAGACTTCACAGGAGCACAGGTTAACTGCCGAACTAATAGCAGTCAGTGGTCATGCAAGCACACAATCTCCTCACCGGAGAAGCCGGTATTCTAGGGGCTTATTTCAGCCGGGTCCCTGAATACAATCGCACAATCTCCTCACCGAAGGTGCCGGTATTCTAGGGGCTTATTTCAGCCGGGTCCCTGAATACAATCACACATAACCACACTGGCGCAAAGCACATAACTTATATTGATACTAGCGCATGGTCATGCAGTCATGCGAACCTTTTATAGCTGCAGCAAGTACAGGACCTTCCCAGAAGGACCAATGGGAGGCTGCCACAGAAGTTGAGCCCTTTCAGGACCTTCCTAGAGGACCAATGGGATTAGCTGCAGTATCTAAGCATGTGACCCTTGATCTCCAATGAGAGATCTTACCCTGGGCATGCTCACAAGGGGAAAAGCAGGACTTAGTCCCAAAAACATCTGCTCGCTGCTGCCCAGTTCTGGCTCGAATGGCAGAAGCTGGAAGGGCAGCAGTAACCCTTTGCACAGAGTCAGACTGAGCGAGATGCTGGGACCGACATCTCCGCTGAGCAGGCTCCACTGCGGCAGGAGAAGAATGGGAGACCGCAGCGGAGATGGCCCGAGACTCCCCCTGTGCAGAGGCGGGAACTCGATTCCTAACACACACCACCAAGAAACTTGAAGACACAAAAGAGCACAGTAAAACCAAAAACACTCTGTTGTAAAAAAAATCACAGAAATCAGCAAGTGCTAGTAAAAAGATGTAAAAAAGAGGGTATTTGGTTGATACTTTTTTTTGCAAAAAATGTATACTAAGTTGCTCCACTAAACATCAAGGTATACTCATATAGAGCAGTCCTAACTGATGTATGCAAATCCTATCTGATGTATTTAAAAACCTGATCATCTGTATATTACCTGTATGAGCAGGGTTCAGAGAGGAAATGTCCATGTAGACAAGCTGAATGGAACAGCTTTTGTGCAGATAGCCCACAAGGAGTGGTGGTAACTCCCCAGTCTTAGACACAAGAGAACAATTATCGAAACATAAACACATGGGCTACATGCACAGCGAACAAGTCTGTAGGAACACGTTCACACACCCAAGAAACTAGAAGACGCAAAAAGCATAGTAAGATCAAACACACTCCATTGCAAAAAAAATCACAGTAATCAGCAAGTGTCCTGGACTGCTCTATATGGGTATACCTTGATGTTTGGTAAAGCAGCTTAGTATACATTTTTTGCACTTACTAGCACTTGCTGATTACTGTGATTTTTTTTGCAACGGAGTGTTTTTGGTTTTACTGTGCTCTTTTCTGTCTTCATAATGCATTGGTTACAGAATGATTGGTTACAAAAATTCAGCACAGTGGGGAATCATAAATTTGGTTATTGTTCACTTGGTCATCAGATACTTAAGGTTGGTTTTACAATAATCTGCCCTATATGTACCTGGGTAGACCAACAATGCTATTTATAGCTATTACATGACATCTATCTACCACTGATCATAAGCCCCCTTCCAATGAAGGTTACATTTCCAGTTGTCAGTTTCCCTTGAACGTAGTTACAGAAGGGATTACTGCTTTAATGTCTCCCATGCACATAGAAAATGATATAATGTCCTTCTATCTATGCTTTCCACAGAGCAGCAACATATGTGCATTATATAGCAGTAATGAGCAGGGTTGCTGTGAATTCAGCACTAGGATGAGAGAGTAAACTATTATGTAGAAGCAGCAGTCGTGTCTTAATATGTCTGTGCTTCTATCTATCTTGCTGCTGATGTTCCCTCCTCCTTTTATTCATCCCACTTAGCCTCTTCAAAGGCTTTTATAAGCAGAACTTGTAGCTAGTGTTGAGCATTCCGATACCGCAAGTATCGGGTATCGGCCGATATTTGCTGTATCGGAATTCCGATACCGAGATCCGATACTTTTGTGATATCGGGATCGATATTAATGTGTAAAATAAAGAATAAAAATAAAAAATATTGATATACTCACCTCTCCGACGCAGCCTGGACCTTACCAATGTAACCGCCAGCCTCCGTTCATAAGAATGAGCGCTTGAAAGTCCTTAGATGACGTCGCAGCCTGTCATTGGTCGCGTTTCGGTCACGGGCGCGTCAGAGGGTGAGTATATCAATATTTTTTATTTTTATTCTTTATTTTACACATTAATATGGATCCCAGGGCCTGAAGGGGAGTTTCCTCTCCTTCAGACCCTGGGAACCATCAGGATACCTTCCGATACTTGGTGTCCCATTGACTTGTATTGGTATCGGGTATCGGTATCGGCGATATCCAATACTTTTCGGGTATCGGTCGATACTATCCGATACCTGATACTTTCAAGTATCGGACGGTATCGTTCAACACTACTTGTAGCATGATCATTCAGTGAAGCTTATGAGCCATTTTGTTTGTCCTTCACTGAAGAATTGTACCAGTGAATTCAAAGTGAGTGATCAGTGCAGCAAATTCAGAGAAGTCTTGAAGTAGAGAGTAGACATAAGAGGATCTGAAAAAATTGAGTTTACCAAATCATGCAGATTCTTTTGTGAAATATTTTGCAAAAAAGAAATTCTCTACAAATTGAATAGCTTTTAGTGTTCACTGTATATAGGCAATGAGCTGTCAATCAGTGCTATTTAGTGGAGGGAGCAGGTTAATATAGGGCTCAAGAATATGGGTGAAAACATGGCAGAAGGTTTTCTAGTCCTCTAGAGATAATCTCCTGCTAATAAAACAGTGATTTTACCAAAACCAGAGTAAGCAGCCCAATAAGTGACACATCACTGTAATCAGGTTTCTGCCCCTACATCGTGCTGCTCTCAGATTAAAAGTAAATGTCCTTGTAACAGATTCCCTTTAAAATTTTTCATATTGAAATTGGTTACCATTTCAATAAAAAGAACAATCTTGTGTTATATTAACACTAACATATTCCACAACTGTACCATTCATGGTGTGCATCGGAATTAAAGTAAGACATAGGGAAGTTACATCAATTCAAACAAAAAAAGTGAAGTACTTGATTTATAGCTAGGTAAAACCAATCTCTTACTTTGCTCAACATATTACATATTAGTCCATATTAGATTCATTAAGGTGTTTGCACTATTTTTTTTCCACTTTAAACACCGTAAAAAGGTCAACATTTTTTTATTTTAATAAATGTGGTGGCTTGTCATTTTCACATCAGTCCTGCCTTGTTTAGTCTGAATTGGTGAAGCATGGCCCATTGCTTTTATTTCAAGTTGTTGGAAATACAAAACTAAAATCATTAAAAAAGACAGATAAATAAGTAGATCCCACAATGTATTTTCCTGTCATCAGAAATTGTTATAATATATATATATATATATATATATATATATATATATATATATATATATATATATATATAGCGCTAATAAGGTTGAAATTGCATATAAGATATAGTAGTGTACTTCTCAGGAAATGTTTTTGTCAAGTTTAGTTATTATTTTTTTTATAAATTTCAATTCGAAGACACAAACCAAAATTGTAAAGTACTCAAGAAACAATAAACCATATTTTTCAGACTATATGATATTTTTTTCCAAAAAAATTTTGGAGGAAAGTGGAAACTGTCTTATAGTCCTGATGTGCCTTATACGTGTCACCTGTAGTTGTGGATGGGAGAAGAGCTCTTTAATAGTGAGCACATATGATAGTCCAGATGAAACAGGAAGCCAATGGCTGCAGCTAACAGCGTGCTTGCTATTAAAGAAAAAGAATATTCACTGCTGCCCATGTCCATCATCCCTCCCACCTCTATGCACTGAAGTTGGCAGTGGAGCAGTGAATATTAATTTTGTTTAATAGCGAGCACACTGATAGCCGCAGCCGTCGGCTTTCTGATTCGGCTGGGCGATCACATGTGCCTGTTATTAAAGAGAATTAATATTCACTGCTCCCCATGCCCATGGAGTGGAGAGCAGTGAATATTGATTATTTTTAATAGTGGGAACATATGATTGGCTAGCGGCTGCAGCCTATAGTGTACCTGCTATTAAAGAAAATTAATATTCATGAGCATGGAGAGCAATGAATACTCGAACAGCTGACCTCGGCATGTGAGGGCACATGGCAGTGATGTCATGCTCTACAGACAGCTGCCGGCTTCAGAACAGGACCTCACTGCGAGGTAGCAGAGGGGAGGTGAGTAAAGTTGTTCTTTTTTATGTGTGCAGCATGATGGGGGCCATATATACCAGGATGGGGATGGGGCCATGTATACCAGGATGGGGAGGGGGACCATGTATAGCAGGATTGTGATGGGGGTCCATGTGTACCAGGATGGTGATGTGGTGCCATGTAAACCAGGATGGAGATGGGAGCTGTTATGACCCCAATGGCGAGGGTCTCAGAGGAACGTGGAAGTCTGCAGAATACAAAAATCCAGCTCATAGGGCAGTGGTAACTGGGTTGACCATATATCTACTCCTAACGCCAACACTAGAAGTAGCCGGGGATCATTCCTACGTTGATTCTAGATGACACGCGCCAGCCGGAGAATCTAGCTACCCCTAGTAGAGGAAAACAAAGACCTATCTTGCCTCCAGAGAAGGGGACCCCAAAGCTGGATAGAAGCCCCCCACAAATAATGACGGTGAGGTAAGAGGAAATGACAAACACAGAAATGAACCAGGTTTAGCACAGAGAGGCCCGCTTACTGATAGCAGAATAAAGAAAGGTAACTTATATGGTCAACAAAAACCCTATCAAAATCCACACTGGAAATTCAAGAACCCCCGAACCGTCTAACGGTCCGGGGGGAGAACACCAGCCCCCTTAGAGCTTCCAGCAAAGGTCAGGATATAGATTTGGAACAAGCTGGACAAAAATACAAAACCAAAACAAATAGCAAAAAGCAAAAGGCAGACTTAGCTGATATAACTGGAACCAGGATCAGTAGACAAGAGCACAGCAGACTAGCTCTGATAACTACGTTGCCAGGCATAGAACTGAAGGTCCAGGGAGCTTATATAGCAACACCCCTAACTAACGACCCAGGTGCGGATAAAAGGAATGACAGAAAAACCAGAGTCAAAAAACTAGTAACCACTAGAGGGAGCAAAAAGCAAATTCACAACAGTACCCCCCCCTTAGTGAGGGGTCACCGAACCCTCACCACGACCACCAGGGCGATCAGGATGAGCGGCATGAAAGGCACGAACTAAATCGGCCGCATGAACATCAGAGGCGACCACCCAGGAATTATCCTCCTGACCATAGCCCTTCCACTTGACCAGGTACTGAAGCCTCCGCCTGGAGAGGCGAGAATCCAAGATCTTCTCCACCACGTACTCCAACTCGCCCTCAACCAACACCGGAGCAGGAGGCTCAGCAGAAGGAACTACAGGCACAATGTACCGCCGCAACAAGGACCTATGAAATACATTGTGAATAGCAAACGACACAGGAAGATCCAGACGAAAAGATACAGGATTAAGGATTTCCAATATCCTGTAAGGCCCAATAAAACGAGGTTTAAATTTGGGAGAGGAGACCTTCATAGGAACAAAGCGGGAAGAAAGCCACACCAAATCCCCAACGCGTAGTCGGGGACCCACACCGCGGCGGCGGTTGGCAAAGCGCTGAGCCTTCTCCTGTGACAACTTCAAGTTGTCCACCACATGATTCCAGATCTGCTGCAACCTATCCACCACAGAATCCACCCCAGGACAGTCAGAAGGCTCCACATGACCCGAAGAAAAGCGAGGATGGAAACCAGAGTTGCAGAAAAAAGGCGAAACCAAGGTGGCGGAACTAGCCCGATTATTAAGGGCAAACTCAGCCAACGGCAAGAATGTCACCCAATCGTCCTGATCAGCAGAGACAAAACACCTCAAATAAGCCTCCAAAGTCTGATTGGTTCGCTCCGTCTGTCCATTAGTCTGAGGATGGAAAGCAGACGAAAACGACAAATCAATGCCCATCCTACTACAAAAGGATCGCCAGAACCTGGACACGAACTGGGATCCTCTGTCTGACACAATATTCTCAGGGATGCCGTGCAAACGAACCACGTTCTGGAAAAACACAGGAACCAGATCGGAAGAGGAAGGCAGCTTAGGCAAAGGAACCAAATGGACCATCTTGGAGAAGCGATCACATATCACCCAGATAACGGACATGCCCTGAGATAGCGGAAGATCAGAAATGAAATCCATGGAGATATGTGTCCAAGGTCTCTTCGGGACAGGCAAGGGCAAGAGCAAACCGCTGGCACGAGAACAGCAAGGCTTAGCTCGAGCACAAGTCCCACAGGACTGCACAAATGACCGCACATCCCTTGACAAGGAAGGCCACCAAAAGGACCTGGCCACCAGATCTCTGGTGCCAAAAATTCCCGGGTGACCTGCCAACACCGAGGAATGAACCTCGGAAATGACTCTGCTGGTCCACGTATCCGGGACAAACAGTCTGTCAGGTGGACAAGACTCAGGCCTATCAGCCTGAAATCTCTGCAACACACGTCGCAGATCCGGAGAAATAGCTGACAAGATAACTCCATCTTTAAGAATACCAACAGGATCAGCGACTCCAGGAGCATCAGGCACAAAGCTCCTAGAAAGAGCATCGGCCTTCACATTCTTTGAACCTGGTAAATACAAGACAACAAAATCAAAGCGGGAGAAAAACAATGACCAGCGGGCCTGTCTCGGATTAAGGCGTTTAGCAGACTCGAGATACATCAGATTTTTGTGATCAGTCAAGACCACCACACGATGCTTAGCACCCTCGAGCCAATGACGCCACTCCTCAAATGCCCATTTCATGGCCAACAACTCCCGATTGCCCACATCATAATTTCGCTCGGCAGGCGAAAACTTCCTAGAGAAAAAGGCACAAGGTTTCATAACAGAGCAACCAGGGCCTCTCTGCGACAAAACAGCCCCTGCCCCAATCTCCGAAGCATCCACCTCAACCTGAAAGGGAAGTGAGACGTCAGGCTGGCACAAAACAGGCGCCGAAGTAAACCGGCGTTTCAACTCCTGGAAAGCCTCCACGGCAGCAGGAGCCCAGTTAGCTACATCGGAGCCCTTCTTGGTCATATCCGTCAAAGGTTTCACAATGCTAGAAAAATTAGCGATAAAACGACGGTAGAAGTTAGCGAAGCCCAAGAACTTCTGAAGACTCTTAACTGACGAGGGCTGAGTCCAATCAAGAATAGCTCGGACCTTGACTGGGTCCATCTCCACAGCAGAAGGGGAAAAAATGAACCCCAAAAAGGGAACCTTCTGTACACCAAAGAGACACTTTGAGCCCTTGACAAACAAAGAATTTTCACGCAAAATTTTAAAGACCAACCTGACCTGCTCCACATGCGAATCCCAATTATCAGAAAAAACCAAAATATCATCCAGATAAACAATCAAAAATTTATCCAGATACTTCCGGAAAATGTCATGCACAAAGGACTGAAAAACTGAAGGCGCATTGGAGAGCCCAAAAGGCATCACCAAGTACTCAAAATGACCTTCGGGCGTATTGAATGCGGTTTTCCATTCATCACCTTGCTTAATGCGCACAAGGTTGTACGCACCACGAAGGTCTATCTTGGTGAACCACTTGGCACCCTTAATCCGGGCAAACAAGTCAGACAACAGCGGTAAAGGATACTGAAATTTGACAGTGATCTTATTTAAAAGCCGATAATCAATACAAGGTCTCAAAGATCCGTCCTTTTTTGCCACAAAAAAGAATCCCGCACCAAGAGGGGAAGAAGACGGACGAATATGTCCTTTCTCCAGAGACTCCTTGATATATGAACGCATAGCGGTATGTTCAGGTACCGACAGATTAAACAGTCTTCCCTTAGGAAATTTACTGCCTGGGATCAAATCTATAGCACAGTCACAGTCCCTATGAGAAGGCAGTGCACTGGACTCAGATTCACTGAAGACATCCTGATAATCAGACAAATACTCCGGAACTTCCGAAGGCGTAGAAGAAGCAATAGACACAGGCAGGGAATCCCCATGAATACCACGACAGCCCCAACTTGAGACTGACATAGCCTTCCAGTCCAGGACTGGATTATGGGTCTGTAACCATGGCAGCCCTAAAACAACCAAATCATGCATTTTATGTAAAACCAGGAAACGTATCACCTCGCGGTGTTCAGGAGTCATGCACATGGTAACCTGTGTCCAATACTGCGGTTTATTTGCTGCCAATGGTGTAGCATCAATACCCCTAAGAGGAATAGGATTTTCTAATGGTTCAAGAGTAAAACCACATTGCTTAGCAAATGAGAGATCCATGAGACTCAGGGCAGCACCTGAATCTACAAACGCCATGACAGGATAAGATGACAGTGAGCAAATCAAAGTTACAGACAGAATAAATTTAGGTTGCAAATTACCAACGGTGACAGGACTAACAACCTTAGCTATACGTTTAGAGCATGCTGAGATAACATGTGTAGAATCACCACAGTAGTAGCACAAGCCATTCCGGCGTCTATGAATTTTCCGCTCATTTCTAGTCAGGATTCTATCACATTGCATTAAATCAGGTGTCTGTTCAGACAACACCATGAGGGAATTTGCGGTTTTGCGCTCCCGCAACCGCCGGTCAATTTGAATAGCCAGTGCCATAGTATCATTCAGACCTGTGGGAATGGGAAAACCCACCATAACATTCTTAATGGCTTCAGAAAGGCCATTTCTAAAATTAGCGGCCAGTGCACACTCGTTCCAATGTGTCAGCACGGACCATTTCCGAAATTTTTGGCAATACACTTCAGCCTCGTCCTGCCCCTGAGACATAGCCAGCAAGGCCTTTTCTGCCTGAATCTCAAGATTGGGTTCCTCATAAAGTAAACCGAGCGCCAGAAAAAACGCATCAAGATCAGCCAATGCCGGATCTCCTGGCGCCAGCGAAAAAGCCCAATCCTGAGGGTCGCCCCGTAAGAACGAAATAACAATTTTTACTTGCTGAGCAGAATCTCCAGATGAACAGGGTCTCAGGGACAAAAACAATTTACAATTATTCACGAAATTCCTAAACTTAAACCTGTCTCCGGAAAACAGTTCAGGAATCGGTATTTTAGGTTCTGACCTAGGATTTCTGATAACATAGTCTTGTATGCCCTGCACACGAGTAGCCAGCTGGTCCACACTTGTAATCAAGGTCTGGACATTCATGTCTGCAGCAAGCATAGCCACTCTGAGGTAAAGGGGAAGAAGAAAAAAAAAACTCAGAATCTTCTTTCTTATAATCCCTCTTCTGCAATGCATTAAACATTTAATACTGGCCTGGCAAACTGTTATGACCCCAATGGCGAGGGTCTCAGAGGAACGTGGAAGTCTGCAGAATACAAAAATCCAGCTCATAGGGCAGTGGTAACTGGGTTGACCATATATCTACTCCTAACGCCAACACTAGAAGTAGCCGGGGATCATTCCTACGTTGATTCTAGATGACACGCGCCAGCCGGAGAATCTAGCTACCCCTAGTAGAGGAAAACAAAGACCTTTCTTGCCTCCAGAGAAGGGGACCCCAAAGCTGGATAGAAGCCCCCCACAAATAATGACGGTGAGGTAAGAGGAAATGACAAACACAGAAATGAACCAGGTTTAGCACAGAGAGGCCCGCTTACTGATAGCAGAATAAAGAAAGGTAACTTATATGGTCAACAAAAACCCTATCAAAATCCACACTGGAAATTCAAGAACCCCCGAACCGTCTAACGGTCCGGGGGGAGAACACCAGCCCCCTTAGAGCTTCCAGCAAAGGTCAGGATATAGATTTGGAACAAGCTGGACAAAAATACAAAACCAAAACAAATAGCAAAAAGCAAAAGGCAGACTTAGCTGATATAACTGGAACCAGGATCAGTAGACAAGAGCACAGCAGACTAGCTCTGATAACTACGTTGCCAGGCATAGAACTGAAGGTCCAGGGAGCTTATATAGCAACACCCCTAACTAACGACCCAGGTGCGGATAAAAGGAATGACAGAAAAACCAGAGTCAAAAAACTAGTAACCACTAGAGGGAGCAAAAAGCAAATTCACAACAGGGAGCCATGTATACCAGGATAGGGAACCATGTATACCAGGATGGGGGGGCTATGTGTACTAGAATGGGCATTGGGGGCCATGTATACCTGAGTGGGGTGCCATGTATACCAGTAAGGGGGGCCAAATATATCTGGATGGGGACATATAATGAGTGGCAAATATACCAGAATGGTGACTTATATATACCAGGATGGGGGAATATTACCCTTATAGCAGTGTCAGCAGCTGGTTCCCCTATAACAGTGTATCATGACCACATTTTTTGCTTCAATTTTTTATTCTATTTTCCTCATCTAAAACCTAGGTGCGTCTTATAGTCTGAAAAATATGGTATATATGGATGAATGGTGAAGCTGAAATTGTTCCCTGCATGCTGACACAATGACTCTAGTGAGGCAGTTCCTCTGTGGTAGGAAATTATGATGGTTTTAGCATTCAGATCTCTATGGGCCAGACAGCTATCATGCCATACTCAGTCTTCAACAGTTAGGTGCAGATTGTGTCCTTTTTTTACACAGGGATATAGCTATTTACTTTATAAGCACCTAGAACTAAATGATAAAGATACATTTAGTTTGCTACATCAAAGCAATAGACCTTTTTAATTCTATGCAGAGTTAGTAATGATCTCTTTATTTTATTAGGTTAAAATGGGGGAATAGGCTGTCATTGGAACCGTAACAACCAAATATCCTTCCCTGGAACTATTGTGCCTGCTTGAAAATAAAAGGTACAAGTTTCAGAAACCTCCATCCGTTTTCTTTTTCAATCCTAGAAGAGCTGATGAAATTCTGACTAATCTTTGATGGTAAAAACTGACACACTGATCCAGCGCTAATGACACCCCGATCAAAACACTGACGATACTTGGATCTTTTTTACATATGAGAAAAATTTGTGACATGCAAAGGAGCCTTAATTTGAGAGGATAATTATGCCATTTTGTAGTAACAAGTTACACAGAAAGTAGTATGTCAAAAAAATATTGTGTGAATAGGAATGTTAGAAATTCCAACATTACAGCTACAAATTTAGTTGTTTAAAAAAAACCTTAAAATATGTATTTGTCTCCAACACGACACTCATTTAAAGTGAATCAGAATGCCGGAGCAATGCAAATAGTGAAGACACTTGGGCGTGCTCTGCTATTTCTGTAGTACATCGGCTGTCATGTTGGTGGCTGCTAGAATTGTACAACATAGGTCATTACTGTAAGCTCAAATTTGGGACATTTAGCTTTAAAACAGTCTGTAATGAATTTTTAGAAGTCCAAGGTTACCCAATGAGATTGGCTCACACAAACTGACAAAAACAGATGAAAATCACATTACTTTCATTATATCAAAGAGAAATCTATGTATGAAATTGAATGTATTATGTCACATCATGGAGGGAATTATTGAAGCACTGTAGCCCAGAAAACATCTTGTTATGCCAAGAAATTTGAGGCTTTTAGCATTTTATGCCATGTCCGACATCTTAAAAAAAAGTGGTTGGAACTTATTGGTAGAGGAAGTAATCTAGTGTGCTAGGCACATTAACTATGATTGACACTACAAAACTGGCTTAAATTGTAGTAGAAATGTACTCTATTCCATGACTGGTGCATATTTCTTACTATGGCGCATGAGAACTGAAGATTTCGACAAATTCGACAAAAGAGTTTTATGTTTTTAATGAGGTGCATCTTATCCAGCAGTCTCTGGATCAAGATTGACATTAAAAACACCAGTTTTGATGAATTTCCCTCTAGAGTTAATGAAATTATCCATTCATGAAAGCAGTTGGAGGCAATCAATATCTATTGCAGTACGTTGGTTCAAATCAGTGCTGTTTTTGTTTAAGCCGTTGTTAAAAAATGTGAAATGCAAAATAAATCAACTAGCTGACTTTCTACAGCTGTAGCTACAGTCACTTTGTGAGGATTTCAATTGCCAATCTGACAACAATAAGATCCATTAAATATACAAAGAAGCTAATTAAGCAGACCACATGAATTATTATGTGTGCACCTGCGGAGGTTGTCAACGGTATGGCTCTGAAAGATACAGCAGGAGCCATTATGCAAACAATCATTATAATGATTAGATACAGCGAATGATACACTGGACTGTGAGGTTCCTATATCATTATGAGGATGATCAAGATGAATAAAAACATGAGTGGATTGTTCTATGCTTTACATTTAGCTTTACAAAAATAAAAAAACACCCAAAGAAGGGAGCAGATGTAAGGAAACCAGTGATGAGCGAATATACTCGTTACTCGAGATTTCTCGAGCACTCTCGGGGGTCCTCCGAGTATTTTTAGTGCTCGGAGATTTAGTTTTTCTTGCTGCAGCTGAATGATTTACATCTGTTACCCAGCTTGACTACATGTGGAGATTCCCTAGCAACCAGGCAACCCCCACATGTACTTATGCTGGCTAACAGATGTAAATCATTCAGCTGCGGCAAAGAAAATTAAATCTCCGAGCACTAAAAAATACTCAGAGGACACCCGAGCGTGCTCGAGAAATCTCGAGCAGTGTTGAGCAATACCTTCCGATATTCGAAAGTATCGGTATCGGATTGGATCGGCCGATACCGGCAAAATATCGGATCTCGCCGATACCGATACCCGATACCAATACAAGTCAATGGGACACAAATATCAGAAGGTATCCTGGATGGTTCCCAGGGTCTGAAGGAGAGGAAACTCTCCTTCAGGCCCTGGGATCCATATTCATGTAAAAAATAAAGAATAAAAATAAAAAATATGGATATACTCACCCCTCTGGCGGACCCTGGACCTTAGCAGTGTAACCGGCAGCCTCCGTTCCTAAGAATGCAGAGTGAAGGACCTTCGATGATGTCACGGCTTGTGATTGGTCGTGTGACCTCTCATGTGACCGCTCACGCGACCAATCACAAGCCGCGACGTCATCGCAGGTCCTACACTCACTGCATTCTTAGGAACGGAGGCTGCCGGTTACACCGCTAAGGTCCAGGGTCCGCCGGAGGGGTGAGTATATCCATATTTTTTATTTTTATTCTTTGTTTTTTACATGAATATGGATCCCAGGGCCTGAAGGAGAGTCTCCCAGTGTATGGTTCCTCCTGGGAACCATACACTGGGAACTTCCGATTCCTATTTCCGATATCACAAAAATATCGGAACTCGGTATCAGAATTCCGATACAGCGAATATCGGCCGATACCCGATATTTGCAGTATCGGAATGCTCAACACTAATCTCGAGTAACGAGTATATTCGCTTATCACTAAAGGAAACATATAAGCAAGTGACAAGTAGACAAAAAGTGGAGAAATGCAATGAAGATATAAAATGGGGTATACTTAATTAAGGAGTTGATATAAATCAATGCAAAATACACATAAGGAACAACACGCAATCATGATTTGCTCACACGAGTACCAATTTTCAAAAGTGACCACAGTAATCAGTAATATTCATGTATATCTGTTTCGAGCAGCTTTACATAACTGTATTTCACATGCATAATTTTTTCTATACCAGATAGGCTGGAAAATCTTGATGAAAATATATTGTTCAAAGGCACAATGGAAAGTTATATCAATTGTAGGGTAGGGGCAATAGGAAGGGAAAAGTGTAAATATGTAAATGATAAATATGACTTTTATTATTATAATTAAAATTATGATAAATGGTTAAAATTACTATTTGTGACTATTAGTACTATGTAAACACTAGACAGAGAAGAGAGTAATTATACTCTAGACTAGAGTTCTGAATACATTATATTATCTATAATTTTAGGACTAGCTCACTGAGGTTATCAATGAGGGAAAGATGGTCTCATTAGGTTAAATTATTTCTATGAAAGGTGCCAGTAAGATGTACAGCAGTTCTAACTGCCATCAATATTATTAGTTGATGGTACATTCAATTTAGAAATATATTTCTTTATAATTAATTGATATATTTAGAAAAAAAATAAGTATTTGTTATGGAACCATAAAACAGATTGATATAATGTGCTCTTAAATAACTGATTTATCTGTGTGAATATGAAGACTGTGGCCTTGATTCATCAAAGCAATTTTGACAGAAGTCTCAACATTTTGGAGCAACTTGGAGCAAAAATAATGAAACTTTTGGTGTTTTCACACCAGTTTTTGTTTTTTCCAGCTCTACCAAACTGACCATAGCTAGGGCAGGACGGGGGGCAGCTAAGATGGGACACCACAGTATGTGGAATTCATGACGTGCTGTGCTGTTGTCTACGCTATAACTCCACTGGCGTAAGATTTGTGGCAAGGTGCACAGAGGCACGCGCCAATCATCAGTTGCTCCTGGTTCTCCGGAAAGGGTATGTACCTATTTATGAATCAGGAGCATCTCATTCCTTAATAATAAAGGAATTGCTTCTGCTCACACAACAAACAGAACTTTTTCTTCTAATAATGATTCCCTTCATACCATATATAAATAAATACATATATAACTAAATAATAATAATAATACCATACATTGTTTTTTATTTAACAGATTTAATTTGGATGTGAGATGAGTGGGTGGAGATATTGATTTTCACACATAGTATATGTAGGATAAAATCTATTTTATGCATTTGCTAAAATCAAGATGTATCAGTGTACAGTTTATCATTTGATTTCTTTTATGTACAGTAAAAACTGTATTTAACACACACTGCAAAATTTGTATGGTAATACACAAATTATGCCAAATAACAAAGTCACTAAATGAAAGTAAAAAAGCCATCTTGTTTGGTATCATATAATCTTAAATGTATACAATAAAAGTTTTATTAAATTCTCTAAAAGAGGGCTAAACCCAATACATATGCTTTTGTTTCTATTGCTGTTTATCTTCCAATCTTTTAGAAAAGGGTTAAGGTACCTTCACACGAAACGACATCGCTAGCGATCCGTGACGTTGCAGCGTCCTGGCTAGCGATATCGTTTCGTTTGACATGCAGCAGTGATCAGGATCCTGCTGTGATGTCGCTGGTCGCTGAATAAAGTCCAGAACTTTATTTGGTCGTCCGATCGCTGTGTATCATTGTGTTTGACAGCAAAAGCAACGATACCAGCGATGTTTTACACTGGTAACCAGGGTAAACATCGGGTTACCAAGCGCAGGGCCGCGCTTAGTAACCCGATGTTTACCCTGGTTACCAGCGTAAAAGTAAAAAAAAAAAAACAGTACATGCTCACCTGCGCGTCCCCCAGCGTCTGCTTCCTGACACTTACTGAGCGCCGGCCCTAAAGTGAAAGTGAAAGCACAGCGGTGACCGCTGTGCTGTTAGGGCCGGAGCTCAGTCAGTGTCAGGAAGCAGACGCTGGGGGACGCGCAGGTGAGCATGTACTGTTTGTTTTTTTTACTTTTACGCTGGTAACCAGGGTAAACATCGGGTTACTAAGTGCGGCCCTGCGCTTAGCAACCCGATGTTTACCCTGGTTACCCGGGGACCTCGGCATCGTTGGTCGCTGGAGAGCCGTCTGTGTGACAGCTCTCTAGCGATCAAACAGCGACGCTGCAGCAATCGGCATCATTGTCGCTATCGCTGCAGCATCGCTTCGTGTGAAGGTACCTTTACCGTTTCCAGTTTTTAATTAAAGGAAACCTGTCACCCCCTCAGGCGTTTGTAACTAAAAGAGCCACCTTGTGCAGCACTAATGCTGCATTCTGACAAGGTGGCTCTTTAGTTACAAATGCCTGTGCACGCTGAAATAGACACTTATAAAAAGTGCCCCCACATACCATGACTCTGTCCCAGAGGCGGGACTTTGCTTCCTAATCAGATGCCGCACAGCCATCACTCCGGGCCTGTGCGCGCCGGGCGCCGCCTCCTCTTCCTTCATTATCATCCAGGCGCCTGCGCTGTAAGTATGAAGGACAGCACAACTGCACATGGCCAGAAAAAAACCTTACAGCGCAGGTGCCGGGGATGATAATGCAGCAATATGAGGTGTGCCCGGCGTGCACAGGCCCAGAGTGACGGCTGTGCTGTGTCTGATTAGGAAGCAAAGTCCCACCTCCGGGTCTGATTCAGGGTATGCGGGGGCACTTTTTATAAGTGTCTATTTCAGCGTGTACAGGCATTTGTAACTAAAGAGCCACCTTGTCAGAATCCACATTAGTGCTGCACAAGGTGGCTCTTTTAGTTACAAACGCCTGAGGGGGGTGACAGGTTCCCTTTAAGCCTGAACTCCCAGTTACGACCTCTTCAGACAATAGCAGTGGACAACACACTGACAGATAATAATTTAGGTGTGTTAGTGAAACAATAGAGTTTTCACACAGAAAAGCTCCCACAGTATGCACTAATCTGGTTTGTTTTATTGACCATACTAGTGTATCTAATAAAGAACCTAAAAGAGAAACACCAAACTTTGTGGTCATAAGAAAGATAATTACATAGATTTTAAAAGTAAAACAAACTTTATTGAACATTTGGTTACATGGTGGGCACCATCCACCTGGGGTGGAGCCACACTTATCCACCTGGACCACCAAGGTATTGTTCTTATGACTTTTTTTCCATATACCTTTATACATGTGTGACAACCTGGAGACAATTTTAGCATGATGATGATTTCAATTTAGATGCCTCCATTCTTGGTACAGCCCATACCATTAAGTGAATATATTGGTATATGTTATCTACCTACTAATATTATACGGTACCTTTCGTCTGGTTTATGACTAGCTACTTCCAAGATATTTATTATCGCACTTAGTGATTAGTGGAATCCTGAACTACTTCAGCAGTTTACTTTCATTGTCAGTAATTACAGAAACCAGTACTATGAAATTATACCTACTACTGATATTTGGCTTTCAACTCACATTTACTAGGTATAAACTCGGTGTCCTTTACCATTGGTTTGAATAGCTAACTCTCTTGGTACATTACCTATATAGGGTTAATATCCATTCTCACTCATCAATCTTCCCTTTTATAATCTACTAATAATTTAGGTATAGTCTGGTGCTACTGTATATAACATAATTAATTTAAATATATGCTTTAAAAAAGCATTTATAACCTCCACTTTTTCTGTGCTAATGTCTTTGATTGGTCGATGGGGTATCATTTCCCCTCTTTCCTTGTTATTTTGCCCCTGTCTGTACATGGCTGCATTTTCTTGTCAGTCTTTGCATGGTGTTTTTTCTTTTTCATCTGTAAATTGTTTGGTTTCATTTTCTACTAGATTATCATTTTTTCGGCAGGAAGAACATGTGGTCACAATAATTTGCTTAGCTTAATCACTTTAAGGTGTATGTGCGCTGACATTTCAGAAAGTGTTACAAAAATTTGAGTTTTTCAAGCAGAAATTGCTTGAGGAAAAGCTCTTTTGGGGGGGAGTTTTTGATGGAATTATTTTTTTTTACCTGAAGACATTTTATAATATATACACACAACATTTTTTCAGGCAAATATGCTGTAAAACTCACATAAAAAGTGCTATTTAAATGCTCAAAAGAATCAACATATGCTTTTAGTTTTAATAATCGCATGCTATCCATATGTTGAGGCTTTCAAGCATATTTTAGCCATTTCAGGTTTCCAAGGATGCCAAGAGGTTAAAAAAAGTGGTCAAATCATTTTTAAGACATATTTTGCTCTGAAAACACACTATACTTTGCGATACAAGTCAACAGAAAGGCTCAAAAGACACTCAGAAGATGTCTAATGACTGTTTAAGCATTTTGCCAGTATTTTGGCTTGAAAAAATGCTAGCAGCTTCTTCTTTGCTGAATGAAATAAAAATTCCTAGAAAACGACAGAAAAAAAGATGCCCCCAAAGGCACTGGTATCTAAAAATATTGAAAAAACACTCATGAAAAGACAAAAAAAACCTCAGGTAGAAATGTTTCAGGGAAAAAATGGAGGTGTTTCCTAAAGCATATTGCTCTTTGAGAAAGTTGATGTCTAATATACATATGTAAATGTGTGTAAACCTACGGAGCTTTTCAGGAGGAAAACACTTGAGGACACCCTAGTGTCTTTAGTCCTGAGGTTTCTTTTTTTCTGCATTTTTTCGATCATTTTATGAATAACTATTGCCTTTGTATACATGCAAAATCTCCTGAAAAATATCTCACAGGTTTATTTTAGAGGAGTACAAAAACCAAGAGATTTTCAACCAAAACTACTTCAGGATAGACTCCTAGTTTGAAAAAGTCATTTTTCTGAAGTTTTTCCCCGGGGCCTACATATTTCACCGTATGCACAGCATCATCAGGGGAAAGGACACAAGCAATCTTGTGTCCCTTACCTTGATGACTCCATATACACGGTGAAACATGTAAGGGGACTTTCTATTTTAATCTGAATGCCCTGTTTTGCTTATGAATAATGGCACCCCAGGATGCTATTGATTGACATTTAGAAGCAATGGCTCAATTTATATGCATGATACTACAAGACTGGTGACTAGTGTTGAGCATTCCGATACTGCAAGTATCGGGTATCGGCCGATACTTGCTGTATCGGAATTTCCGATACCGAGATCCGATACTTTTGTGGTATCGGGTATCGGGTATCGCAACAACATTAATGTAATAATGTGTAAAAGAGAGAATTAAAATAAAAAATATTGCTATACTCACCTCTCCGACGCAGCCTGGACCTCAGCGAGGGAACCGGCAGCGTTGTTTGTTTAAATTTCGCGCTTTTACTTGGTTACGTGAAGTCCCGGCTTGTGATTGGTCAGGGCGGCCATGTTGCCGGGACGCGGACCAATCACAGCAAGCCGTGACGAAATTACGTCACGGCTTGCTGTGATTGGTCCGCGTCCCGGCAACATGGCCGCCATTAACCAATCACAAGCCGTGACGTCACGGGAGGCTGGACATTCGCGTATTTTAAAAAGCACGCGTGTCCAGCCTCCAGTGACGTCCCGGCTTATGATTGGTCACGGCGCCATGTTGCCGGGACGCGGACCAATCACAGCAAGCCATGACGAAATTACGTCACGGCTTGCTGTGATTGGTCCGCGTCCCGGCAACATGGCCGCCATTAACCAATCACAAGCCGTGACGTCACGAGAGGCTGGACATGCGCGTATTTTAAAAAGCGCGCGTGTCCAGCCTCCCGTGACGTCACGGCTTGTGATTGGTTAATGGCGGCCATGTTGCCGGGACGCGGACCAATCACAGCAAGCCGTGACGTAATTTCGTCACGGCTTGCTGTGATTGGTCCGCGTCCCGGCAACATGGCCGCCCTGACCAATCACAAGCCGGGACTTCACGTAACCAAGTAAAAGCGCGAATTTTAAACAAACAACGCTGCCGGTTCCCTCGCTGAGGTCCAGGCTGCGTCGGACAGGTGAGTATAGCAATATTTTTTATTTTAATTCTTTATTTTACACATTTATATGGATCCCAGGGTCTGAAGGAGAGTTTTCTCTCCTTCAGACCCTGGGAACCATCAGGAATACCGTCCGATACTTGAGTCCCATTGACTTGTATTGGTATCGGGTATCGGTATCGGATTGGATCCGATACTTTGCCGGTATCGGCCGATACTTTCCGATACCGATACTTTCAAGTATCGGACGGTATCGCTCAACACTACTAGTGACAAACTTTTTCAACCATTTAGTTTCTATACCCTCATTTATTTAGACATCTAATAAAGGTTAAATTTTATGGCCTGTTAGTGAGGGATACTTAGTGGGATACTCCCCTTTTCTACTCTACTGCAGGAAACACTTCAAGAAAAGAAACAAGCCTTCTAAAACAATCCAAAACAGAAGTTTCCTGGTGCGGTCTCTGCTCAAAAAACTCATGGTTTGTGAGAACATAGCCTTAGGTCATGCTCTCATGTTGAATATTTGTTGAATTTTTTACCTTAGTATTTGTAAGCCAAAACAAGGAGTGAGTAAAAAATGCAGAAATGGGGCACATATTTCTATTATACTTTCCCTCTGATTGTTCCACTCCTGGTTGTGGCTTACAAATGCTAGGTAAACTCATCAAATAATCAACATGCACTTGTAGTCTTACTGTGTTTCTAAATAATATGATCATGTTGTCTTTTTATTTTTTTGTTGAAGTTCCTAAAAAATGTCATTATTGAAAAAACAGCATCAACAATGCTTATCTAATGCATTTATACAAAAACTCTGCAAAAAATTGAGCACAATTATATTGTAAGAGTATCTTGAATTGACTTTCTACAACAACAAAAAATGACTAAAATATACCATAAAATGTATGAAAACCAACAATGTATTGAAATATATATTTTTAATAATATTAATTCCTAAAGTTTTGTAATATAGCATGGTTGGAATTATAGCATGAAAAGGAAGCATTTGAATGCTGTCTTTAGAAAATGCTAAGACGATGAAAAATACAGATGAAAAATGAGCTAATTTGAATGATCCCTAAAAGTGATACATATTAGATTCAGTGTCCGTATTAGCAACATTGTATACAACAAGATCACATAATATACAAAAGAAAAATCTGCTTTAGGATGCACACTGATTGGTACTAAACAATAAAGGAAGAATTGAAGTTCTTGAAAATATTGCTCCTCAGCTCTGCTATTATATTTCACATAATTTATTAGAAGTCCCAAATTAATGAAATATATATTTTCTTTGCTTACAACCTGAAAATAAGTCTTAGAAATAATAAAGTTAAGAAGATATGAGTAAGTGCAGTATATATGAAAAGGAAGGTAGGACACTGTATTCTTCCTGTGCAGTTGCTGAACTAAGATTAATTGCTCCGTATAGTTAAAAAATCCTTACTGCAGGGCTTTCATTGTGCTGAATACCTCAGATAGAAAGTAAACATTTCATCCTTTGCAAGAGTAACAGAAAACTTCTCATCATGTCTTATATAAAATTAGCAAACTGAAACAATTATGCTATCAAAGCACTGCTGTACACTATACAGCTGTTGCGGCAGTAGTTGCTTTTCATATGCATATTATTTTGTCATGTTAGCAACAACAGTTTTGCATCCAACTAAAACAATATGCTAACTTTAAAAATAAAAATGGTGCCAAGAAAGTGTTCCATATCAGGAAAGATTTACTACGATGATGCCCACAGCATTATAGATGTATCTTAACTAGAGATGAGCGAACCAGATCCTAAAATGTTGGGGTTTGTACCGGACAGTTAGTGTATGATGTTTAACTCCAAACACGGACTTCTCCTGGAAGTCTGTTGTAATGTTTGGAGTTCCTGGGGTAGTCCAAGAGGAGAGAGAGAGTTTTCCTGGTCAAAGGTTCAGATCTCCATTAGTTCTGGTACACGAGCTGAACTTTGGATTAAAGTTCGAATCAGGTACCAGAACCTGAACTTCCATTGGTTCTAATCTTAACCATGTACAACCTACAAGCTGTATGGAGGTGTAATATAGAATCAAGAAAATTGTATTGGCTACTATTGAATCTTCTTATACTTCCAATTTTATACAGATATTTACACTGGTGTTCTTTCTAATTAATTTTGCACCGCATTCCATTCAATGCCATCTTCTTTGACTTATCCTTTCCTTAAAATGTAGCTTCAAGAGAGAGAAGAATACCACTATGATTGAAGCCAACACTGAGGCATCAAATGGAGTTGTGCAGTGCCTATGGTTCTGTAGTGCATACTTGCAAATGTTTCTATAAAGGTTCCACAAATTGATTCTACTGTTTGCATGAGGTCTTAATGTCATTGGAAGACGAATTGGGGTTTCCATATTCTAGTTTTTATTGAATAGAAATGAGCATCTCAAACACAGACATAATGTGGATGAACACATCTAAGTACCACATATTACTAGAAATGCTGATGGAATACTTTGAAGTCCACTTTAGAATGAATGTATTCATGACTTTTAAGTGTATGAAAAGCAAAGTTAAAATGACATTGGAGAGAATATTGTACCAGAATAATGCACTGTGCAATATGATCTGTATCAATATGTTAATAAGGAATTAGTGAATCTACTGCATGAGATATATGGCATTTCAAGGAACTAAGGAAATGTGTAAACAAATATATAGTGGTGCTCGAAAGTATATGAGCTCTTCGAAATTCTCTATATTTCTGCATAAATTTGACCTAAAAGTATATAAGATTTTCACCCAAGTTCTGAAAGTTAAATAGATAAATAGAACCACATAGAACAAATGAGCAAAAATATTAGTTTGTTACTTTTAAAGAAGCACTCCCTTCAAAATTGTAATCTTCTTAATATATTGCAATCATCTTATTATATAGCATTCTGTACTTACAGTTGCTCATTTTGCCCCTTTTATTCAGGTAATTCTTCTGTTTTCCATTAGGTCTATGACACCACATGAAAAACTAACTAGCTAAATCCTTCTAAGCTCTATGTAGAAACAGGAGGTTAATTTTCCCTGTATGAGTCATAAGTCAGTGCAAAAGTCCCTGGCAGAGGCAGGAGTTAAAGATGAGGCTGAGTCATGCATGGACAAGAGACTTCATTTTTCCACATAGAGCAGAGAAAAGAGAAGAATTAGCTGAGTAGAAAGGCAAAATGAGCAATTGTAAGTACACAGTTATATATAATATGATAGTTCCAATATATTAAGAGGATACAAACTTTGATAGGAGTGCTTCTCTAAATGAGGTAAGTAATTCTGTATCAAATGTTTGTGAGTGACAAAAGTCTGTGAACATTAAAGATTAGCTGTCACTAACAGCACAGCGGCACAGGCAGAGATGGAGGGTTTCATCGGTACCCACTCCCTGATTGCTGTAATCAGTCAGTCAATCTGACTGACCGATCCCAACATGATCATGGGGGAGGTGCTGAAATATCAGCACTTCCCTGCATGATTACTGTCGGAGCTTAGCTCAGCTGATAATTGAGCTCCTGCAGTATCAGCAAGGGCTGGTGCACCGCACCGCCCCTGGCTGATCAACTCTCCAGATGCCATGATTGATAGCACAATGTGCCTAAATCGCAGTTAGAGTCCACATGTTTGGGATTACTGCAGCAAGGAGAGCCCACTTAAAAGGGTATTCCCTTCTCCAACATCCCAATATGTAGTGGGTGTAGTAATAATAATATTAGCAAATACCTCCAATTAGAAATTTAGTATAGTTGTTCTGATTTACTATGTCTCTTTCCTCATGTTCAGGACTTTAGGTATCCATAGTTACAACCACTGATAAAGTGACAGTTAGTTAGCTTGTTTCTAGTCGTAACATGGATTCTTAGATCCTGCAATGCCTGCACATGAGGAAAGAGACATAGCGAATCAGAAAATCTATTACGTTATATTTCTAATTGGAGGGATTTTCTAATATTATTATTTTTACACCTACTACATATTGGGATAGGATCTTGGAGATGGGAATACCCCTTTAAGTTTCAGGGTGGGCATCTCCAGAAGTTCAAGCAGGTTACAATTTACTGGACACTACAACATACTGGACACTGTAATGGCATATTTGCATTTTTACTTAGCAACATCCATTACTAGCAAACTCATCACTACAGCTGTAAATAAATTCTGAGAGGGGTGCACATAGATCAGGCTACAACGCACAGTGCTCCATGACAATATAACTGGCCATAACTGGCCAGAAACTTGTAGATTGAACTAAAGCTGTGGTTGATCATATGCAAGGCCTGACCCAGTTGAATTAGAACCTTGCAAAGCAGATTTTGCAACATGTATAACAACTCCTGTATAACAATACAGACCAAGTAGCATTTACATTCCTATGCCAAGTGCAACATACTCTTTAGGAGTGCTGTATTGAGTTTCAGTGTTGTGCCATTGACTCAAAGTGCAATGACCAAGTTATTTCCACTGCACTTTCTGACCTAGTCAAGGACATGTTAGTATAGTTCCCTTTCCTGACATCCATGAATCAGCCAATTCATCTCAATAGAAAATTTCTTGAACATAGACATGTATGAATGACTAGCTTTGCAAGTCTGTTGCATCTTTATAGGTTCCTGACCCTCCTGTTTCTGCTTTTGTTGCCAGGTTATGCCACACTCTTGTTCAAGGTGCCATGAGCCAGAAACTCTAGTTTTATGTCATCCAGAACTTGTAGTTCTATCCAGGATGGGAGCTCAAGTTTTAACTTCTGTCTGTGTTTTCTCTCTGCTGTGTGACCTGGGGGGTGCATTGTATTTAAGGTTTCGAAATTATGCTGTCCATTGCCAGTAATAATTTGACTAATGTCAGTAAACTGTTGCATGCCTTGCTAGCATTCCCAGTGGATATTTCTAATTTTGATCATGGCTCATTTGTTCAGTATTCTTCTGCCTTGCAACTTTGTCTCTACATATAGCTCCTGGTTCTGACCCAGCAATAGAACCATTTTTTTTGCCAGTCTGCACCATCAGCCAGTAAATGACTTCATGGCCCCAAATCAGGAGCCCCTGTATAAGGCAAGATCGCTGTACTGGGGTTAAAGAGTGAAGGTCTGGGCAAGCCCTGGGATTTTTAAAGCAAAGTGACTTCCAATAAATCTGCCTATGGCAGCCATCTTTTAAGCTGCTAAGCAACAACTGATATATCCACCTAACAATCTTCACCAAAAACTCATATTCACTTTCTTAAACAGCTCATGCAAATTGGGGTGACTCAGTCACATCAGCAATAAAGGTTCAAGAGTCTAAAAATGGATCATCTTATCTACTGTGGGGAGTCTGGCCATTAGAGAAGTGCTTGGTAAAGACAACTGTCATCTGAAAAATGCAGCACCTAGGTGGAACCTGCCATTTCCATATACAAACTAAAGCTTATCTGTCTGAGATCAGAGAAAACCGGAGAAGGGCACAGGGTAAACAGACTTCCTATTCTAATAAAAGTAGCAATGGTGGATGAAGTTTTGAGGTCAGGGACAAGTTGTGGTCACATAATAAAATTACTAAAAATAAGTTTCCCTCTAGTACTCAAATTAGGTGGTCCATGTCAAATAACTGAGGTCATAAACTCTGCAACCTTCTGTTTAAAACTTCCCTCTTCCTTCTGTATATCCAACATAAATCACTGCTCAAGATGTACAATTCACCAGTGCAATATTTTGATAATTTTCATCCTCATGTATTGGTTGGAGAGTATAAAGTATTAAATTAAAGTGAATCTTGTTTCACAGGTAGTGAGGCGATCTAAGCAATGCCTGATGCATTGGAAAGGATACAGGCTTCAAAACATATGCTGATAATTTATTGGGAAATGTCTTTTCCTGATAACCTATGGGTCCATAGGCCACTTGAAAGAGGGTCATGTGGAAGTATAATACTACCATTCTATATAATTAGTCAGTATTATTCACTTCAGAGCTACAGTTGCAATCAGTTATTTAACACTGATTATGAAATAGGGTTATTAGTGATATTTACAAGCTTTTAACAATGAATCAACAATGAATACTTTAAATATCTCAGCACAATTAAACAAACAAGTGGTTTCTCAAAATTCAGCACAATGTGCCACTTTTAATGTCTACTGCAGTTTTTGAATTATTAAACCCTTTCATGGCAAGCATCTTTAGTACTTAGTAGAGCACCCTTTGGCTACTGCAACTTGCTGCAAGCTTCATGCATAGCCAAAAACCAGTTTCTAGCACTGTTACTAACTGGAATGGCCTATAGTTCAATAATATTTCTGAAATGTCAATAGAGTAGTCCAAAAATATAGAAGATATAATTGGCTTCTTCAATTAAGAAAAAGAACACAAAGAGACAGCAAAGAAAGTGAATGCTACTAGAGATATGGTTGTAAGCTTAGTTCACAAGTTCAAAGTTATAGGAACACTGAGTACACTATCTGCACATGGCAAAAAGAGGAAGTTATCCCTGGTAGTTGTATGAATCATAAGGAAGTGGGTTATCAAAACACTTGAGTGAGCGCAAAAAATCTGCTGAAGGATTTGTTGACATCAGGTACTATGGTTTTCATTTGCAGAAGTTAAGCTGCATATTAAAAGCTAAAAGTCTCCATGCCTGAACTCCAAGAAGTACACCTCTACTGACCAAACAGCACAATAAAATCACCTTCAACAAGGTAAGGAAATCCCATAAAAGTCACAGTAGATTAAGGATTCTGTTCTGTAGAACGATGAAAAAAAAAACTTTTAAATTAGCAGTAAGTCGGAAGTAGGAAAAATGTTGCATCAGCTGAAAAGAACACCTTGCCTACTGTAATGCACGGTAGTTACTTGGTGATACTTTGAGACTGATTTGCTTTCTCTGGCACTGAAAACCTGCAGTGTGTGGAGCAAAAGATGGCTTCAATCAAGTATCATAAAATCTTAGAGAAAATGTCATTCCCTCGGTAAGGAAGATAAAGCTTGAGCATTATTGGTCCTTCCAGCAGGGCAATGATCCTAAGCACACCGCAAGGTCAACCAGGGCTTGTTTTTCTTTACTACTGGAATATTATGGAGTGGTCTTCACAGTCACCTGACTTTAACCCCATAGAAAATCTTTGATGGTATTTGAAAAAAGCAGCGGTAGCACACAGACCACATTTATCCAGCATTCTATGCTGAGCCATTATATAGGGGTTTCAATCTAAATCTCTGAATGGTGTGATTCAAAAACATCCCCGAGAGATCAATTCACTATGAGGCAGCAGAGTTACTCTGGACTCAGTCTGGCCTCCGTTTAGCTGTGTCCTTCTTTTCAGAGTTGCACAAAACTATGGCTGACCTCACTTTCATGTACGACGGACACCGCCATATAATTGACCAGACGGCATCCACAGTGTCTCCATATGCCTCATTCTTGGGAATGTTCAGTCCAGGGTTCCTCCTGAATCATGTATTTTAGAGATTTACATGGAAGCCCTAGTGTAAGTGCAAGATAAATGTGAGCCAAGCCTTACTGCGATCTTTGGAGGCAGAATCAACAAATCAATGGTAGGTTAAGAATTGGTTTTACTTATTTTTTTACATAGTTCCTCATGCAGTAAAAGCGATTAGGCAATTTAGTCTTCAGGTCGGTGTGATTACACAGATTCCAGATTTACATAGTTTTTTTTCTGTTTGGCTTCTGTCACACATTAAAAGATGATTTTTTTTGCATCACCATATTTTGAGAGCTATAATTTTTCCATATTTCTACCACCATATACATGTTAGGGCTTGTTTTTTTCAGGACAAGCTGACATTTTTATTGATACCATTGTCAGGCACATGACATTTTTTGTTCGCTTTATGTTCCGATTTTTGGGAGGCAGAATGAAAAAAAAACAGCAATTCAGGATTTTTTTCACTGTTCCGTGTGTGATAAAATTATTAAAACAGCTTTATTCTTCGTGTCAGCACGTTTACAGCAATAACACATTTATATCATTTTTTCATGTTTTGGCATTTTTACACAATGAAAACTATTTCCTAGAAAAAACAAATATTTTTGCATCTTTTATTCTGAGAGATATAACTTTTTTGTTTTTCTGCTGATGGATCGGCATGGTGGCTTTTTTTGTGGGACAAGATGTTGTTTTCAGCTATACCATTTTTATTTACATTTGTCTTCTTTATTGCGTTTTATTCCACTTATTGTTTGTAAATCATCCAGCTGCGGCGAAGAAAACTAAATCTCCGAGCACTAAAAAATACCCGGAGGAAACCCAAGCATGCTCGGGAAATCTCGAGTAAGAGTATATTCGCTCATCACCATTTGTCATCATATTACCATGTCCCTTTGAAAAGGCAATACTCTTATCTTAAAAATAACCTTAGACCAATATTTTTTTAATTAATTTACCACGCGACTGCACGGCGGTGCCATCGGCCGAGGCTGCTTGCCGGCACATCCAGTGGCGTGCGCACAGGGGACTCAGCAGTTTGGGATGATGCTCCCTTGCATTTGTGGATTGCAAAACACAGCTTCTCCCTTCAGTAGTGCGAACGGCATGGTTGCAGAAACAGCTCACTTTCCATACAGTGGATAAGCCAGTTACACTTACAAGGTAATACAACTGAATATTTACCATTTTCAATTTTCAGTCACAAGTAGTTTATCCTCTTTTAGCAGCATCCTATATTGGGAGTATTGGTATTTATTAAGGATCAGCCGGTGTGCACACACCACCTGCGTAGGTGCCTGCAGCTTGTTTGGTACAGGTTAGCGTAGTGCGGGGGGGGGTTCTTCTTGATAATCTCAAAGTTTATAATTACCTATATATACTTGAACAGGAAGAAATGTAGTAACATTCATCTAACCTACAGTAGGCTGCCTTATTGCTGTTGCTCAAAGATCTTTCCAGTTCACTTATAACAAATAGAGCTTTGATTAGACTATACATAATATGTGGACAGTTATATTATCTTATTAGGCACTTTGCTTATTGGCTAGGAACAATCACAATTTCACAACAGTGGACACACATCTCATGAGTTTATTGTTTCAATAAAATTTCTCCCTCTACCAATCACAGTTTTATTCTACCCTTAAGGGGAGCTATTAGCAGCTTACTGCTTTCTGTCTGTATATATAGTGAGATATCAATCACCATGAAGAAACTGATGGAAAAAGGAAAAGTTGGGAAGCACTCTATGGTCTTAATTCCTAATTATTTTTGCAACTTTTATCTAGAGAAAAATAGCTCTAATAGTGATTTTTTTTATTTAAGCCTTTTTAAAATGATTAAGGGTATGTGCACACGTTGCGGATTTGCCTGTGGAACCGCAGAGGATTGGACGCTGTGGATTTGCAGCAGTTTTCCATTCGGTTTACACTACCATATAAACCTATGTAAAACAAAATCTGCAGTGCACATGCTGCGGAAAATCCCGTGCGGAAATGCAGCGTTTTACACCTGCTCCTCAATAGGAATCCGCAGGTGTGAAAACGCAGGCAAAATCCACACAAAAAATGCTGGAAATCCGCGCATGTGCACAGCAATTCTCAAATTTCCATTGACTATTAAGGTACCTTCACATTAAGCGACTTTGCAACGATAAAGATAGCGATCCGTGACGTTGCAGCGTCCTGGATAGCGATATCGTTGTGTTTGACACACAGCAGCGATCTGGATCCTGCTGTGATATCGCTGGTCGTTGCTGAAAGTTCAGAACTTTATTTGGTCATCAGATCGGCGTGTATCGTTGTGTTTGACAGCAAAAGCAACGATGCCAGCGATGTTTTACAATGGTAACCAGGGTAAATATCGGGTTACTAAGCGCAGGGCCGCGCTTAGTAACCCGATATTTACCCTGGTTACCATTGTAAAAGTAAAAAAACCAAACAGTACATACTCACCTTCTGCTGTCTGTCACACGTCCCTCGCCGTCTGCTTCCTGCACTGACTGTGAGCGCCGGCCGTAAAGTAAAAGCAGAGCACAGTGGTGATGCCACCGCTGTGCTCTGTACTGCCGGCGCTCACACAGTGCAGACACAGGATGCAGGAGGAGTGCAGGGAAGCGGACGCCGGGCACCGGAATGTGAGTATGTGTTTTTTGTTTTTTTTACATTTACGCTGGTAACCAGGGTAACCATCGGGTTACTAAGCGCGGCCCTGCGCTTAGCAACCCGATGTTTACCCTGGTTACCAGGGGACTTCGGCATCGTTGGTCGCTGGAGAGCCGTCTGTGTGACAGCTCTCCAGCGACCACACAGCGACTAAACAGCGACGCTGCAGCGATCGGCATAGTTGTCTGTATCGCTGCAGCATCGCTTAGTGTGAAGGTACCTTTATTGTTACTGTACTACACAGCGGATTTCATGAAATTCTGCGGGTCCAAAAATGCTGCCGAAATGCATCAAAATCCGCAACTGGTGCATACAGCCTTTAGGCTGCCGTCACACTAGCAGTATTTGGTCAGTATTTTACATCAGTATTTGTAAGCCAAAACCAGAAGTGGGTGATAAATACAGAAGTGGTGACTTGTTTCTATTATACTTTTCCTCTAATTGTTCCACTCCTGGTTTTGGCTTACAAATACTGATGTAAAATATTGACCAAATACTGCTAGTGTGACGGCAGCCTTAAAATGTATTTAAGCCATTTTTAAATTATTTAAAATGTACCCTTTTAAAGCTAACTTTACTAGGTTACTTTTTTTGGGGGGAGAAAAAGTGCAAGATCAACACAAGTGACATTTTAAAGAATGACATGATTTTGTTTTCTTTAAGAAGGTGTGAAAACGTAAAAGACAAAAAGAGTGCCTTTGATTTTGGAAAGAATTCATCAACCTGCTTACACCATTTTGATAAAAATGGCACAAAAAAAACAAATATCACAAGACAGGTGTTCAACTACAATGGGTATTAGTAAGAAAAAAGTCTATAACATATATTACTGAATCATATGGCTTCTGCTATATTAAAATCAAAAGAAATACTGTTTACTGTCAATAAGATGGTTTGGACATCAGTGACATATTTGTAATCTCTTTCTGACATCAGGCGTAATAGTACTCCCTTTGATGTGGGCTCCAGCACTGAGCCCATGTTTTTTCTGGCAAATGTCAGCTGTTTTGAACAGCTGACATGTGCCTCTAACAGCCACAGGTGTAATTGTGATCCACCTGCTGGTGTTAACTAGTTAAATGCTGATGTCAAACTCTGACAGTGGCATTTAACATGGGCTTCCAGCAAGTATGCCGGAAATCCCACCCATCAGCGCTCGTGTCACATGATTGCTGGTTGCTAATGGGTTGCTATGACTACCAGAGGTATCCAGCAAGCCTCTATGGTATTATCGCCTTCAGAATCACTCGACTATGAATATAAAAAAAGAATTAACCCGATCGCTAAATGACGTAACAAGAAAAGAAGACAAAACGCCAGAATTATTTTTTTGGTCATCGAACCATTACATTAACATGCAATAATGGGCTATCAAAAAATCATATCTGCACCAAAATGGTATCATTAAAAATGTCAGCTCAACAGACAAAAAATAAGCTCTCACCCAACCCAAGATCACAAGAAATGGAGACACTATGGGTATCGGAAAATGGCACAATTTTTTTTAACAAATTTTGGAATTTTTTTTCACCACTTAGATGAAAAAGAACCTAGACATGTTGGGTGTCTATGAACTTGGAATGACCTGGAGAATCATAGTGGCTAGTCAGTGTTAGCATTTAGTGAACATAGTAAAAGGAACATAAAAAACAATTATGAAATTGCACTTTTTTTTGCAATTTCACCCAACTTGGATTTTTTTTTCCAGTTTTCCAGTACACTATATTAAAATCAATGGTGTCATTCAAAAGTACAACTTGTCCGGCAAAAAAACAATATGAAAATGTAAAACCAAAATACCTGTGGTCGTTAAGGGGTAAAAATACTAAGGCATCTGTGATGTCACAAGGGCACAATATATTTAGGGTATGTGCACACGTTGTGCATTTGCTGTGGATCCGCAGCATTTTTTGAGGTGCAGAAACGCTGCAGATCCGCAATTGATTTACAGTACAATGTAAATCAATGGAAAAAAAAAATGATGTGCACACTTTACGGAAAATCCGCTGCGGAAACGCTATGGTTTTTAAGAAATAGCATGTCAATTATTTTTTGTGAATCTGCAGCATTTTTGTACCCACTCCATTATAGAAAACCGCAGGGGTAAAAACCGCAGCAAATCCACAAGAAAACCGCAGCAAAAACACACAAAAAAATGCTGCGGAACCGCACAAAGAACCGCAGGTGCGTTTTCTGCCAGGAGAGGCAGAATCCGCACCAGAAATTCCTAAGCCTAATCCGTAACGTGTGCACATAGCCTTAGACCTGGCAGCAGCTATGGAGCCACCTTCCACCATTGGGAAATAGTGGTTTTTATGTGTTCATTTATTTTAATAATAATAATGTAGAATACAAACTAATATTATTTTAGAAAGTTTCAAAATGTAATAATTCATTATGTTCAAAAAATAACATTATCTAATCCACAGTAGCCCATACTAGTAGTACCTCTACTCAACAGAACTCAATAAAATATGTATTATAAATTCAATTTAACAGACTAAAGGTTGCACATGAGAACTTTCATGTCCTCCAGGGATCATCCAGGGTATGTTAGTTATAAATTATCTGACAGAATAACTGCAGTTAATGAGACTGTGAGCACCTCTTTTAGAAAGAGACAAGTTTCATCTGACTTTATTCAATGTTGGTCAAATATCAGTGCACATAAGATCCCCAGAGGTCCAAGACTTGGAGCACAGCTAAATCCTTTCTTAGATTTACTAAAAAAAACTTCAGATTTGCTATAAATACATGGAGCTCTTTTTTGAGAATTATTTTTTAACAACAAAAGTACAATGAAGTCATCAAAGGTAAAAGCTTTCAGAAAATTTTATTAAATGATGAAGAGTTAATAATATTTGACTAATAAAAACAGCATTTTTTCCATCTGTTTTCTTGACCCAGTTAAGGATTTAAAATAAGAGCTGCACATTTATTAAAAGAATGTAAGCTATGACCTGATCATTTGAGCTGCCTCTCTTATTTAGGCTACTGTTAGGGCTGGCGGAACGCACCGAGTAAATAGAGACATGTTATTTGGTGCGTTCACAGCCCGGGGTCCACCGTGCAGGAGAGAACCTGCTGCTGACGAATGGCGGCACTATATGGCGGTAGAAGCGAACTCTGTTACTTCACAGAGTCACCTAAAGAAAGCACTGTGTCCTGTTAAACTCACAGGAGTACACAGCAACTGCCGAGCAGATAGCAGTTTGTGTTTATGCAATCATACAATCTCCTCACCGGAGGAGCCGGTATTCTAGGGGCTTATTTAAGCCGGGGCCCTGAATCCATACACACAATCTCCTCACTGGAGGTGCCGGAATTCTATGGGCTTATTTCAGCTGGGTCCCTGAACACATATACACGTAACCACACTGGCAAAAAGCGCATAACTTAGATTTGATACTAGCGCATGGCCGTGCAGCCTTGCGAACCTTTTATAGCTGCAGCAAGTACAGGACCTTCCTAGAAGGATCAATGAGAGGCTGCCACAGAGCCTGAGCAACTTCATGACCTTCCTGGAGAACCAATGGGTTTTGCTGCAGTATCTAAGCATGTGATCCTCGATCTCCAATGACAGATCTTACCCTGGGCATGCTCAGAAGAGGAAAGCAGGACTTAGTCCCAAAAGTGTCTGCTTGCCGCTGCCCAGCACAGGCTTTAATGGCAGAAGCTGGAAAAGCAGCAGTAATCCTTTGCACAGAGTCAGACTGAGCATGACGCTGGGACCGATGTCTCCGCTGAGGAGGCTCCACTGCAGCAGGAGAAGAATGGGAGACAGCAGCGGAGATGGCCCAAGATTCCCCCTGTGCAAAGGCGGGAACTCGACCCCTAACAGCTACTTTCATACATCAGGATTTTTGTTTCAGGCACAATCCAGCTAATTTTATAAAAAAAACGGATCTGTCGCAAATAGTGAAAAACTAATGCGACGGATCTGTTTTTCTGCTGGATCCGTTTTATTTTTAATCTGAATACAGTGACTTCCTGTTCCGGGGTGGAGGAGGGAAAGTGGAAGAGAGAGACACCAGAACGGAAATTGTGCATGATTGTATGGAGAATGCATGGGAAAACTGGATCTAGTTACCAGATTTGGCCATTTATACCTGCATTTCATACGTTTTTGGCCAGATCAGTCATTGTGCGGATTTTCGCCGGACAGCAAAAACGTCTCTCTGGACGTTTTCTCCGTCCGCTGGAAAACTAATTTTTGACGGATCCTGCAAAAAACAAATGAAACCCTGGGACATCAGTCGTAATCTGGCGCTAATACAACGCTATGAGAAAAAATGGATCCAGCGGAAAAAAATGTATCCGTTTTTTTTAAAATTCGCCGGATTGTGCCTGATGCAAAAAAACCTGATGTGTGAAAGTAGCCTTAGGCTTCAATCAGATGGCCATTTTTGCATGTTAGTGAAAAAATGGACCTATTTTTATTTGTGTTTTGTATCAGATTTTTATCAGCATTTGGTCAGTGTGTCAGTTTCTAACATCAGCATTTCATCAATGATTTTCCGATCTGAAAAAAAACAAGAAAAAATTGACAGCTCACAGAGAGTAAATTGATGGTATCCATGTGCTGTTACTTAATTTTCATAGGCAAATTCAATGGGTAATTTTGATCCATGAGTTGAATGGACTTGCAGCTGATTTTTTGAGGACAGAAGCTCTACAAAAAAAGTAATGAAAACAGCACCAGAAACTATATAGGATACATAGGATAAAGCTGTGAAAACATGGCTCAAATGTGTATGTGCAAAAAAGTCTCAATTAAGTCAGGGCTCATTCTCATTTGCATGATATACGGCCGAGTCTTGCATGTTAAAACCCGGCACTCCAGAGAGGAGCATGCGGCTGCACAGCAATGCATGGAGCCGCACAAGCTCCGCTCCCAAGTGCCGGCGGCAGAGCCGGGTGTTACCATGTGAGACTTGGAAGTATATCACGCAAGTGAGTATGAGCCCTTAGACTCAGGTTATGCTAGCCAATAGTGGCTATTAAATGACTATTGATCAGTGTTTGCTGATTGGTGGTTGCTTAATAACCTAAATAGACAAATAGACCTCCCTTCCTATGCACATGGAATGATCAGTAGTAGATCATTCTGGGCATATGTAATACCATTGTCTTAGCAGGACAGGTCATGTTTATACTGGATGATATGTTGTTAAAAACGATGATTTTTAATGAAGCTTAAAAATATTTTCACCTAATAGGCAAGCATTTTGCTCATTCATCGGGGGATGGCAGCTTGTTTAGATTTCATAATTACCGGGAAATGACTGCCCCTAAGAACATTCATTCTCAATACCACTCAGTGTAAGGGCTGTCCCACACGTCCAGATAATTCCGGTACCGGAATAAATCGGTACCGGAGTTATCCGTGTCCGTGTGCCTGGGAACTCACGGAGGCCATACCTGCGGCACACGTGTGCCGCCCGTATGGCGAGTGGGTACCACACGGAGCGTGTGGTACCCACTCTGCATGGTGCTGAAGCTGCGATTCATATCATCCCTGCAGCAACGTTTGCTGCAGGGAAAATATGAAGAATAGTGTTTAAAATAAAGATCTATGTGTCCGCCGCCCCCCCACCCCCTGTGCGCCCCCCCCGCTGGTCAGAAAATACTCACCCGGATCCCCCGTCGGCAGTCGCTCCTTCCTGGTCTGGCCGCGGCTTACTGTATGCGGTCACGTGGGGCCGCTCATTTACACTCATGAATAGGCGGCTCCGCCCCTATTGGAGGTGGAGCCACATATTCATGAGTGTAATCGGCCGCATACAGTAGGAGGCGCGGCCAGACCAGGAAGGAGCGACAGCCGACGGGGGACCCGGATAAGTATATTCTGACCAGCGGGGGGGGCGCACAGGGGGTGGGGGGGCGGCGGACACATGGATCTTTAGTTTAAACACTATCATTCATATTTTCTCTGTAGCAAACGGTGCTACAGGGAACATATGAATGGCGGCTTCAGCACCATGTGGGGGGGACAGCGCTTACTGTAGCGCTGTCTCCGGCACGCCACACGGACCCCAGACGGAGAATGTCCGTGTGAGGTGCGTGTTTTACACGGACCCATTGACTCTATTGGGTCCGTGTAATCCGTGCGCTCCCACGAACACTGACATGTCTCCGTGTTTGGCACACGGAGACACGGTCCGCACACGGTCCGCACAAAATCAATGACATCTGAACAGATGCATTGATTTTTATGGGTCTACGTGTGTCAGTGTCTCCGGTACGGGAGGAAACTGTCACCTCACGTACCGGAGCCACTGACGTGTGAAACCGGCCTAAACACACTATTAGGCCACGTTCACACATTCAATATTTGATCAGTATTTTACATCAGTATTTGTAAGCCAAAATCAGGAGAGGAAAACTATAAGGCCACATTCTCACGTTCAGTACTTGATCAGTATTTCACATAAGTATTTGTAAGCCAAAAACAGGAGTGGGTGAAAAATGTTGAAGTGATGACATGTTCCTATGATATTTTTCTCTGATTGTTCCACTCCCGATTTTGGCTTACAAATACTGATGTAAAATACTGAACAAATAATGAAAGTGTGAACATGGCCTTAAAGAGAAAGAGGGAGTATAAATGGGCTGAAAATCATTACACAAAAAAGACAAACATATTTGTACCAACATTTGAATCATGGATTATAATAATATTATTACTGATTTTCAGTAAATATTATTTACTTTTATAGAAAGTACATATATTACAAATGTTGCCATTAATATTTTCTGATATTCTTGATGCATCTAATGTTGTGCTATCTGTGTGTTTATTTTCATTAAATGTACAGTACTTATGGTTTAAAACATAATGTACTATGAAAACATGAATATCCACATTTTTAATACTATGTACTTTAGAGATATAGTACTTTGTGCAGATTAATGTTATTTCTAATGATATATAATGAACATTGAATTATGTATAATAGTCAGGGCACAGAGAAACACAAGGCAACAGCATAGACAAAGATTAAAAATTCTAGATACCTATTGCCACAACAGGGGTTCTATGTTCTGAAAAAGTTAAGTTCTAACCAATGTACTGTAAATTAAATAATTGTATTATGATATTAATTGAAAATAATGTTAGTGCATAATCAGGTAGTGAGTCTTTTTGATAATACCCTTCATTGCTGTCTGAAGAAACCAGACAAATTTCTGTAAACAAACCCAGTTGTTTGACAGATATGATCATAATCCATGGCTGTAATTTGTGTCAACTTGAGGGACTTAAAGGCAATCTGTCAGCAGGCTTTTGCTACCTCATTTGAAAGCAACATGATGTAGGCAAAAAGAAGCTGAATCCAATAATGTATCACTTAGATTACTGGGTTCAGCGATTCTGACACAATTAGATTGAGCAATGAAGCAGAGCTGAGAAAGCTAACCCCGCCCACACCATGCTCTGTATCTACAATGTCTATAGGCAGTGAGTGATTATCACAGAAGGGGGCAGAGTCAGACTAGAAGGCATGCACTGCTTTGCCCTAGCAATGATAAGCTCCTGTAAACAATCTCTGCAAGTAATCAAGAGCATGGAGCTTGATAAGATAGACATCAATGAAATCTGTATGTTATCCCCTACAATATGCTATTTTCCGATTGCATATCAAAAACATGCTGACAGATTCCCTTTTACCTAAGCATTGGCACCAATATTCAGTTAGTCACAGGCTTTATAGACATAATAGAACAATCTATTCTGTAATTTGTTACTATTTTAGAAGCGTTGAGGTCAATAACTGTGTGGGCAATGTACATTTAATGAATATATGTATATATTTGCTAATAATAGTTTTAAAAATCTTAGTGGTTTCTAACCAAAGTTACACTAATACTTCTGGTACTTTATCAAATTCAAGGCCACAAGCTAATACAAAGTAAAGAGTTTAGTGGAACAATAGAGCAAGTACACTACTGTGTACTAGTAGATAATTCGGGCATTCATCCAGCAAATAGAAGCAGATGTTAAGCTGTAAGACAGCACTACCCAAAAGCCTATGTAATTAATAATCAAAGATAATGCATTACTGAAATGGGCATATTTGCAGCAGGAGTTGTAAGATTATTCATGTAAAAATTAATTGTAATTGCACGATTCTTTATTATCCTTAAGATAATATGCTTTGTTTCTCATTTATTTTATAAAATGTGTTTTCTTGATAATAATCACAGTGCTACACAGCTGGGGATTATTAAAAAATGCTGTTCTAAACATTCGCTTAAACATTTTATTATGATTTGGGGAACTGCCTATTACTGTATGTAATAAATGGTTAAATAAAGATATGCTCATTGTTTTTCTTGTTTGATTGTTTTTTATAAACCAAAAAGATGCATCCAGCTTTGCACATACCTTTCTAAAGGCATGTGAATATTTTTTGGGGAGCAGATTCTTGAATTCGCCTGAAAAAGCACAACAAAGCTGCAGCAAAAGTGAACAAAGTGCACAGCAATATAAAAACGGCATGGCTGTGCATGGGTTCAGTCTTTTGCTATCTATTTAAGCACTTCATGGTTCAAAAGCCATGATGCAGTTAAAATAAATAGCATGCTCTTCCACTTGCTAGTTGTGGTATAAACAATCAAGAAAGAACTCTGATGGTGAAGTCACTGTAAGTATGGATTTTAAAACTGCAAATAAAGTTGCTTTAGGAAAAAGATTGATGTTTTTTCCTCAAGCGGCTTTGCCTAGGAAAACCTTGGTGTTGAAACCAGAAGTTTGCATACATTATAAAAAAGACATATACGCATGTTTTTCTCAATATCTGACATTAAATTAGAATAAACCTTCCTATTTAAGGTCAATAAGGATTACCATAAATATTAATATTTGCCATATGCCAGACTAATTGAGAGAGAGAAAATGTTTTAAGGCATTTTTATTATTTACTTCAAAAAGTCAAAAGTTTACATACATTTCATTATTATTTGGTACCATTGCCTGAAAGTGAATGACTTGGGTCAAACGTTTGGGATATCCTTACACAAGCACCTCACAATAGTTGGTCGGAATTTGGGTCCATTCCTCCTTGCAAAACTTTTTTTAATAGATAATTTTTAATAGTATTCAGATCAGGGCTCTCTGATGGCCACTCCAAAACATTGACTTTGTTATCATTAATCTACTTTGTTACCATTTTCACAATATGCTTGGGTCATTGTCCATTTGGAAGACCCAATTCCACCCAAGCTTTAACTTCCTGGCTGATGTCTTGAGATGTTGCTTCAGTATTGCCACATAATCTTCTTTTCTTTGGATGCCATCTATTTTGTGAAGTGCACCCGTCCCTCCTGCAGCAAAACAACCCTACAGCATGATGCTGCCACCCCGTGTTTCACAGTTGGGATGGTATTCGAAAGCTTCAAAGCTTGTCACTTTTTCCTCCAAATGTAATGATGGTCATTATGCCCAAAAAGTTAAATTTTAGTTGCATCAGACCACATGACATGTCTCCAGAAATGTAGGTCTCTGTTCCTGTGTGCATTTGCAAACATTAAAAACACTAATCTGGCTTCCTTATGTTTCTTTTGGAGTAATGGCTTCTTCCTGGCAGAGTGGCCTTTCAGCCCATGTTGATACAGTACTCGTTTTACTTTGGATATTAACACAATCTTACCAGCTTCCGCCATTTCTTCACAAGGTCTTTAGCTTTTGTCCTTGGGTTGATATGCACATGTCACACCAAAGCATGTTAATCTCTGGGACAAAGAATCCATCTCCTTTGTGAGGAGTATGATGGCTGGACATTCACATTTTGTTTGTACTTGGGTGTAATTGTTTGTACAAATGAACAAGGTGCCTTCAGGTATCTTGAAATTGTACCCAAGAATCAGCCAGACTTGTGCAAGTCCACAAAATTGAACTAAAACAGGAAAGGTTTATTCTGATTTCATGTCAGATATTTAGAAAAACATGCATATGTGTCTTTTTATATAGTGGTTGTAAACTTCTGGTTTCAACTGTAGTATTCTAAATTTCCCATAGCCCTCCATGTAGTACAATGCACTCCCAATGGTCCTCCATTTAGTATAATGCACTACCCATGGTCCTCTATATAATATAATGCACTCCCCATGTTCCTCCATATAATATAATGCACTCCCCATGGTCCTTCACATAATATAATTCTCTCCCCATGGTCCTCCATATAATAATAATAATAATAATAATAACAATCTTTATTTTTAAATAGCGCTAACATATTCTGCAGCGCTTTACAGTTTGCACACATTATACAAATAATAGATCACACTCCCCATGGTCCTCAATATAATATAGTGCACTCCTCATGGTCCTCCATATAAAATAATTCACTCCTCATGATCCTTAATGTAATATAATGCACTCCCTATGGTCCTCCAAAAAATATAATGCTCTCCCCATGGTCCTACATAAAATATAATGCACTCCTATTGGTCCTCCATACTCCTTTATAGCCACTAGTCACTGATTTAAAAGAAAATACAGTACTCACCGCTCCTTGTTCCGCCCAATAGTCCGGTCTCCTGAGCTTGTGCTGTGAAGCACTGCACATCTGAGTACAGAAGGTGCACTGCAATTATGTCATTGTGCCTGCTGCACGCTCAGCTAATGCTCCCTCATCCATCATCATTACTCATGATGACTGACAGAAGTGGGCTCAGTGCGGGTGCTGGCATCGGGTCCTACCCCCCAGTTCATGGGCCCCATAGCAGTCGTGTGGCCTGCCACTATTGGCGGTATGTCACTGTCAGTCGAAAAAATCTTTGGACAATAACAGACTTCTACTGAGTGTCCATAATCTAATTTGTAACGCGAGAGGAAATGAATAATTGCCGCAAAAAGTGGAAGTGCGTTTTTGTATTCATTATTTCATCCTGGGGGTTTGTGATAGAATATGTGTACCATATATTTCCGTAGAGCAACATGAGTATTCTATAATTTCCAAATAGTGGCTCTAATCCAAATCTTTGACAATAGTTGCACCATATTTATAATGAGGAAATATAGTAAATAAGAAAATAAATTGACTAAAAAGCTACAATGCATATTTAACTTGAGACCGGTGCTCAACACTTTTTCTGATTCCCCCCACTCACATTGGAATTCCCCAGCATCGTAGACTGAGCCAGGAATTCTGTCTCTCATGAGACCTGTCGGGGTTCTGTGCATGTGCAATGTACATGGAAGGTCAGTGCGTATGTCATTACATCATGATATGAATACCTTCCAGGTGCTTGTGCTTGTCCCTCTTGTGCCTCAAGAGAGCCAGAAGTTCTGGAAATCTAGCACGAGCACTGGAGGATCAGAAGATGCAGTGACGAGTGGGCAGTTGGTGATGAGGAGTGGAGGGGCCGAAGTGATGAGCAATAAGGAGATTATAACAATTTCTTAATTTTTTGTATATTTTGTTTATTATGTTCTGGGGTCTTGAATAGGTGAATTCAAATTTATTTATTTTTTTGCAGGTCAAAGTGCACGGGGTTTGCCTTACCAGATGTTATGTGAAAATGCAACTTTTCTTTTTTTATATATATTTACTATCTTTCTCTTTAGCCATAAGAAATCTGTTGCTTTTGAATGACCGTCTGTTGATTGTCAAGATATTTTTCTTTCACTCCACTTACGAGGTCTTGTGATATTTACATTTTTTTTCCAAATTCAGTATTAAACATGCAATATTTAGATCATTTACATCCATAATCAGTTGGTTTAGAACAAAATGCAGACTCTAAATATTCCCCTTATAAAACATGACCTCGTATATTCACTTTAAAAACAGGGTGATACTGATTTAATTTTCAGTATACAGGTTACTTGTTATATTTGTTATTTTCACAAAAAAACTAAGCAGTGTTATTTATAAAAAAAAGTTAACTGTAGATCTGGCTTTTTGTCCATAGCAACCAATTATTTCTTAAACCAGTCTGGAAAAATAATGATATACGGTAAATAGTTGTTACGGACAACAAAGCCAGTTTTACTGTTAGACAATGTTCATAAATGACACATATTATGTCCATTTAGCAGTATGCAGGCTGATACCAACATAGAATCTAAATATGTTGCTGTTATATAAAAAGGCTATCCTTATCTAATGTGTGTATATGCAGTATATATATATATATATATATATATATATATATATATATATATACTGTATATGGATCATCTCTATGAGCATAATTTCAATATTAAAAAAATATTACATTAATATATTGTGTCCTAGCCATCCAAATAAAGGCCTATATTTGTAAATGTTATGTTATCTCTACCCATTTGACAAGAAATACTGTATTGCCTTCAAAGTCATTTCCATTCTGATTTTCCACTAGTTCCGCACATCTGTATATAGCAGAGCAGGCATATGGCATCCAATGCATAAAACGTCTGTGGACTACAGAAGACTCATGCAGAATAGAGGCATATGTTATATGACATTCAGGGAATTCCAATGTACAGTTATGTTGGAAACAAATGTCTGGGTTAATTGGCAACTATCGCTTCTCATAAGAGAAGACAAGGAACCAAGTCCATTAAAACTCCTCTATAAAGTTCAGACACATTGTATACCTTTTTTAATTGTTATTTGTTAGAAATGTCATTTTTACATCAAACATTTCTTCCTGTTCTACAAAAGCTACACCTTTAATGCTGTAAATTGCTTCCTCTCCAGGGAACCGAATGTTTAACCTTGCTAATACAAGCAAAGTAGAGTTTGGTCAGAATTAGTTTGGGCACAATTACAGGAATAACTGATTGCAGACATTCACACAGAAAACAAAATGAGTTGACTCACAACTTTAACAGGCATGCCAATGCAAAATGTGCCAAGTTACTATGGTGTTTCGTAAATACAAGAAATTTCTTTTTTTTAACATAATATTCAATTTCAGCTGGGCAATGAAATAATCTAAGAGGAATTAAATAAAATGCTTTCTGAAACAGTATAAGCTGTAGTGAGATCTTCCTACAGCGTTTGGCTCTTTTTCATAAACAATTATTTTTTAAAACTGTCACTGGAAATAGATGGGAAAGTGCCATAAATATTAAGCACGAAATACTACCAAAATCTTCGAGCCAACAAATCTCCATGAAGCAATTAGCAAAGCAATTAATGAATTGGAAGTCTTGAAAGACAAATTCACACTGAGTCTGTTCATGCATCATTTCTTGAAAATACTGTATGTAGATTGTGATTCTTCTGACATAACGCAGTTTCTTTCTAGGTTTTATGTGTGTGGATAATGTTTAGATACATAATAAGACATTTGTATTGTTAAAACAAAGTGAAAAAGAATGATGTTCCTATCTATAATAAGAATGAAGCAAAATATTTATTTAGTATCCTGTTATTAAAGTGATTGGAACACAGAACATCATGCAGAATGTTTCTTCTTGCTTAAAATAAGACACAAAAGACTAGGTAATTTCAATGTAACAATGAGACAATGCAGGTGCTGTGTCATAAAATAAAAAACAGAAAGGATTTTATCTTTCTCAGTGGGGGTAAACATAAATGATTCATTGATAGAAATTCTTTAGGTCTAAACAAGTGGGTTATTTATGTAGCAGAAAACATTGAGTGTGCTGTTTAGTATAATGTCCCACATACACATTAGATGAAAGGTGGCCAAGCTCATCAGATTTTGGCAGGGCTAACAGACCATCTTATGTGTTTGAGTGATTCTTGAATATTCCCAGACAGATAATGTCAATGAAGAGAAGTTGGACTGACATCTGTCTGGGATGATTTCGTGAATCCTGCATTGAGCAGGGGGTTGGACCAGATGACCCATGAGGTCCCTTCCAACTCTCCCATCCTAAGAGAAGAAAGTTGGAAACAAAACACCAGATCCTTTTGTTTTTTTATTAGGTGATTAGCTTATTATGTTCTCCCCATAGTTCACACATGTACACTTGGCACAGCTCTATATTCAGGTGTACGTGAGAGTCTGGAAAGACAGCTAAAGTCCAGCAGTTTGGCAGACAACTCCTTTGTCAAGCATGTGGGCACCTTTAGGTAATACAAATATACAAGCACAGTATAGGCATAGTATAGGCATCCAGTATAGGATGTTTCAATAGTTGGTTCATTTCAACCATCAAAGACTATTTCCCTGGTCACAATCACTAATTTACTTTTCTTACCATGACTTTTCTATTAACCATTCATTATAAAAACTCATTATTTCTCAATTAGTCTTTTTTGGGGCCCTTTGTTAATACACCCTTTTTGTACACATCCCAATGTGCATGTGGTGCATCTTTCTATTATTCCTAATAATCTTAAATGTTAAAATATTATTTTTCTGGAAACGTTTTAAATTTAGGAGGATTAAGAAGCAGGATAACTAATAATTCAAGATGCACTAACACAAGGAAAGGACATTAGTGAGAGGAACCATCCATACTTAGGTATACCTTAACTTGGTTTAGTAGTTTTTGCGCTCTTTATTAAAAAAATGTTCAGTACTTTATGTTTTTAATGTTTGCCGCAATACTGGAGTTCATTAATTTATTAATCACTATGCGCTGATGACTGGTGAATAGTGATGAGCGAATATACTCGTTATGATTTACATCTGTTAACCAGCATGTACATGTGGAGATTTCCTAGCAACCAGGCAACCCCCACATGTACTTATGCTGGCTAACAGATGTAAATCATTCAGCTGCGGCAAGAAAAAAAAAAAAAATACACAGAGGACCCCTGAGCATGCTCGAGAAATCTTGAGTAACGAGTATATTCGCTCATCACTACTGGTGAATGTATAAGTTAAGGGGGTTGTCCATTCTCAGAAGAAAAGACTGCAGTCACTTTATGTGAAAAATTGAATGCTGACTGCTGAATTATGACAGTGTGTCATGCGCATGTTATTACTATTTTCTAGTCTTCCTCCTGCTGGTGGACTGTCATGTGACCATAAAGTGACTATAGATTTTCTTCTTTTGAGACTCGAGTATATAATCACTGCACTCATACAAATTGTGGAATTTTGCATCATGTGAAAAATTTAATACTGGTGGCAGGTGAAATGGCAGGCAAATTAACGTTTCGGCCAGTTAATGGCATTGATCACAATGACGCCCTTGGAAAAATTTCTCTAGGTTAGAACACGAAATGTCAATATGGATGGTTGGAGTAAGGCTGTGTGCACACGTAGCAGATTTTTTGTGTTTATTTCGTGGTTTTTCACTATAAAAACGCTATAAAACCACAAAAAAAATGCTCACATTAAGCATCCTATTTAATAGAATGCAATACGCATTTTTTGTGCTCATGCTGCGTTGTTTTCCTGAGCGGAATCGCATTCCAGAAAAAAAACGCAGCATGTTCATTAAAATTGCGGAATCGAGGGGATTCCGCACACCTAGGAATGCACTGATCCACTTACTTCCCGCATGGGGCTATGCCTACCATGCGGGAAGTAAGCAAATCATGTAAAGTTGGTACCCAGGGTAGAGGAGAGGAGACTTTCCTCCTTGGACTGGGTACCATATAATTGTTAAAAAAAAGAATTAAAATAAAAAATCGTGATATACTCACCTTCTGATGGCCCCGGAGTCTTCCCGCCTCTCAGCGGTGCACGTGGCTGCTTCCGTTCCTATAGATGCTTTGTGTGAAGGACCTGCGATGATGTTGCGGTCACATGACCGCGATGACGTCGCGGTCACGTGAACGTGACGTCATCGAAGGTCCTGCACACAAAACATCTATAGGAACGGAAGCCGATGAGGAGATCGGCTGTCTGCGGAAGGTGAGAATAACCATTTTTTTTATTTTTTTAATTATTTGTAACATTCTATCTTTTACTATTGATGCTGCATAGGCTGCACCAATAGTAAAAAGTTGGTCACACTTGTCAAGCACTATGTTTGACAAGTGTGACCAACCTGTCAATCAGTTTTCCAAGCAATGCTACAGATCGCTTGGAAAACACTAGCATTCTGCAAGCTAATTATGCTTGCAAACCACTAGTTTTTAGCGGGAATATGCATGCCAATTCCGCATGCGATATACCCGTGGCAGGAGTTGCAGGATTGCCACGGAAATTTCCGCGGCAATTCTGCAACGTGTGCACTTAGCCTAAGAGTGAATGGACAAAATCTTCCATAAGTGGTAAAGTTGTGTATGCAGACATGAATGTGTCTTGGGAACAGCTGGATAGCGTTGCAGCAGAAGCTGACACCAGTGGATATTTATCGAATGCTGGCACGTATTGTGTCTGAAAAAAATTCAGACAAAACAGGTCGGTGCTGTAATGTAGTTCAGGGAGCTGCTGGTACACGTGTGTGAGAGAGGGGGTAGCTGACATACGTGTACCAGTGTCTCCCACATGTCCACCATTGCCGGCTTCTGCAGCTGCTTCTCTCATACGCTCCTGTAGTATCGCTGCACCTGTTTCCACAACTGCAATATCGCCATTGGATTCAGCTCCCTAAACTACATTACAGCACTGACCTGTTTTGTCTGAATTTTGCATTGAAAAGTCAAATGGCGCTTCTTTCTTTCCGAGATCTGCCATGCGCCCAAACAGTGGTTTATCCTCACATATGGAGTATCGGCGTACTCAGGACAAAATGCACAACAAATTTTGGGGTCCATTTTCTCCTATTACCCTTGGTAAAATAAAACAAATTGGATCTGAAGTAATTTTTTTGTGAAAAAAGTTAAATGTAAATTTTTATTAAACATTCCAAAAATTCCTGTGAAGCACCTGAAGTGTTAATAAACTTCTTGAATGTGGTTTTGAGCACCATGAGGGGTGCAGTTTTTAGAATGGTGTAACTTTTGGGTATTTTCCATCATATAGACCATCAAAGTGACTTCAAATATGATGTGGTCCCTAAAAAAGAAATGTTGTGAAAATTGCTGGTCAAATTTTAACCCTTATAACAAAAAAATGTGTTCCAAAATTGTGCTGATGTAAAGTATACATGTGGGAAATGTTAATTATTAAGCATTTTGTGTGACTTTCTGTGATTTAAGGGCATGAAAATTCAAAGTTGGAAAATTGCAAAATTTTAAAAATTTCCATTTTTTTCACAAATAAATGCTAGTCATGTCAAAGAAATTTTACCATTAGCGTGAAGTAAAATATGTCATGAGAAGACATTGTCAGAATCACCAGGATCCATTGAAGCATTCCAGAGTTATTACCTCCTAAAAGGACAATGATCAGAATTGTAAAAATTGGCCCAGTCATTAACATGCAAATCACCTTTGAGAGTTAACACTAGGGCTACCAGACTGGTCACCCCCCCCACCCCCCTAGAACTACTGAATGGAGTGACTTTGACTCCTGGCTTGTTTTCGTATATTTTTAGAGTTTCTTGCTCCTGGTATTATTGTAACTTTAATTTTAGCATTTTTGTTTATGATTACTAAATTACATTTGTGGTTTTTAATAATAATTATCTTTATTCTTATGTGTTTTTATTGCGAGATCCGACAGTAGTGCTTTGGAATTTTTTTTTTCGGATTTTCATATTTTTCTACAGGAAATAACAACTAAGATTAGCAATAATAATTGACATTTTGCAATCATTTATTATTAATTTTGTAAAATCAAATGCATACTCAACATGTTCAAAATTAAACTACTCATAAGAGAAAATGGTTACATAATACATTATTAGTTTTCGCTTTGAATTGACTTTTGAATTGCAACTTGGCTGACAAAAGCAATCATCTTGATAAATGCAGTTGTATTTACTTGAAACAGTCTGATTTCAAACAGAGAATTAACTTATTTTGTAAGTTTCGAAAGTACACACATGTAAATTCAAAAGAGACAGTAAAATTCTTACTAAAAAGAATGTAAGAATTGACATACTAAACATTTGTCTAAGTTGTTTCACAGTTCAGGCATCGTGGTTCATTTACGGCGGTACATTGCCCACACAAGGATTTACAGCAAGTCATACAACTTCCAACTGATCTATTCTTTTTGCATTTTTGTTTAACCTGGCAAAATTTTGCTTTCAGAATCCCATCAGAAGAATTTGCAACTTCGGACACGCCACGCTTTCGCCTAGATCCAACATAAGGCCCTCCACTCTATAGCGAGCTTTTGCAAAAACGCGTTAAATGTTTTCGGAGGTCATCTCCTTGTACACTATCCAAGAATTTATACCTGCTAAGTCTAGGGTATTTTCAAATGAGTGAACAGGCCATCTCTGAGTACATGTTCTTGTGTTGTATTTGCGTGCCATTTGATCTACGACATCTACTCCGTATTTAGTTTCATTATAAAACTTTACGGTTTCAGGAGCTTTTTTAGCAGATTCCGAAGAAACGTTGAAATCGGGATGGATGGAACTCAAAATTATAGCATTCTTGCTTGGTTTACCTTGATACATGGTAAGTGTATAATCATCTTCGCTTATAAAAACGTAAGTGTTGTACAAGCATTCCTTCATTGATTTGATCTCTTTAGGCACTTCTCGTCTTTTCTTATTTATTGTTCCCTAGAAGGTCATTCTCTAGCTTTTTAGTTGTTTAGCAAGTTTGACTGACATAAAATAGTTATCTGTGGTAACATTTCTTCCTTTTTTCAAAAATGGCAGCAATAGTTTAATGACTATGTGGTCAGCTAAACGGTAATAAGCACGGCATGAATCATCTTTTCCAAGATAAGGGAAGCCATTTGCAAAAAAATTTGCTATCCTTGTCAACAGCTAGCCAATGTTTTTGGCTGTATTTTCCTGCTTGGAAGGAATATACTGAGTGAAAGGACACCTAGTTTTGCTGGGAAAAAGTTGTTCATCAACACTAATGTACGGGCCAGGTTTGTAAGAAGCAATGCAATTAACAATGAATCTATCCCACACTATAGAAAAGAGAGCAAACTTGTCGGTTTTGAGTTGCTGGGATCGATTGGACAACTCATCAAATCTTAGGTAATGCACAATTTCTACAAAACGGTTCCTAGACATCATCGTTTTACAAAATGGTATTCCCCTGTCAGCTGACCAAATACTGGCAATAGAGTGTTGGCTCGTGCCTGATATTCCGCGAGCATAAAATTTGGCAATAAATGCCTCTAGCTCCTCATCATTTTCCTGCATGCTTCTGCAATTGTACATCTCTATATGTGAGTCAAGATGAACAAATTGAAAACTCATTGCCATGCACTCAAAGGACTATCACAAATTAAATTGTTTCTTGCGTATCCTGTAGGGCCAGGCGCTTCTCTAAGTATGTTTTGGTTTGCACGCCTAACAGGTAAGTGTTCTCCAATCTTAGGAGGTTTCCATTGAATTCCATAGGCTGACACAAGCATTCCTGGAGATTCATCATTGCTTTCTGTGGTGTTGGTTGCTGTATCGCCTTTGCCAGCGCCGTCATCTGTTGAGGATACATTTTTACAACATTTTGCAGATTATTTCTGTCCTCGGCCTGGAGGATGGTTGTGAGGCAACAACGCCGCATGAGCGTGATCCCCAGTTGATGAGCTTGCAACATCTGGAAAAAAGTTGTTGAATATTTTGTATTTTTGCTTTGTAACTCTGTGTATGGAAGAAATAAATATACATAAATACTTACCTTCCATATTTGTTCCTTCTGAATCTTCAGATTCAGTAGAAACATTTTGATGATTGAAATCATCTTCAGTGTCAGTATCAAATTGATTTTCCTCCGTTTTGCATTCCGATTCATCCCCTGGCATAGAATGCAAAATAGCAAGAATATCGTCAGGCTTTAGTGCCCTTCTTCTAGCCATATTAGCAATTATAAGCAATGGATACTAGGTCACACTGGCGCTCACCACTTAGTGACTGAATGGCCAGAAGTGTATAAGCAGAAACTGTCCCCCAGCTGCTGGAATCAGAACAGAATATGTGCCAATTCATCAGGGTGAAGAAGGGCACCTCCCTTCGAAACGCATTGGTTACCCTTTTTGTTCCTAATGCTGCTCCATAGCTCCGTGAAATCACACGCGAGAAGGTGCTGGAGGCCATTTTTTTCAGCTGTCTCTATGGACGCCACCGGCCAGGGCTCCTCTGGTGCGGTGCAGCTGTTTGTGTTCCCTGCCATCTCACCTTTTGCTTCCCATGCTATAAGCTGCATAGCCGGACAAAGCTGTCGGTATTCCATAATTCAGTCGTGGACACACTAGTACTAGGGTAAGTGCTGTACCATTCATGTTTATATTCATGTGGCCATAGGAATCTCCCAGCTAGGGTGCTTTGTTAGCTATTAAGTGATTCTACAAGAATTATTGTACTTTTCAGCCACGTCGTACCCCCAATTGTTTGTGCATGTATCTGGCACTTTGTGGAATATGTAGATTATAACATTTAGCCTAAAGGTACCTTCACACGAAACGACTTTGTAACGATATCGCTAGCGATCCGTGACGTTGCAGCGTCCTCGCTAGCGATATCGTTTAGTTTGACACGCAGCAGCGATCAGGATCCTGCTGTGATGTCGCTGGTCACTGAATAAAGTCCAGAACTTTATTTGGTCGTCCGATCGCCGTGTATCGTTGTGTTTGAAAGCAAAAGCAACGATACCAGCGATGTTTTACACTGGTAACCAGGGTAAACATCGGGTTACCAAGCACAGGGCCGCGCTTAGTAACCCGATGTTTACCCTGGTTACCAGCGTAAAAGTAAAAAAAACAAACAGTACATACTCACCTGCGCGTCCCCCAGCATCTGCTTCCTGACACTTACTGAGCGCCGGCCCTAAAGTGAAAGTGAAAGCACAGCGGTGACGTCACCGCTGTGCTGTTAGGGCCGGAGCTCAGTCAGTTTCAGGAAGCAGACGCTGGGGGACGCGCAGGTGAGTATGTACTGTTTGGTTTTTTTACTTTTACGCTGGTAACCAGGCCCTGCGCTTAGCAACCCGATGTTTACCCTGGTTACCCGGGGACCTCGGCATCGTTGGTCGCTGGAGAGCGGTCTGTGTGACAGCTCCCCAGCGATCAAACAGCGATGCTGCAGCGATCGGCATCGTTGTCGCTATCGCTGCAGCGTCGCTTCGTGTGAAGGTACCTTAATTGAATTTCCTAAGATATTTGGTGACTGATTTTATCTGCCGATTACCTTTTGTATTCGGCATTTCTGGCCATACCCCCTAAGCGCGGCATCGTATTTTTAGGTCATATTAGCAATTAGCAAAACTGCAGGCCGTATTCTACAGAAATTATGTAGTCCACTCGAGAGTTCACTGGTTCACTGACAGATATCCTGTATATGTCCTGTGTATGTCAGGTATATTTGCAAAAATGCTAAATATTCTAAGTCTAAGCAAACATTTATTCTAAACTTATTCTAAACATACAAGTAATAATAAAATTTAGCGACAAAGACTAACAAAATATAGTAGGGAGTCAAAATGACTTCCTTTGGTAATTTAAGGCAATTTTTGAAAGAAAGGTACTCTTTTTTCAAAATCCATTTATTGTCACAAAATCTTTTTTTCGCAACATATTTGAGTAAAAGTCACTGAGTCTCAAGCCAGAATTCGGGAAAATGTAGTCACAGACGAGACATAAAAATTGCGAGGAGTCAAAATGACTTCATCGGTAGTTCTAGTGGGGTTAAACAAACCCAAATATATTTTATTTATGGATTCTGCATTTTCGTAGATTTTTATATATTTTATATTGAGAATGGATTGGAGTAATGAAATTTTAAAATTATTTTTTCAATGTTGCAAATAACGTTTAACTTTTAAATGTAAAATTAAAAAAACAACACTCTTTAGAATATGGTATCTCCACTGTAATTATAAACTATTGTTTATACAGTAAGCAAAATTAACCTAAAGGAATAATTAGATTAGGAATCTCCATAGGAATACTTTGGCTAAGAACTTCCATAAATTATAAGGAAAAAAGGAACTTTGGACATTAAGACATGAAGAATGTAAGAAATGTTCTGGTATTTCTTATTGTGTTCTTTTATTTTGTCATGAATTATAAACCACCTATGAAACCAATCCAAGTGTAATATATTCATCCAATTTAAGTTTTTAAAAGTCTTGCTTGTTATTAATGAATTGCATTTTAAAACTTAATATCGTAGGATAATGATAAGTATACCACAAAGCCCTGGGCAATTCTACTGCTGAATTGTTGTTGCAGTGATAGGTAGCATGTGGCACACGAGAATTATAATTAGCATGACAATTAATTATGAAACCTTCATTTGATGGTGATGAATGTGTTGTAGACTCTCCCTGACTTCATGGGAATAAACTTTGACTCAGAAGTTGTGCGCTTCCATTTAAAGACATTGATATATAGCTTGCTATATTAACAGCTATGAATAGCTTGCGCTTTTTTAATTTCCAAAGAATATTTTAGTTTACTGGAATCCCAAAGCAACAGAATAACACAATAACAAAGTGTTCCGACCTAACAGTAGGAGTCAACCTAATTAAATGACACTTGGGATCACTGCAAATGCAGATGATCATAATTTTTTTTTCATTTTCTGGTATAATGGATCAGTACTGTTTTAGTTTATTTTTTATCAGCTAGATAGAAAAGTGGTATATATACTCAGAAAAGATATAATGGAAGACATTTATAAAGATTGGTGCTCCAATATCTCACCCCTGTGCAACATTTATCAAAACAGTATGTGAGTTATGGATGTAATTGATGAAAGACTAGGAGTTGTAGTCTGCGCTGCTGTGCTAAGTTCAAATCAATCCGGATAGGATCTAATGAAAGATTATACCATGTAGTTTATTCTCAATGCATTTCAAAGTTGAATCAACTTCTTCATCAGGAAAACTGCAGTTCTCCTGCTGCAAAAACACAATGTGTGAACATAGCCTAAGTATTTGGTTCAAAAATTTCTTCACCATTTCTGCATCTCTTGGCAGGATAATGTATCTTCGCATTTCTTACATGCACTTTTTCTGCAGATTTTTCCCTTCTCAATAGTATGAGTGAAATCTGCAAAAAACACGCAGAAAGAATTGCCATGCAGCAGATTTAAGTTTGCACCAAACCTGCAAGTCAAAAATAAGCAAGGTGTACATGAGACTTTAGGATTCTCATTAACTTTGTTAACTTTGCTGGCATCAGAAAACCCTTTAGGTTTTGTGACAAAACTGTGCAGAAAAAATGTGACAAAAATGCGATGTGTGCACACAGCCTTATAGGTTGATTCTCTCATGTCTATCTGTGCATTCTCTCCAAATGGTAAAACAAGAGAGGACAGAAGTCAAAATGAAAAGGATTTATCAATTATTTTGTAGCTAATTTTTAGCAGTTTTAGGGCTCACTCACACTGGCGAAAAGCATCTGATAATTCTTTCATGTGGGAGAATGCTATATGCAAATGATACTCAGCTTAAACTGCTGTGAGCATGATCTGAGTGTCATTTTACTGACATCTGATTATCTCTCATGTGAGAGAATAAGATAGCAGGTGGGGAGAAAATGGAGAACTTAATTTCTCCATCATCTCTATTCTGTGACACAGCATATATTGGTCTGCACTTGGATGACATTTGAGTGCAGTCCGATGTTTTGCTCACACCCTTAGACATGTATCGGTGCATTCCATCCAATATACGCTACCAATTGCAGCATGCAGCGATTTTTTTCTCATGCCGACTCGGAGCAGTGGGAAAAGCGAGACTAAGTGCCAGAATTGGCACATCTTACAAATGCGCCTTTTCTGGGGTGGCTGAGAGCTGATGTTTTTAGCCTGAGGGGTGGCAGTATCCATGGCCCCTTTGTAGGCTATTAATATCAGCCCGCAGCTGTCTGCATAGCCTTTGCTGGTTATTAATTATATGGGAATCCTATTTCATTTTTTTTAGGGTCCCCCATTTTAATAGCCGTTAAAGGTTAAGTATACAGCTGTGAGCTGATAGTTATAGCCTGGGAAGATCCATGTGCATTACCTTCTTCCCAGGCTATAAACATCGGCCCCCAGCCATCGGCTTTCCCTCTGCTGGCTAAGAAAATTACGTGGGAGCTCATGCTATTTTTTCAGAAGAATAATCTTTTATTAATTAAATTCATGTACAGAAAGCTGCACACACTGTACTAATTATATATGTCACTGCCAGCTATATATCTATCTATTTTATGTGTATTTACTGTATGTAATGCATCTATTTTGTCCTGTTGGTTCCTGCTGTGATTTCACAGTACACGGCTGCTGAATTGCCAGCTTTTCTTCTATCTATCTATGTAATATATATATATATCTCTGTGTGTCACTGACATCTATATATCTATGTATTCTATCTATTCTATTCTAACCTGTCAGTGTGATTTTACTGTACGCAGCACATGAATTGCAAATGATGTGTAAATGACATAGAGAATTGCTGTATGTAAAAGTTCATGTTAAAATCGCATTACAGTCGGATAGCAATCTCACTGCATTTGGATGTAAATCGGATGCTAGGTGTGAAAATCAGATTGTACTCGCATGACACTCATCCTTTTTTTCAGTCCTAATATCAGAACTTTCTTTCACACATATAGGTAGGAGCCCTAAAGCTGATAGCCGCCTTTCACGGTGATGCAAGGCTGTAATTGCTGTCAAAGCTGTATTTTATAAATAATGACATAGCAATGCATAAAAACTTTATTCTTCTGTTTTCATTTTGGTCCTAAAAGAATTGTCTCGTTTATAAAAGATATTGCCAAATGCCGTTAGATAATTACAAGTTAAAAAAGTGGATTTCTGTAATCTTTCAGCCAAGAGTGGAGAGTGGCTGTAAATATGCTCTCATGTTCTTTAGGATCTGGCACATTTGTATATTAACTGAAAATCCAGTTGTTTCAATGGAACTGTGACATTCTTAATTTGCAAGTTGCATTCAGAATTCTTAGTGCTTCAAAGCTAAAATCTTCTAGCATTAATTACTGAATCAGTATCCACTCAGAGACATCTGAGGATTTTTGTCCCAAGTGTGATCTTTGCACCAAGTTGATAGCATATAAATCCAATCTTACACTTAAGGTACCTTCACACTGAACAACTTAACAACTGTATCGCTAGCGATGCGCGACGTTGCAGCGTCCTGGATAGCGATATCGTTGTGTTTGACACGCAGCAGCGATCAGGATCCTGCTGTGATATTGTTGGTCGGAGCTAGAAGGCCAGCACCTTATTTTGTCGCTGGATCACTCGCTGACATCGCTGAATCGGTGTGTGTGACGCGGATTCAGCGATGTCTTCACTGGTAAGCAGGGTAAACATCGGGTTACTAAGTGCAGGGCCGCGCTTAGTAACCCGATATTTACCCTGGTTACCAGTGTAAATGTAAAAAAAACAAACACTACATACTTACATTCTGGTGTCTGTTGGGTCCCCCGGCGTTCTGCTTCCCTGCACTGTGTCAGCGCCGGCTGGCCGTAAAGCAGGGCACAGCGGTGACGTCACCGCTCTGCTTTACGGCCGGCACTTACAGTGCAGGGAAGCAGACGCCGGGGGACGCGACAGACATCGGAATGTAAGTATGTAGTGTTTTTTTTTTTTACATTTACACTGGTAACCAGGGTAAACATCGGGTTACTAAGCGCGGCCCTGCGCTTAGTAACCCGATGTTTACCCTGGTTACCCGGTGACTTCGGCATCGTTGGTCGCTGGAGAGCTGTCTGTGTGACAGCTCTCCAGCAACCACACAGCGACGCTGCAGCGATCGGCATCGTTGTCTAAATCGCTGCAGCGTCGCTAAATGTGACGGTACCTTAACAGTAGATGCAAAGTTTTATTGATATGCGATGATGCAATACTCTATTAATAGAACATAGACTCTATTTCATTTGAATCCTGGGATGCCACTAATCCTTGTATATTTCTGCAAATAAATAATGTAAGGTTGTATCTACTTTGCAAGATCTTGACATACACTGTGACCTCAACACCAGTGAGTGAACTCAATAACAGATACCAACAAATAGCAATATCTATAACTATCACCAAAACTGACGCTTTTTATGATTGGTTAAAAAATGTTACATTTTATTTTTACCACAATAAAAAAACACATGGATATTAAAACACATGAAGTATGATAAGTGGGGAAAGAAAAACAAATACAGGAAAGGAAAGGCATGTATGGCTTCAAAGTGGCATAATATATATCAGGTGCATAGAGGGCAATAATAGTAGGTGTCCAAAAGGAATTATAATAAATACATATATATTCAGTCTAAATAAATGTAGGAACACGTATAAATACAATCCGTCAGCTCAAAACTGCAGACAATAGGGACTAAGCACCACATAAATATAAAGTGCATAATCTTAATGATGTAAATATACAGTATATTGTGCATATAAAAATAATGCATACAGAAATAGTAATAAAGGTGCAAGACCACTACTGCGAGAAGGGCTGACTTATACAATAATGATAAAACCCTAAATGCAAACCATAAAATCTAGTTACCATATATAAGCCAGCAGCCAGGGACCCACTACACCCTGAAAGCAGCAATGCAAATATATGTATCATTTTTTAAAGGGAAGCTGCCACTGGAATTTGGCGGGACCGGATTTTGGTCATATGGGCGGGGTTTTCGGGTGTTTGATTCACCCTTTCCATACCCGCTGGCTGCATGCTGGCCGCAATATTGGATTGAAGTTCATTCTCTGTCCTCCGTAGTACACGCCTGCACACGGCAATCTTGCCTTGTGCACGCGCAGTATGCTTTGCCCAACTGCAGGCAAAGCCGAAAACCATTAGTGCTCATGCACTTCCGCACTATGTCCCGGAAGTATTTTGCTGTGTTCCGGGACATAGTGTACCTGCAGCGTAGCATAGAGGATGGCAGGTCTCTATGTTCTTTACATAGCAATAGCACTTATGCATTTTATCTCCCACGCAAGCTAGTCCCCTGATGATCCAGCTTGAAAGAAACGCGTTGGGACATCCAAATAGGGAGAGTGCAGGGCATGTTATAATTTAGGGGTAGATGTGGACTGCCCTTGTAAGGGCGGGAGTTTGGGGATTCAGCTTTATTGATAGCCCCTTAGGGATTGACAGGGTATTGTCTCCCAACACTGTTATGTAATGGACTCTTCCACTCCAGCAAGCTCCGGTTCCACCTTACCTGTCTACGGCAATTGGTGAGATTGTTCCAATTTTTGATATATTTGTGATACACTTGTTATCTTACAATTTGACCTTTTTTCATTTCTTATGATACCTGCTGATATTTATGGTACCAAGGTTACTTGTTTATTTGTTTTTGCACCTTGGAAGTGCCGTTGCATGTATGCATCAATATATAAGGTACCTTGGGATTGAGTGATAACACACTGGGCCATTGCAAGTGTTGTCCTCATTAAGCCCTTAGGAGTACTAATGTGGATATGGTGCATCCTTTGATAGGTTACACCATGTAGTACTTTTTTTAAAATCTTTTTCGGTGACGTCATTTTTGATATTTTACTTTACAACACATTAAAAGTTATGTTTTAAAATTCCTGCTTATGCTATGTTTTCACCGTGTGAGCCCACAACAAAGACAGGGATACGATATTTGATGTATATGTCATATATTGTAAAGGGGTTAATGCCCCATTCACATAGGCCAACACAAACTGGTAACAGAGAGATTGTTAATACAACCATTCTGTCCTCTTACTTATATGCTGTAGGCAGCATATCCCCTATTTACAAGCTGATGATTTTTCTGCAGATTTAAATTATTCTATCAGTCGATGAACAAGCATTTTGGTAATTTGTCAAAAGATCAGCAACATGTTTGATGGAGTCAAAGATCAGAAAAAACATCCTTATTAGACACTGAGTGAAACTGAATTCTACTTGAATTTTTAAAAAATATGTATTCTCCGTATTCTCCAAATACATTTTTTTTCTAATTTGCTCACTATGAATTCAGCAACATGGAGACCAGCTAGCCACCATTTTGCAGAACTGTAGAGGACCAGCAAAAGGTTAAAAAAAATACTCACTTCATCACTCATCTGTCTGGCAAGTGCTACTTCTCGCTATTCCTATACCATCCTCATTGCCTATTATTGCTATCACTACTAACTGAAACCCACGTCTTCCCGCCAGCTTAGAACTTCCAGTTGACAATTAGACCGAGGACATCACTGTTCATGCACAGACACTTCCAACAAACATCACCCCTGCACCCCTGCATTACTACAACATACCAGTGATTGTCTTCCCACTGTCTCTAAAATTATGTCTTCACTTTATCTAAAACTGAATTTGTCAAAAACTGAACTCCTTGTGTTCCTCCCTCCACTAACTTACTTATGCCTGATATTGCCATTTCCGGGTGTGGTTCTACCATTACTCCCCATTAACATGCCTGCTGTTTTGGGGTCACTCTTGATTCAGATCTTTCCTTCACCCTCTTCCTCCGATCACTCATTCATGTCACCTACACCTCAAAAATATTTCTAGAATTCAACCTTTTCTTACCTTTAACTTGGCAAAATCTCTTACTGTACCTCTTATCCATCTTGTCTGAACTATTGTATCTCTACTGATCGGTCTCCCTCTCACTAATCTCTCCTCTTCCTAATCCATCCTGATTTCAGCAGCTAGGATCATATTCCTTTCCAACAGCTACACCAATGCCTCCACCCTGTGCCAGTCACTACACTGGCTGCCCACCTGCTACAGAGTTCAAAATAAACTTATCACTCTCACCCACAAAGCACTCCACGGTTCAGCACCACCCTACATCTCATCTCTTGTCTCAGTCTACTACCCTACTTGTACCCCCCATTCTGCTAATGATCTAAAACTGTCCTCAATAATACCCAGGACAATTTGATTAATACGCAATATCCACAGTTTTAAGTGTACCGTTAAAATGCATTTCTTAAGAGTGGTTTATCACCTCGCCACACTATCCCTGTTTTGCCCACACAAAAGTTTCTTCCAAAGCAAGACCCTCTTAGCATCTGTTCACACACCCTTCATTCACTTATTAGTAATCTGTGTCTGTACTTGTGCTGATACTGGCTGGTGACTGGTTCATGAAGCATTGTGAATACCCCTATATATTTTATTGGTGGATGGACAGTACAGTACAAGCATTTCTTACAATCCTTCTTTTGCATCCCCTAGTGCCTCATAGATTTTAAGCTTGCGAGCAAGGACCTCGCTCCTTTTGGCATCTGTTGATTTTATGTGATTTTCTGTAATTTTTTTATTGTCTGTACAAGTTCCCCTCTAAAATGTAAAGTGTTGCGGAATATGTTGGACTATAGAAATTAAAGTTATTATTCTTATTCCTGGCCCTGCTTACAGCCAGAAGTCCCAGCCTATAATGAATAGGACCCAGATCTCAGATCACATTGGTAATCAGATTTGCTCAGCACTATACAGGGGCCCGCAAGTAACAGTGGTGACCAGAGAGGTGAGTTTTAGTTGTTTTTTTCTATATATTAGGCTACTTTCACACTAGCGTCATGCACTGCACGTCGCTATGCGTCGTTTTATAGAAAAAAATGCATCCTGCAAAAGTGCTTGCAGGATGCGTTTTTTTCTCCATAGACTTGCATTAGCAACGCAGTGCGACGCATTGCCACACGTCGCAACCATCGTGCGACGGTTGTGTCGTGTTGCGTCGGACCGTCGCCACCAAAAAATGTTGCATGTAACGTTTTTTGGTGCGTCATGACCGTCTTTTCCGACCGTGCATGGGCGGCCAGAACTCCGCCCATGCCTCCCCGCACCTCACAATGGGGCAGCGGATGCGTTGAAAAACAGCATCCGCTGCCCCCGTTGTGCGGCGCTTTCATTGCTTGCATCGGTACGTCGCAACGACGCAATTTGTCGTGCGTCGTACGACGCTAGTGTGAAAGTAGTCTTACATTTCTCCAGGTGAAAGAGCATAATTAAGGGCATTAAATTCATAGGGGATAAATTCACTGTGAATCGAATTTCACAGTACAATTTGGGTGACCAGGCAAATATTAATCTCACCAGATCTAATCTCTATTTCTGATGCATGTTTAACAATTATTGGTAACGTAAATAGACCTTATGTTTACACTGTCTTTAAATAAGACTGTTTGAATAAATCTGCCTCAACGTACAGCCCTCAAATTAGAACATGACCTGATGGAAGATATGTAACATGTAATATGGTGTAATCAAATTGGTAATGTTTCTCCTAGAAAATAGTGATATTTAAAGCCCGACATGACAAGGGGAGGAGGCTTTTAAGCCTTGCAATTCTCCGCTGGGAAATATGCAAATTGTTTCTTCAGAGAGGAAGAGGACTAGAACTCTAGTGCCACCTATTGGAAGCAACAATCTATGTACTATGTACTATAGTATAAAATCAAATGTCACAAGCTTAGGCTAGGTTCACATTGCATTAGGGCAATCCGTTTAGTGCAAGTGCTAGCGGATTGCGCTAATGCAATGTATTTGTAGGGGCCGCGTTTAGGGGTCTCGCTAATGTCCCCCCTCTCGCAGATCCCTGATCTGCGAGAGCGGGGAACGGACCCCGGGCGTGCCGCGGACGCTGCAAGCAGCGTCCGAGGCACGCTACAAAAGAACGGCACATCGCTAGCGCGAGCCAAAAAAGGCACGCGCTAGCGATGCGCTGCAGGCGAAATTTACATTGCTGTCAATGGGTGCGCTAACGGACCCGTTGCATGGCGTTAATTGCGACATTTTCGCTGTGCAACACTGTCCGTTAGCGACCACCCACTAACGCAATGTGAACCTAGCCTTATTTAATTTGAAAGAACATAGTTTATCAAGTTTTAAAATAATAAAGCTAAATGTAAGAAATATAATGTATGTTTAGAAATGCAGCATTACAATATATGTGACATTTTATTCTTATATAAAGCAGTTTATCACCACACATACATCATATGCTTTCCCTTCAAATGTAGTTGCTTTACCTTGATTAAGCCTCAGTATTACCTACTGATTGTGGTCTCTGCTAATGCTCCCTGACACAACTGATTGGCTCCTTGCAAAGTGTTTACTTTTCACTGCCCTTGACAGCACAGTCTGCTGAGACCTTTTGAGAGCCATAATAAGAAATTATGGTCTTTCTACAAAGCCTGTGCAAGTTTTTCATACACATTAGCAATGTCATAAGTACTCATGTGTATTAAAAGAAGGGGAAAATCAAAGTGTGGATTTTCCTTTACCAGAATTTACAAATCTAAATAATTGTTATTTCCAATGGTAGCATGTGTTATTTGTACAGAAGCAGCAGAGGAGAAATTATAAAAATACACTTTGTAATAGTTGAAAGGTTAAAAACATGAATGGTAAAAGGTTATGAGCAAGTAAGAACTGTTCTGTAGTTTCTAGTGAGGCAATAACAGATGGTCTAGGTCTAGTACGTGGATTAATTTTTGCAGATGTACAAAAATCAAATCTGAGAACTCATCTTACATAATCACTGTGATTTTTTTCTTTCTTTATCAGTCAACTATGCCCATGACTCCTACATGAAGCTGGAATTTAGATGTAGTTTCTAGTAGCCATTTTGCTGAAATATTGATTACTACACAACCATAAGTATTTCATATGCACTATCAAATGGCACCATCTTGAAGAGGTATTCTTCCCTAGAAGCAAAACCTCTAGTGCAAAAGAAATCTTAAGAAAAAGTATTTTGGTTTCATATGAGCAACATGGTGGGTCCATGGTCAGTACTGTAGCCCTGCAGCTCTGGGATCATGGGTTCAAATCTCACCAAAGACAACATCTGTGATGAGTTTGTATGATCTTCAGATGTGTGGGTTTTCTCTGGGTTCTCCAGTTTCCTCCCGCGCTACAAAACATACTGCTACGGAATCTAGATTGTAGACTCCAATGTGGACAGTGCCATTAATATCTATAAAATGCTGTGACACTATATAAGTAAGTAAAGTAAAAAAAATAAATAATTATGAGGCATATGGAAACTTCTATGGAAGTATTATTATGGGAAAAAAATGGAAGGAGCATAAAACCTCATGGAATCACTGTGCTGGGTGTAAGCTCTGTGTTGTAATAAGCCATAAAGAGATTTCAAATTTTGTGTATGAAGAAAAATTAGTGTAAATGACGTGTTATATTCCAATATTAAAGTCAATCACAAAGTGCAAACCGTATCTTGATATTGGGTTATCAGTGAAGTGGCAATATTGACTTTTTAGGGTTAGTAATCAATTGTGGCTAAAAATCTAACAGTTTTTGGAAAAGATTTAGAAGTGCTTAGAAGTGAGAAAGTATGTTAATGCTCATAAAAATATTATTGGGATTCCCACGTAGGCAATTGATTTGAAATTTAAAAGGGCTGTTTTATGGCAGACCATGATTTCATTTTACTAAGATATGTCACCCATAGGGATGAGCAGACCAAGGAAGTTTTGTTTCTGGTACCAGATCAGAACTTTATTCAAAAGCTTGGTTCAGGTACCAGAACTTTACCAGAACCTAAACCCCACTGAAAACAATGGGGACCTGGATTTTTTAGATCAAAAATTCACTCTCTCTCTATCTCTGCAACAGGCTTCCTCCAGAACCCTGAACATTGTAATGGACATCCAGGAAAGTCCGTGTTCAAATGTTTAACACTAGAATTTAAATGTACAAATGCCAAACTTTAAAGTTCGGGTTTGCTCAATACTCAATCAGTCAGGTTCCAACCACAATAGTTCCAGTTAATTGCTTACCAGAACAGCAGTTCCATGCTACACTATGATGCATCATTCCTCTTTGACTCCTGGTGGCTTTGCTCAGCTTTTTCCATACCTATAACACACTGCTGGTATATTCAAGGGATATGCCATCCATCTATGTAAACAATCTGATGATCTAAACACCAGAAATCAAATTGCAATATAAAAAGATGGGCAATTGTAAGTAATTGCATTTGAAATTTAAGAACATTAAGATCAAATGCAGCTTGTGTCACTTGTGCCAGTGAGCAATCAAAATACAAAAAAAAATTCCATTATTCAACACAAGAAATGTCACTACAAATGCAAAAGCGCCTATGAAATTTATGACAAAATATTCTGGTTGAAGTAAATGATGGAAAAAAAAATAAAAAAGAAACTTTTGTTGTAGCTAAACAAAGTAAGACAAACAGTACATTTCCAAACACTTAAATGGCAAACTTACCACAAAGGGTGACATTAATTGTGTGTTCAACGCCCCACTGCTATTCACTACTCAGTTTGAAATAAGCATTTTAAATGAACGGACTCAGTATGGGGTTTACTCTCATTGAATTAGACAAGCAAAATACCAACTGCTGGCATCAATAAGGTATAATTAAATTATTTTTCCTCAAACCAATTTGTACACCAGTAGTTGAGTAACCTATTCTTAATGCAATTAGTTCTCTAGAGAAAAAAAGTATATATGTACACAGAAAAGAAATATAATAATAATAATAATAATAATAATAATAATCCTTATCACAATTAGGCATTCTGATGATTGATGATGATGCATGCTATTTATTAAGAATTATTATTATTTCTTATAATGCTGCTTATTTTGAGCTTAGCTCAAAGGTGAGCTTACTCCACTGAAAAATTAAGCCATTGTGTAAAAATGTGACATAGTTTTCCACTACTTTTTTCCCTTTACATTGCAATTTAATTTTCGTTAGTTTATTTTATTTACAATGTGTACCAAGATAACATCCCATAGTGTAAATTATCTCTTTTCAATATTTTTCTATTGTGACCTCACCAACTAGAATATAAGCTTCATCATGGGTTGTAATCTATAACAAATCTATAACAATTACCTAAATGTATATCATGAATTCAGCAGAACATTTAAAGAAGCACTCTCAACAAAATTACAAAATTAAAACAACAAAATCTCTTAATATACTGTGTCGGCAAAAAAAAACTTGTACAATCCTCATCATGATTTCGCTTCTTAAAAAATGCACACAATGAGCAAAACTATCCAATAGAAAAACAGGCTTACAAATACAGATGGTAATAAAATGTAAGGTTGACGCGGCAAAATACTAATTGTAACAAAAATCCAAAATAAAACACTTGAATATTAAGATTTTGCTAATTAGTTGAACTTGTAAAGATTTTTTTAGTCGACACTGTATTGCAATCATCATATTATATAGCACTGTGTACTTACAATTGCTCAATTTGTGCTTTTACCCAGGTATTTTTTCTCTTTTCCATTAGGTCTATGACATCATGTGATTTAAAAATGACTAGCTGATTCCGTCTGAGCTGTATGTAGAAACATTAAGTTTCTTTTCCCTGCATGAGTCACCACTGCAAAAGTCCATGGCATGGGGAGAAGCAGAGCAGCTAGGTCAGGAGTTGAAGAGGGGGATGACTAACATTGGGAAAAGAGACTTCTTGTTTCTAGATAGCAGAAAAAAAGAGAAGAATTATCTGGGTTGAAAGGCAAAATGAGCAATTCTAAGCACATAGTGCTATATAATATGAAGATTTAAAGAAATTAAGAAGATAAAAACTACGATGGTAGTGCTTCTTTAAATAAGCACAAAGTGAGACAATTATGAGACTAAGGCTACATTCACACTTGCGTCGGTACGGGTCCGTCGCTATGCGTCGGGCCGACGTACCGAAACACGTTGTGAAATTTGTGCATGACGTGGGCAGCGGATGCAGTTTTTCAACGCATCCGCTGCCTATTCTGAAGTCTGGGGAGGAGGGGGCGGAGTTTCGGCCGCGCATGCACGGTAGAAAATGGCGGACGCGACGGACAAAAAAGTTCACTTAAATGTTTTTTCGTGCCGACGGTCCACCAAAACACGACGGATCCGTTGCACGACGACGCGACATGTGGCCATCTGTCGCGATCCATCGCTAATACTAGTCTATGGGCAAAAAACGCATCCTGCGAGCACATTTGCAGGATCTGTTTTTTCCCCAAAATGACGGATTGCGACGGATTCAAAAAAATGCTAGTGTGAAAGTAGCCTAACACAGAGATTTAGTGCAACTACAGAAAGGCCTATTATGTGTACAGTATATGCAGAGCATCCACTTCTGCTGGCCCTCACTAAAATCTGGTAGGTACATCATTAACCAGATTGGCCTTAATTTTAAAAACAATGCTGTAAATTTTAAAAGGTGTTTAATGTCCAAAATTTGTTGTTTTTAATATGAGTTGACAGCTAGAAATTAAATGCCCTCATAATAGTACAATGTGCAATACAAGCTGTAACTTACATCTCTCAGTCCATTGTACATGTTTTACTTATCTACTGGGAATATGTTTAACGCACATGCACTGCACTGTGGGCAATAAGGTAATATAGAGCCACTATTGGAAAGTATCACTAAAGTGTAGCTCATGTAGAAGAGCATACGGTCGGTAGCACTATCCAATTCATCAGCTATAATTACAGAATTTATTTACATTGATAATGCTTGGCTTTAACAGAAAATATCCAACAATATATTCCATAGAGAATAAATCTTCAGAATCTTCCATATAGAAGTAAAATCCATAAAAACCTTAATTTATTTCATAGACAAAAAGCACTAATAGTCAGCAGGTTAACTATGGCTGTTTCACACACTTTGCTCTTTCTTAAGGCCATAGGCAACATGCTTGTTAGGGTAGGCGGAACGCACTAAATAAATTATAATAATGAAGTGTTTTCGCCACCCGGGGTCCACCATGCAGAGATAATAAACTGCAGCTAAAAGAACAATGGCGAGACTTGCAGCGAGCGTGACAGACTCGCACCAAGTTAACGTCACTCAATGGAGAAGCACATGGCTGTGCCAATCGCACACAGCGATGGAAAGATGCTCTGCAGCAGAGCTGTGTTATAGACACACAGCCGCAGGGTGATTAGATGCTAACACAAACCCTGTTGACTTCACAAGAGCTTGCTATCTCATTGAGGCAAGAAACCAGTAATGGACTCCAATTACACACAAAACTCTCCGGAGGGGTCAGAATTCTAAAGGCACTAGCACCTGCCCTGAATTCATACACACAAGCTCCTCTCTGGATAAGCTGGAATTCTAAAGGCACTGAGCCTGCCCTGAGCTCATACAGCAGAATCCATAGTACCATGGGGTTCCACACACACACCAAACGTGAATGACCTTAGCGCACCGACGGGCACGCCAAGGATCCTTTTATAGTTTCTGTCAATCTGAAAGGACCTTGCTCACTGGCCAATCCAGAGCCAGACCAGGACCTAAGCATGTGACAGGCGACCACCAACGAGAAGTTGACCCACGAGCATGCTCAGTAGAGCAAACCCTGGACTTAGTCTCAGGAGTGACTGCACGCTGCTGAGTATTGCCAGTTACTATAGCTGAACCTAGAGAGGCAGCAGTAACCAAGTATAGGGCCCGGATCTGAGCAAGATGCTGAGACCGATGTATTTGCTCAGCAGCATTCACTGTGGTCAAGACTGAAAGGGGGACAGCAGGAGAAGACAAGGCCTGGGTTCCATCCTGTGCAGAGGAATAATACCGGCACCTAACGCTGCTGACCATTATTACTGTATACCTTCAGAATAAGTTATCTATGGAAACAAAGGTGCCACATATTTTTTCTCTGTGAAGTACATGACTGATTAGTAGTCAAGGTTCCTCTTCCTTCTCAATGTAGAAAAATAATGCTGCCTTTAAAGGCACTTTCATAATACCTTTTTTTACTGTATAATTTTGTAAAAACAGAACATCATGATGGTAAGTAGTGTTGAGCATTCCGATACTGCAAATATCGGGTATCGGACGATATACTCGCCCACCGACGGCCCCTGGCTCTCAGCGGTGCAACCGGCAGCCTCCGTTTCTTAGAATGCAGTGAGTGTAGGACCTGCGATGACGTCGCGGTCTTGTGATTGGTCACATGACCGCTCATGTGACCGCGACGTCATCGAAGGTCCTTCACTCACTGCATTCTTAGGAACGGAGGCTGCCGGTTGCATCGCTGAGAGCCAGGGGCCATCCGAGGGTGAGTATATCCATATTTTTTATTTTTATTCTTTATTTTTTACATGAATATGGATCCCAGGGCCTGAAGGAGAGTTTCCTCTCCTTCAGACCCCGGGAACCATCCAAGATCACTCCCTATTACGTTCCGATATTTGTGTCCCATTGACTTGTATTGGTATCGGGTATCGGTATCGGCGATGTCCGATATTTTTTGGATATCGGCCGATCCAATCCGATACCGATACTTTCAAATATCGGAAGGTATCACTCAACACTAATGGTAAGTCAAAAGATTTCATGTGACAACTTCTGCCAAAGTCAACCAGGTTGTAGTAATTAAGACCTCATCTTTTAGTATGTCAAACATTGGTCATTGGTGACCACTTTTTAGTGTGGTTTTGATCAATGTTATTATCTATACTTTTTTATTTTTTTAATGGCACAGGGAAGTGAAATTTAGCAATTACATCACTCTTATACCTTAAATTTACCCGATTATCTATTTTCCCTTACTTATGCATGGGAGATATCTCATTCCATGTAATCTTTTAACATTTTCAAAATGTTAAACTGTTTTTTATCCGCTATAATAATGATGACCATAGTGGTAATGATCTGTTGAATGAAAACCGAGATAATTAAAACTCCCTGCAGTGTCTTTCAAAACCAATATAACCATGTTTTTATTTCCACTGACATTCCTGATAATATAGTATGTAAATTATATGCATCTGGCTACTTATTTATGTATATTGAATTAACATCAAGGAGAAAATATTTGAGATTTATATTCAAAATTCACCAAAGATTTTCATTTCATAGTCAAATTGCTTATATATAAGAAGACTCTTTAACCTAAAACGTAAAAGTTTTTAATCTACCAATGCACCGCATTATATAATAGCACTAATCAAAGACAATAGAATACACACATTTATACACATGATTATGGGCAGTATAAAGCTCATTTGCAAAAAGATAAAATTAGCATTATACATAGTGATTCTTTAGGTTTTAGGATTTCGTAGCTAAGAACAGTGCAGCCAGATGTTAGCTGACAGGGAATCATGAAACACAAATATTATTTATTTATTTACTATGCTCACTTATATAGAGCAAACATTTTCCATAGCACTTTACAGATATCCTCATCACTGTCCCCATTGGGGCTCACAATCTAAATTTCCTATCAGTATGTATTAGAATGTAGGAGGAAACCAGAGTACTCAGAGGAACCCCACGCAAACTTGGGGAGAGCATACAAACTCCTTGTAGATGTTGTCCTTGGTGGGAAATGAACCCAGGACTGCAAGGCTGCAGTGCTAACCACTGAGCCACCCTGCTGCCCAAAAATAATATGTTTCTATTGTGGATTTATATTTTTACATTTTTCATTTTTTTGGTGATAGTTTTTTTTCCCAAAGGCAACAGGTTTAAGGTATACAAATGATTGTTCTCAATAAAGGAAAACTCCTGAAAAAATGAGAGTTAAAGTGGAAAAAAATCATCATGACTTTTCAGGAGGCATTCATATATCCAAACATGCAGCTTTAGCTGCTTCTTGTCAATCATAGTAAATTCTTCCTTCCATTTTGACAAATCTTGTTAAGGGGAGCTTAAGACTATTAGATGCAAAAGAATTAAAGGGTTGTCCATTTCTAGGACAACCATTTCTCACCCTGAATTTATGGCACTGTTTTAAAATATAAACACTTATACTCACCTCCAGTGCCGGCGCCGTTCCAGCAGTGTCAGCATTCACATTCCCTGGGCTCACGTGAGGCTGCTGCCATTCAGCATTGAAGTCACCGTCCCCGTTTGTATAAGTAATCAACAGGACATCAGGGCTGCATTTTTTTAACACTTGGTTTTTCATATCATCAATACTCATCTTTTGATATATACATTGTGCCATATTTCTAATGTTCATGTTGATATATACAGATTGTTGTCACATGGCCCGATAAAAGTGCTTCTCACTAAATTAGAATATCATCAAAAAGTTAATTTATTTCACTTCAGTTTCAATACAATAAGTGAATCTCATACAGTACAGAGCAAATATTTGGACACACCTTCTCATTTAAAGATTTTCATGACTATGAAAATTGTACATTCACACTGAAGGCATCAAAACTATGAATTAACACATGTGGAATTATATACTTAAAGGGAAGGTGCCATCCCAAAAATTTTTTTCCAGCAATTGAAAAAAATTAAAATAATTAATGTTTACATTTTCTTAAAAAATATTATCATTTGTTTATAATTTAGAAAAATATGAAAAATAATTTGAAAAAGTTTGGCTTTTCCACTTTTAAACACTAGGGGGAGCAGCTGCTGAAATTGGACAAAAACCTAGCGTACAACTAGCTCACATTACTGCACTGCAGTAATTAGGGGCGGAGTCTGCTGACGTGTGTGATGTCTCCTATCCTCCCCTTCTGGGTGTTTGCTAAGGGATAAGAGATGATGATATTCAGGAACCCAGTGAGCAGCCATTTTGTTGGTGATTGAAAAGTTATACTGACAAGTAGACAGTCACCGAGGATGGCAGGCAGCAAGGATTCTGGGAGACATATGGTGGAAGGAGCAGGGTGACAGCAACACAGAGTATTTCAGGAGAGCAGTGTGCTGGTCTATGGGGGGCACCCTGTTCGGTGCGCGGAGCAGCCAGGGATTGTACATGGATGCTCTTTTTTATACACATGGATGGACAGACTGCTCCACAGAAATCCAGGAAACATTTCTGCGGATTTGGTCTGTTCTGATCCAAACTTTGCATGCAAAGACCCCATTCCCCTCCTCAGCTCCTGTTCTGGCGATGTGTGAAAGTGAGTCAACAGGCGCAGTCCGGGGTGAGGCTGGGGGGAAATGTAGCCATTTAGTAATGATAAAAATGAGATCCCTCTCTTCAGCTGCCTCACCAGCCTTCCCCTGACTGCACCTAACTGGAGGTCATGCTACCCCCTCTATTACCCCACACCCGTGTACAGCTGCTCAACCAGAAAAACCCTAGATTGGGTCCCCTTTATGAAGATAATACTGGCATAGTGTTCTCACATAATACTGCCATACAGATTACACATAATACTGTCCTATAATTCTCACATAATGCCGACATATAGATCACACATAATACCGCCATACAGATCACACATAACTGTCTTATAGTTCATGCATACCATCATATAGATCGCAAATAACGATGCCATAGTGTTCTCACATAATACCGTCAAATAAATCACACAATATAGTCAAATAGTTCTCACATACTACCACCATATAGATCACACATAATGCCGCCATAGTGTACTCACATACCACCAAATACTTCTCACATAATACCGCCATATAGTTCTCACATAATGCCGCCATATAGTTCTCACATAATACCGCCATATAGATCACACACAATACAAACCATATAATTCTCACATAATACTGCCACATAGGTCACACATAATTCCACAATATAGTTCTCATATAATACCATCATATAGCTTTTACATCATTCCACAATACTGATCAAGCATAATACCACTATGCAGATCACATATAATACCGTCATATAGATCACACATAATGCCATAATACAGCATGACCCCCGCAGCTCCTGTTATTGCACGCACTGAGCTGTGTGTGCAATGGGGAAAGACATGCAGGGGGAGAGGAGTGCATAGGTAAGGATTAGATACACGGCTCAACAGACAGTATCACACAGTATAAGATTAGATACTTGGCTCAGCAGTCAGTATCACACAGGATAGGATTAGATCCACGGCTCAGCAGACAGTATCACACAGTATAGGATTAGATACACAGGTCAGCAGACAGTATCACACAGTTTAGGATTAGATACATGGCTCAGCAGTCAGTATCACACAGGATAGGATTAGATACTTGGGTAAGCAGTCAGTATCACACAGTATAGGATTAGATACATGGGTCAGCAGACAGTATCACACAGTATAGGATTAGATACACGGCTCAGCAGTCAGTATCACACAGGATAGGATTAGATACATGGGTCAGCAGACAGTATCACACAGTATAGGATTAGATACACGGGTCAGCAGACAGTATCAGACAGTGTAGGATTAGATACACGGGTCAGCAGTCAGTATCACACAGTATATTATTAGATACACGGGTCAGCAGACTATCACACAGGAGAGAATTAGATACACGAGTCAGCAGTCAGTATCACACAGTATAGGATTAGCAGGGCCGGTTTTAGGCAAAGTGGGGCCCTAGGCAAAAGTTTAAAATGGGGCCCCAAATGCTAACAAATTGCACCAACAAAAAGAAACATTTTGGTTGTAGCTACATGCGCTGATTTCAGACCACTAAACGAGTATGATCAACAATATTGAAGTCATTCGCCACTTGTTTCCAGCCTCTTTACACTGGCTGAGGAACAATGATGGGGACAGAATGATCACTAGTAAATCAATCTGTCCCCATACAGTATCATCTTAGCAGCATATCTACAGTTTTAACTGGGCGATGTGCTGATGAGAACAATGATTTTTGTTCCGGCATATACTGTACATACATACACCGTACATACACACAGGTACACATACCGTACATACATACAGATACACATACACGTACTGTACATACACACATACAGTTATATACACATACACTCACCGGCCACTTTATTAGGTACACCATGCTAGTAACGGGTTGGACCCCTTTTGCCTTCAGAACTGCCTCAATTCTTCGTGGCATAGATTCAACAAGGTGCTGGAAGCATTCCTCAGAGATTTTGGTCCATATTGACATGATGGCATCACACAGTTGCCGCAGATTTGTTGGCTGCACATCCCAAAGATGCTCCATACAAGGCAGGATGGATCCATGCTTTCATGTTGTTTACGCCAAATTCTGACCCTACCATCCGAATGTCGCAGCAGAAATCGAGACTCATCAGACCAAGCAACGTTTTTCCAATCTTCTACTGTCCAATTTCGATGAGCTTGTACAAATTGTAGCCTCAGTTTCCTGTTCTTAGCTGAAAGGAGTGGTACCCGGTGTGGTCTTCTGCTGCTGTAGCCCATCTGCCTCAAAGTTCGACGCACTGTGCATTCAGAGATGCTCTTAGGCCTACCTTGGTTGTAACGGGTGGCGATTTGAGTCACTGTTGCCTTTCTATCAGCTCGAACCAGTCTGCCCATTCTCCTCTGACCTCTGGCATCAACAAGGCATTTCCGCCCACAGAACTGCCGCTCACTGGATTTTTTTTCTTTTTCGGACCATTCTCTGTAAACCCTAGAGATGGTTGTGCGTGAAAATCCCAGTAGATCAGCAGTTTCTGAAATACTCAGACCAGCCCTTCTGGCACCAACAACCATGCCACGTTCAAAGGCACTCAAATCACCTTTCTTCCCCATACTGATGCTCGGTTTGAACTGCAGGAGATTGTCTTGACCATGTCTACATGCCTAAATGCACTGAGTTGCCGCCATGTGATTGGCTGATTAGAAATTAAGTGTTAACAAGAAGTTGGACAGGTGTACCTAATAAAGTGGCCAGTGAGTGTATAGTATACACATACCATACTTACATATACCATACATACACACAAATACACATACATATACCATACATACACACAGATACACATACATATACCGTCATACATAAACATACCGTACATACACACATGCATATACCGTACATTCACACACATAGATATACATACATATACCATACATACACACAGATACACATACATACACCATACGTACACACACAGATACACATACCGTACATACATACACAGACATATACCTTACATGCATACACACATACAGTTATATACACATATAGTATACACATACCGTACATACATATACCATACATACACACAAATACACATACATACACCGTACGTACAGATACACATACATATACAGTATATGCAAACACATACATATACCATACATACACACAGATACACATACATATACTATCATACATACACATACCGTACATACACAAATGCATATACCGTACATTCACACACATAGATATACATACATATACCATACATACACACAGATACACATACATACACCATACGTACACACACAGATACACATACCGTACATACATACACAGACATATACCTTACATGCATACACACATACAGTTATATACACATATAGTATACACATACCGTACATACATATACCATACATACACACAAATACACATACATACACCGTACGTACAGATACACATACATATACAGTATATGCAAACACATACATATACCATACATACACACAGATACACATACATATACTATCATACATACACATACCGTACATACACAAATGCATATACCGTACATTCACACAAATGCCGTACACACATATACCGTACATACACAGATACAGTTATATACATATAGTACACACATACCGTACATACATATAAAATGCACACACCCAAATACACATACCGTACATACATACATATACCGTACATGCATACACACATATACCGAACATACAGATACACATACACGTACCATACATACACACTGTATACACATACCGTACTCACATATACATACACATATACTGTATGTACATGCACATAAACATACATATATACCATATATCCATACAAATTTATTGCACATACACAGATACACACATACTGTGCATGCATACACACATAGCCATACAAATATACCATACATACACACATATACTGTACATACACAGATACACACACAGAAACATACACATAGAGACACACAGATGCACACACACATACATATACAAGCATATACATACACACATACTAATCTTGTATAGGTGATCAGATGAGCCCTGGATGAGGTCACATAGTTCAGCTGGAGAGGGCTGCAGACCCCACTGTGGGGGATGGGGCACAGAGCAGACAGCACTGATATCAGCCCCCTGGTGCTGTCCCGTGCAGTGAGCCTCCTCCCCCATCTCTTCTCTGTGAGGAGACGCTGCAGCCTGCTCTGAACAGAACAGTGGAGGGAGCAGAAGACCCCCTGTAAGTCCTGCTCTTCCTCCATGATGGCTCTATGTGCTGTGCTGTGGGGCCCCTGACTGTAGGTGAGCACTCACCATTGGGACGCTCCATGCAGGGGGACAGATGGCAGCCAGTGAGCGCTCTCCTCAGTCTGGTCACTGTGAGGTAAGGAAAGCGTTGATTGGCCAGCGTCTCTCCATGCATGACATGCCCCCTTTTTGATCTCCTGCACTTCGCGCCCCGCTCTCTCCCCGGCACCCGGTGTTCCATGATTATAGGAGGGAGTGAGAGGGGCCCGATCCTGCATGATACCGGGCCTGCCTCCAGGGCCCCCCTCCACCTCTGGGCCCCGGAGCAGTGCCATCAGCAGTATGTCTGCCCCTGGCTGGGGGCCCCTAGGGCAGCGGGGGCCCCAGGCAGCTGCCTTGTCTGCCTGCCCCTAACGCCGGCCCTGAGGATTAGATACACGGGTCAGCAGACTGTATCACACAGGAGAGGATTAGATACATGGGTCAGCAGTCAGTATCACACAGTATAGAATTAGATACATGGCTCAGCAGAGTATCTCACAGTATAGAATTAGATACACGGTCTGATGTCCTGATGAGGAGCTGCAGTGAGAGGCAGGGTGGGAGCAGCACAGAGAATCTCCCCCTCCCCCTCTGTTACCTCTCTGCAGCTCCTGATAAGAGGACATCAGACCGCAGCACTCCTACATCCTTTCTATCAATTCTAGAGATTACAGCCAGCTCACCCGCAGCATAGAAGAGGACAGGGAATGGCCACTGCTGACAGTGTGAAGGGGGAGACAGATGGAGCTGCCCCTCCAACTGCACAGCTCTCAAGTGGAGCTCACAGATACTCCAGAAAGATGGTGCCAATCTCCTGCCTTTGCTGTGATGTGGACGGCCCAGTGGGCGTGGCCAGATCACAGCAGGGAGCAGCTCAATGTAAAGTATAGGGTCCGACGCTTACCGCAGACTCCTATGCCCAGGGCTGCCGTATTTGCAGAGTGTAAGTGTCATGCTGGGACTCTTACACTCCTGCACAGCAAAATGGCAGTGCCCAGTGGCTGAAAAAATAATTAATAATAAAAAAGATATTAAAGTTAAAAAAATATTTTTTTATTAAAAATAATTGTTTATATAAACAATAATTTTTAATACAAAAAAAATTACGGCACCTTCCCTTTAACAAAAACTGTGAAACAACTGAAATTATGTCTTATATTCTTGGTTCTTCAAAGAAGAACTTTTGCTTTGATGACTGCTTTGCACACTCTTGGCATTCTCTTGATGAGCTTGTTAAATGCCGCTGTCAGAGTTTGACAGCGGCATTTAACTAGTTAATAGGCACGGGCGGATTGTGATTCTGCCCCCACCTATCGCAGGCACATGTCAGCTGTTCAAAACAGCTGACATTTTGTGGCTTTGATGCGGACTCACCGCTGGAGCTCAGATCAAAGCGGGGCATCTGCCCTTGGATATAGCACTCTGTGAACTGCCAGCTTCTTTAGCAATGCCCTTTTGTGTTTTACTTTCCTTGTGGGGTGTGTCAATGACTGCCTTCTGGACATCTGTCAAGTCAGGAGTCTTCCCCATGATTGTGGAGCCTACTGAAACAGACTAAGGAACATTTTTAAAAACTTAGGGAGCCTTTGCAAGTGTTTTTTTTGCCAATTATTCTAATTTACTGAGATCATGACTTTTGGGTTTTTATTGGCTGTACCCCATAATCATCACCATTAACTGAAATAAACACTTGAAATGAATTACTCTGTTTGTAATGACTCCATATGAGATTCACTTTTTGTATTGTAGAAATGAAATAAATTAACTTTTTAATGATATTCTAATTTAGTGAGAAGCACCTGTATGTATAAGCATTCTTTTTGGATATGTATATAGTACTTGCAGTTCCTGTTGATTGTGTCATCCAGCTCTCTTTATGAATACATACTTAAGCTTTACAATATTTGCTTTTAATGACGTTTGCCAGATGCTCCCTTCTTTATGTTGTGTATGTTTACACATGTGTATTCATACACATATTATTTCCTTCTGATGCCAAATATAATTTTTATTTTTATTGTCTGGTATAGCGCGTGACTGAAAAATGTCTTCCAGACCAAAACGTTATGATTTGCACCATCTTGGACCACATTATGCAATAAATGCCATTGTTCCTATTAAAATGGATTATCAGAATTTCTCTACATATTTTTGAATACTGTTATTGGGACCATATAGCATAATATTATTTCAGAACTTTATACCATTGATATTTAAGTTTATCTAATTACCGGTATCTTCAAATTTATGCAGCTATTTTTGTTTCATAGTATGGAGAGTATAGATTAGCATGCAATCACTCAGTGTAATGTTTTGATAAATTTGTGACATTTTGGGGCCTGGTTCATAAAATAAAGTAAATAAAAATCCTCATTAGAATGAGACCTAATAATAGAAATTATGGCAACACAGGAAAACATTTCTGATGGGGATATAAGAATATCCTCATAAAATGCGCTATTTATAAATATAAGACAGGAAATCCAATAACTACAAAGCTTAAAATAATCTCAAAGTACGGACTGTCACAGAAAAACTACTTATGAATAGGAACGGGATTCAGTTAACACAATTCATTTGTGTTACACGATTCAATGGATAAGTCACGTCATTATATTAATAAAAAGTATGTCTTAGTTTTAACCATTAAATACTAGAATTTACATGCTGTTAATGCCATTTTATGTAGATAGCTAAATGTTGCAGTCAGAAAATAGATAGATAGATAGATAGGTAGGTAGATAGATAGATAGATAGATAGATAGATAGATAGATAGATAGATAGATAGGTAGATAGATATCCTCTTAAAGATATCATGCTAAAATATCTAATGTCAAACCAATACTATTATGCTAAATTAGTGACAAATGATAGTTAAGCTGAAGATCTGAAATGTGTCAGGCTGCCGTGAGTTTGATAGGCAGTAACAGTGAAGTGTAGAGAAACCACAGACTGTGGTGTGCGCTTGATTGATTGCAGTTCACAAAGAAAGAGATTGGCCAGTCAAGGGGGCATATTAAGATAAATGCAGGAGTTAATTTTTCTTACCACATAAAAGATTGTATCTGAGATGGAAAAAAAAAAGAAGAAAGAGAAGCATTGCTTTACAAAAAACACAATGCAATTCATCTGGACAATAGAGAGTAGAATAAAGGTAATTGATAGAGTGCTAAATCTAAAATGATAAGCACTAAATTAACAAGTTAAATCACATTATGTCAATGCTTTTTTAGGTTTATAAAGCTCTCCTTTTAAGATTTTAACTAAGCTTTTTTGATTTTCAGTTGAATTATTAAAAAGGGTTATCTAGTGTTGCTTGTCTGTTCTAGCTCCAATGACAAGCCTTTCTCCCTTTCTCATGTCTCTCTCTGTTCTAATCTGCTGGAGGTTATTCTAGTAACATGGCAAGTTTCTTTGAACAGATGACTCCATAACATCTATCATTTTAAAATGTATGCGTTATCTTTAGGATAGGAGATGAATATTAGATCAGTGGGAGGTCCAACTATCAGCACCCTTTCCGATCAGCTGATGGCACATTTGTGAGCGCTACTGCCTACCCAATATTTACTGCAGGTTGTGGTCTGTTTCTTACTGTGTGATACTTTTTAACAGCTGTACAAGATATTTTAGAATTGGTCAGGTGAAGTAAATAGGGCAAAATGTGCATCAGCACTGTAAAAAGTGTAAGTCAATGAAATACAATGCAGCCCATAAGCGGATGCAGACCTAGAAGAGACTACAGTGCTTGCATTGGCACCTAAATCTCTCCAAACAGCTCATCAAAGGACTGGCCCATCCCCGAATTCCAACTGAACTGAATTATTGTCTATTCATAAAGGTTAGTATTTATTCTATACATCACGCACAGATACAAACATGAGAAGCATGTAAGAGCTGCTCATGCATAGGCACTGACAGAAATAATTCTGCTGCTCTATGCAGTAGCAGGAGTTGAGCAAATCTCCTGAAATTGTATTCCAGCAGATTAACCTAATTCATGGGTAAGATGTTTGATTTGCATTAAAGGAAACATGCAATGTAAAATAACGAGGTTTTGCTGAGCCTAACTGACAGCAGACTCAGCATTGGAGCCGGCTTTCAGTCAGTGCTGGGGACCCAGTTACAGTCAGCACTTTCTATGCACTGTGAGGGAACTGGCAGTGCCACCCCTATAACTAGAAGCTGAATGCTACAAGGGGGAATCAAGTTAATTTTCTCCAGGCAGCAGGGTTGGTAGTTCTTTTAAAGCACCCTTTGGATTCATTACACAGACTTGTCTTGGCTAAATTATTATTTTAGTAAACCGAAAAAAAATGAACTGAAGTACAAGTTGACATGCATGCAAAATAGGAGCATGTTCCTATTGGCCATTGAACAGACAAAACCTAACCTCTTCCTAGGTTTTGTCTGTGCAATGGCCAATGTGACCATGCTCCTATTTTGCATGCATACCAACTTGTACTCCAGTTCATTTTTTTAAGTTTAGTTGTAGGTTTCTTCAATTAGTGCAGGTAAGATTGTCTCCTTCCTTCCTTTGAGCTGGCCATTACATTTAAAGAGCTTCCCATTTCCTGTTTGCCCATGTTTGGGACCTGGTCCTGCTCAGCTGTTATTCATACAGATGTCACTATGAAGCATGGTAAGGTTTTAATACTAGAAGTTAGGACCATCCCGATTTGGGTACACCTTGATGCTGGTGGGATGGATTTTACGCTTTTTTTAATAAAAAATGGTGTTTACTAATTACCCAATGTTATTTATACAAACTATTGCTTATGCTTAATTACTTACAGAAGGGTTAATGTTTATTTTATTTTTGTCTTAGGTTTTATATTATTCTTTTAGACTGAGGATGCTGCGCTGATATCATAAAGATATGGTAGGATTTCCTATTAGCTATATACAAATAAAACCATTAAAACAAAAACAAATCTTTAAGTATTAATTGAATAAACTGCTTAAAAATGAAACAAAGTAACTAAGGTGCAAGCACTTTAGTTCAACATATTTCTTGGAGGACAAGTTTATGTTACAAATAAAAAGGGAAAGCATTTTTGCAAACAATTTAAGATGTGTCACAAATTACTTTAAGCATTATTTCTACTTGCGTAATGATTCAGAAGATAAAGCACAAAGGCTGGTATTATACAGGCAAATCTTACAGCTGGTTTACTTTAATTATATGGCTCCATGCAAAGTCTTTGTGTTCATATTTGGAGACGTCATCAATTTTATGATCTTCTGAAATAAGGAAGGTAAGAAAATTATATATGCTGAATTGTCACAAAACAACAAGTTTATTTATGAGTGTCACAGAGAAAGCCACATGAAAAGCTGCTGGGTATAAAAAGTATTTTCTATACTTTATTTAATTTCCTAATTGTTAAGCTGAAATATTCTAAAGGTATTATAATTTTGTGATTAGGTAATGGTCACATTGATGTTAGAGGCCCGATCTAGCATTATCACACTTAATGTCACCAGTAGTGCAACAATCATAGATAGGCATGTTAGTCATAACTGCAATATACAGTACTCAGATACTCTATGACATGTTTATCAGGAACTTGTATAATTGTGTCATTATTTCCCATGATGGCTAATGTCATCAGGAATGGAACTCCTGGATTTCATCCTGCAGGAAGAGGACATTGCATCACAGTAGATAGAGTTTAGGTGCCTCTAGAGATTGTGCTTGCAGAAAGTACTATGTGAAACATCAAGATAAATATTGAGGAAACATTTACAGTACAGACCAAAAGTTTGGACACACCTTCTCATTTAAAGATTTTTCTGTATTTTCATGACTATGAAAATTGTAAATTCACACTGAAGGCATCAAAGCTATGAATTAGCACATGTGGAATTATATACTTAACAAAAAAGTGTGAAACAACTGAAAATATGTCTTATATTCTAGGTTCTTCAAAGTAGCCACCATTTGCCTTGATGACTGCTTTGCACACTCTTGGCATTCTCTTGATGAGCTTCAAGAGGTAGTCACCGGGAATGGTCTTCCAACAATCTTGAAGGAGATGCTTAGCACTTGTTGGCCCTTTTGCCTTCACTCTGCGGTCCAGCTCACCCCAAACCATCTCAATTGGGTTCAGGTCTGGTGACTGTGGAGGCCAGGTCATCTGGCGTAGCACCCCATCACTCTCCTTCTTGGTCAAATAGCCCTACACAGCCTGGAGGTGTGTTTGGGGTCATTATCCTGTTGAAAAATAAATGATGGTCCAGCTAAACGCAAACCAGATGGAATAGCATGCCGCTGCAAGATGCTGTTGTAGCCATGCTGGTTCAGTATACCTTCAATTTAGAATAAATCCCCAAAAGTGTCAACAGCAAAGCACCCCCACACCATCACACCTCCTCCTCCATGCTTCACGGTGGGAACCAGGAATGTAGAGTCCATTCATTCACCTTTTCTGCGTTGCACAAAGACACAGTGGTTGGAACCAAAGATCTCAAATTTGGACTCATCAGACCAAAGAATAGATTTCCACTGGTCTAATGTCCATTCATTGTGTTCTTTAGCCCAAACAAGTCTGTTCTGCTTGTTGCCTGTCCTTAGCAGTGGTTTCCTAGCAGACATTTTACCATGAAGGTCTGCTGCACAAAGTCTCCTCTTAACAGTTGTTGTAGAGATGTGTCTGCTGCTGGAACTCTGTGTGGCATTGACCTAGTCTCTAATCTGAGCTGCTGTTAACCTGTGATTTCTGAGGCTGGTGACTCAGATAAATTTATCCTCAGAAGCAGAGGTGACTCTTAGTCTTCCTTTCCTGGGGCGGTCCTCATGTGAGCCAGTTTCTTTGTAGCGCTTGATGGTTTTTGCAACTGCACTTGGGGACACTTTCAAAGTTTTCCCAATTTTTCTGACTGACTGACCTTCATTTCTTAAAGTAATTTTCTTTACTTACCTGCTTTTTTCTTGTCATAATACAAATTCTAACAGTCTATTCAGTAGGATTATCAGCTGTGTATCCACCAGACTTCTGCACAACACAACTGATGGTTCCAACCCCATTCATAAGGCAAGAAATCCCACTTATTAAACCTGACAGGGCATATCTGTGAAGTGAAAACCATTTCTGGTGACTACCTCTTGAAGCTCATCAAGAGTGTGCAAAGCAGTCATCAAAGCAAAAGGTGGCTACTTTGAAGAACCTAGAACATAAGACATATTTTCAGTTGTTTCACAATTTTTGTTAAGTATATAATTCGACATGTGTTAATTCATAGTTTTGATGCCTTCAGTGTGAATTTACAATTTTCATAGTCATGAAAATACAGAAAAATCTTTAAATGAGAAGGTGTGTCCAAACTTTTGGTCTCTACATAAATCAATTTTGCATCGTTAAAAACCTCCAGTATGTTAATACTTACCAACTGATGATCATTCAAATTCCTATTTACACAGTCAGAACATGCTTCAGATTTCCACTAAATTATTTGTAGTATATCGGGTCAGTGTGCACAGGCTGCCATTGCTCTGGAAGCACAGGTTCTGTTTACACAGGACAATGTGCTGCTGAGAAAAATGATATTTTCAGCAAATCAAAAGATGATTTCACCTGATGAATGAACATTTTTCTCCTTCAACAATTGATCATCAGTCTGTTTAGACTGCATGAATAGCTTTTCTAAGAATGCTAGCTCACAATAGTCATGCAATGTATATACATACTAAGAATGAACTGATGTCTGGGCCTAAACAGCCACCAAGGAGCAAACCACTGATCTGAGGATAAGCTGTCAAGTAATTGAACAGTGAGAAGGATTGAAGTCCATTTGGATTGAAGTCCACTACTGGAACTGAAAAGAAGTAGAAAAAAACTATTTCTAGCTGTTTCCTAAAGCATCAGTTAAGCCCAAAAAAGTTCAGCCTTGATATTTGGTCCCATGGCTGGGTGAAAAAAAACTTGAGAAAGCATGTACTGTGACTGGAGAAAGACAGAGAGCATGTCTACATTTCTGCGTACCAAGAGGGTGCTGATACAATATTTGGAAAGGAGCACGTTAGCATCTAGAGTCAAAGAGGTGAAAATAGTGGCTTGTCAAATTCAGCTGTAGGGCAGCATGGTGGCTCAGTGGATAGCACTGTTGCCTTTCTGCGCTGGAGTCCTGGGTTCAAATCCCACCAAGGACAACATCTGCAAGGAGTTTGTATGTTCTCCCTGTGTTTGTGTGGGTTTCCTCTGGGTACTCCGGTTTCCTCCCACACTCAAAAGACATACTGATAGGGAATCTAGATTGTGAGCCCCATCTGGGACAGTGGTGATAATGTGTGCAAACTGTAAAGCGCTGCAGAATATGATCGCTCTATATAAAAATAAAGATTATTATTATTTTTAGCTGTATACTGTTAATCCAAGTTATTTTCATGTTGTACAATATTGGTATATCCACAGGATATGCTTTACATTATAGCTTGAAGTTCCAATACTGAGACCAGTATCAATATTGGGAATGTGTCTCTGTAAGTGGAGAGGAAAGCGTGCATTTTCAGCTCTCTACATTGATTTGTTGGGAGTTACGAAAATTTCTAAGCTTTTTTTGCTTTGACTGGTATTTATAAAGACTTAATTTACAATCAATTGTAATGATGCAGCAAAATGAAGCCAACAGAACTGCATTGCTGAAAAAGATAGACAATTGTTTAATATACTTTATCAATTCCTGATAATTTTTAATCAATATAAAATGAATAAAAAAATGTAATAGTAGTTGAATATTAACTATTATTTTTATTTTAAAGTGCTACCTAAAATGTATTTGATTTTACTTGAAGTTACTGAACAAATACATTTTGAAATCAGTTTGTCAAACATTTGGAGTTTAACTGATTCTTTATGTGTAAAAATTGACTATATTATGTGCTAATATGGAAAGAGGACAGGGTATCATAAATATATCCTACAGGCAATTCACAGATACCCTCAATGACATTTATATGAAGGGAAATGGCTTTACCTTATTCTTTTACAATTCTGTGAATAGTTGGATTTAATACTAGAATTTACATTTTATGCTCTCTAAACCACTGTTTCAATGCTATCCCTCTGCAGCTGTAAATTTTATTTCCAAAGCTCAGAAAATCCAGCAGGAATAAAATAAAAATGAACAGCATTAATAATATAAAAAAGGAATGAAAACTCAATGAAACAATGATATTGAATGTGATCAGGATGATGAGTCAGCAATTTTGTTGTCCTTAGAGTACTCATAAGTACAACCAAATAGTAATGTTAATTCATAAGCTAAAAATCTGTAATGCTCTAATAATATACAAAGAGTAAACTTGATCAGCTGTGTTGGTCAAATACTTACAGTTACTGTGTTAAACAGGTTGTCCACTATGTTAATATTTATGACCTATCCGTAGGATAGGTCATCAAAGTCTGATTGGTGCGGGTGCAATACCCAAAACCCTGCTGATCAGCTATTATCGTGGCGGCAACTGGAAGTGTTCCGTCTACTGATAGTGGAGGCGACTGGGTACTGTGAATCCAACCTCTATTTAAATCAAAAGGGGGTGTATGTGTAAAACCTGCCCATGGTCACTATCTGTAGATAGAGCAGCTCAAAAACTGAGCAATTCTGGCAGCCGCCGGCACAGAGAACAGCTGATTGGCAGGGGGTGCTGGGTATCACACTCCCAGCATCTGACATTGATGACCTATCCTGACAATAGGTCAACAATGTTAAAGTAGTGGACAACCATTTTAACCCCTTCACCACCTTGGGTTTTTCCATTTTTGAGTTTCTATTTTTTGTTCCCCTTTTTTCCAGAGCTATAACTTTTTTTATTTTCCTGTCAATATGGCCATGGCTTGTTTTTATGGGACAAGTTGTATTTTTGAAAGACACCATTGGTTTTGCCATATAGTGTACTGGAAAATGGGAAAAATGTCAAAGTGCCATAAAATTGCAAAAAATGTGCAATTCCACAATTTTTTTTATCACGTTCACTAAAAGCTAAAACTGATCTGCCATTATGATTATCCAGGTCATTTCAAGTTCGTAGATAACAAACATGTCTAGGTTCTTTTTTATTTAGGTATTGCAAAAAAATGTAAAATTTCTCATAAAAAAAGTTGTCATTTTTCCGAGACCTGTAGAGCTTTCATTTTTCGTAATCTTGGGCTGGATGAGGGCTTTCTCATGTTTGTGGACAGGATTTCCTTTCCTGTCCTCTCAGGGTTAATTTTGCATGGCCTCCTTTTGGTTTGGGGAGGGCTATATTTACCCGCCTCCGTCTGGGGATCCTTGTCAGTGATACATTCATTGTTGATTGTGTGTCTGACCCCTGGTGAACTTGCATATTGTTTTGTCCAGTTGCCTTTTAGTGTATGATCCAGTCTGTTTTCTTGTCTGTGTATTTGCCTAGTGACTCTGTCCTTTTTATCCGTTTCTGGCTCTGACTCTTGGATTGGTGCTCTCTCTTCCCATCTGCCTGCCCCGTTTGTACTGCATTGCTATCTCCGGTTATCTGACCTCTTGCCATGTCCTGACCACCCTTTACATCTCAACCTTTTGTACTATGCTGTCCTCCCGGCTTGACTTTGGCACTTTCTGACTACTCTCTACAGCCACCACCACCACTCGGCGTCTGGCTCCGCCTCTGGTCACTCCTCAGTGGTCATGTGTTTCAGGTCCTGCATGCCGGCAGGTAAGCTTGCCGCAGCTCTCCGCACACACTCTTGGTCCGTTTGGAACATGTGCACAGACTCCTGCTGTAAGTCTGCAGCTCGGTTCCTGATAGGCTTATTTTTTGTGTGCTAAGCTAACATTTTTATTGATACAATTTTGGGTAGATACGATGTTTTCATTGCCTGTTATGTCATTGTAATTCAATGCTACGTTGACCAAAAAAAGTAATTCTAGCCTTTTGATTTTTTTTCTCATTTTTTCTCTATTTTTTATTCTTTTTAATTGCTTTATTTTTAATAGTGAATGGGGGTGATTTAAAATTTATGTATTTTTTATTTTTTAAATATTTTTTAAAACATTTTCTTTTAAATTTACACTTGCTTCAATAGTCTCCATGTTAGACTAGAAGCTGCGATCATCTAATCACCTGTGTTACACAAAGCAGGGCTTCAGCTCACTTGCCATGTGTACCAACCGCTGGGTGGTGCTCATAGTTATATGGCAATGACAACCACTGGGGTCTCCTGCAGACCCCGGTTTGTCATGCCAACCCATCGGCGACCAATTGTCATGTGACATAGGCGCTGAAGGGCGAGGCTAGTGACATGCTTGTGTCACGATCATTTTAATTGCCACTGTCAGAGATTGACAACAGCATTAAACATGTTAATAGCCGTGGGTGAATCGCAATTCTACCCACAGCTTTTAGGGGCACATGTCAGCTAATAAAATCAGCTAACATGCACTAGAAAAGTTTCGGGCTCATCACCGGAGCCCACAGCAAACATGGGGAGGCGACCTTAGATGTAACTATACATCTAAGGTCGGAAAGGGGTTAAGGTAAGAAACAGTTAACTGAAGTGTGAGAAACACATTGTGCACTGTTTTACTCTCACCCTGTATTGTCTGAGTGGTATGCTGCCCATGCGAAAGGAGTGTTTCTAGCATTCAGTGACATGAGCCCTGGTCAATACGGTCTTTCTTAAGACAGCCAAGCCAGAGGATAAGAGCACCCACTGACCCCCGCGTCACCACGGTTACATCTATGTTTTTTTCTGAGAGGTTATTTTTCTACATGTTGTGCAATATGTTACTGGCTGATGATCACCACTAAATGTTCCAATAATCCGGATCATATATAAAAGGTGACAAAAAAGTCAATAAACTAATTTTAAACTGTGCTTCCTTTTACTATTGCCATTTTGCCATTCACTTTTGTATGGAGCACTGAGTTATCGACCAGGTTTGCAATTGCTTACTGAAAAGGCTTGTGCAGACAACTGTATTTTTGTGATGAGTGCGAACATACAAAACATCATATTGCACTCATACCAATGTTATTCTATGGGGCTGTGTACATGTCTGATATTTTTGTCAGACCGGCTCTGTCCGAGGAAACTATTGCAGCATGCCCTAGTTGGATCTAAATATCATACCGCACTTGGCCATGCAAGTCAAAGTTTAATCAAAGTGTGATATGTATAATAGTTCAAATACTCTTGTATGAGAGACTATACAACCATAAGACCCTAGCTTAAAGGGAATCTGTCAGCAGGTTTTTGCAACCTCATCTGAAAGCAGCATAATGAAGGGAATTAGAAGCTGAATCCAACGATGTATCACTTAGATTACTGGGTGCAGCGGTTGTGACACAATCAGAGCTTTTAGATTTAGAATGCAGCAGAACTGAGAAAGCTAGCCCTGCCCACACCAGGCTCTGTATGTACAAAGTCCATAGACTGTGAGCTGATTATCACAGGAGGGGGCAGGGTCGGGCTAGTGTAGTCCAGCAATGTTACGCTCCTAGTGATAGATCTACTAGTGACATATCCCTGAATTCTAAGTCTCAGCCTCTATCTCCTGCTGTATTCAGGTTGCACAGAAAAAACTTGTTGACAGATTCCCTTTAAATAATAAGTTTTTAACTCTCTTGTTGTATTGTAAGTTCACAATTCAAAGTTAAACCACTTACATTTAATAAATATTAATGCTTCAAAATATTTATGTTTAGACATAGCAATGAACCAATTATGTGTACAGCATTACATTTTCATAAAACAACCACAAATTTCAAGATAATATTTGTTTAATGTTAACAAATCATGACCTTTACACATTGTGACTCTAGTTCGCCTATGGTGTTACTATTGCATGCATTAAATTATGTAATACAAAATATTTACATATATGGTACAGTTAATTTCTTGCAAGGTAAAAAGAAAAAAATCAAAGCTTTTGTAATCTAGTTTTATGGATATTATATTGAGCTATACTTAACAGAATATTTTTTATGTAGTGTATAAATGAGTAATACTGAGCATGAAAGTAAACAGCACAGTAATGAAGACTCATTTAATAATTTGGTATATGGTTAATTGATGCTGTTGACTGAAATACTTGTTGCCTTTGACTGCAATAGATTTTGATCACTATCAGGGGCAAAGTTATACAGATCTTTACTACATTCAACTCACTAAGCTCCCCATAGGAACTTGGAGCTACAGAAGCTAGAATGGCTATTTTGTAACTGTAGTTTGTATGTACTGCAACTGACCATATGTTGTCATAAAATGAATCTAAATAGGCTTGTTGAACTTTTTTTATTTTGTTTTTTTTTTTACATCCTGTTCTTTCTCCTTGATAAAACCACTAGGCAAAACATACTTTTGTTGTAGAGTCACTATACCCATTACCAATATTTTTTGCAGTGGTTTCCCAATACATGCTACTGGGTTCCCCCCTCTCCATGTGTTTTTATTACCTCTTATATTTTATATTACAATACAATAAAAATTATATTTTTTACAAATTTTTTCTTTTGGTTTATTCACTCCGTAAATAATTTTGTTGCACCTTCCGCCAGTGACTTTTGGTTCAAAGTAGTCATATGAAATGACAATTTTGCATGAGAAATTTGAAAAAAAAATGTTATAGATAGTAAACATGGGTCAGTCTTCTATCACCAAGACATGAGTAGAGCTAATTTACCCACAAAATAAAATATTTAAAGGGAAGCCGTCATGTTGGATAATTCTATTTACATGCAGATACAATAAATAGTGGATCCTGGGAAAGAATGAACTTTATTCCTCTTGGGAGATGCCTTCTTTTTTCCATACAGGTTAGATGGTGCAGTTACAGTCACCGCTCACTATACTGTCCCAGGCACTTTTACTGACAGCCAGCTCTGCAGTGCATTAGAGTCAAGGCAACTTTCAGCAAAAAAGCTGGCGCCATTGTGCAGTGGTTGTAAGTAGGGTTGAGCGAAACGGATCGTTCATTTTCAAAAGTCGCCGACTTTTGGCAAAGTCGGGTTTCGTGAAACCCGACCCGACTCCAGCGTGGGATCGGCCACGTGGTCGGCGATCTTGGCGCCAAAGTCGCGTTTTGTATGACGCCTTCCCCGCCATTTTTTCAGCCAACTAAGGAGTGTGGGCAGCGTGATGACATAGGTTCCAGCCTGGTTTCTGCGGTGTCATAGAGCCATATTACCGTTTGGGCTGCAGTGATTTCCGCAGTAAAACACAACACATGCTTTGCACGGAGAAGAGAGAGAGAGAGAGAATAAATAATCCACATTGACTTGCATTGGGTCTCGTGTTCCGGTCCGGAACCCGACTTTACAGCAGAATTGGCAAATTTCATGCGATCCGACTTTCGAGAAGGTCGGGTTTCACAAAACCCAACTCGACCCTAAAAAAGCCAAAGTCGCTCAACCCTAGTTGTAAGCATGCCCCAGTACTTTGATTGGCTGTCAGCTCTGTAGTGCATCACTGCAGAGGCAGCTGCCAGCCAATGTGCCAGGCCCTGATTACAGTCACAGCCCACATTATCATGAGCATTCACTGTTGCCATCCCAGGACATCTGTATGACTGAAAGCCGCAAGAAGGAAGAAAGATAACTTTCTCCTGAAATCAGCACATTTAGTAGAGAAGCTGGGCCACTTTCTAACTCTATTTACCTGCAGATTAACCCTAGCAGTAGGGTTATCTAACATGACTGATTGACTTAAAAAATTGTATACAAATAAGTCGATGTGCCAAATAATTTAAGGTTTTCTAACATATTAGAAGAAGTTGCTGGATTATGCCAGAATGATTAACAATCCAATATATATAGTAATTTTTGACGGCCTTTTCGGCAGCTGTTGTGTTAAATATGGATTCAACAAGTTACTCAGAGCAGCTTTTTCTTCTTGCCATTGAATTATACTTGTGTGCTCAGCAGGTAAGATTAGATACAATCTTATGTGTTTTGCAGATTTACTGTCATATGTGCATAAATGTAAAACTAGATGATGCAGCATCAGATAGGAAACATTCTCTTAGTTTTATATGTCAAATTGCTACTTGAAAGATGCTAAATTAAAGTTACTATCTTTTATTACGATTGATGCATCACATTTGACAGTTATTAATGTACAACAATTAATTTGCTATCTATAAGAATAACTTTTTTTTATAAAAGCCATTAGTCTGGATTCCTTCCAGATGGTAACTTGGTAAAATTGTTTAAACTGGCAGAAGTCATTGTGTGATGATCACCGGCAAATTGTAAAATTAGAGGCATTGTCATTAATCGCTTATTTGCTGTAGGGTATAAGAAATGCTTTTAGGCATCTTAATAAATTATTGGCAGTCAAAAAAATCCTCATTGCTATTTTTCTTAGGTTTTCTTCACACATCACCTCACCAATGGATTCCATAATTTATTTAAACAATGAAAGTAAAAATATGTGGTGGATAGTCATATTTATCCAGTTTCACATCATTTTTCAATGTGACTTGAAAATTTAAAAGGAAGGATTTTCAATGATCGACATTGCCATAAAAATATGTTTTAGGGTAAAAAGCCTTTATCTATTACTTGGTATATGAATGATCATCGATGAAACATTAACCCAAACGGAAGAGTAGGATTGCATTTTTGTGTTTAATTAATTTTGTGTTTAATGAATTGTCATTGTTCCTTTTATAACAAATATTACTTCTGACAATAAAATAGGCAACTCTTGCCCCATGCAGTTGAACTTGCATGAACAAGTTGAACAACTTGCAGTGGCCAATATAATGTAAATTTGCTGATTGTATTCATAATGGGTATGTTAACTTTTCTTTCTACTCCTGCCACTGTCAGCGGTTATTGACAGGCAGTTCATCGCAATGGCCAGTCTTCAATCATTGATGAGAAAGTTGAGGAGAGGTTAAAGGGTTTTTCCAAGTATGAAAGCAAAGTTTATGTGTCTTCAAAGTTGTGAATTGTGACAACATGCAGTGCATATGTCTCAAATACTTGGTATTGCCGATACGAGCAGTTACATGACATAATAATTGCAATGTATTAAGAAGATAAAAGCTTGGGTGGGTGGAGTGCCTTTTTAAGAGAGCACTAATATCATGAAAATAATGGAATCATAACTTTAGGTTAGCGGAATTCTAGTTGGTATTAATTTTTATTCTACCATGTGAGACAATAGAGGAACTGATCATGCCCCACAATGTTCCTTCCCTTAATAGAGCAACATAGTTTCCTACATTACAATGCAAATATTATGTACATGGATCCTAGTTTAGCTGATGCACCTTTATACCATCAATAAATAGAAAATATAAAGTTTATAGGATGCTTTCTAGCATGTTCTATGAACTTTAAAACCAGAATATAACCCAGAAAACATAAGATTAGGTGATGACATTTTATGAGTAGTGAACTGCCTGTAAATTTGCCGCCAGATGTTCATTCTGCTACAAAAAACACTTTCATTTGCAGACTTGTTCCTGAAAGGTGACAAATCTTCTAAAGGCTGGGATATTTTTATTAGAATGAATTTAAATTTTAATCCATGGAAGACTGATATGATTTGTTTGATGATAATGTTAAGGTGAGATGGGGAGCCCGCCTGCATAGTTGCTATATTTAAATAGGTATTGGTTTTAATAAAATTTCCATACATATTAAAGTTTATTTTATTAAACTTTGCTTTTAATCATACTACCTGCTTTTTGCTCTGTACATTTCATAATTTAAGGAAAACAAATACATTTATTGCATGTGATGAGCTTAAGGACATTTTCTTCTTCTTTCTCTAGCACATATGTAATTCTAGTTGTAATACGTTTCATCATTGTTTACTTGAAACATTAAACCTTTTGACTATCTACAGTACAGTTTCCATAGCAACAGGTACAAATATCTAATTCTGATGCACTTGGCTTCTCTTCATCATGCTTATATATGTATACTAAAAGAGTTTATTTATGCAAACATTGGACATCCTTCAGATGATATGTAAAGTGTTTTTTTTTATTGTAGAGCTTGAAAGGTACAACCAACCTGTTTCCTGCTCCTAGTCATATACTTACCATCTGCCATCTTCACCTTTCATCTTCATCGGTATTGCTCCAGTTGGTTTTCTGCAGGTTGTGACCCAGTGTTTGCTTTGTGATTTAGAAGTCACAGCTCAATGTAAGTCTATGAGAGCAATAACGAGGCCAGAATGAGCGTCTCATACACTTACACTGAGAACGGGCTTGTGACCTTTACCTTTGCCTTCCAGTCAGTCTGAAGTTGCAGACACAAGATTGCGGCTTGGCACCAGAGTGGGGAGAACTGAATATTGCAACTGATAAGTTTAATACTGGGGTCAGGGAAGTTATATTAGTAGCATCACTCCAGTGCTTAAATAAAAGAATACAAAAAAAAAGGCTGGAGTGGTACTTTAAAATTTAAATACACATAGAACAAGTGTAATAATATGTTTTTTTGGGCAGCTTCTCTTTATGTATGTACTAGTGGAAGAGCCTGGCGTTGCCCGGGCATAGTAACTAACTGTGGTTAGTTATAAAAAATTATAACGTAACACAACTGGTGCCATTTCGATGAAGCAAAAGGCTTTTTAACACAATATTAACCCCTTAACAACTGCCAATATGACTTTTAATGGCGGCAGGTAAGGGGCCTTATTCTTCCTGCTCCTCAGGCTCCTTCTTTTTACACAGCCTTCTCCTGTACCTCACGCTCTTCCTTTATACACAGCATTTTTCTGCAACACAGCTTTTCTCCTGTATTGTCGACTCCTCTGGCAACACCTCACATTTCTCTTCCATATGCAATTGTAAACAGTTGATCCCGAGAGAAATTGCAGTAATTGCAAAAAAGCGTATCATATACATGTTATTTGGTCAGTATTGTTACCTCAGTATTTGTAAGCTAAAACTTGGAGTAAAACAATCAGAGGAAAATTATACTAGAAACACGTCACCACTTCGGTATTTTTCTCCCACTCTTGGTTTTGGCTTATAAATACTGAGATAAAATACTGACCAAATACTGAACGTGTGAATGTGGCCTTATACACAGCCTCCACCTGCAGAGCCTCACTCTTCTCTATACACAGCCTCATACTGCAGCAGCACCTCACTTCTCTCATTTTCCAATCACGCCTCTCATTTTCCCCCTCACATCTCTCATTTTCCCCTCACTCCTCTCATTTTCTCCCTCACACATCTTATTTTTCCTCTCACTCCTCTTATTTTTCCCTCACACCTGTCATTTTGACCTCACACCTGTCATTTTCCAATCACTCCTCTATTTTCCCCTCACTCCTCTCATTTTCCACTCACACCTCTTCATTTTCACCTCACACCTCTCATTTCCCCTCAATCCACTATTTTCCCCTCACTCCACTATTTTTCCCCTCACTCCTCTCATTTTCCCCTCACTCCACTATTTTTCCATCAATCCTCTCATTTTCCCTTCACTCCTCTCATTTTCACCTCACTCCTGTCTTCCCCTCATATGTATAAAGCAACTTCCTGTTATGAGCACAGCGGTGTAATCCATGAGGCTTTACCCTTTCACCATATAGTCCATCATTACTCAGCTGCAGGTTCCATCTCTGCATGGTGGACCCCGGGCTGCAAACGCACCTTAATCTATCTAATTATTTGGTGCATTCCACTAGCCCTAACACCTTGGGTATGGTGCAAATCCTCAATATAAGGGAATTCCACTGAAAGTCTCTGCAAGATATAATAGTTTCTAATCACATAATCCCATGCCCATGCTCCATTTCCCTACCTATCATCTTTCTCCCTCATACCCCGTATTTCTACACTTTTGTTATATACACAACTTTTCTTCTTTTCTCTTAATGTCTGCAAGATTTTGATGATATTGTTATTGGGAATATGTCAGCATGATTTGTCTTCTGCCACTGCCTAGACCGTACACATTATAATGTTTGTTGTGCTTTATAAAACTAAGTAAAGCTGAGTTAGTGTAAGAAAATCTGAAAACTGGAGGCCAGAAGATCTGACGACTAGAGGCTGGAAGATCCAAATGGAAGACTGGCGGATGTGCCAGAAGCTACAATAGCGGGGCTAGTGAAAGAGCGACCTAGACAAAGTGATTATGTGCTTTATTTTTAGAGATGAGAGAACCTGAACTTAAAAGTTCGGAGTTCCCCCAGATAGATGTTCGGAGTTCCAAGGGAAGCCCATTGCAGAGAGAGAGATTTTTTTTCCAGATCCAAAGTTCAGGTCTCTATTGTTTTCAATGGGGTTCAGGTTCTGGTTCAAGTTTGGGTACAGTTCTGGTACCTGAACAAAGCTTTGGACTTAAATCGTGGACTCCACGGGCCCTCTCATCCCTATTTATTTTCTAACTAGGCCCCAAAGGAATTCAACTGCCTGCCATTTTGTTGGACTTGTGAAAATCACATCACAAAAAACACAGATTCCAGTGAATTCAAATTACTCATGAAATTATCCAAGAAAAAAGGTGAAGAAAATTATAATATAACATCCAGAATGTTAGACCTGCAAGTATCTTGTAGGAAAAGCAATGATATCAAAATAATATCAAGAAATAACAATAACTCCAGATAAAATACATTGGCCCCTTTTGAAAAAATCAGGCCAAATATACACAAGTTGACTGCCCCCGAAGCAGCGGCAGCGAAACGCGCATTGGGGCATCTGTGCGGTTGGCTCTTGGCATCCATGGGTAAGATATGCCTACATTTTGACAATTAAGCACTTTTTTGCACTTTACCTTTTAGTCTCATGGGAACATGGTAATCTTGCTATATGCTATACTTTATAGGTAGTGTGTCCCTGGGATATGTGGTATATCTTTTTGCCCATTGCAAAACAGTAGGTTTCTACTTGGCTACTCTTTAACTTATATGTATATGATGTTATGACACTTGGTCTTATTTTTACTCTGTACTGGGCATATACTTTAAATATTTTTGAGTGCCTTTCTTTTGGATTGCCTACCTCTGCCAGTTTGCATCATTGTTCATTAGACCTGTCCAGTCTCTTTTCTAATTTTAGTACGTGCACTTGTGTGTCTGGCTTGTATTTTGATATATTAATAAAGTTACATGTATTTTCTACAGTTATTGGCCTGACATCAGTGATTATTTTCATTTTTGGTTACATTAAGGAATTTAAAGGCTCTTGTTGTTTTTTTATGTGTTTCTTATAGCTCTATCAGAGTTTTCCTCAAAATATGGTCATTTTATTTTATCAGTTCTGGTATGTTATTACAAATATACACAAGTTATAGATATAGAAATGCAGCAGTAGAAAATACTTATCATGAGTAGAGTACACCCCAACATGTTTTATTCAACTCTTTTCTTTGAAAATATTGTTTTCCCACCTATATTGATAGCAAAAAAAATAGGGGAGTGAGGGATAGTCCTCGTTGAGTGGGGTGCCAAGCTCCACAGCCAGGCAGGTTTATAACCTAGGCTTATTGCAGGGTTATTGTAGGATTTTTGTGGTTAATTTTGGTATTAAACCATTTATTCACTGGGTAGGTGTATTTTAATAATAATAATAATAATAATAATAATATATCATTAAAGTAAAGTTTTTAAGGGAATATATGTTCACTCTTTATTTTATTTCCTTTGATATTGTTTTTTGGTATGCTCCTATAAGATGCGTCACTAATCCCTAGTGATATGAGTTTCCTTTTAAATGAAAACATTATAATTGTTACTGTTGCAACAATCTAAGTAATTTATTGTGACATTTGAGCTCCCAAAATTTTTATGTTATAAATATTTCCTAAATCAGGTTCATTTAATCTAGAAAAATAAAATTTGATTTGAACCTATTCCTATCATGTAGCAACTCTTATAGTTAATTAGATGCAAAAAAATATTTATCAAATCACATTCCTAACCAGCTGTTAAGAAAACTACTGTGTGTTCCCTCTTTATTTATTTTGAGAAAGTTTAGTGCATTTTCTAACTTTGATCTTTTAATAATTAATTTTGTTTTTAAGTTATTAATGTAAAGTGCAGCAGAGAACAAGTTAAAGTCTGTAATTGTAGCATCTCATCTGTAAATTAATAAATCTTTAATAAATTGATGAATGCCATATTCATTACACAGGCACAGAAAGTGGTCTGTTCCACTGAGAGCCTTTGCTGACATATCTAAAATTGGATGATTTACTGCCTGCAACTGCACATGACTGTACTCAAAACAATGCACACTTTGGCATTTATCCATGGCTATGGGAATTGCATATTACATGTTTAATTAATTTAACCAATTAATATTGAATGACTGGTATATTGATTTTGAGGTACTCCATTGACTATTCTATATTTGGAATATAAATTTGCAAAGTACAATGAATCACTTCTTGTAGTTAGTTATATTATGTAAAGCAGTTTTCTGTATATTGCTTCCTAGGGACATTATGTAGTAGATTACTTTAAACTCATATAAGAAACATTAGCTACGATTGTACATATGTTTGCATGAAAGCTATGCTTACAAATTAAAAATCATAAATACATTTTTAGAGCTTGCTCCTTAGGAATATACAAGGGATTTTTTACCACTTGTTATCTATTTGTTTTAAGCCATAAGTAGAGATTAGCAAACCCGAACAATGAAGTTCAGAGATCATACTGGACACCTAGTTTCCAGTGTTGAACTCCGAACACGGCAGTTCATTTTACATTTTAGATATTTGGGGAGGAGAAAGAGAGAGAGAGAAGTTTGGGTTGCCATTGATTTCAGTGGGGCTCGGACTAACTTGAAGTTCGGTCGCGTACCAGAACCTCGGACTTCCACGGGTCTGCTCATCCCTACTAATAAGTAGAGATGAGCGAATCTGCTAAAATATTACTTTTGCAGATTTTTTAAGTAGCATACCAAACAATCAACTTCTTGCATCTCTAGGAGTGACCAGTAAACAATATGATGAAGCAGAAATCAACTTCTTCTTGGTACCTGCTCTTGGATATTGGAGATCAGCTCCATTAATAACAATAGGAGCTATTTCACTGTTTAAATCCAGCATTCTGCCTCCAAACAAGTTTTTTTGATCCATGGAAAAGATCTGTTACCATTCCCATTTCCCATTGCAATGCAATCACGGTGTGCCAATGGGTTGCCATGGTAGCCAGGCGCTTACAAGACGCCCCCGTTTCTGCCAACTTTGCAGCTTTACAAAAGATAATTAAATTCACTATACTGTATATTGCAATACTGTATTACAGTATGTAGTACAAGCGATCAAACAATTGCAGTTTGATGTCCCTAAGGAAAATAATAAAAACAGTAAAAATATGTTTTAAAAAATATTTAAGACATTAAAAAACATAAACGCTTTAATCATCCTCTTTTCATAATTATAATAATAATAATAATAATTGTAATAATAATATAATGTTTGGCATCAACAAATCAGCAAAAGTCTGATATGAAAATTAACACCGTATTAAAAACAAAGCAGAAATCACAAGAATTCCAATTTTTGGGTTGCTTCACCTCGTAAAAAACCATTGTATATATCCCAAACTGATACCTATAAAAATGACTAACCGCTATGTAAAAAAACATGGATATGGTATTAAAATGTTATTACTCTAGAAAATGGAGACACAAACCAAATTTTTTTTATGAAGTTTGCAATTTTTTTTAACCACTAATACATAAAGCAAAAATTGCTTGAAATGACTGTAATTGTACTGACCTGAAAAATCATGTTGCCTGGTCATTTTACTATACAATAAAAGCTGTAAAAAAAAACCCTTAAAAATGTTGTTTCTTTCACTATTTTATATCACTTCATTAATTTTTCCTTTATATGTATTAGAAATTATTCAGTAATGTTTATTGGACCTACTTACCCTGAAAAAAAAAATATTTAATGAGCATCTTTGAACCCTCAAAACTCATGACATCTCTATATGGAGGATTGGGAGACCAGGGTAAACGTACCACTACTGGTGGTCATGCAGGTTGACCATAAGTGCAGTGGTAGCCTTTCTGCATGATGTGCTCCTTAGTCCCACCATTTTCATCTACAGTCCTAAAAAAGTTAGCAATAACATGTAAAGGATAAAGAGTAAAGAAATGTAGTCAATGCCTGCAATGATAGTTGAAAGCAGCTCATACCTTTTCAGCTATGTGCTGTTGCCAACTTCTTTTTGGACTTCAAAGTGCTTTTTGAACTGTTGCTGATCATACTCATTTGAGTGACATGCACTAGCATTTATTAACCAGATGAATACTAGATCAATTTTCCCTATTCAAAACAAGGCACATTTTTGTCATACACTCAGTTTTAGGAGTTTTGACTAGATATTCAAATAATTTTTGCCTCTTTTTTCATGATACATGGGTCCCAGTTTTTATATTGTTGTTATTTATTCATTTTTATGACGTTGTCTGAAATGTTATGAAGAGTGGGAAATTAGAATCTGGTTTTATTATGTCTTTTCTCATGACCACAAATAATCACTAAAATACATTTTGAATTGTGTTCACATTCCCATATCATTTACATTTATATACTGGACACATTTTTTTCAACAGGGGCATTAAAACCTGCATTATCAACCTCCCCCTCCCAAGTATATACCCTGCCCCTCCAATCTCGACATAGTGATATTAGCCATTTTGATGGCAGACATGCTTAAATGTTTGTGTTTAATTTATATTTAAAAGTTAGTAAAAAAAAATTAATATATTCCTTTATTTGCCCATAAGCATTTCCATAATATCCATAATTATAGCATGCTAGATGGTGGCCCGATTCTAACGCATCGGGTATTCAAGAATATGTATGTATGTATGTACAGTACAGACCAAAAGTTTGGACACACCTTCTCATTTAAAGATTTTTCTGTATTTTCATGACTATAAAAATTGTACATTCACACTGAAGGCATCAAAACTATGAATTAACACATGTGGAATTATATACTTAGCAAAAAAGTGTGAAACAACTGAAATTATGTCTTATATTCTAGGTTCTTCAAAGTAGCCACCTTTTGCTTTGATGACAGCTTTGCACACTCTTGGCATTCTCTTGATTAGCTTCAAGAGGTAGTCACCGGGAATGGATTTCACTTCACAGGTGTGCCCTGTCAGGTTTAATAAGTGGGATTTCTTGCCTTATAAATGGGGTTGGGACCATCAGTTGTGTTGTGCAGAAGTCTGGTGGATACACAGCTGATAGTCCTACTGAATAGAGTGTTAGAATTTGTATTATGGAAAGAAAAAAGCAGCTAAGTAAAGAAAAACAAGTGACCAACATTACTTTAAGAAATGAAGGTCAGTCAGTCCGAAAAATTGGGAAAACTTTGAAAGTGTCCCCAAGTGCAGTGGCAAAAACCATCAAGCACTACAAAGAAACAGGCTCACATGAGGACTGCCCCAGGAAAGGAAAGGAAGACCAAGAGTCACCTCTGCTTCTGAGGATAAGTTTATTCGAGTGACCAGCCTCAGAAATCGCAGGTTAACAGCAGCTCAGATTAGAGACCAGGTCAATGCCACACAGAGTTCTAGCAGCAGACACAACAACTGTTAAGAGTAGTGTTGAGCATTCCGATACTGCAAGTCTCGGGTATCGGCCGATACTTGCGGGTATCGGAATTCCGATACTGAGATCCGATACTTTTGTGATATCGGGAATCGGTATCGGGATTAATATCAATGTGTAAAAGAAAGAATTAAAATAAAAAATAAGGATATACTCACCTCTCCGACGCAGCCTGCACTTTACCGCCGTAACCGGGAGCCGTTGTACCTAAAAATGCACGCTTGAAGGGCCTTAGATGACGTCACGGTGCTCTGATTGGTCCGTAGCGGTCACGTGACCGCTACGCGACCAATCAGAAGCTGCGGACGTCTTCTAAGGTATTTCAAGCGCTTGAAAGACCTTAGGTGACGTCACTGCGTCACTGCTTTGTGATTGGTCGCGTAGCGGTCACGCGACCGCTACGGACCAATCAGAGCGCCGTGACGTCATCTAAGGCCCTTCAAGCGTGCATTCTTAGGTACAACGGCTCCCAGTTACGGCGGTAAAGTCCAGGCTGCGTCGGAGAGGTGAGTATATCCCCATTTTTTATTTTAATTCTTTCTTTTACACATTGATTTGGATCCCAGGGCCTGAAGGAGAGTTTCCTCTCCTTCAGACCCTGGGAACCATACAGGATACCGTCCGATACTTGAGTCCCATTGACTTGTATTGGTATCGGGTATCGGTATCGGATTAGATCCGATACTTTGCCGGTATCAGCCGATACTTTCCGATACCGATACTTTCAAGTATCGGACGGTATTGCTCAACACTAGTTAAGAGGAGACTTTGTGCAGCAGGCTTTCATGGTAAAATAGCTGCTAGGAAACCACTGCTAAGGACAGGCATCAAGCAGAAGAGACTAGTTTGGGCTAAAGAACACAAGAAATGGACATTAGACCAGTGGAAATCTGTGCTTTGTTCTGATGAGTCCAAATTTGAGATCTTTGGTTCCAACCACTGTGTCTTTGTGCGACGCAGAAAAGGTGAATGGATTGACTCTACATGCCTGGTTCCCACTGTGAAGCATGGAGGAGGAGGTGTGATGGTGTGGGGGTGCTTTGCTGGTGACACTGTTGGTGATTTATTAAAAATTGAAGGCATACTGAACCAGCATGGCTACCACAGCATCTTGAAGCGGCATGCTATTCCATCCGGTTTGCGTTTAGTTGGACCATCATTTATTTTTCAAAAGGACAATGACCCAAACACACCTCCAGGCTGTGTAAGGGCTATTTGACCAAGAAGTAGAGTGATGGGGTGCTACCCCAGATGACCTGGCCTCCATAGTCACCAGACCTGAACCCAATCAAGAGTGAAGACAAAAGGGCCAACAAGTACTAAGCATCTCTGATAACTCCTTCAAGATTGTGGGAAGACCATTTCTGGTGACTACATTTTGAAGCTCATCAAGAGAATGCCAAGAGTGTGCAAAGCAGTCATCAAAGCAAAAGGTGGCTACTTTGAAGAACCTAGGATGTAAGACATATTTTCAGTTGTTTCACACTTTTTTGTTAAGTATATAATTCCACATGTGTTAATTCATAGTTTTGATGCCTTCAGTGTGAATGTACAATTTTCAAAGTCATTAAAATACAGAAAAATCTTTAAATGAGAAGGTGTGTCTAAACTTTTGATCTGTACTGTATGTACGTCGCGCTTAGCACAGCCACGTAGTATATAGCACAGACACGTAGTATATAACACAGCCACCTAGTATATAACACAGCCAGCCACGTAGTATATATCACAACCAGCCATGTAGTATATAGTGCAGCCATGTATTATATAGCACAGCCATGTAGCATATAGCACAGCCAGGTAGTATATAGGACAGCCACGTAGTATATAGCAGCCACATAGTATATAGCAGCCACATAGTATATAGCACAGCTCACATAACACAGACAGCCATGTAGTATATAGCACAGCCACGTAGTATATAGCAGCCACGTAGTATATAGCAGCCACTTAGTATATAACACAGCCCATGCAGTATATAACACTGCCCACATTGTATATAGCAGCCAGGCAGTATATAACACAGCCCATGTAAAATATAGCACAGCCCATGTAGTATATAACACAGCCCACGTAGTATATAACACAGGCCATGCAGTGTATAACACAGCGCACACAGTATATAACACAGCCCACACAGTATATAACACAGCCCACGTAGTGTATAGCAGTGTGGGCACCATATCCCTGTTAAAAAAATTTTTTTAAAAAAATAGTTATATACTCACCCTCCGGTGTCCAACGAAGTTGTCCTGATGCGTGCGATGCTGCCTCCAGCTTCCGTTCCCAGTGATGCATTGCAAAGTTACCCAAATGACTTAGCGGTATCGCTAAGGACTTCTTGTTCTTCCTACTGCTGAAGATAGTTCTTAAAGATATTGGGACATTGGTTGTATGTTTGGGAGTCATTGTCATGCTGCAGAATAAATGTGGAGCCAGAGCCTCTCTGATGGCATTGCAAGGTAGATGAATATCTGGTGTCGTTTCTCAGCATCGAAGACACCATTTATCCTGAGCAAATCCTCTACCCAATTTGCTAAAATGGAATTGATTTTGGCAATTCTTCTTTAATGACCACTTCTCTACAGACTTCTCTAAAAAGTAGATGTTTGGCTGGATGTGACTGGTTGCTGCTAGTTCTGAGCTCCTGGCACTATTTCACACTTTTTGATTTTGAAGGGAAGTAAGCATGATGTATGTTTCATCAACTGCAAGTTTCCATGGCTGACCATAACATCTATGATTCTCGAGATTGCCCATTTTTGTGTGTCCCTAATTCCTAGAAATACAGGCAGATACTTATCCATCATGCAATACAATCAGTGAGGTGTCTATTTGGCACCAAATTTATTTTGCAGCAGAAGAATGACACTAACCATACAACCATTGCCTAACGTAAAGAAGAACAAAGAGTTCTGGAAATTATATGGCCCACACAGAACCTTGATATTAACATCATCAAATCTGTCCTGTCTTAGATTACATGAAGAAACACAAGTATACACGGTTACTGTATACTGTGGTTAGTTCATTCTCCAAGATATTTGGAACAACCTCCCTGCTGAGCGCATTTAAAAACTATTCAAGTGGAGAATTGATGCTTTGATACTATCTTGAAGGCAAAGAGTGGTCACGCCACATATTGATTTGATTTATATTTCTATTTTGTTCATCTTCCATTATGTTAAATGATAAAAGCAAAATAGCACTTCTATTTTTAAAGCTTTCCTATTTTGCAGCACTTTTTCCACAACTAACTAAAACTTTTGCACAGTACTATGTATGGTTTGGTTTTCACAATGTTTAGTCTTCACACATTTTTCTGCTCAAGTTTTTATAGTTGTAATGCTCATTAACTCTAGATTGTTATTGAGAATGCTTCAATGAATTTAAACAAAAAAATGCTAATAAATCATTGCCTCGAAAATTAATTTAAATGCAACTCTATTTTCACTGTATTTCTGATTTGCCACAAAATGACCTAATTGCATCCTTTCAGTGATTTTCTCTTTAGTTCAGGAGAAAGTCTTAAGACAGTTTATCCCACTTTTTTCTCTAATAAAGCCCCATTCAGAATGTTTGGGACATATGGAAAAACGATTGCCAAGAGAAGAAAAAATGAGTCCTGTGTCACGTCAACCGCAAAGCATCAATTTCATTCATATGTCAGTGGTTTTCATACAAGTGAGTGGGCTGCCATGAATACAGAATATGTAAACATTCTCCAAGAGTAACTTCTTTCAACCACCCAGGAGCAAATTGGTGATGAACAATACTTTTCCCGCACTGTGGAGCACTATGCCACAAAGCCAAAATTATAACCAAGTAGTTCAATTATTAAAATATTTAAATTTTGGATCCATGGTCAAGAAACTCCTCACATCTCAATCCTATTGAAAACCTATGCTAATTTTTTAAAACGTGTGTGGACAAACAAAAACACAGAAATTATGATAAAATCCTACTGCTGATTAGGCTAGAATGGTTTGCAATCAGTCAGGAGGTTAGCCAGAAGCTCATATCTTGCATGTCAAGGGAAACTGCAGAAATTTTGAAATAATTATCAACACAGTAAATACTGTGTTTTTGCATAAACGATGTATGTGTCAATAAAAGTTTAAAAATGTATGACATTATTCAATTGTACATAAGTATTCCATAGAAACATTTAACAGATCTAATTGCAAGGCAAAAAATTGGGAAAAAAAGTACATCCCTCACTATTCAATACTTTATTTTTGCACTAGCACTTTGTATTGTGCACTTCACTTTGCTTATTGGTGGCATATGCCATATTGACAAATATACAGGGTGAGCCATGTATGTGGATACGCCTAAATAAAATGGGAATGTTTGGTTATATCAACTTCCTGTTTGGGGCACATTAGTATATGGGTGTTATGACCCCAATGGCGAGGGTCTCAGAGGAACGTGGAAGTCTGCAGAATACAAAAATCCAGCTCATAGGGCAGTGGTAACTGGGTTGACCATATATCTACTCCTAACGCCAACACTAGAAGTAGCCGGGGATCATTCCTACGTTGATTCTAGATGACACGCGCCAGCCGGAGAATCTAGCTACCCCTAGTAGAGGAAAACAAAGACCTTTCTTGCCTCCAGAGAAGGGGACCCCAAAGCTGGATAGAAGCCCCCCACAAATAATGACGGTGAGGTAAGAGGAAATGACAAACACAGAAATGAACCAGGTTTAGCACAGAGAGGCCCGCTTACTGATAGCAGAATAAAGAAAGGTAACTTATATGGTCAACAAAAACCCTATCAAAATCCACACTGGAAATTCAAGAACCCCCGAACCGTCTAACGGTCCGGGGGGAGAACACCAGCCCCCTAGAGCTTCCAGCAAAGGTCAGGATATAGATTTGGAACAAGCTGGACAAAAATACAAAACCAAAACAAATAGCAAAAAGCAAAAGGCAGACTTAGCTGATATAACTGGAACCAGGATCAGTAGACAAGAGCACAGCAGACTAGCTCTGATAACTACGTTGCCAGGCATTGAACTGAAGGTCCAGGGAGCTTATATAGCAACACCCCTAACTAACGACCCAGGTGCGGATAAAAGGAATGACAGAAAAACCAGAGTCAAAAAACTAGTAACCACTAGAGGGAGCAAAAAGCAAATTCACAACAGTACCCCCCCCTTAGTGAGGGGTCACCGAACCCTCACCACGACCACCAGGGCGATCAGGATGAGCGGCATGAAAGGCACGAACTAAATCGGCCGCATGAACATCAGAGGCGACCACCCAGGAATTATCCTCCTGACCATAGCCCTTCCACTTGACCAGGTACTGAAGCCTCCGCCTGGAGAGACGAGAATCCAAGATCTTCTCCACCACGTACTCCAACTTGCCCTCAACCAACACCGGAGCAGGAGGCTCAGCAGAAGGAACTACAGGCACAATGTACCGCCGCAACAAGGACCTATGAAATACATTGTGAATAGCAAACGACACAGGAAGATCCAGACGAAAAGATACAGGATTAAGGATTTCCAATATCTTGTAAGGCCCAATAAAACGAGGTTTAAATTTGGGAGAGGAGACCTTCATAGGAACAAAGCGGGAAGAAAGCCACACCAAATCCCCAACGCGTAGTCGGGGACCCACACCGCGGCGGCGGTTGGCAAAGCGCTGAGCCTTCTCCTGTGACAACTTCAAGTTGTCCACCACATGATTCCAGATCTGCTGCAACCTATCCACCACAGAATCCACCCCAGGACAGTCAGAAGGCTCCACATGACCCGAAGAAAAGCGAGGATGGAAACCAGAGTTGCAGAAAAAAGGCGAAACCAAGGTGGCGGAACTAGCCCGATTATTAAGGGCAAACTCAGCCAACGGCAAGAATGTCACCCAATCGTCCTGATCAGCAGAGACAAAACACCTCAAATAAGCCTCCAAAGTCTGATTGGTTCGCTCCGTCTGTCCATTAGTCTGAGGATGGAAAGCAGACGAAAACGACAAATCAATGCCCATCCTACTACAAAAGGATCGCCAGAACCTGGAAACAAACTGGGATCCTCTGTCTGACACAATATTCTCAGGGATGCCGTGCAAACGAACCACGTTCTGGAAAAACACAGGAACCAGATCGGAAGAGGAAGGCAGCTTAGGCAAAGGAACCAAATGGACCATCTTGGAGAAGCGATCACATATCACCCAGATAACGGACATGCCCTGAGATAGCGGAAGATCAGAAATGAAATCCATGGAGATATGTGTCCAAGGTCTCTTCGGGACAGGCAAGGGCAAGAGCAAACCGCTGGCACGAGAACAGCAAGGCTTAGCTCGAGCACAAGTCCCACAGGACTGCACAAATGACCGCACATCCCTTGACAAGGAAGGCCACCAAAAGGACCTGGCCACCAGATCTCTGGTGCCAAAAATTCCCGGGTGACCTGCCAACACCGAGGAATGAACCTCGGAAATGACTCTGCTGGTCCACTTATCCGGGACAAACAGTCTGTCAGGTGGACAAGACTCAGGCCTATCAGCCTGAAATCTCTGCAACACACGTCGCAGATCCGGAGAAATAGCTGACAAGATAACTCCATCTTTAAGAATACCAACAGGATCAGCGACTCCAGGAGCATCAGGCACAAAGCTCCTAGAAAGAGCATCGGCCTTCACATTCTTTGAACCTGGTAAATACGAGACAACAAAATCAAAGCGGGAGAAAAACAATGACCAGCGGGCCTGTCTCGGATTAAGGCGTTTAGCAGACTCGAGATACATCAGATTTTTGTGATCAGTCAAGACCACCACACGATGCTTAGCACCCTCGAGCCAATGACGCCACTCCTCAAATGCCCATTTCATGGCCAACAACTCCCGATTGCCCACATCATAATTTCGCTCGGCAGGCGAAAATTTCCTAGAGAAAAAGGCACAAGGCTTCATAACAGAGCAACCAGGGCCTCTCTGCGACAAAACGGCCCCTGCCCCAATCTCCGAAGCATCCACCTCAACCTGAAAGGGAAGTGAGACGTCAGGCTGGCACAAAACAGGCGCCGAAGTAAACCGGCGTTTCAACTCCTGGAAAGCCTCCACGGCAGCAGGAGCCCAGTTAGCTACATCGGAGCCCTTCTTGGTCATATCCGTCAAAGGTTTCACAATGCTAGAAAAATTAGCGATAAAACGACGGTAGAAGTTAGCGAAGCCCAAGAACTTCTGAAGACTCTTAACTGACGAGGGCTGAGTCCAATCAAGAATAGCTCGGACCTTGACTGGGTCCATCTCCACAGCAGAAGGGGAAAAAATGAACCCCAAAAAGGGAACCTTCTGTACACCAAAGAGACACTTTGAGCCCTTGACAAACAAAGAATTTTCACGCAAAATTTTAAAGACCAACCTGACCTGCTCCACATGCGAATCCCAATTATCAGAAAAAAACAAAATATCATCCAGATAAACAATCAAAAATTTATCCAGATACTTCCGGAAAATGTCATGCATAAAGGACTGAAAAACTGAAGGCGCATTGGAGAGCCCAAAAGGCATCACCAAGTACTCAAAATGACCTTCGGGCGTATTGAATGCGGTTTTCCATTCATCACCTTGCTTAATGCGCACAAGGTTGTACGCACCACGAAGGTCTATCTTGGTGAACCACTTGGCACCCTTAATCCGGGCAAACAAGTCAGACAACAGCGGTAAAGGATACTGAAATTTGACAGTGATCTTATTTAAAAGCCGATAATCAATACAAGGTCTCAAAGATCCGTCCTTTTTTGCCACAAAAAAGAATCCCGCACCAAGAGGGGAAGAAGACGGACGAATATGTCCTTTTTCCAGAGACTCCTTGATATATGAACGCATAGCGGTATGTTCAGGTACCGACAGATTAAACAGTCTTCCCTTAGGAAATTTACTGCCTGGGATCAAATCTATAGCACAGTCACAGTCCCTATGAGGAGGCAGTGCACTGGACTCAGACTCACTGAAGACATCCTGATAATCAGACAAATACTCCGGAACTTCCGAAGGCGTAGAAGAAGCAATAGACACAGGCAGGGAATCCTCATGAATACCACGACAGCCCCAACTTGAGACTGACATAGCCTTCCAGTCCAGGACTGGATTATGGGTCTGTAACCATGGCAGCCCTAAAACGACCAAATCATGCATTTTATGTAAAACCAGGAAACGTATCACCTCGCGGTGTTCAGGAGTCATGCACATGGTAACCTGAGTCCAATACTGCGGTTTATTTGCTGCCAATGGTGTAGCATCAATACCCCTAAGAGGAATAGGATTTTCTAATGGTTCAAGAGTAAATCCACAGCGCTTAGCAAATGAGAGATCCATGAGACTCAGGGCAGCACCTGAATCTACAAACGCCATGACAGGATAAGATGACAGTGAGCAAATCAAAGTTACAGACAGAATAAATTTAGGTTGCAAATTACCAACGGTGACAGGACTAACAACCTTAGCTATACGTTTAGAGCATGCTGAGATAACATGTGTAGAATCACCACAGTAGTAGCACAAGCCATTCCGGCGTCTATGAATTTTCCGCTCATTTCTAGTCAGGATTCTATCACATTGCATTAAATCAGGTGTCTGTTCAGACAACACCATGAGGGAATTTGCGGTTTTTCTATCACATTGCACCGAATTAGGTGTCTGTTCAGACAACACCATGAGGGAATTTGCGGTTTTGCGCTCCCGCAACCGCCGGTCAATTTGAATAGCCAGTGCCATAGTATCATTCAGACCTGTGGGAATGGGAAAACCCACCATAACATTCTTAATGGCTTCAGAAAGGCCATTTCTAAAATTAGCGGCCAGTGCACACTCGTTCCAATGTGTCAGCACGGACCATTTCCGAAATTTTTGGCAATACACTTCAGCCTCGTCCTGCCCCTGAGACATAGACAGCAAGGCCTTTTCTGCCTGAATCTCAAGATTGGGTTCCTCATAAAGTAAACCGAGCGCCAGAAAAAACGCATCAAGATCAGCCAATGCCGGATCTCCTGGCGCCAGCGAAAAAGCCCAATCCTGAGGGTCGCCCCGTAAGAACGAAATAACAATTTTTACTTGCTGAGCAGAATCTCCTGATGAACAGGGTCTCAGGGACAAAAACAATTTACAATTATTCACGAAATTCCTAAACTTAAACCTGTCTCCGGAAAACAGTTCAGGAATCGGTATTTTAGGTTCTGACCTAGGATTTCTGATAACATAGTCTTGTATGCCCTGCACACGAGTAGCCAGCTGGTCCACACTTGTAATCAAGGTCTGGACATTCATGTCTGCAGCAAGCATAGCCACTCTGAGGTAAAGGGGAAGGAGAAAAAAAAAAACTCAGAATCTTCTTTCTTATAATCCCTCTTCTGCAATGCATTAAACATTTAATACAGGCCTGGCAAACTGTTATGACCCCAATGGCGAGGGTCTCAGAGGAACGTGGAAGTCTGCAGAATACAAAAATCCAGCTCATAGGGCAGTGGTAACTGGGTTGACCATATATCTACTCCTAACGCCAACACTAGAAGTAGCCGGGGATCATTCCTACGTTGATTCTAGATGACACGCGCCAGCCGGAGAATCTAGCTACCCCTAGTAGAGGAAAACAAAGACCTTTCTTGCCTCCAGAGAAGGGGACCCCAAAGCTGGATAGAAGCCCCCCACAAATAATGACGGTGAGGTAAGAGGAAATGACAAACACAGAAATGAACCAGGTTTAGCACAGAGAGGCCCGCTTACTGATAGCAGAATAAAGAAAGGTAACTTATATGGTCAACAAAAACCCTATCAAAATCCACACTGGAAATTCAAGAACCCCCGAACCGTCTAACGGTCCGGGGGGAGAACACCAGCCCCCTAGAGCTTCCAGCAAAGGTCAGGATATAGATTTGGAACAAGCTGGACAAAAATACAAAACCAAAACAAATAGCAAAAAGCAAAAGGCAGACTTAGCTGATATAACTGGAACCAGGATCAGTAGACAAGAGCACAGCAGACTAGCTCTGATAACTACGTTGCCAGGCATTGAACTGAAGGTCCAGGGAGCTTATATAGCAACACCCCTAACTAACGACCCAGGTGCGGATAAAAGGAATGACAGAAAAACCAGAGTCAAAAAACTAGTAACCACTAGAGGGAGCAAAAAGCAAATTCACAACAATGGGAGGGGGAAAATGCTTCAAGATGGGTGGTGACAATGGAGGCAATTTTGAAGTTGGCCATTTTGGATCCAACTTTATTTTTTCCAATGGGAAGAGGGTCATGTGACACATCAAACTTATTGAGAATTTCACAAGAAATGGTGTGCTTGGTTTTAATGTAACTTTATTCTTCCATGAGTTATTTGAAAGTTTCTCTTTCTTTACAGCCATTAACATGTCGCAGAGGTTAACACGTGGGGAGCGGATAGACATTGTGTTGATGTCTGGTGAACGCAGTACCCGGGTCATTGCTGCAGATTTCAGTGCAAGACACCCTACGCAAGAAAACTGTCACCATTCACATGTTATTTAGGTGTATCCGTATAATGGGCCACCCAAAAAGTTTGCCTCATTAATTAATGAATTAATGAATGAAATTTGTGATTTCTCCTGAAGAACGAGTCAGAGTGACGATAAGTAAACAATTCTTCATTTCATTGTGGCATGTAATTTATCAGCAGCGCAGGTAACATACGTCACCCTTGGCACATTTATTGTTATATACTCTTTTTATGAAGTCTGGGTGTGTGCTTCTGTATCTTTGTATACCCATTTGATGCCTTTATGATTTTTAATAAAGTACATTTATTTTAAAACATTTTTGACTAAAATGGGCTCTTCGTCCTATCTAGTATTATACCAACTGTCTGCTTTTTCCTGCCAATGAGTTTACTAATTAAATATTTTACATCACCTTTGTGCCATGCTCATATGTTATTCCCTTTTTTCTTTTTCCTTTGTATGAAGGCCTGAGAAAGAAATTAAATCAGTTTTGAAACCCGTTGCTGTCTTCTAATACATATTTTTTCTACACCTTCTTATCCCTTGTCTTCATCATGACAGTGCCCACCGCAACATTTGTTTTCTCATTTTTTTCCATCGCAATTATTTTACTCTTTCAGCTTCAATAGATGGAACAGCAGTCTATACGAAGAATTCCACTTCACTACTACTCTCATCACAGTTGTGCCAGACTTGCACAACTCCACCAGGTGAGCAGTTTACATCTACTCTTCCCTGTTTTTTTTTCACCAGGACTTCACCATGGAGTGCTCCTATTTTGTCTTCTAGTGACTAACAGATCTAAAAACTTTGAAGCAGTGAAATTTGAATTGTCAAAACTAAAATTTGTGTCAGTCTCAATTATTTTTATATGAGTATTCCTACTTCTTGACATGCACTTTAATAATGGATTTAAGTGCATATCATTTAGTAAATCACCCCAATTGTTAACCACATAATGATAACCATTTAAATGTGAATGGAGTTGAGTTGAACTGCAATATCAGACACAACTAATAGATTAGGGAGGCATTATCGTGCATTTACGCAATCAATCAGAAGTGATTTTGGCATTATGAGTACAAGTATTCCTAAAAAAAATCATTTGTTTAGCTTTTCATTTAGTAAGTTAGAAATTCCTGTCCATACATCTGAATTGCAATTAAAATGTCCATCTTATATGAAGTTGGTTCTAAATAGAATGCAAACTGGTAAACATTTCATATATTAAAGATCAATCTAAATCATGATATCCAGCTGGTATTTCCTGATCTTGACCCAGGGCCGGAGTCGACACCCGGCGCACCCGAGCAAGTGCCGGGGCCCTGGCGAGATGGGGGGCCCATACATGGTACGGTACACTGAGGTGAGAAGTGTGGTTTTTTTGCTTTTTATTTACTATAACAGTGAGTGCTCGACTGTGGGGCCTTTCTCGGGGGGAGATGTGGGCTGTGCTATATACTACATGGCTGTGCTATATGCTATGTGGGCTTGGTTATATACTACTTGGGCTGTGTTATATACTACATGGCTGTGCTATATACTATGTCGGCTGTGTTATATACTATTTGGCTGTGCTATATACTATGCGGCTGTGCTATACACTACATGGCTATGTTATATACTATGTGGGCTGTGTTATATACTACGTAGGCTGTGTTATATACTACGTGGGCTGTGTTATGTATTATGTGGCTGTACTATATACTACGTGGCTGTTATATACTATGTGGGCTGTGTTATATACCATGTGGTCTGTGTTATCTACTACGTAGGCTGTGTTATATGCTACGCGGCTGTGCTATATAATACATGGCTGTGCTATATACCAGGTGGGCTGTGTTATACACTACGTGGCTGTGCTATTTACTACATGGCTGTGTTATATACTACATGGGATGTTATATACTACGCAGGCTGTTTTATATACTATGTGGCTGTGCTATATACTATGTGGCTGTGCTATATATTATGTGGGATGTGTTTTATACTACATGGCTGTGTTATATACTAAGTGGCTGTGCTATATACTACGTGGCTGTGTTATATACTAAATGGGCTGTGTTAGATACTAAGTGGCTGTGCTTTATACTCTGTGAACTGTGCTATATACTATGTGGGCTGTGTTATATACTATGTGGCTGTGTTATATACTACGTGTCTGTGCTAAATACTACGTGGCTGTGCTATATACCACATGGGCTGTGCTATATACTACGTGGCTGTGTTATATACTATGTGGGATGTGTTACATACTATGTGGCTGTGCTATATACTACGTGGCTGTGCTATATAATATGTGGCTGTGTTATATACTACATGACTGTGCTATATACTATGTGGCTGTGCTATATGCTATGCGGGCTGTGTTATATACTATGTGGCTGTGCTATATACTATGTGGCTGTGTTATATACTGTGGCTGTGCTATATACTATGTGGCTGTGCTAAATACTACATGGCTGTGCTAGATACTATGTGGCTGTGCTATATACTACATGGCTGTTCTATATATCATGTAGGCTGGGCTATATACTATGTGGCTGTGTTATACACTACGTGGGCTGTGTTATATACTACGTGGCTGTGCTATATACTACGTGGGCTGTGTTATATACTACGTGGCTGTGATATATACTACGTGGGCTGTGTTATATACTACGTAGGCTGTGTTATATACTACGTGGCTGTGTTATATACTACGCGGCTGTGCTATATACTATGTGGCTGTGCTATATACTGTGTGGCAGTGCTATATGCTACCCATTTTACACTTTTACAAATGTTCTACGTTAATACTTTCTAATGTTTACTTTTAAAAGTTTTCCATTAAAATTTTTTCATATTCAATGTATGCAGTTTTTTCTTTGCAGCAAGTTTAACTAACAATAAAATGCCTACTGGTAACTGAGGAAGAGGGAGTAGGTCACAAAAATTGTCATAGAAGGGGTTGACTTATATAAAGCCCCTCTGCTGTATGGTATTGTGGAATTTACAATAGCTATCACTCATGTAAGAAGTGAAATCTGGCATTGTACTATACCTATATTTCTCTGCTGTGTCTGTGCATCATGAATCGTGGTATGTGTTAAGGGGGGGCCCACTGAGACTCTTTTGCCCGTGGCCCTCAAAATCCTGGAGCCGGCCCTGCCTTGACCACTAAAGTGTTGATTACTTTTTAGAACAATTATCAAAAAAAGTGAAGATTTCACTTTCATAAATAAGTTCAAAGCATTTTTCCAATGTTAGTTTTCCAACTGCATTTCAAGTAAAATGAAAGATGTAATTATAACTAATTCAGACTCAAATTATAGAAAGTTCATGGGTTAAGCTAAATTCTGAGAAGCTTTTCTACTTATCAGCAATTGATCTTTTGATTTACCAGCAAAGTATATATTGTACTACGGAAATGGAATTATAATATATATATATTTTTTTTTATATTGCAAGCAGTTTGTACATGAATATTTATCATATTATGCTTTCAGCTTCTGAAACAACATTACTCTGGGTACAAAAGGTGCGCATTAGAAGCATTTATAATGAATTTTGGCATTTGTTTTCTTGATGACAATGCATGCAGCTACTGAAAAATAAGAATCAAAATTAAATCCCTTTCACAAGGCTAAACCTACTTTAATCTTGTTTAAAACACAATTTTAAATGTTTTAGAATTGAAGATTAAGGATACTTTCTCACGTTTTGTGTTTTTTTTTTAAAATGGTGATTTTAGAACAATACAGTACTAGTCATAGATCTTGTGACTGCTAATTCCTAATTGAGAATCACATTATTCATGCTAGGAAAAAACTCTGAAAACAATAAAAATGTCAAAACTATTATAAAAAGATGACAGTGTGCATGTGCAGTGGTGTAGTATTCTCTGCTGACGGTAGGGTAGAGCAAAGTGCGCCTACTCAAGCTGGACAATGTCTTTCATCAGGTGTTCGACTTTGTTTTGCATCATCCACATTAGTCAAAGCCAGAGGACGGTGATTACCAGCGGAGATGAGAATCAGATGTGGAAGCAATGATGCCCATAGAACCGGACCATCCAGATTTGCATACAGTGCGGGAGCAAGACTGAGGTTTTTTGTGGGGTATACAGGGTGAGTCAGGGGATAATGTACAACATTGTCGAACACAGCACAGGTGCTAATGTAGGTGGGGGTATTGGTTTATATACAAAAATCTGGTGACAGTTTAAGAGAGGAAAAAAATAATGGTGGTTTATGGTAGAAAATGCCAAGAATTATTTGAAAAATGCTATACTAAGGGCATGCCACATTATAAAAAACAAAATAAAATGCAAAGGGCACTGGTAAAAAGGCACAAAAAACATAGAGCATGCATTGCATTAAGTATTTTCCTACTGACTACTAGAAAACATCTAGTGACAAAAAAGAGCATAGAGCAATGGCACTAAAAATTGGTGCTTTTTTGAAAATCAGTATGTGTGAAAGTACCTTAAAAATCATATAGATTAAAATAGTACAAAGAAAATATAAGAAAGCATGAATGATTCATTCTATTCAGTGTATTATATGTCATATGTATGCGCATCAGGAGAAGATGAATTTCTATACAGAAAGAGAAGGACATCAGCCGTGAAAAATCCTTTTTTATATTCACTCCTACTGTATAACTGTCCGATGCATTTGATCTATAACATATAATATACAATGTATTCTATATGTTTTTTCTCTTTCTAAGCTTTGACTGAACTAGCTATCGGTTTCAATTATTCAAATAGCCAATGACTACAAGCCACTAGAGGACATAAAGTCACAGAAAATATTCACATTACTATTCACTAGCACATTTGTGCTGAAAATTGTTTATCATCGTTTAGCACCTCTTAATTAGAATGTCGTTAAATTAACCAAACAGCTTTCTTTCTAGATTACAAATTTTACTTTGAGTTAAGTAACATTTTTCCTGTTTACATATCACTGTTAGAAAAAACAAGTATATTTCAGGAAAATACATTAGAAGATGCATTTGTATTTTTTTCAGTCCTTTGCAGCATTTTTCAAGCACCAGACTAAAAACAGGGCTGTATTATCCTATAGGCACAAAAGTAACCCTGGAGGAAGGGCATCTGCTGAGCGGAATATTTACATATTAACACACTGAACCGTGTGTATTTATATGTTAGCTAAGCTATGGGTCAAGGGAAAGACACTCAGGGAAGGCTAGAAGGAAATTTATAAATCATGCAATATATTGTGAGAAGCACTGTAAAACATTTTAAAGCCGTACACAACCTGGTTTACTGAATGTGCAAAGTCTAATTGTTCCGATACTAATTAAAGACCATTAAATTGATGTGTAAGGGGCCCTCCTGACTCTCTTCATCATATGATGTCAGCAGAAAGAAGCTTTGTGGATTTCAAATGTAAACACCCAATCCATTAGTTCTTTCTGCAATTAGCCTCTTATTCTCCTCTCATCATACACAATAAATGGAGGCCTAGCATGTGTGTGGTGGAGTCAGAGAGATAGTTTTTGTTTTCTACCTGACAGATTTATACTGAGAATGCCCATCTTAGCCCATATTCAAGCGTTGAGTATTTAGTCAGTATGTTACATCATCATTTGTAAGTAAAAGTCAGGAATGGAACAATCATAGGAAAAGTATAATAGAAACACATTACCACTTCAGCACTTTTAACCTACCCCTGGTTTAAGCTTACAAATACTAATGTAAAATACTGATTAAATACTGAACATGTGAATATGGTGTCATGATATGTGCACACAGTGTAACTAACCCCTTTCCGACGCTGGGCATAATGGCTGAACCCGCACCTTTCCGGGCACATGACAGTTGATCTATACAGCTGATATGTGCCCACAACAGCTGTTAGTGGAATTGCGATCTACCTGTGGCAGAAAACTAGCTAAATGCCGCTGTCAATCTCTGAAAGTGGCATTTAACTTGTGATTACCGGAAGCGTGTTGCTACTCCGCCCATCGGTAACCCCATCACATGATTGTGGATCACCGATGGGACAGCATGATAACCAGAGGTCTGCAGCAGACCTATATGGTTGTCATTGCTAGAGTGCTAAGATCGTCACCCCGTGATTGGTGCTTATAGCAAGTGAGCATTTCTGGTACACACAGGCAATCTGATCATCACCTGTGTGTAGCAGAAGCGATCAAACTATTGCATCTTCTAGTCTACCATGGAGACTATTGAAGCATGCAAAAAGTAAAAAAGTTTTTTAAAATATTTAAAAAATAAAAAATATAAAAGTTCAAATCACTCCCCTTTCGCCCCATTCAAAATATAGCAATAGAAAGTATACATATTTTTGGTATCACCATGTTCAGTATCGCCCAATCAATCAATATAAAAAAATTGCTAAACAGAACGGAGTGGTGAGAAAAAAATTAAAAACGCCAGAATAAAATTTTTTTTTTGCCGCTTCATTGCAATAAAATGCAATAATGGGCAATCAAAAGATTGTATCTGCACCAAAATGATATAAATAAAAACATCAGCTTGGTGTACAAAAAATAAGTCCTCACCCAGCCCCAGATCACAAAACATGGAGATGGAAAATGGCGGCGTTTCTCTTTTTTTTAACAAATTTGCGATTTTTTTGGTGTATATGAACTTGTAATGACTGGTAGAATCATAATGGCAGGTTAATTTTAGCATTTAGTGAACAAGGTAAAAATAAGCCCCAAACCTCTGGAATTGGACATTTTTTTCAATGTCACCGTACTTAGAATTTTTCTCCCATTTTCCTGTACATGATATCTTAAGCACAATGACGTCATTCAAAAGTAAAACTTGTCCCTCAAAAAACAAGCCCTCACATGGCCATATTGACCAAAATATAAAAAAGTTATGGCTCTGGGAAGAAGGGGAGCAAAAAACAGAAATTCAACAACTAAAATACCCTGGTCGTTAAGGGGTTAAGAAGCCAGCGTGCACACTGAGTTTTGCTGAGTTTTGCTAGATGAAGACCTTTAAGGCAAAACGTGTTATTTGTCTTTATTTAACCTGTTTTGCTCCTAACTTTTTGTGTACTTTTGTGTATAACTTAGTGCGCTTTTTGAGAGTCAAAGCCTGTCACTGATTTTAATCGTTTTGTGGATTTTGAAAAACCTGAAACAGTTAAAAGAGCATCAAAAAAGGTTGAAAACATGAATAGCAAGTTGTTTTGACATTGCTGTGCATATATGTATTAATTTTAGCACTCTAAGTTCTTTTTCAAGCAGGTTTTGGCACAAACCCACATGAAAAAGATGCCTTGTGCCCATACCCTTGGGTTACAAAAGAATCTGAGCCTACAAGCTTTTGAAATACAGTATATCTGGTGCTTCTCAATATACTGATCAGGCAGTGATACTTTATCCAGTGTACTGAGATTGCATGTAATGATTGCCTTGTGCAAATGAGTGTGAGACATTAGTTTCTTGCCAACCAAAATATGTGGTTAGTGGTGCGGTAAAGCACACCATTTATGTCAGCATGGAAAAACACCATTTAACAAATTGCTCTGAACAGTTGCACAAATATACGCTGTGACATATTACCACTCAGAGGCAGAGACATGCTTTTAATGATAGACATCAATTGCTCTGTACATGACTTTGTGAAAAAGGTTTGAAACTTATAGTGAAAGTAAATTGTTCATTTTCTGTGAAAATACAGTGTTGGTAGCGATTTAAATTCATGCTAATATTTTAAAGAATCACAGTGTTCGAACGTTCTGGTTATTACTGACAATTGCTTTCTTTAAATAATTTCTATAATAATCAGTTGCATAAATTTTTCATTTTTTTTTAATTTACTGCTGGTTTCAATATTTATTTAATATGCATTATAATAACAATTAACCCCTTCCCGACATTTGACGTACTATCCCGTCGAGGTGGGGTGGGCCCGTATGACCGCCGACGGGATAGTACGTCATAGCCGATCGGCCGCGCTCACGGGGGGAGCGCGGCTGATCGCGGCCGGGTGTCGGTTGCATATCGCAGCTGACATCCGGCACTATGTGCCAGGAGCGGTCACGGACCGCCCCCGGCACATTAACCCCCGGCACACCGCGATCAAACATGATCGCGATGTGCCGGCGATGCAGGGAAGCATCGCGCAGGGAGGGGGCTCCCTGCGGGCTTCCCTGAGCCCCCCGCAGCAACGCGATGTGATCGCGTTGCTGCGAGGGTCTTACCTCCCTCCCTGCCTGCTCCAGACCCGGATCCAAGATGGCCGCGGATCCGGGTCCTGCAGGGAGGGAGGTGGCTTCACAGATGCCTGCTCAGAGCAGGCACTGTGAAGCAGCCTGCACTTCTCGCAGATCGGTGATCTGTCAGAGTGCTATGCAAACTGGCAGATCACCGATCTGTATTGTCCCCCCCTGGGGCAAAGTAAAAAAGTAAAAAAAAAAATTTCCAAATGTGTAAAAAAGAATAAAAAAAAATATTCCAAAATAATGAAAAAAAAAAAAAATATTATTCCCATAAATTCATTTCTTTATCTAAATTAAAAAAAAATAAAATAAAAGTACACATATTTAGTATCGCCACGTCCGTAACGACCCAACCTATAAAACTGCCACACTAGTTAACCCCTTCAGTAAACACCGTAAGAAAAAAAAAAAAAAAACGAGGCAAAAAACAACGCTTTATTACCATACCGCCGAACAAAAAGTGGAATAACACGCGATCAAAAAGACTGATATAAATATCCATGGTACCGCTGAAAACGTCATCTTGTCCCGCAAAAAACAAGCCGCCATACAGCATCATCAGCAAAAAAATAAAAAAGTTATAGTCCTGAGAATAAAGCGATACCAAAATAATTATTTTTTCTATAAAATAGTTTTTATCGTATAAAAGCGCCAAAACATAAAAAAAATGATATAAATGAGATATCGCTGTAATCATACTGACCCGACGAATAAAACTGCTTTATCAATTTTACCAAACCCGGAACGGTATAAACGCCTCTCCCAAAAGAAATTCATGAATAGCAGGTTTTTGGTCATTCTGCCTCACAAAAATCGGAATAAAAAGCGATCAAAAACGGTCACGTGTCCGAAAATGTTACCAATAAAAACGTCAACTCGTCCCGCAAAAAACAAGACCTCACATGACTCTGTGGAGCAAATGTGGAAAAATTATAGGTCTCAAAATGTGGAGACGCAAAAACTTTTTTGCTATAAAAAGCGTCGCTGGTTTCACACTTGCGTTTTTGTCTGCAGCGTTTTTTGCACAAAAAAACGCATGCGTTTTTTCCCTATATTTAACATTGAAAACGCATGCGGTTTTTTTGTACGCGTTTGGTCGCGTTTTCAAACGCATGCGGTTTTTTTCTGCATGCGTTCATTTTCAGAAATACAACCTGCAGTATTTTCTTGCGTTTTTAAGCACATGCGTTTGTTTGCGTTAAAAACGCATGCATTTTTATCGAAAAAAACAGAAAACACACTGAAAAGCCACCCACCACCATCAAGGTGATAGAGATCCAAACCCTAACCCTAACTCTACCCCTAACCTCACCCCTAACCGTTTAATGAACATTTTCTGACAGTCATAGTGCCACGTATTTCAGTGCCACGTATTTCAGTGCCACGTATTTCAGTGCCATGTATTTCAGTGCCACGTATCACGTATTTCAGTGCCACGTGTTTCAGTGCCACGTATTTCAGTGCCACGTATCACGTATTTCAGTGCCACATATTTTAGTACCACGTATTTCAGTGCCACGTATTTCAGTGCCACGTATTTCAGTGCCACGTGTTTCAGTGCCACGTGTTTCAGTGCCACGTATTTAAGTGCCACGTATCACGTATTTCAGTGCCACGTATTTCAGTGCCACGTATTTCAGTGCCACGTATTTCAGTGCCACGTGTTTCAGTGCCACGTGTTTCAGTGCCACGTATTTAAGTGCCACGTATCACGTATTTCAGTGCCACGTATTTCAGTGCCACGTATTTCAGTGCCACGTATTTCAGTGCCACGTATTTCAGTGCCACGTATTTAAGTGCCACATATCACATATTTCAGTGCCACTTATTTCAGTGCCACGTATTTCAGTGCCACGTATTTCAGTGCCACGTATTTCAGTGCCACGTATTTCAGTGCCACGTATTTAAGTGCCACGTATCACGTATTTCAGTGCCACGTATTTCAGTGCCACGTATTTCAGTGCCACGTATTTCAGTGCCACGTATTTCAGTGCCACGTGTTTCAGTGCCACATATTTAAGTGCCACGTATCACGTATTTCAGTGCCACGTATTTCAGTGCCACGTATTTCAGTGCCACGTATTTCAGTGCCACGTATTTCAGTGCCACGTATTTCAGTCACGTTTAGGGTTAGGGGTAGGGTTAGGGTTAGGGCTAGGGTTGGAGGTAAAGTTAGGGTTGGGGCTAAAGTTAGGGTTGGGGCTAAAGTTAGGGTTAGGGTTTGGATTACATTTACGTTTGGATTAGGGTTGGGATTAGAATTATGGGTGTGTCAGGGCTAGGGGTGTGGTTAGGGTTACCGTTGGGATTAGGGTTAGGGGTGTGTTTGGGTTAGGGTTTCAGGTAGAATTGGGGGGTTTCCACTGTCCAGGCACATCAGGGGCTCTCCAAGCGCGACATGGCGTCCAATCTCAATTCCAGCCAATTCTGCGTTGAAAAAGTAAAACAGTGCTCCTTCCCTTCCGAGCTCTCCCGTGCGCCCAAAAAGGGGTTTACCCCAACATATGTGTTATCAGCGTACTCGGGACAAATTGAACAACAACTTCTGGGGTCCAAGTTCTCTTGTTATCCTTAGGAAAATAAAAATTTGGGGGGCTAAAAATCATTTTTGTGGGAAAAAAAAGATGTTTTATTTTCACGACTCTGCATTATAAACTGTAGTGAAACACTTGGGGGTTCAAAGTTCTCACAACACATCTAGATAAGTTCCTTGGGAGGTCTAGTTTCCAATATGGGGTCACTTGTGGGGGGTTTGTACTGTTTGGGTACATCAGGGGCTCTGCAAATGCAACGTGACGCCTGCAGACCAATCCATTTAAGGCTGCATTCCAAATGGCGCTCCTTCCCTTCCGAGCTCTGTCATGCGCCCAAACAGTGGTTCCCCCCGACATATGGGGTATCAGCGTACTCAGGACAAATTGGACAACAACTTTTGGGGTCTAATTTATCCTGTTACCCTTGTGAAAATACAAAACTGGGGGCTAAAAAATCATTTTTGTGAAAAAAAAAAAAGAATTTTTATTTTCACGGCTTTGCGCTATAAACTTTAGTGAAACACTTGAGGGTTCAAAGTTCTCAAAACACATCTAGGTAAGTTCCTTGGGAGGTCTAGTTTCCAATATGGGGTCACTTGTGGGGGGTTTGTACTGTTTGGGTACATCAGGGGCTCTGCAAATGCAACGTGACGGCTGCTGACCAATCCATTTAAGTCTGCATTCCAAATGGCGCTCCTTCCCTTCCGAGCTCTGTCATGCGCCCAAACAGTGGTTCCCCCCCACATATGGGGTATCAGCATACTCAGGACAAATTGGAAAACAAATTTTGGGGTCCAATTTATTCTGTTACCCTTGTAAAAATACAAAGCTGGGGGCTAAAAAATCATTTTTGAGAAAAAAAAAAAAAATTATTTTCACGGCTCTGCGTTATAATCTGTAGTGAAACACTTGGGGGTTCAAAGCTCTCAAAACACATCTAGATAAGTTCCTTAGGGGGTCTACTTTCCAAAATGGTGTCACTTGTAGGGAGTTTCAATGTTTAGGCACATCAGGGGCTCTCCAAACGCAACATGGCGTCCCATCTCAATTCCAGTCAATTTTGCATTGAAAAGTCAAATGGCGCTCCTTCCCTTCCAAGCTCTGCCATGCGCCCAAACAATGGTTTACACCCACATATGGGGTATCAGCGTACTCAGGACAAATTGCACAACATTTTTTTGGGGTCCAATTTCTTCTCTTACCCTTGGGAAAATAAAAAATTGGGGGCAAAAAGATCATTTTTGTGAAAAAATATGATTTTTTATTTTTACGGCTCTGCATTATAAACTTCTGTGAAGCACTTGGTGGGTCAAAGTGCTCACCACACATCTAGATAAGTTCCTTAGGGGGTCTACTTTCCAAAATGGTGTCACTTGTAGGGAGTTTAAATGTTTAGGCACATCAGGGGCTCTCCAAACGCAACATGGCGTCCCATCTCAATTCCAGTCAATTTTGCATTGAAAAGTCAAATGGCGCTCCTTCCCTTCCAAGCTCTGCCATGCGCCCAAACAATGGTTTACACCCACATATGGGGTATCAGCGTACTCAGGACAAATTGCACAACATTTTTTGGGGTCCAATTTCTTCTCTTACCCTTGGGAAAATAAAAAATTGGGGGCAAAAAGATCATTTTTGTGAAAAAATATGATTTTTTATTTTTACGGCTCTGCATTATAAACTTCTGTGAAGCACTTGGTGGGTCAAAGTGCTCACCACACATCTAGATAAGTTCCTTAGGGGGTCTACTTTCCAAAATGGTGTCACTTGTAGGGAGTTTCAATGTTTAGGCACATCAGGGGCTCTCCAAACGCAACATGGCGTCCCATCTCAATTCCAGTCAATTTTGCATTGAAAAGTCAAATGGCGCTCCTTCCCTTCCAAGCTCTGCCATGCGCCCAAACAATGGTTTACACCCACATATGGGGTATCAGCGTACTCAGGACAAATTGCACAACATTTTTTGGGGTCCAATTTCTTCTCTTACCCTTGGGAAAATAAAAAATTGGGGGCGAAAAGATCATTTTTGTGAAAAAATATGAATTTTTATTTTTACGGCTCTGCATTATAAACTTCTGTGAAGCACTTGGTGGGTCAAAGTGCTCACCACACATCTAGATAAGTTCCTTAGGGGGTCTACTTTCCAAAATGGTGTCACTTGTAGGGAGTTTCAATGTTTAGGCACATCAGGGGCTCTCCAAACGCAACATGGCGTCCCATCTCAATTCCAGTCAATTTTGCATTGAAAAGTCAAATGGCGCTCCTTCCCTTCCAAGCTCTGCCATGCGCCTAAACAATGGTTTACACCCACATATGGGGTATCATCGTACTCAGGACAAATTGTACAACAACTTTGGGGGTCCATTTTCTCCTGTTACCCTTGGTAAAATAAAACAAATTGGAGCTGAAATAAATTTTGTGTGAAAAAAAGTTAAATGTTCATTTTTATTTAAACATTCCAAAAATTCCTGTGAAACACCTGAAGGGTTAATAAACTTCTTGAATGTGGTTTTGAGCACCTTGAGGGGTGCAGTTTTTAGAATGGTGTCACACTTGAGTATTTTCTATCATATAGACCCCTCAAAATGACTTCAAATGAGATGTGGTCCCTAAAAAAAAATGGTGTTGTAAAAATGAGAAATTGCTGGTCAACTTTTAACCCTTATAACTCCGTCACAAAAAAAAATTTTGGTTCCAAAATTGTACTGATGTAAAGTAGACATGTGGGAAATGTTACTTATTAAGTATTTTGTGTGACATATGTCTGTGATTTAAGGGCACAAAAATTCAAAGTTGGAAAATTGCAAGATTTTCAAAATTTTCGCCAAATTTCCATTTTTTTCACAAATAAACGCAAGTTATATCGAATAAATTTTACCTTTAACATGAAGTACAATATGTCACGAGAAAACAGTGTCAGAATCGCCAAGATCCGTCAAAGCGTTCCAGAGTTATAGCCTCATAAAGGGACAGTGGTCAGAATTGTAAAAATTGGCCCGGTCATTAACGTGCAAACCACCCTTGGGGGTGAAGGGGTTAAAGATTAGCACGACAATCTTTTATTTTCTTTCAGGTCATCTTATATAAGAAGATACAGTAGGCAAAACAAACATGAATGAAATAAATGTACGTCGGAAAAAACAGGACCAAGGATATTAGACTGATTATACAAACTAGTTTTTTGATGGCTAAATAGGTGACCGGCCAACAATTGAATGAGTAGAATGTAGAGTTGAGCGAATTTTTCTAAATTTGATTTAGATTACCAAACTGATCGTCAGTAGTGTTGAGCGATACCTTCCGATACTTGAAAGTATCGGTATCAGCCGATACCCGAAAAATATTGGATATCGCCGATACCGATACCCGATACCAATACAAGTCAATGGGACACAAGTATCAGAAGCTATCCTGGATGGTTCCCAGGGTCTGAAAGAGAGGAAACTCTCCTTCAGGCCCTGGGATCCATATTTGTTGTGTATCCGCTTTTTGGGCTCCCCTGGTGGTTGCTGGTGGTACTGGTGACTTGTTTGCACTTTGCTGCTTCTGTTCACCTGCTTCCATCAGTGTTTGGGAGTTTCCTATTTAGCCTTGCTCTCCAGTCATTTCCTTGCCGGTCATCATTGTAACCAGAGCCTTCGGTTGCATGTTCCTGCTACTAGTCTGCTGATCAGCTAAGTGGACTTTGTCCTTTTGTTTTGTACCTTTTGTCCAGTTTGCAGTTTTTGTAATTCTCTGTAGCTGGAAGCTCTTGCGGGCTGAAATTGCCACTCCTGTGTCATGAGTTGACACAGGAGTCTTAAAGTAATTTCAGGATGGTTTTTGAAAGGGTTTTCAGTTGACCATGAAGTCCTCTTTTGTATCCTTCTGCTATCTAGTAAGTGGACCTCTCTTTGCTAAATCTACTTTCATACTGTGTATGTCATTTCCTCTGAAATCACCGTGAATATATGTGGGGGGCTGCTATCATCTTTTGGGGTATTTCCCTAGAGGTAAGCCAGGTCTGTTTCTTCCTCTACCAGGCGTAGTTAGTCCTCCGGCTGGCGCGTGGCATATAGGAAGCCGTAGGTATGCTCCCTGGCTACTGTTAGTTGTGTGGTAGATTTAGCTCACGGTCAAATCGAGTTTCCATCACCCGAGAGCTCGTTCGTTACTTATATGTTTCTTACGTTCCCTTGCCATTGGGAACCATGACAGTATGACCGGCCCGTGTTAAACTTATTGGCAGAAGAAAGGAGAGAAAAAAGAAGTCTGTAATTTTTTTTTTTTTCCCTTTTTCCTCTATGCTTGCTCCATAGTTGGATCAGTTGTATTTCAGCTTTAATTACAGCCTTTGCCTTTCTCTCCTTATAATCCTTGAATGGCTCTGAGCTCACCTGTTTAAAGATGGATCCTCAGAGTTTGGCTGCAGGTTTAAATAATCTTGCTACGAAGGTTCAAAATTTACAAGATTTTGTTATACATGCTCCTATTTCTGAACCTAAAATCCCTACACCAGAGGTGTTTTCCGGAGATAGATCTCGGTTTTTGAATTTCAAATATAATTGTAAATTATTCCTTTCTCTCAGACCTCACTCCTCAGGAGATCCTGTCCAGCAGGTTAAGATTGTAATCTCTTTGCTGCGAGGTGACCCTCAAAATTGGGCATTTTCATTGGCACCAGGGGATCCTGCGTTGCTCAATGTGGATGCGTTTTTCCTGGCTTTAGGGTTGCTTTATGAGGAACCTAATTTGGAGATTAAAGCTGAAAAAGCTTTGATAGCCCTATCTCAAGGGCAAGATGAAGCGGAGATATACTGCCAAAAATTTCGTAGGTGGTCTGTGCTTACTCAGTGGAATGAGTGCGCCTTAGCGGCAAATTTCAGAGAGGGCCTTTCTGATGCCGTTAAAGATGTTATGGTCGGGTTCCCTGCGCCTACAGGTCTGAATGAGTCCATGACAATGGCAATTCAGATTGATCGGCGTTTGCGGGAGCGCAAACCCGTGCACCATTTGGCGGTATCTTCTGAAGAGACGCCAGAGAAAATGCAATGTGACAGAGTTATGTCCAGAAGCGAGCGGAAGAATTATAGGCGTAAAAATGGGTTATGCTTCTATTGTGGTGATTCTGCTCATGTTATATCGGCATGCTCTAAGCGTACTAGGAAGGTTGACAAGTCCATTTCAATTGGCACTTTACAGTCCAAATTTATTTTGTCTGTAACCTTGATTTGTTCATTATCAGTTATTACCGTGGATGCCTATGTGGACTCTGGCGCCGCTCTGAGTCTTATGGACTGGTCCTTTGCCAGGCGCTGTGGGTTTGATTTAGAGCCTCTGGAAGTCCCTATACCTCTGAAGGGTATTGATTCTACACCTTTGGCTTGTAATAAACCACAGTTCTGGACGCAAGTGACTATGCGTATGACTCCAGACCATCAGGAGGTGATTCGCTTCCTTGTGTTGTACAATTTACATGATGTTTTGGTGCTTGGATTACCATGGTTACAGTCTCATAACCCAGTCCTTGACTGGAAGGCTATGTCTGTGTTAAGCTGGGGATGTCGGGGGGCTCATGGGGACACTCCTATGGTGTCCATTTTGTCATCTATTCCATCTGAGATTCCGGCATTTTTGTCTGATTATCGTGATATTTTTGAAGAGCCTAAGATTGGTTCACTCCCTCCTCACAGGGATTGTGATTGCGCCATAGATCTGATTCCTGGCAGTAAATTTCCAAAGGGTCGTTTGTTTAACCTATCTGTACCTGAACATGCTGCTATGCGCGAGTATATTAAGGAGTCCCTGGAAAAGGGACATATTCGTCCTTCTTCATCACCTTTAGGAGCCGGTTTTTTCTTTGTCTCTAAAAAGGATGGCTCTCTGAGGCCTTGTATTGATTATCGTCTCCTGAATAAAATTACAGTCAAATATCAGTATCCGTTGCCTTTGCTGACTGATTTGTTTGCTCGCATAAGGGGGGCTAAGTGGTTCTCTAAGATTGATCTTCGTGGGGCGTATAATTTGGTGCGAATTAAGGAGAGGACTCAGCAGTTTGCTAACCGTCGTCGTCGTGTTGGTCCCCACCTTCGCGTTGGGGACTTGGTGTGGTTGTCTTCCCGTTTTGTCCCTATGAGGGTTTCTTCTCCCAAATTTAAGCCTCGGTTCATCGGTCCTTATAGGATTTTGGAGATTCTTAACCCTGTTTCCTTTCGTTTGGACCTCCCGGCATCTTTCGCTATCCATAATGTGTTCCATCGGTCGTTGTTGCGGAGATATGAGGTACCGGTGGTTCCTTCTACTGAACCTCCTGCTCCTGTGCTGGTGGAGGGTGAATTGGAGTACGTCGTAGAGAAGATCTTGGACTCCCGTATTTCCAGACGGAGACTTCAATATCTGGTTAAATGGAAAGGCTATGGTCAGGAAGATAATTCTTGGGTAACTGCCTCTGATGTTCATGCCTCGGATTTGGTTCGTGCCTTTCATAGGGCTCATCCAGATCGCCCTGGCGGTTCTTGTGAGGGTTCGGTGCCCCCTCCTTAAGGGGAGGGTACTGTTGTGTATCTGCTTTTTGGGCTCCCCTGGTGGTTGCTGGTGGTACTGGTGACTTGTTTGCACTTTGCTGCTTCTGTTCACCTGCTTCCATCAGTGTTTGGGAGTTTCCTATTTAGCCTTGCTCTCCAGTCATTTCCTTGCCGGTCATCATTGTAACCAGAGCCTTCGGTTGCATGTTCCTGCTACTAGTCTGCTGATCAGCTAAGTGGACTTTGTCCTTTTGTTTTGTACCTTTTGTCCAGTTTGCAGTTTTTGTAATTCTCTGTAGCTGGAAGCTCTTGCGGGCTGAAATTGCCACTCCTGTGTCATGAGTTGACACAGGAGTCTTAAAGTAATTTCAGGATGGTTTTTGAAAGGGTTTTCAGTTGACCGTGAAGTCCTCTTTTGTATCCTTCTGCTATCTAGTAAGTGGACCTCTCTTTGCTAAATCTACTTTCATACTGTGTATGTCATTTCCTCTGAAATCACCGTTAATATATGTGGGGGGCTGCTATCATCTTTTGGGGTATTTCCCTAGAGGTAAGCCAGGTCTGTTTCTTCCTCTACCAGGCGTAGTTAGTCCTCCGGCTGGCGCGTGGCATATAGGAAGCCGTAGGTATGCTCCCTGGCTACTGTTAGTTGTGTGGTAGATTTAGCTCACGGTCAACTCGAGTTTCCATCACCCGAGAGCTTGTTCGTTACTTATATGTTTCTTACGTTCCCTTGCCATTGGGAACCATGACAGTATGACCGGCCCGTGTTAAACTTATTGGCAGAAGAAAGGAGAGAAAAAAGAAGTCTGTAATTTTTTTTTTTTTCCCTTTTTCCTCTATGCTTGCTCCATAGTTGGATCAGTTGTATTTCAGCTTTAATTACAGCCTTTGCCTTTCTCTCCTTATAATCCTTGAATGGCTCTGAGCTCACCTGTTTAAAGATGGATCCTCAGAGTTTGGCTGCAGGTTTAAATAATCTTGCTACGAAGGTTCAAAATTTACAAGATTTTGTTATACATGCTCCTATTTCTAAACCTAAAATCCCTACACCAGAGGTGTTTTCCGGAGATAGATCTCGGTTTTTGAATTTCAAATATAATTGTAAATTATTCCTTTCTCTCAGACCTCACTCCTCAGGAGATCCTGTCCAGCAGGTTAAGATTGTAATCTCTTTGCTGCGAGGTGACCCTCAAAATTGGGCATTTTCATTGGCACCAGGGGATCCTGCGTTGCTCAATGTGGATGCGTTTTTCCTGGCTTTAGGGTTGCTTTATGAGGAACCTAATTTGGAGATTCAAGCTGAAAAAGCTTTGATAGCCCTATCTCAAGGGCAAGATGAAGCGGAGATATACTGCCAAAAATTTCGTAGGTGGTCTGTGCTTACTCAGTGGAATGAGTGCGCCTTAGCGGCAAATTTCAGAGAGGGCCTTTCTGATGCCGTTAAAGATGTTATGGTCGGGTTCCCTGCGCCTACAGGTCTGAATGAGTCCATGACAATGGCAATTCAGATTGATCGGCGTTTGCGGGAGCGCAAACCCGTGCACCATTTGGCGTTATCTTCTGAAGAGACGCCAGAGAAAATGCAATGTGACAGAGTTATGTCCAGAAGCGAGCGGAAGAATTATAGGCGTAAAAATGGGTTATGCTTCTATTGTGGTGATTCTGCTCATGTTATATCGGCATGCTCTAAGCGTACTAGGAAGGTTGACAAGTCCATTTCAATTGGCACTTTACAGTCCAAATTTATTTTGTCTGTAACCTTGATTTGTTCATTATCAGTTATTACCGTGGATGCCTATGTGGACTCTGGCGCCGCTCTGAGTCTTATGGACTGGTCCTTTGCCAGGCACTGTGGGTTTGATTTAGAGCCTCTGGAAGTCCCTATACCTCTGAAGGGTATTGATTCTACACCTTTGGCTTGTAATAAACCACAGTTCTGGACGCAAGTGACTATGCGTATGACTCCAGACCATCAGGAGGTGATTCGCTTCCTTGTGTTGTACAATTTACATGATGTTTTGGTGCTTGGATTACCATGGTTACAGTCTCATAACCCAGTCCTTAACTGGAAGGCTATGTCTGTGTTAAGCTGGGGATGTCGGGGGGCTCATGGGGACACTCCTATGGTGTCCATTTCGTCATCTATTCCATCTGAGATTCCGGCATTTTTGTCTGATTATCGTGATATTTTTGAAGAGCCTAAGATTGGTTCACTCCCTCCTCACAGGGATTGTGATTGCGCCATAGATCTGATTCCTGGCAGTAAATTTCCAAAGGGTCGTTTGTTTAACCTATCTGTACCTGAACATGCTGCTATGCGCGAGTATATTAAGGAGTCCCTGGAAAAGGGACATATTCGTCCTTCTTCATCACCTTTAGGAGCCGGTTTTTTCTTTGTCTCTAAAAAGGATGGCTCTCTGAGGCCTTGTATTGATTATCGTCTCCTGAATAAAATTACAGTCAAATATCAGTATCCGTTGCCTTTGCTGACTGATTTGTTTGCTCGCATAAGGGGGGCTAAGTGGTTCTCTAAGATTGATCTTCGTGGGGCGTATAATTTGGTGCGAATTAAGGAGAGGACTCAGCAGTTTGCTAACCGTCGTCGTCGTGTTGGTCCCCACCTTCGCGTTGGGGACTTGGTGTGGTTGTCTTCCTGTTTTGTCCCTATGAGGGTTTCTTCTCCCAAATTTAAGCCTCGGTTCATCGGTCCTTATAGGATTTTGGAGATTCTTAACCCTGTTTCCTTTCGTTTGGACCTCCCGGCATCTTTCGCTATCCATAATGTGTTCCATCGGTCATTGTTGCGGAGATATGAGGTACCGGTGGTTCCTTCTACTGAACCTCCTGCTCCTGTACTGGTGGAGGGTGAATTGGAGTACGTCGTAGAGAAGATCTTGGACTCCCGTATTTCCAGATGGAGACTTCAATATCTGGTTAAATGGAAAGGCTATGGTCAGGAAGATAATTCTTGGGTAACTGCCTCTGATGTTCATGCCTCAGATTTGGTTCGTGCCTTTCATAGGGCTCATCCAGATCGCCCTGGCGGTTCTTGTGAGGGTTCGGTGCCCCCTCCTTAAGGGGAGGGTACTGTTGTGTATCCGCTTTTTGGGCTCCCCTGGTGGTTGCTGGTGGTACTGGTGACTTGTTTGCACTTTGCTGCTTCTGTTCACCTGCTTCCATCAGTGTTTGGGAGTTTCCTATTTAGCCTTGCTCTCCAGTCATTTCCTTGCCGGTCATCATTGTAACCAGAGCCTTCGGTTGCATGTTCCTGCTACTAGTCTGCTGATCAGCTAAGTGGACTTTGTCCTTTTGTTTTGTACCTTTTGTCCAGTTTGCAGTTTTTGTAATTCTCTGTAGCTGGAAGCTCTTGCGGGCTGAAATTGCCACTCCTGTGTCATGAGTTGACACAGGAGTCTTAAAGTAATTTCAGGATGGTTTTTGAAAGGGTTTTCAGTTGACCGTGAAGTCCTCTTTTGTATCCTTCTGCTATCTAGTAAGTGGACCTCTCTTTGCTAAATCTACTTTCATACTGTGTATGTCATTTCCTCTGAAATCACCGTTAATATATGTGGGGGGCTGCTATCATCTTTTGGGGTATTTCCCTAGAGGTAAGCCAGGTCTGTTTCTTCCTCTACCAGGCGTAGTTAGTCCTCCGGCTGGCGCGTGGCATATAGGAAGCCGTAGGTATGCTCCCTGGCTACTGTTAGTTGTGTGGTAGATTTAGCTCACGGTCAACTCGAGTTTCCATCACCCGAGAGCTCGTTCGTTACTTATATGTTTCTTACGTTCCCTTGCCATTGGGAACCATGACACATATTCATGTAAAAAATAAAGAATTAAAATAAAAAATATGGATATACTCACTCGTCCGGCGGCCCCTGGACCTTACCGATTGTAACCGGCAGCCTCCGTTCCTAAGAATGAGGAGTTTAGGACCTGCGATGACGTCGTGACTTGTGATTGGTTGCGTGAGCGGTCACATGAGCGGAACGTGACCAATCACAAGCCGCGATGTCATCGAGGTCCTAAACTCCTCATTCTTAGGAACGGAGGCTGCCGGTTACAATCGGTAAGGTCCAGGGGCCGCCGGACGGGTGAGTATATCCATATTTTTTATTTTAATTCTTTATTTTTTACATGAATATGGATCCTAGGGCCTGAAGGAGAGTCTCCTCTCCTCCAGACCCTGGGAACCATACACTGGGAACTTCCAATTCCGATTTCCGATACCACAAAAATATCGGAACTCGGTATCGGAATTCCGATACCGCAAGTATCGGCCGATACCCGATACTTGCGGTATTGGAATGCTCAACACTAATCGTCAGACATAAATTCGGCAGGAATGTGGTTCAAATATGGCAAATTCATATTCAGTGACCAAATCCAAACATATTCTCTCAACTCTAGTAGAGTGACCTTCAAAATGCCTGCTAATGACTGATGTCAGTGTAGAGAAGGATCAGGCAGTAGGATTTCAATATGCCCATTTTTTTGTTTTAAGAGAAATAAGTCAAACCAGGCTTGCATGTGTATGGGATTCAGAGGAATAGCTGTCTACAGTATTATAAAAAATGAATATGCATTTCATGGCATTAATACGCTCACAATATACATTAGATATCTATTGAACTACAGCTATCTTTTTTGATTGCCCCATGGAAATAACTAACTCAGCTCACTGAATATTCATCTATTTTCAATAAGGAGAAAGGGGAAAGTCCTGCTATCAGGCATCTCAGGCAGTGACTTATCTTTCCTGAAAAGGTAAGGACCAAGTGGTAAAATTTCACTTGCTCAATTGTTATCTACTCCAAAATCATATGTTAAGGTTAATTGGGAGCCCTGCACACACATCAGATAGTCAGCTAGTTCCCTTAAACTGATGAGTTTGGACAAATTTTGTTTAATGTGTATGGGGCCTTTAGAGGCAGTGCCCTATAAAAAGGACCTGTCTCTAGCCCTTTTAATATGTATGAATAAATTTGCCAATGTTGTGTTACCATTCCCATTTTTAAGTAGTGTACTCATACACGGTCTGACACTAACTGCACTGATTGGACATTGTTAGCCTGGAATCTGACATTTAACCTTGGATCCAGTGCTGGAGCTCAAATTGTCTCCACAGGGGGTGAGAGTAGTGAGATTGTGACTACCAATTTCATGATTTTGTGGATAATCAGTGGCCTCATGGTAGGTAACAGAGAAATCATCACTTCTAGTCCCATTGGAAATCATTGGAGCTACAATATGGAGTTGGTTCCACTGGTTTGTGTATTGCAGATTTTGTAGATTTTTTTTCAAGGAAACTTTTTGTTCAACAAGATATTTGCTACAGGTATTTCCTAATAGCAATGGTAACCACTCTGCATCAATTAGTTTCATAGCAATAACTTTGGCATTGCAAAAGAGAACCAATCATGTGCCCAAACATTATTATCCTGCAGATTAACCTCATATCTGCAAGTTAATAACATTTGGGGATATAATTGGATCCCTTTTTCAATAATCATAAATATACCTACAGATTTGGGTTTAATATGCTGGGCAATAGCATTTTGAAGCTGGTATACTGAAAGCTTGGCTACTGGGAGGCAATTCGTTTTATTTTTCCTGGCAGTTTACAGCTTTCAGTCATGGTGGCATGTGGGGTGGCCTCAGTCACCGCTCGGTATTTGGCTGTAAGCGTGGCACATTGACTGACAACCATATCTGCACTGATACTTTACAGAGATGGCTGTCAGTCAACATGTTAGGGCACGCTTTGAGCTGCTGCTTTCTATGTACTAGGCAGTAACCGAAGCGCACCAATGGCCTCTATGACTGAAACCTGGAGGCTGCCAAGAGGACTATAGTACATGTGCATCCGGTAGCCAGACATCCAGTGTGGTGGCTAGGCAGCTTTAGAACACTATTAACATGCAGATTAACCCCATATCTGCAGGTTAATAGCATTTGACTATATGACAGGTTTCCTTTAATTCATTCTTATTTGAAACCCCACAAAACAATTTGGAAGCTAATAATAAAGTTTCATAACTTGGAGTAGTTAAACAGCAATAGAGCTGCAAATTAATGTCAGTCGTGGTAAGCACAAAAGCAAATTATAATTAAATTTACGTTAATAGTTTTAACCAGTGATATGAAAATTAGATTATGAAATGTGATGCTCATACAAGAATTCATGACCTTGTTTGCCGCACTCTAAGTCATACACATCTTACATCACAAGTGCTGCAGCACATCATTATCCTTGGAGATTGCTCAGAGGCATATAAACATCGGACTAAAGTAAAGAGGAAGAAAGTGAAATTGTTTTCAGATACAAACAAGCATGTAAAATGACTTACAGGGCACCTCTCAAATTATTTCATTAATTATAAGTGTCCTTCACAGAATATGCATAATTTTAGACTCATAGAAATCAAATTGTCAAGCTGTGCCTAAGTTGAATGTACCTTTAATTAAGTTTTAGCTTCCCAAGGGTCATTGAGGTTTAGCTCTGCCTGAGGAAATTCAATAAATATGGTATGGGCTTCACAGGCACATATCATCCCATCTCCTTTAGTCATTTTTTCTTCTATGGGATATGATCTGTCTTAAAAATGATATTTATGTCTGTGTTTTTATTTAATCATCTGAAGCTTGATTTTACTGTGATTTTGTTATTCCTGTTATAAGTATTGCATAAAAATACATTTGAAGTAGGTCAAACCCAAAGTAATATTTCTTTCTGAAACCTGCCCACACTGCAGAACAGTGTCCCACATTTCCTTTATAGACTTACATTGGACTAACAAGATTTGCCTAATTCGTAGAGCTGGGATTTTTGCAATAGTATGCTCACTACTCATAACTATGACCATGGAGAAGTGGAGACATAGAAAATTCTCTTAGTGCTCAGAATCCTAGAAGAATGTCATGTGTGTTAGGGGTCGAGTTCCCGCCTCTGCACAGGGGGAATCTCAGGCCATCTCCGCTGCGGTGTCCCATTCTTCTCCTGCCGCAGTGGAGCCTGCTCAGCGGAGACGTCGGTCCCAGCGTCTTGCTCAGTCCCACTCTGTACAAAGAGTTACTGCTGCTTTTCCTGCTTCTGCCATTGAAGTCAGTGCTGGGCAGCGGCAAGCAGACGCTTCTGGGACTAAGTCCTGCTCTTCTCGTTCTGAGCATGCCCTGAGTAAGATCTCCCAGTGGAGATCGAGGGTCACATGGTCAGATACTGCAGCTAAGTCCATTGGTCCTTTCAGGAAGGTCGTGTAGGTGCTAGGACTAAGTCCTACTTGGCACACACTGAGCATGCCCAGGGCAAGATCTCTCAGTGGAGATTTAGGGTCACATGCTCAGGTATGGCAGCCTCTCATTGGTCCTTCTGGGAAGGTCTTTTACTTGCTGCAGCTATATAAGGCTCGCATGGCCGCACGGCCATGCGCTAGTATTGCTTTCATTTATGTACTTTGCGCCAGTGTGGTCTTGTATGTGTGTGTTCGGGGACCCGGCTGAAATAAGCCCCTAGAATGCTGGCACCTCCGGCGAGGAGTTCGTATGCTTGTGTGTTCAGGGACCTGGCCAAAATAAGCCCCTAGAATGCTGGCACCACCGGCGAGGAGTTTCGTGTGCGTGCAAGACCACTGACTGCTCTAGTTTAGATAGTTAACCTCTGCCTCTGTGGAGTCTAACAGGGCGCAGCGCTTTGTGTTCACGGCTGCTCTGTGAAGTAACAGAGTTAGCTAACACTGCCATTAGTTCCGCTATTTACTAGCAGCAGGTTCTCCTGCACGGTGGACCCCGGGCTGTGAACGTATCTATCCTAATAAAATATATACTTTCATTAGGTGCGTTCCGCTAGCCCTATCATAACAATGTGTGTGTGTGGGTTTCCCTGGGAATTCTGGTTTCCTTCCATATGCCAAAGACATACTGATGGGAATTTTGATTGTGAGCCCCATTGGGAACAGTGATGGTAATATTTGGAATAAGATGTTGCTATATAAGCAAAGTGTAGTAAATGAAGGTGCTGTAAAGAACTTTCCTTGAGTATGTACAAAGGAAGCCACAATGAGGATGTACGGTACATGCTTAATCTCACTAAATACAATTATACTGCACCTTCAGAAGAACTTAAAAGGGTATCTCCAAGAGGCTATCTCAATATGTAGTAGGTGTAATGTTAATAATAATATTAATAATAATAATAATAATAATAATAAAAAATAAGCAAATATCTCTAATTAGAAATGTTGTATAGTTTTTCTGATTCACTATGCCTCTTTCCTCATGTGAAGGCTTTGCAAGACCTTAGGTATCCATGGTTATGACCACTGCCAACTAGATAACTAACCGTCACTATATCAGGGTCATAACCATGGATACCCAAGGTCCTGCAATGCCTGCAAATGGGGTATAGTAACACAGCAAATCAGAAAAACTATACTACATTTCTAAATGGAGGTAGTTGCTAATATTATTATTATTATTACACCTACTACATATTGGGATAGGATCTTGGAGATGGGAATACCCCTTCAATGTTAGGTTCCATGACACGTTGGTGGCCTGAAGTGATAACGTACAGATGTAACATCTAAAAAACACCAAAATGATAAAACAATGAAGCATGAGATGCATGGATTGATAAGCAGACAATGATAATTTGTGGCAAAGAAACTAATTTGGAGAGAATATTATGTTTGAGAGTAATATCAAATATCCATAATTTATTAAGTGGTGAAAGATCAATAGAATTTGATTTGTTAAACAAGTTTTCCTATTTTCTGCTGGAAAGTGAAATGTTTAGATTTGTTTACTGTAATATTTTTGCAATATAATTATCACATAATATTTATAGAACTATATTACATAAATGTTATCAATATTGCATGATATTTATAAGATTGTATTATGTCTGTGTGTATGTGTGTCTATGTGTATGTTTCTTTATGTGTGTGTATGCCTGTGTTTGTATGTATGTGTGTGTCTGTATGTGTTTGTGTCTGTTTGTGTCTCTGTGTGTGTGAGTTAGTATGTGTGTCTGTGTGTCTACGCATTTCTTTGTGTGTGTGCCTGTGTGTGTATGTGTCTTTGTGTGTAGGTGTTTCTTTATGTGTATGTATGCCTGTGTATGTGTCTGTGTGTGTATATCTACGTGTGTCTGTATGTGTTGGTGTCTGTCTGTGTGTGTATGAGTCTGTGTGTTTCTGTATGTCTATTTGTCTCTTTATGTGTGTGTGTCTGTGTATTTATACATCTGTGTGTATATGTATGTCTGTATGTATGTGTCTGTATTTGTGTTTGTGTGTATGTGTCTGTGTATGTATGTGTTTCTGTATGTGTGTTTGTGTGTATGTGTGAATGTGTGTGTATGTGAGCCTGTGTGTTTGTGTATGTGTGTGACTGTGTCTGTGTGTGTATGTCTGTGCGTGTATTTGGTTTTATTTCCCAATGTTAAATACAGTATTTGCTTTGAATTACAGGTATTTTCTCCATGCTGCTGTTCATTTGGTATTGGTATTTCTGTGCAGCAGATGGTGACCTTAACTTTGAGCTTTAGCTAAAATGATTTTTATTAAGCCTAAACAAGTGTGAACAGTGCTAATTTCCTGCAGCAGGCTGGGTTTGAATGAGTAGATAAAGTGATTGGAAGTGTCCTGCCTCACCATATGGAAAAGTGTGTACACTGCCAGCATACTAAGTGCTAAATGACTTCCTTGCTTTTTATTCTCCTATAAATCCCAGAGAAAAGCATAAACTTCACATTCATGTATTATTTAGACATGCAATGTAAAAATAAAATTTAATGTTTATCTCCCTGTTAAATCTTATCATCAGGCATATCTATATCATGTTCTGGTAATTTTAGTTAGCAACAATTGTTGGCTGAACATTACAAAATCCTAAAACTGTTGAACAATTGGTGGTTTGATGACTGAAACTAACAGCATAATAGATCTTTATGGCACTAGTAGTTCATCTCAGAACAAACTGGATAGATAGATAGATAGATAGATAGATAGATAGATAGATAGAATATGTGTTATCTATAACATAATTATTTTGCTAGATGTCAACATGCTCAATGTAAAGAAAAAAATAACGTTATATTATGAACGATAAAGTATCAGAAAAAAAAATCACAGTAATTGAATTCTATACATCAAATTTCTAATTTCCCTTAGCAAAGAGGTTTAGTTATGCTGCAAATGAAAGAATCCATTCCCGGTTTTCACATCCAACCATAAGAGATATGTGAGTGTCTTCAAACTGTCATTCTTCAATGCCCTATGACAACTCTAAGAGTCATCACTGTAGGGAAACCGGGTAATTCTTGTCACTTGAGTAAAATGAGATAATGAGAATCCTGGTGCACTCTAGATACCTTTGAGGTAGAATATTAACTGGAAAGGCAAAGAAATTTTACAGTCAAGGACATCTGTCTCCTAAAAAGTTGTTTCAATGAGGACAATTAAAAGAAAGTTTGCTAGAAGAATTGAACTTTTCATGAAACTTGATAATGAGAAGGTGACAGCTGTAGTAGAAGGTGTATCACTTTCTTTTTTACAGTAGTCATAATCAACTATGATTTATTTTATGTTTGTGGTTTCATTTTTTTCCTTATTGTTTTGTATTTTTAGAATCAAGCTAAATTTTATATACAAATAATTCAGCTATAGATTCCAAACTTCAACACATGTAAAAAGTATGGTGGTCTATTTTTCTTAAAATCAAACCCCTCTCATAACTTAAGAGCTTAGGCCTAACTGTTGTTATGTCATATTTCATGCTTCATTCAAACTGGATCTAAAAGAAAGAACTTGATATATGAGGACATGTGACATTAGTGTAGCCACAGAGGCTCCAGAGGCAGGTCAGCTGCCATATAAAAAGACAAAATTATTATAAATAATGCATGATAGGTGTGATGGCACATAATTTATTCTTAATTAGGCCAGACATATTTTTCTTCTAGGGGTCAAGAGACATAGACCATTGTTAATATGAGCCTGAATGTTGACTCTTGAATTGATGGGTTTTTATTCGGTGGGTCAAGAGATATAAGACATTGCTCATATGCGCTTTAATGTTGACTCTTGATTTGATTATTGTGTTGCTAACCTTGGAGGACAGGGACGTTGGGTAATTGAACAGTTGATGTTTGCTAATTTGTTGATTAACCATTGTACCAGGCTGTGCAGTTTGCTGACCTGCATACACTGAAAGATAAACTAAGCAAATTGATTGAATACTCACACAATGAAAGTTGACCTCATCCCATCTCCCCCTGACCTGTGGATGATGTCCTGAAGGAAGGTTGTGAATTATAAAGGGGGATCTATCTCTGTTCCCAGAGAGATTCTACAGGATGCCAGCTTTAGAGACCATCACCCTAACTGTAGGAATGCACATCTGATCCATTGACCATCACTAAACCCAGAGAGATATTTGGAGAAACCAGGTTGGGACAATCAGGCCACCTGGCCCCATGGATACATTTAGAGATGTCAAATTTGAACAGTTAAGACACCTGGCCCCATGGAGACATTTGGAGAAGCCAGGTATTGACTATTCTGACACCTAGCCCATGCAAACATTCATAGAAGTTAGTTTGGGACCCTCCAGTCAACTGGACCCATGGAGATGTTCAGAGAAGCCAGGTTGGGACACTCAGGTCACCTGGCCATGAACCACAATAGACTGTCAGCTTCCTAAGCTTGTCATTATCTCCTCTATGTGTGTGTCAAACAAAAGCGGGGTGCCACTGGTCAGGGTCGTAGGCCCTGGAAGCCCCAAAGTCACAGCTGCTCTAATCCTGGTGAACCAGTGGAAGGGTGAAACGCTGTAATTTGTGCAATTTTATGAGCTTGCTGGGACTGGTCTATATGTTTTTACTTATTGGTGGCTCAATAAAGTATTGCCACAATGTTTTACCCTCACCCTGTGTTGTCTGAGTAGTATTATGCCTGTGGGGAAGGAGATAGGTCATTCAGTAGGATGAACCCTGGTCCATGCGGTCTTTGTAAAGACACCTGGGCAGTGGATGAGCGTACTCACTGACCATGCTGTCTCCACTATAGATGAGGGTACTGCTACAGATTTCCCCTCTGCTCAAGTTACACCTCTAACTTCAGTAAGATATGTTTATCAGGCTGTTTGTTTAAAGAGGTGCTCACACAAAATTTAGTATTCCCTTCTCTAATTATGTCCAAATGTGTATGTAATGTAATTGAGTTAATAGACTTACTGATCTCTGTCTTCACCACCTTCCAGTGCTGATCTGGGCCTCTTCTCACTCACATGACTGAATTTCTGACTCCCTGATTCATACTGGAGTTTTTATGTTTGAACCAGAAGTCACTTTTCCAATGTAAATCTATAAAGCATCAGTACAAGGACTAATAATTTAGAATGAAAAAATGACTCCCTGATCGCACATAAATCAAAATGTGACCTGGCGAGTCGAAATTTTATCCCTGTGAGTGTGAAGAAGACCAAAGCTGAGATGGAAAGTGGGGAAGACGGCATTCAGTAAGTTTAAAATCACACTACATAACATACACATTTATGCAGATTTAGAAAATAATGTAGTGCATTTTTAATGAGTTTTACTAATTGGAAAACCTTTACCTTTTAAAGTGGATAAAATTAGATTATACAGAGGAGTCTCAGCCTAATTGTGTTCTGTACTGATAAAGATCAACATAACTAAGGGTACCGTCACACAGTGCCATTTTCATCGCTACGACGGCACGATTTGTGACGTTGCAGCGTCGTATAATTATCGCTCCAGCGTCGTAGACTACGGTCACACGTTGCAATACACGGCGCTGGAGCGATAATTTCATGACGTATTTGCGATTTAGAAGCCGTTGGTTACTGTGCGCACATCGTATACAACCTGTGTCACACGATGCAATCATGCCGCCACAGAGGGACACTAGACGACGAAACAAAGTTTCAAACGATCTGCTACGACATACGATTCTCAGCGGGGATCCGGATCGCAGTAGCGTGTCAGACACAACGATATCGTAACGATATCGCTAGAACGTCACGAATCGTGCCGTCGTAGCGATGAAAATGGCACTGTGTGACGGTACCCTTAGACACTAGTTTGGCCCCCAGTTGACAGCCAGTAGTAAGATGAGTTCTTTCTGACCTTTGTGAAGGAAATCCATTGATTCCCAACAATTGCAGCAACCTTTTGGTCATCCAAAGTATTGTGAAAAGTATGATGAAGAATCTTTATTTTTTTAGCGACACATTGCACCTTCTCAACTTTTAAAAAAAAATTCTGTCAGTAGATACGTGTCTGGCTTGGTTAATATTCCTGGTTGTTTTACATAGACTGATATGATAGCTACCTCCAGTCAGTGGCACTGCCAAAATTTAGAGATAGCTAACTTGCATATTATTCATAACCTATGATTTGTACAAAAACAGCATTTAATTTTTCATTTAAGAATACTGTAAGAAAATACACCAAGACAATATAAATCCTCAATGTCATCTTGGGTAAAACTGTCCTAGAAAAAATGAGTTTCAATTTAATTTTACATCGTAGATCCTACAAAACACAATAATACAAAGTTACAAGTATTGATATGTATCAGAAAGAAGTTTCTTTCCAAGTAAGTATAACTTTGGGGATTTAATAATTTTCTGCTTTGACTATATATGAAATCTTTATAAAAATATCAAGTCAAACACAATTCATGCCAATTTATAGAAATAAATGGAAACATTCCATACAATTAAATCTTAGAGACTGGTCATCATGTAGACAAGAGTAAGTAATAAATGCCCAGAAGTGATGTTCTATGTTGGGGTTAGTGATTGATTGCTTTGGGAGTAAAATTACAAATTAGCCTTCAGGGTAGAATTTTAATTGACTACTACATTCCTGGAGGAGGCTGGTAGAATATAACTGATTGAATGATTTCACTGTAACAAAACAAACAGGGTAAATTGAATACCAACCCCAATGATCCTACTGGCATGCTCGGAGCTAAAAAAAAAGTTGAGAATTATTATTTTTCTGTCTCACAGAGTTTATATTTACAGTAAATTATATCCTTTACCATAGTGTTATTTACCTTTTCAATTTCAATTATGTAAATTACTCAACTAACACAAGTAAAATGAATACTTTTCAACTAGGATGTGACAGAACTTATTATACCTCAATTGTATCCTATGTATTTCTATTTAATATTGCAGAATAATCCCGCTACACAATTCTAATACTTGTTTTCCAAAAATGTACAAGATATAATCAGTTGCTAAATATAAGTGATATAATGATCAGTTTACTTTTATTGTTCATTTCAGCAGGTTAGATGTTTTAACCACTTCCCATCAAGCTCAATTTTCATTTATGCACATTCATTTTTTTTTTCATTCCTTTCTTCCAAGAGTCATAACTTTTTAATTTTCCATCTACAAAGCCATATGAGGGCTCATTGATGCAGGATGAGTTGTAAGTTTTTGGCATATAATATTCTCAAAAATAGGAATAACAATGCTAAGCAAAGAAATGGTGAGATATATACAATATTACAATTTGTTTTTAGTTTTCAGTGTGCTATAAAAATAACCTAAAGCAACATGATTGTTGAGGTCAGTATAATATGACAATATTAACCCCTTAACCAAGGTGGTATTTTCGTTTTTGCGCTTTGGTTTTTTACTCTCCTTTTTCCCAGAGCCATAACTTTTTTTATTTTTCCATCAATATGGCCATGTGATGACTTGTTTTCTGCGGGACGAGCTGTAATTTTGAACTACACCATTAGTTTTAACATATCGTGTACTGGAAAACAGGAAAAAAATTCCAAGTGCGGTGAAATTGCAATAAAAGTGCAATTCCACAATTCCACAATAGTTTTTTGTTTTGCTTTTTTACTATGTTCACTAAATGCTAAAACTGACCTGCCATTATGATTTTCCAGGTCACTATGAGTTCATAAACACCAAAAATGTCTAAGTTCTTTTTTATCAAAGTGGTGAAAAAGTCTGAGTTTGTTAAAATAAAAATTGTGCCATTTTCCTATACCCATAGCGTCTCCATTTTTTGTCATCTTGGGTTGAGTGAAGGCTAATTTTTTGTGCGCAGACCTGACATTTTTAGTGATTCCATTTTGGTGCAGATATGTTCTTTTGATCACCTGTTATTGCATTTTAATGCAATGTTGGGGCAACCAAAAAAATTTATTCTGCCATTTCGACTTTTTTCTCATTACACCTTTTAGCAATCGGGTTAATTCTTTTTTATATTGATAGATTGGGTGATTCTGAATGTAGCGATACCAAATATGTGTATGTTTGATTTTTTTATTGTTTGAATTTGAATGGGGCAAAAGGGGGGTGATTTGAACTTTTCTATTTTTATTTTTTTTATATTTTTAAAATCTTTTTTTTTTTACTTTTGGCATGCTTGAATAGTCTCCATGGGAGACTAGAAGCTGCCATACTCCGATTGGCTCTGCTACATACAGGCGATGATCAGATCGCCTGTATGTAGCAGACTTGCTGATATGCTAAGAGCGCCAACCACTGGGCGACGCTCATAGCAATCCGGCATTGACAATAAGAGGTCTGCTGGAGACATCTGGTTGTCATGCCAACCCATTGGCGATCTGTTGTCATGTGACATGGTTGCCCATGGGTGGGATTTCCGGCGTGCTTGCCAGAAGCATGTGTTAAATTCCACTGTCAGAGTTTGACATCAGCATTTAACTAGTTAACAGCCGTGCGTGGAATTGCAATCCCACCCATGGCAGTTAGAGGCACATATCAGCTGTTCAAAACAGCTGCTATGTGTGGAAAAAGATGTGGGCTCAGCACCAGAGCCCACATCAAAGGGAGTGAGCCCGACATCGGCATACTATTACACCCAATGTCGGAAAGGGGTTAAGCTTGTAAAGTTTTTTATATTTTATTGATTTAAAAAATTAGAACTTTGTAAAAGATAATTGGTTTATGACACAATTTTCTGAGACCAGTAATATTTTTATTCTTCTATTAATGTAACTATTTGAGGTCTTATTTTTGCAGCCTATTATTTTCAATGATCTCATTTTTGGTTACTTACATTTTTTATTGCTTTTTATTTTAATTCTTGGGAGCAGTGTGGCAACTGAAAAACAGCAACTCTGGACTTTTGACTTTTATTACTTTACAGCGTTTACCGTATTTTTTGCACTGTGAAAATGAGGTGATGCAAACTTTCATAATGTTCTTTATATTTTTTATATTTAAAAAAATATGTATTCCTTGGTCCTGCCCTATTGCCATTATCAAATATTGAAAGTGGCATTTAAGTGGTTAAACAGCTTTTAGACACAGATAACTGCCTGCATCATACAGTTAGTTCTTGAGCCTTCTCCATACACGCACTTGACATTCAACTTACATGTACAATGGATGTCAGGAACGGGTCTTACATCTTATTGTATAATTATATGATCACATAATGGCCTTAATAGTGCCCATCATAAAGTCTTAAGGCAGAAGTGGCTTTCAATTAAGATACTGGCAGAATCTTGGTATTTGTCAATTATTTAAAAAGTTTTAATTTGTGTGTCAGGTATTGTATCATGTATTATAATGTGTTTTACTTTATATGCATTTTTATTATTAATTATTCAATTTTGATTATTTTTTATTTTGTGCTCTTGCTTTTTCGTTTTAAAATTACACCCAGGGACCGCAATATTGAAAAGATATCATCCATTCCAGAATTATAATTTAAAGCAGACAATATGTCATTTAAGACAAGAAGAGATGAATGGAAGTTAATGGTCAGAAAAGTGTTAGACTAATACAGTGTCCAGGAAGAGGAAAAGTAACGCCTCCTTACAAAAGAACATGGCATGACAGTGGAGCAGGTTATACAACCTATTCTATATTTTTGATGTACTGTGTTGCTCTCCTGTTTTATAGCCAGGTCTCCAAAAATAAACTTTTGTGAAGAGACCTATCCCAAACATCATTACTAATATGGTGACCATCATTTGTGTAAAGACAGTTGAAGGCAGTAAAAAAGTCTACTCAAGCATAATTATAGCTGTGCGCTAATTAGTCACATGATGTAGCTAATGTATAGTTACACAGTTTACACAGTTATATAGCTTACTGGTAAATAATAAACAAAATGATAATACACTAGCTATTAACCTGACACAGGTTTGACTTATTTGAAATAATATGTATAGCAACATAGAAAAAAATATATTGCTATGCATATTTTTCACAGAAAAAATATAGGTAAAATGAAATACATTCATTATACAGTGTGCATCTGGGCAGGGCTGCTCCTCATCTTTTTGCTGCTTGAGCAAAAATTGCAAAATATAAAAAAATCTAAAAGTTGTAATACTTTAAATACTGCATATGTTTACATGTGATATTTATTACAGGAGACTAAAATTTCAGACACGCCATTACTATTCTATGTTCAAAACTGCTTTGACAGGCTCTTTATAGCAATTAAGTAGCAAGGTTCTAACCCTCATCGTCCCAGGTGAAAAGTGAAATAAAAATTACATTGCTACCACCAAGAAGTGGTCACTTAGCTAGAACACTAGCCTCTCCATAGACAGATGACCAGTAAAGCTGGATCTAAGGTTGCATTTTGCATTAAACTAACAACTAAACCAACTGCACTTTTATGCAAACAGAACAGTTGCTAATACTGAAGATTAGCTGATCTATTGAAATTCAAATTTGATACCTTTGACAAATTTTCCCCAAAAAATGCGATTTGCAGCAAATAAATTTGTGTGAATCTCAATATTGAAAATCTTGTAATTGCTCAGAACATGCAAGAGAGAGATGCAAGAGAGAAAATACGCTGATCTTACAGGATAGAGAGAGAGGGCCCTGCTAATCATATCAACTTACACTCTACAGGAGAGAGAGAGAAGGAAAGAGAGAGATCCCTGCTGATCACAAGATCTTACATTCTACAGAAGAGTCAGAAAGTCCCCACTGACCACTAATGTTATTATTATTTATTTAATTAGCACCATTTATTCCATGGTGCTGTACATGAGAAGGGGTTACATATAAATTACAGATATCACCTACAGTAAGCAAACTAACAATTACAGACTGATACAGAGGGGTGAGGATCCTCCCCTTGCAGGCTTACATTCTACAGGATGGTAGGGAAGGAGACAGTAGGTCGAGGGTTTCAGGAGCTCCAGTGCTGGTGAGGCTGTAGCTCCGGTAGTGGTGAGGAGGCAGCGGGGTCAGTGCAGGCTGTAAACTTTCTTGAAGAGGTGGGTTTTCAGGTTCCATCTGAAGGATCCGAATGTGGTTGATATTCAAACGTGTTGGGTGAGGAGCGAATAAGTGTGGAGGAGAGAAGGAGGTCTTGGGAGGACCGGAGATTACATGAGGGAAGATATCGGGAGATTAGTTCAGAGATATATAGAGGAGACAGGTTATGGATGGCTTTGCAGGTCAGTATTACAGGAAAGATACATATCTTGGTACTGTGTTAGCCAGTGGATAGAAACATATTTACAATTGAGAGTCTTCAGTGGTTGATACCTTTTAATGGCTTACTGAAAATATGGTAACAAATTGCAAGCTTTTGAGACTACTCAGGTCTCTTCATCAGGCATAGACTAATAGATATTTGGGAGAACTACATATTTATGCACAACACAGCACAGAAAAATGCCATAGATAAGACAGGTGACGTGAAGCAGGATTACCATTATGTGAGTGATAAACAGTTATGTCCATAAATATTGGGACAGTTCATAGATAAGGAGTGTGAATATTTTATTGTCCTCAGATAGGGGTCTTGTTCTGGTATGATGACCAACCATGGTCTGAGGAGCAAATTCCTTAGTTGATGTAAAAAGACTAAGTAAGTCCAAAAGATGAAGTAAGGGACAGAAGTTTGGAGGTTGACTGGAGGGTATCAGTGGGGATGTTGAAGTCATCCATGATGATGGTGGGAATGTCAGCAAAGAGAAAGTGAAGAAGCCAGGTGGAGAATTGGTCAATAAAGGCAGTGACTGGGCCTGGAGGTCAGTATATGATGGCCACTTGGAGGTTGTAGGGTGAGTAGATGCGGACAATGTGGACTTCAAAAGAGGGGAGGATAAGAGAGAGTAGAGATGGGATTGGGTTAAAGGTGCAGTTAGAAGAAAGAAGACTCACTCCACTCTGTTTGTTGCTGTGGCGATGGGTGTGGGTGAAGTGAAGGCCGCCGTAACACAGCGCAGCTGGGGAGGTGGTGTCAGAGGGTGTTAGCCATGTTTCTGTGAGGCAGAGGAAGGCAAGCTTGTGAGAGAGAAAAAGGTAATGAATCACATGAAGCTTATTGAAGATTAAGCAGGCATTCCAGAGTGCTCCAGAGAGAGGGAGCAGGGTGATGGACGTCAGGGGCCCGGGTTTTAAGTTGGAAAGATTGCAGTAGTTCATATTAGATAGGGAGTGGTAGGAGGGGGTAGTAATGGGAGGCATGAGCTGTGGGGGTCCAGGGTTGGGAGATATGTCGCCAGCAGTGAGGAGAAGCAGAGAAAGGGAGAGCAGGTGGGAGAAGGAGAGTGGGCGGCTTGTTTTATGTTTTATTAGGACAGATTTGAGGTTGAGGAGCAGGTCAACAGAGGAGGTCAGGTGGGGAGGTAAGAGGGAAGGGGAGATGATTACTTGGTTAGAGGGTGCTGAGGTTTGTTCATTGTAAAGGAGAGAGAGGATTAGTGGAGCAAACACTGTAAGGGCATATGTAAACATGATGGAGTATGATGAGTTAATGGAACAGTTAGGTCCAAGCAATAAGAAGTGCTTATCAGCAGACATACCCAAAAGAGACAGATACATAGTGTGGGGTCCTGACTCCTGCCGTGACTAACTGCCATTGAAATAACTGCACTTCACGATACTTAGCTGACGTGATAGCATGATCATAAAAGATTTCACTCTTTAAGAAAAAAAGAGAGAAAGAGATGTCTTCTGCCTATGAAAATTTACACTCTATAGCAGAGAAAGACTTACCCAGTGATTCTGAAGATGGAAAATGACTCGGCCATACAAGCTGTGTTCTACTGGGAAACTGTGAACTGTGATGGCCCAGGTACAGATCACCATTTTACAAAGTATGATAATGCATTACATGGCAAAGCTGCAAGACATTATGGGACAATACAAGACTTCTCCTCATGCTTTAGCAGAGTGGGAAAGGTTGCCATTTTTTGCAAACCACAAATTGAATCTCAAAGTGTTCGAATTTGCATGAAAACCTGAAGGTCAAGAAATTTGATTCAAACATGATCCTCCACAGATTGATCAGTTTATCTCAAGCTGATATGTTCTAATATGTCCATTTTGTGCATATACACTATCATTGCTCAAGACAGCACATATTATAATTACGAACTTTGCTCGAAATCCATCAGGCATTTATGGGCTGGATCCCCACATGGTGTTTTATTCTTGACATGGACATAAAATATTGAAGATTTTAATGAAGAGATGCCTGGTGCTGGAACTATTTTTCCTTCCTTTGCTATTGATATCAGGCACAGTTCCAACAATTGCAAACCCTACCTTTCAAGTGATAATCAAACTACCTGCCATGTTCCAGCAACAAGTTACAAATCCTACCTCCAAAAGAAACTCATAACATTAGTATACAGGGTGGGCCATTTATATGGATACACCTGGGTGGGCCATTTATAAAGTTGCATTCAAAAATGGACAACTTCAAAATGGCCACCATGGTCACCACCCATCTTGAAAAGTTTTCCCCTCCCATATGCTAATGTGCCACAAACAGGAAGTTGATATCACCAACCATTCCAATTTTATTTAGGTGCATCCATATATATGGCCCACCCAGGTATATCCATATAAATGGCTCACCCTGTAAGTAGACCAATGGCAAGAAATAAGCATTGATGGCACAAGTATAATAGGAAAACTGTCTGGGCCTCACAAGTTAACATGCTAACATGTAAGCATGTTTGCTCACACATCGTTTTTTGCTAGCCAGTTGCAAATTAATATTGTAATTGAGCAGTTAACAGGAATTATCCAACTAAGAGAATGAATGCTTGATAGCAAAGGACCCATTGATTATTAGAATGGGAGACTTTAGCCTCCCTTTCCTCCTTTCTGCTCGATCACAATGATGAGAAATTAAAATGGAATGGTGGCAAGGACATATGCCCGTATAGCCACTGAATGGAGATGTGAGGCACATTAGTGACTAAAATGTGAATCTTTTCTAATTCACTTTTGCTGGCCACTATTTTTCTGTATGTTAAAGATCCATTAAAAGGTTAAGAACTTGAAAAAAATCTACCAAAATCTACCACTCACTTTTTTGGCCACTCCGCTCTTCATTGTTACCTACCAGTCTCTCTCTACATCTTCTGATTGCTACCTCTCTGGCTGAAATATCCTCAACCTCATGTTAGGCCAGAGCTTCCATCTTTGATAATGCTTGGAATGGTTCTGTGCATGTGTCGACAAAGTCAGAAAACACATCAAGACGACGTGACAGCGTGACCTTTCGCAAGCTTGTATAATGGAGCAATATACCTTAGTGTATAATAAGGCACATTAAACTTCTCCTAAAATTTTATTTCCTGGTAAACTCGGCACAAACTGTTGAATTCTTATTTTGCCTGATCTGCTCATCTCTAAAAGCCAGTCTATCTGACCGAAATTTTCCAAATCCTAACAGAGTACAATGTGTACACTGTCAGGGAACTCATTGCCACAATGCAGAGATAACCATATATATAAAATTATATATTTTGGTTCTATTAAATATAGTAAGTTACATAGTTATGTTACACTAAGTAGTTGGTTCGTAGACTGGAATTAAGTAGGCAAAAGAGTCAAGATACAATGATGCTATTACTTTGAAGCCTAAAAGACTATAATGGGGAGAAACTATACTTGAAGAGCTAATGCTAATGACAACTATTTGTTTTGATTTCTAGCTAATTATGAATATAACATGTTCAACTATTAATATTCTTGATCAGGCTGCATGGTAGCACATGTAAAGAGAACATTTAAGCTACGTATGAAAGGATTGTGCTCAACATTCATGAGCAGATAGGTGACTGACCAAACATTTGCCAGACAGCATCTTTTATACACTACTTGATCTCCACACCTCCATAACTGTTATGGATATGGAATGTAAAGCTTTTTACAGAAATCTTTTTTTTAGCTTTTTTCTTACTACGTTATTGGAAATGAACACAGAAATAAGAAAATGTAAAGAAATGTGATTCGCAGCTGGTACACTTTGTTCTGCATGGCTTTTTAAAATGTCACAAATCACACAATCAAATTGTGCTTGGATGACTAATAACAGAAAAAAATGAGTTGAACCTAGTGGTTTAAGGACACTCAGAAACATAAGTTACATTCATTTGCTTTTCATTTAATGTCAAATAAAGAAAAATTATTATTTCTCTGTAAGGGTAAAGTATAAAAATTAGTTACCATGCATGATTATTTCATTTTCTCCAAGATGAGTAATTTACGAAGGGCATTATTATTACAACAGCTTGTATGTTGCATTGATTTTTATTACCAAGTTTCTAAAGTTTAGATTATTTTCTATTACTATTTGAATTAATTTACATACAGTACTAGTCAAAAGTTTGGATACACCTGTTCATGTAATGGTTTTCCTTATTATATTTGGAAATTTTACAATGTGGATTCAAACTGATAGCAGGAAAAATCATGAAGGAACACATATGGAAAAGAGGAACAAAGGGGGCACTTTAAGAAATCTAAGAATTAACACATAGTATGGTTTATTTCACATGTGTTTCTTTGCTCTTTGTTCCAAAAAGAACCACTGAATTAATAGATGTGTCCAAACCTTTAAGTGTGTAATAATTATAATGGATAACTCAGGAGTCTTTTTGTGTGGAGCAAAGACACTACAGAACTCAGTTTCTAAGTGGTAAAGCCTATATTATAACACATGGTGTTTCAATACAAGTGTAGGGAAAAACTCAAAGTCCATAAACACTCAGTGCAAACATTGAATGCAAACTTAACAGAGTCTGTAGGAAACCTCTGAGAAAAATGCAATCAACGGAGCAGTCTGTGAAACGCAGTTATACTTGAGGATGCTTGAAACAAGTAAGTCCTTGTCTAGTCCACACATGGATAAATATACAGCTCTGGCAAAAATTAAGAGACCACTACAAAATGTTCAGTTTGTCTGAATTAATCTTTAAAGGTATATTTTTGAGTAAAATGTAAATTGCTCTTTTATTCTATAAACTATTGACAACATGTCTCCAAGTTCCAAGCAATAAATTTTGTATTTATTTTCTGAAAATGAGAAGTGGTCAAAATTAGGGTTGAGCGAAACGGATCGGACATTTTAAAAAATCGCCGACTTTCGGCAAAGTCGGGTTTCGTGAAACCCGACCCGAACCCGGCCGTGGGATCGGCCATGCTGTCGGCAATCTTCGTGCCAAAGTCGCATTTCATATGACGCTTTCAGCACCATTTGTCAGCCAATGAAGGTGGACGCAGAGTGTGGGCAGCGTGATGACGTAGGTCTCGGTCCCCACCATCTTAGAGAAGGGCATGACAGTGATTGGCTTGCTTTCTGCGGCGTCACAGGGGCTGTATGCGACTTGATTCATACGTCCTTCGCAAAGATTAACCTGCCCAATTGAAGCCTTGCTAAAGCATCCCCAGATCAACACCTGGTCATCTAATGGTTAGACGGAGACATGGAGAGGCGTACAAACCACATTGTCTTGCACCCACTGTGAAATTTGGTGAAGGATCGATGATGACCTGGGGATTATCTCATCCAGGGAGGCCTTGGTAGGAAGTCTCAGATAGTGCAGAACAGTCCCATGCTTCGCATCTATTTAATCGAAGGAAGAAACAGAGCAGCAACCAGCTTACGTGTTCAACAAATGCAGGTGGAAGCAGAGACACAAAGGGAGCAACACGAGCAGGCAGAAGCAGAAGGAATACTGGAAACCAGTGTATGCAGCAGAAACTCTGAGAGCAGAGAAACATGAAATCCACACAGGTTTGCAGGAGCAGGTAGAAAACCAGGAAGCCACCAGGACCAGGAGCAGGGTACAGGCAGAATTCTCTAGAATGGTCAAGTCACTTTGGAAACCTCATTAAAGGAAACTCAGAATACTGAACACATGTACAGCAACTCCTTTTCACATTGCAGTGCAAATGTTTATTATTTTGAGAATTTCATTAGTGCTTTTCCAGGCAAATTACACAGTGCACCTTGCCAAAAAAGACTTAGGCTGGGATCACATTTGCATTCAGGAAGGCTGCGGATAGCTGTTTATTTCCTTCCTTCCTCCTCCATGAAGCTCTGCCTACACTCCACCTACTTCTGTATGGGTCCTGCAAATTGACTTTTTTTTATGAGTTTTTGATGTTGCAGATTTTCTACACCATTTATGCACCCATTAATTATAATAGCTAACTTGCATTTTTTTAAAATGCACACCATAAAAAACTCACCAAATGCTCATAGTGTGAACATAGTCTTTCTGTAGCTATTGAGAAGATCATCATGTTAGTTTCTTTTGCGGGTATGCTGAGATTTTAGTGCTAATTATTTCCATAGACTTGCATTAGATGTGGAAAATATGCAGGTAAAAAAACCCACGTGCGTTTTTAACGCTTTTCTTTGGCGGAAACACACAAACAATTGCCTGTTATTTGCACCTAAGTATGAAAATATAATTTTGTCAAAGCCAAATACCAGGAAGTATCAAGAAAGTAGGCTAGGGCTTATTCAGGCATCAGAGATTTTTCATCAGTATTTTTTAGAACAGGTGTCAATTTTTCAAGCATAGTTTTTCGCTGTATGTTCCACTTATAGTTGTGGATACAAATACTGATGCAAAAATCGCTGATGGCTGAATGAGCCCTTATTTAAAACATGACATACTAAAAAATAAACCAAAAAAACTCAGATTAAAAAATGCAATTGAAACTTATGTTAAAAAAGCACACAAAAGGCAATGAAAAAAAGCAAGTGACCTAATTTAAATAATAGGTGCAAAAATGAGGCACAAATTATTCAGTGACAAAAACTCACCAAAATGTATGGTGAAACTGTAGCCTAAGTCATTAAGAACCATGTGCTTCTTAATTAGTTAGGCATATCTTAATTTTGCACACCCTTGCAATAAAACTGGCTTGTACAACATCGGCTTTATTGATTTGGGCCCTCTGAGTGCATTTTTAAGTATATATACATGAACTGGATGCTATATACTCATTCTTTCCTTATCTCTGTTCAAAATATATAGTTAATTCATGTAATATTGGTATGAGAAAGCTGTTCCTACTGAGCGGTGGTCAATTTTACTATCTGGCCATATGCTTGACTGCCTCCAGGAGTTCTTTGCACATTATTATGCCATAATATTGCTTCAGTGTTTGCATTGGAATGCAGCGCAATTATAAAATCTATTCTTAAAGATTCTGAGGTTGTAAATCATTCCTGTGCTGCACTGATGAATTTCCAATGTTAGGTGAATAATCATAATATATTGCAGAATATGAATAAACCATGGACACAGGTACTAGCACATATTTTGATTTGTACAAGGAAAGAGTGACATCTTAAGATGTAAACCAAAGATGGCTGAGAGATAAAGATACAGTAATATACCGTATTATCGTTAAAATCGGAAAGGAGTTTTCCAGGTTCATTGTTTTTAGTTGCTGTCAGTGTATTGAAACATTGCTTATATCTAGAGTCTGACAATTTATCAATAAATCAGGAAACCCATTTTAATACTATCTATGGATTGAGATAAAGCAATAATACAAAAAAAATATTACCAATAAGAAGCTTTTTGGTAATATTCAGTGCAAATATGTTACCCTGCTGTTACAATGAAACCTCATAAAATGATTACCCAAAGTTTTGTTGTAAAAGTGTCTACGTGTGGGATGGTTTTCTCAAAGAAAATGGCCAGTATGCATAATATATGGCGGAACTGTTTACCTGCAACAGGAAATCTGGTCTTGGTAAAGGTGCAGTATGAGAAAGTTGGTCTTTTGGAGAGGTTTTTAACTTTAGTTTGCCAATAAACTAACCAATAAAATTATGACTTCAAAGAAAAGAGGCAAGAAGCTGTCACTTGGAAGGCAGCAAGGTGACTAGTATTCCATTCTTCACAAAAGATTCTACAGGCTGTGCAACCATGGAAGCAATTAGATCATGGATTTGTAGACATTTGACTTGTAGTCATCAAACACTATGTTTTTTTATCCATACTAGTTGCTTAGATTTTATATTTAATATATATTGGAGCAATATAATCAATAGTTGTTCTAACCCTAGGGTCTCATAACAGACAACCCTTTCATGTTGGAGCCACCATATCTGATTGACAGATGATTCTGCAATGGGAGGTCTAAGTAATTAATGGACAATAGATTAATGGACTGAAGGCCACCAAAGTAGGAGCTGCTTTAACAGCACTGGCTCATAACTAGAGGTTCAGGAAAACATACAGTATATATTTGCACTATACTAGCACATGGGCAATAATCATAAGGATTCCCCTTTAAAATAAAGTTTCTAGAAATGAGGACTAACTTGTTGAGATGTAAGCTCAAAGCTATGATTTGTGAAATATCTATGACTATGACCTTATAATCCAAAGCTCAAGATTTACTTTATACACTTTGGTTACCTCAGTGATCTTCTTAAGGAAAACAAATGGGAATATAGAGTAAGGTTTAATAACCTTTATCTACTTAAACAAAGTTTATTCATGTGAAATATCCTCTAATATATGCCACGTCAGTGAAATTCTGCGTATCTAAAAATATTTATGAGAAAAATCTTTAGCGTACCATTTCCAGAAATTAATGTTCTAAAAGCCATCAAAATTCCTGTTACTGTTAGATATTCTCTCTCAAATTCTATTACACTTACTGAAGTATGATTTCAGGCTCAGCTTTCAATCCCTGCATTCTTTTCTCAAATTATCACATAGATTGAATGTGAAGTAGGATTTCAAGCTAGATCAGAAATGGCAATGACTAACTTACAGTAGCTTCAAATTTGCCAAAGATTGGCTGCCTAGACTTGAAAGGTTTTACATGTCATTAAAGACAAGAACTATTTTCAGTCATTACTGACCTAACAGAAGAATAGTGTGTCTAAAGGTAAGAGAAGCAGACGTGTCTGTTCACTGTGCAGCTCACTCAATTCTCTGTACATATGAGTAGCATTAAAATAGATTTTATAGGTGATTGAAAGCTGTGTCGGTTACAATATACACATATAAAGGAAATATAAATCAATGTATTGTTTAAAAGTTCAACATAATATTTTTATTATTTTTGTTTTTAATAAAAGAGAATCTTGTATAGTCAATTGTCAGTTAAGGGCAAATTGCAAACTGATATTATTTTTATTCACGTTCCAATTTTCCCTATCATGCTGTGAAAAACTACCACATCCGAAGGGACATGGAGATATGGACAGCTTTAGAGGATTATTGGAGAGTGCTGTTGGCATCAACAGCAGCAGTTATGCTCCTCAGGCAATTATTAATAACCTCATTCATAGCATGCCATGGTGTGTATACACATTTCTGGATAAATTAAGATGTTTTGAAAATATTTTAACATTTTCATCATTCAAATTTTCATTGAACCTTTAATTACCACAATCCCATGACTTAACTTTCTTGGTGTTGCAATTCCAATGTTGAGGAGTGTAGTAGCACCAATTACATTTTTTTCCACATAATTTAAAAATCGGAATATATAAATGAATGCTATTACAATGTCAAGATAATACTACCATTTAAAAATGCTTTCCTAACATGGCACATACTTCTTACATGAATGCTGACATACAATCCCTAATAATTTTCCTACCTAGTGTCCATATAACACTTAAAACTGCACACACACAAATGATACACCATTTGAAAGGTAAACTTGCCCCCTTCAGCAAGAAAATAGCCAAACAAACACATCCACGATGCGATCACAAAATACAGTTTAAACACTAATTTTCATAAACCTCCAGTAAGGAAAAATGACCTGCAGGTGGCACCACACTACCACAAACCACACTACCACAAAGCTGTTTACAGACATCACAAACAAATCCACACAGATTCAACATTTCACTGCAGGTGAGTCACATATGCAAACACATTTGGAAACATGCACTGCTTATTCTATTGGAAACATACACTGCCTATGGTACATTTCAAGATGCATTTGGAGCGCAGACCTGACATTGTTTGGGTTTAGAATTACTTTGCAGGATGACTAGGAAGAGGGGTATAAGAAGCAGGCCTCGAGGCAGACCAACACAAATGAGACGTTCCAGACTTCTTCAGACACCATCTCAACGAACATCAAACAGGCTACAACCTCATGAACAAAGGCAACAAAGACTTGAAAACCATAGACAGGCTCAACAGATTACTTCCTTCTTCTACAAGGCATCTGTGCAAGGAGGTGCCAACATTCACTTCCAAAGACATACTGTTGTGCTCTCGTATTACTTCCAGAAAATGAAGTTAAAACCTACAGTGTTGGGAGTATGGATAAAGTATGTCCACATTGTTGAGCAAAGCTCTATTTAGGTGAAGTCGGTCGTGACCAATCTGCTTCCATCTGTTGCCACAAGGGAAAGGTTCAATTACATGCTATTACTGTTTGTAAAGAACTTCAGAGACTTATTGAAAAGAATGATCACGTAGCTCAAAACTATTTTAAAAATATACTGCAATTTAATAATGCTTTGGCTTTTGCATCAGTTCAAGTGAACTCTGTCCCTGTTCCTGGCAGGGGGCCATATTGTTTCAAAATACATGGCCAGGTTTATCACATGGTGGGAAGTTTACAACCACCTAAAGGGGATAACCCAACTTATGCATGCCTTTCCATTCTCGATTTTTACACTGTGTTCCTGCATCATATTGACAATCCAGCCAATAGAAAATGTCAACAAGATTTAATGGATAAATTGCAAACAATGCTATCAAACTATAACCCTTATGCACAGATGTTCAAGTATGTCAAATATGTCTCACATGATGCTTCTCAGTTGCAATTGCAATCCAGCCAATAGAAAATGTCGACAAGATAAAATGTATAAATTGCAATCAATGTGCGAAAATTTTTCACAGGCCAACTAGTGTGGTTGAATTGATAGAACACAAGATAAAGACAGGTCTTCATTCTTCAAGTGACCAATTGTCATATTTATCAAACTACATCCAAAAATCACAACTAAAGTTAATAATGAAAATGATTATGAGATTGCTGCTGCCAGTTCCAAATGCTAATTATTAATTATATGTCTCCAGTGTATTCTGTATCTTTCAGAATGTGGATATTTTTGTAAGTTGCTTTGTGTGAATTGAGCAAGAACTGTGGATGAGTACCAAAAGGTAAGAAAATAATACCTTTCCTCCCATCTCCGGGCCTCTGCAGCTGCGCACTCTCCTCTGTTGCATGCCATCACTGCCTCTTCTAACTGCCTCGTAATGCTGAAATCCCAAGCTTCACCATAAGAGGACAGGTCTTCCGACTGTGACCAGGTAAATCATGATGTCAGAACGTACAAAACAATCTCATGGCGCACACTCTAGGCTGGGACTTCTACACACGACTAGGCCTGGAACATCGCTGCGCATGCTTGGCCCTGGTCAAGTTATGGCCAGACATCCTGGCCTAGCAAGAAAAAGCCTGAGGTTTCAGCTGATGGCAACAGTAAGGAGACTCAGATTCACTAGATCCGTCATGTTTTACCAGGAAATTAAGACCTTATTATACTCTGGAGTCTGGCGAAAAACCAGAACATAATAAATAAAAAACTTAAATAAAATACTCACCTCACCTTCACTTCTTAATATCCCCATGTGGTCTTCCATGCCTCTTCCTACCACCATACCCCCAGGCATCTTGATGCTAATCTGGGACAATTAGTATCTGATATAAGCATGTCTTGGGTCTAGTTATTACTGGAAGTCCCAGCCTAAATGATACATCAAAAGGTCACAGTGCACATCTGGGCCTTATGGGAATTAGCCTGATATTTCAGCATGTGGTGGCAGTCAATTTATGCAGTATGTTAGGCACCTGGATTCTTCTCCTGCGTGGGATGGATCCCAAGCCTTATCTGCCTATGCAGTCTCCCATTGAGGCCCGGCTGCTGAGATTGATGCTTAGCACAGACATTTGTCCCAGCATCTTGCACTGCTTTGCTGTGACCATGTGGTTACTGCTGGCTTTCCAGTTAAAGTATAGGGTAACCAGTGGTATACAAAGGCAGCCCTAACCCCTGGAGTCTAAGTCCAGAAATCTTTTAATTGAGCATGTTCGTGATGTGGCGCCTTTTCATTGGTGCTCGAACGCTGACTGCTCTGGTGATGTGGTAGCTCCAGATAGGCCCATGGGTGACACCCCATCCAACTGGACAAGGGGTGGAGCCTAGCGCATGAAAGGCTTCCAGTGGCGCATTCGGGTGTGCTAGCATCAATTGTGTTTTGGTGTGTGTGGGTGGATATGCTACCACTAGTGTTGAGCGATACCGTCCGATACTTGAAAGTATCGGTATCGGAATGTATCGGCCGATACCGGCAAAGTATCGGATCCAATCCGATACCGATACCCGATACCAATACAAGTCAATGGGACTCAAGTATCGGACGGTATTCCTGATGGTTTCCAGGGTCTGAAGGAGAGGAAACTCTCCTTCAGGCCCTGGGAACCATATTAATGTGTAAAATAAAGAATTAAAATAAAAAATATTGCTATACTCACCTGTCCGACGCAGCCGGGACCTCAGCGAGGGAACCGGCAGCGTTGTTTGTTTAAAATTCGCGCTTTTACTTGGTTACGTGAAGTCCCGGCTTGTGATTGGTCAGGGCGCCATGTTGCCGGGACGCGGACCAATCACAGCAAGCCGTGACGAAATTACGTCACGGCTTGCTGTGATTGGTCCGCGTCCCGGCAACATGGCCGCCATTAACCAATCACAAGCCGTGACGTCACGGGAGGCTGGACATGCGCGTATTTTAAAAAGCGCGCGTGTCCAGCCTCCAGTGACGTCCCGGCTTGTGATTGGTTAATGGCGGCCATGTTGCCGGGACGTCACTGGAGGCTGGACACGCGCGCTTTTCAAAATACGCGCATGTCCAGCCTCCCGTGACGTCCCGGCTTGTGATTGGTTAATGGCGGCCATGTTGCCGGGACGTCACTGGAGGCTGGACACGCGCGCTTTTCAAAATACGCGCATGTCCAGCCTCCCGTGACGTCCCGGCTTGTGATTGGTTAATGGCGGCCATGTTGCCGGGACGTCACTGGAGGCTGGACACGCGCGCTTTTCAAAATACGCGCATGTCCAGCCTCCCGTGACGTCACGGCTTGTGATTGGTTAATGGCGGCCATGTTGCCGGGACGCGGACCAATCACAGCAAGCCGTGACGTAATTTCGTCACGGCTTGCTGTGATTGGTCCGCGTCCCGGCAACATGGCCGCCCTGACCAATCACAAGCCGGGACTTCACGTAACCAAGTAAAAGCGCGAAATTTAAACAAACAACGCTGCCGGTTCCCTCGCTGAGGTCCCGGCTGCGTCGGACAGGTGAGTATAGCGATATTTTTTATTTTAATTCTCTTTTTTACACATTATTACATTAATGTTGTTGCGATACCCGATACCCGATACTACAAAAGTATCGGATCTCGGTATCGGAAATTCCGATACAGCAAGTATCGGCCGATACCCGATACTTGCAGTATCGGAATGCTCAACACTAGCTACCACTGTTTGCTCGTGTGTGAGTCGCTCTTGAACTAGTGTCTGTGTGTCTAGGCAGATAGTGTAGGGTTGGAAATGCCGCTTAGCTTACCATCTGTTTCCGACGTGTGTGCGGTTAGCACAAGCTGATTTACAGAGCAAGTCCAACCTTAGCCTAGACTTCCCTGGGAGAGCGATAGGGTACCACACCTAGCGTCATATTTGCTTGTTATCCTGTGAAGTTTTACAGAGTTTTTTACTATGCTTACTGTTTGCATACCTGCTCTGTCTATATGCTTTTGTGTGTGTTCAGCATGGGTCATTTGCGTGGCAAGCTCAACCCAAATGCTTTTGCCTGTGGATTTAACAGGGTATTGCACACTTCTCATACATACAGTAATGGGACGGGGATGAGCCAATCACACTAGGACAGGACGAGGGGGTGAGCCATGCATATCAGGAGAGGAGGGGGAAGCCATGCATACCAGGACAGGGCGGGGGAGCCACGCATAGAAGGACAGCGATGGGGGAGTCACGCATAGAAGGACAGGGATGAGGGGACAACGCATACCCAGCTTATACTCGAGCCAATAAGCTTACTCAGTTTTCTGTGGCAAAATTAGGTGTCTCAGCATATACTCGGGTCAGCTTACACTACCATGCAAAAGTTTAGGGTCACTTTCCTTATTTTTGAAAGAAAAGCACAGCTTTTTCCAATGAAGCTAACATTACATTATTCAGAAATACACTCTATACATTGTTAACATGATAAATGACTATTCTAGATACAATTGTCTGGTTTGTAATGCAATATCTTTAGAGGTGTATAGAGGCCCATTTCAAAACAACCATCACTCCAGTGTTCTTATGGTACTTTGTGCTTGCTAACTGTGTTAGGCTAGTTTTACACTAGCGTTTATCTGGGCTGCAGAGGGCTGCGGACTTCCTCTATGAAGCCCCGCCAACTGCCGCGCCTCTTCATTCAGCTCCGCCTACGGCTGCATGCGGCATGCGCACCCTATTTTTAACATTGGGTACGCAGGCCTGCCGCTGCATTCGGATGCCGCTGCATTCATCGTTTTGATGGTGCGATGATCTGTGCTGATTGAAACATGTTGCATTTTCGTGCAGATGCTGCCACCATCAAAACGACGCATGTGGCAGCATCCACATACAGCGGCAGGGCCTGCGTACCCAATGTTAAAGATAGGGTGCGCACGCTGCATGCAGCCATAGGCAGAGCTGAACAAAGAGGCGCGGCAGTGGATGGGGCTTCACAGAGGAAGTCCGCATCCCTCCGCAGCCTGGATAAACGCTAGTGTGAAACTAGCCTTAGAAGACTAATGGATGGTTAGCATACCCTTGACATCCCTTGTGCAAATATGTTAGCACAGCTGAAAACAGTTTGGATGATTAGAGAAGCTATAAACCTGACCTTCCTTTGAGCTAGTTGAGAATCCGGAGCATTACATTTGTTGGTTCCATTAAACTCTAACAATGACCAGAAAAAAAGATCTTTCATGTGAAACTCGACAGTCTCTTCTTGTTCTTAGAAATGAATGCTATTCCATGTGATAAATTGTCAAGAAACTGAAGATTTCCTACAGCGGTGTGTACTACTCCCTTCAGAGGAGAGCACAAACAGGCTCTAACAAGAGTAGAAAGAGAAGTGGGAGGCCCTGCTGCACAACTGAGCAACAAGACAAGCACCTTAGAGTCTGTAGTTTGAGAAATCGATGCCTCACAGGTCCTCAACTGGCAGCTTCATTAAATAGTACACGCAAAACGCCTGTGTCAACATCTACAGTGAAGAGGCGACTCCGGGATGCTGGCCTTCAGGGCAGAGTGTGCAATGAAAAAGAAATATCTGAGACTGGCTAATAAAAGGAAAAGATTAATATGGACAAAAGAACACAGACATTGCACAGCGGGAGATTGGAAAAAAGTGTTATGGACAGACAAATCCAAGTTTGAGATGTTTGGATCACACAGAATAACATTTGTGAGATGCAGAACAACTGAAAAGATGTTGGAAGAGTGCCTGATGCCATCTGTCAAGCACAGTGGAGGTAATGTGATGGTCTGGGGTTGCTTTAGTGCTGGTAAATTGGGAGATTTGTACATGGTAAAAGGGATTATATAATAATAATAATAATTTTTATTTATATAGCGCCAACATATTCCGCAGCGCTTTACAACTTATAGAGGGGACTTGTACAGACAATAGACATTACAGCATAACAGAAATCACAGTTCAAAACAGATACTAGTAGGAATGAGGTCCCTGCTCGCAAGCTTACAACCTATGAGGAAAAGGGGAGACATGAGAGGTGGATGGTAACAATTGCTTTAGTTAATTTTGAATAAGGAAGGATATCACTCCATTTTGCAATGCCATGCCATACCCTGTGGACAGCGCTTGATTGGAGCCAATTTCATCCTACAACAGCACACCTCCAAATTACGTAATAACTATTTAGGGAAGAAGCAGGCAGCTGGTATTCTATCTGTAATGGAGTGGCCAGCGCAGTCACCAGATCTCAACCCCATTGAGCTGTTGTGGGAGCAGCTTGACTGTATGGTACGCAAAAAGTGCCCATCAAGCCAAACCAACTTGTGGGAGGGGCTCCTGGAAGCATGGGGTGAAATTTCTCCAGATTACTTCATCAAATTATCTGCTAGAATGCCAAAGGTCTGCAATGCTGTAAATGCTGCAAAGGGAGCATTCTTTGACAAAAGTAAAGTTTGAAGGAGAAAATTATTGTTTCAAATAAAAATCTTTTATTCGAACCTTGTCAATGTCTGGACTAGATTTTAAATTCATTTGGCAACTCATTTGATTAATGAAAGTATGAGTTTTCATGGAAAACACAAAATTATCTGGGTGACCCCAAAATTTAGAACAGTAGTGTATACTTGAGTATATACGGTATATTTTCTGAGCTTGTTACTCTGCATCCCGTTCACTATGTGTGGTTTTAACGCAGTGTATTCACTAGTTTTGTATCTGTCATCATTTACACTAGCAGCAGTTTTATATCTCTGCATGGTGGACCCCAGGTTGCAATTGCACTTTATTATTTAATTTTATTTAGTGCAATCCGCCAACCTTAACAGAGTGTGAATGACAAAAAAACAATCAGTATTCTAGAGAATACATTTATTTTGGCAAAATTTTAGTACAATTCAATAAATTAAGCCAACTCTAGTACCAATGTTTTAAACTGTTTATTGATATATATATATTTTTTTAAAGTTTCTTCTTGTGTGCGTTTTTCTACATTTGCTCCAGTGGATCCATTTTAATAAAGTTTTTAGCCCATAGAAGACAACAGGTTGCTTTAAAAAATATATACGGTATTTGTCGGATTATAAGACGCACTTTTGTTCCCCTAAATTTTGGGGGAAAGTGGGGGGTGCAACTTACAATCTGAATCTGTGTGCTATGCAGTAGAGGAGGGGGCGGTTCTAGAGTGGTGTCAGGGGGCTGGGGTGGGCTGGCTGCAGAGACAGCAGGAGGTCATGTGCTCCCGCTCTTTAGCCTCATGTAATATTCACTGCACCCGCTGTCCATTACCGCACCACGCCGAGGTGGTTGACAGGGGAGCAGTGCATATTGCATGTGCCTGCACTCCTCCCCTCGCATCATGGATATTCCCACGGTCACTCTATATGCCCCCTGCTGGCACGCACATGGCCCCCTGGTCACTATACGCCCCCACTGCTGGCACGCACATGATAAAATAACAAACACTTAGCTCACTTTTCAATGATAGCTTCATGCTCCCAGCTGCCCCGTGGCTCTTCCTGTGTCTGTGCCAACATCCGATTGGCACAGCACAGTGATGTCATCACTGTGTGCCCAGGTCACATGATCAGATGCCCAGGAAACAGGAAGCGCAACCGAGGAGCTGGGAGCATGGAGCCATCATAGGAAGATGAGTTAAGTGTTTGCTATTTTATAATGTGATTCCAGCAAAGGGCATATAGTGACTGGGGGGCCATGTGCATGCCATCAGGGAGGACATATAGAGAGAGGGGGGCCATGTACTTGCCAGCAGAGGGGATATATATAGAGAGGGGGGCCATGGGCCAAGATGGGATGGGGGGCTATGTGCCAGCACAAGGAGGCATTGTGCCAATGTACCAGCAGCACAGTGGGGCAATGTACCAGCAAAGGGGGACAATTTACCAGCACAAGGGGGCCATGTGCCACAGGGGGCAATGTTCCAGCAGCACAGGGGGGCAATATAAGGAGGCATGGTGCCAGAGTGCCAGCACAAGGGGGTAATGTACCAGCACAAGGGGGCAGTGTGCCAGCAGCACATGGGGCAATGTGCCAGCAGCACAGGGGGGCAATATGCCAGCACAAGGGGGCCATGTGCCAGGATGGAGGTTATATAGATACCAGAATGAGGGACATATATATGATTTGCAAGATGGACACTGGCATTATAAAACAGACCCCCATGTAACATAAAACATTATTTTTTTTTTTAGTTTTTCTTCACCAAATTTGGAGGTGCGTCTTATAACCAGGTGCGTCTTATAAAGCGAAAAATACAGTATATATTTTTGCATAATTCACAATTTTATCCCCTGCATTTCAGAAACATTACTAAAAAAGCAAAAAATAATGCTTTGATGGAAAGATATACAAAATAAATAATATATTTAAAATGTTATATATATAGTTATAACATTTTATATATATAATAATAATGTGCAACCCATAGGACAATATGAGATAATAATGGATAGAGTTAGGAAACAAAAAATTTGCAAATTGTAAAGAAAAAATATCCAAATTATTAATATAAGGCTTTTTAAGGTTTTTGGTAAAAAAAAAAATCCCTTTAAGAATGTAATCACTGGTAGAATGTATTTATTTAGACACTAAGTGTAGGCCCCAACAAGAAATGTACATTTGCCTTTTGTGTAGAGCTACATGTTGCTGGAAAGGCAGAGTGATTTAGTGGTTCATTACATTTTGGACCTTTTAATTCAAGTCATTGCAAGATTGCTCAGCATAGAATACAATTTAATGCAAATTAAATCTGCTTTGTTCAGTATTCTGTAAGGCATCCTGCTAATATCCACTGTCTTCAGTGCCTTATACTTTGTCTTCTTAATGTTACTGATGGAGCCAGACTCATTATTCTAAGATATAATTCTAAGTAGCGCACATGTTCCATATGAATCACTGGCAGATTCCTCTGTAATATATCACATCAAGCCTTTCCATATTGCATCATGTAAAATAAAAAGTCAGCTACATATTTGCATGCATTAATGTATTTGAATTAAAGTTCTTTTGCCTATTAACCATAGCAAATGCACTTGGGTATTCCAGAAAGGTTTTCTTTGTAATTATTATTTATTGGAAGAATTGGCTTGCAACAAAAATAATATTTTATGCATTTAATGTCTGTAATTGCATGCGCTACTAGATCTCAAAATTATATTGCAGAACAGCTGTAAGAAAAATTACAGAGGAAACGTACAGTACTAGGAGAGAATTAACATGCTTTGAGGGTATTCACACCGCGTTGTAAGGATGATGACAAGCGCTATGACACAGTGTGCAGTTAAAGCAATGTGGATCGATCCATCATCTGATGGTGTGTGGCTCCTGTATCTGTTCAATTATCAGTAGTAACAAATCCAACTGTCAGCAGTGTGGTAGAAGACGAGAGCTGGGCTGCATCTGTCACTGCAGTATTGCAAAAGGCAATTTGCAGAATTGTGATAGAAACCTTTAGATCAATTACTATAGATTGGTTATATCATAAGAAGCGTGATCGTTTTACCCAATTTGCTATAAATATATAGCAATAGAAGTATAGTATGAGGGTTTTTGAGTATCTAATTCAATAGGAGAAATTTTTTTTCATTGACAGTGCAAATTGTGTCATTTTAGGGGTCAACATTCTTTGCTGATTATTTTTTTAATTTTTTTTTTAGGGGGTTTAGTTAAAAAAAAAGCAACAAATCGAAAATATTTTTTCACAAAGCAATGAAGTTATATAATACAAATATATTTGGGACCATAAAGAGTGCTCACGTGCTTACTACATGCTGCTCAATGTAAGTCCTATGTACGCTTAGGCTACTTTCACACTGGCGTTAACTGCAATACGTCACAATGCGTCGTTTTGCCGAAAAAACGCATCCTGCAAAAGTGCTTGCAGGATGCGTTTTTTCTGCATTGACTAACATTAGCGACGCATTGACACACGTCGCAACCGTCGTGCAACGGTTGCGCCATGTTGTGGCGGACCGTCGGGAGCTAAAAAACGTTACATGTAACGTTTTTTGCTCCCGACGGTCTGCTTTTTCAGACCGCGCATGCGCGTCCGGAACTCCGCCCCCACCTCCCCGCACTTCCCCGCACCTCACAATGGGGCAGCGGATGCGCTGGAAAAATGCATCCGCTGCCCCCGTTGTGCGGCGGAGACAACGCTAGCGTCAGCGACCTTGGCCCGACGCACTGCGACGGGCCGAGCCCGACGCTAGTGTGAAAGTAGCCTTATAAGCTCCCCATTGTGTTTCCAGCAGGTCGACAGAATTTTACAGTGTAACTCCTTCCCCATGTGTACACTTTCCTTTTTTACGTTTTCATTTTTTCCTACCCTTCTTTCAAATGTTGTAGCTTTTTTTTATTTTTCTCTCCATATAGACATATGAGGGCTTGTTTTTTGGAGGGATGAGTTGTACTTTTGAGTGACACCATTCATTTTAGCACATAGTGTACTGGAAGATGGGAAAAAAATTCAAGGTGCCAATTTTTTGCAAAAAAACAGCAATTCTGACATTGTTTTTTAGTAATTCTTTTTATGGCATACATTATGTGGCAAAATGATCTGGCAATATGATTCTCCTCATCAGTATGAATACATCATTAACAAACTAATCTAGTTTATAGTGGTTAGAAAAAATCTGAAATTCGAAAATAAAAGATTTTTTGACTCTGTCACCACTTTCCAGGATCCGTAATGTTTTTTGGACAATATAAATTTTTAGCAATACCATTTTGGAGTAGATATGACATTTTAATAACTTATTACAGTCTTTTATGCGGTACTGCGGCGACCTAAAAATGTAACTTAGCGTTTTTGAATTTTTTTCTGTTTACGGTGTTTGGATCGGACACTTCTGGATACGGAGACTATTTTGTTCATTATTTTACGATCTTCATGGGGTAAAGGGAGGGTTATTTGAGCTTTTATGTTTTTTTCATATTTTTAGAACTTTCTTTTGCTTTTCACTGTATTGATAAGAGCTCTTAGGAGACTTAAACCGGCGATTGATTGCTTGCACAAAATGCAGCAATACCATGGTTTCAGTGATGACAGGCACAGCTGTCAAAGCAACCCATCGGCAAATGCATCATGGCAAAGACAATGGGAATATAGAATGATGCGCCCCGGTGCAGGCACATTGTTATTCCGTTATCAGAGTGTGACAGCCGCATTTAGCTGGTTAACAGTTTTGGAGGGAGCTTTGCTGTGATTGCAACTGATAGAAAATGATCCTGACTACAACACACAGCCATTACCGGCCAGCTATAGCGCAAGCCCACCCTATGAGTTTGTTCCATTCACCCTTCTACTGACTTGCACTATACATGTGTGGCAGATGTCGGTAAGGACTAAAGGTATTCTGTCAGTATTATCAATGCCTCCAAACGGCATATAGGGGAGTGCAGTTCTTACACATGTAAATCCATCAACACCTTTACACCTTCTATCTGTTGCTGCATTCCTGGTACATTATAAGTGAATTCACAACCAAATGAAGAGTTAAGTGTTCTGTGTATGATAGAGCACTTTCCTAGCCTCTGCCTCAGGTGGTTGTGTAACTGCCCAGCACTAGATTTCTAGGCTTAATTGATAGCTCAATGTCTGATTCCCTTGAGCGGTGTCAAATAAACTAAAGCAGTTTCTGCTTGGCTGGTAAACAACCTGAAAAGGCAGAGAGTCTTAGGAAATTCTCTGTCACACCCAGAACACTTAATGCTTCAGCAACAAATTGAAGATATAAAGAAGATGTCAATGGATTTACATTTCAAAGACTTGAACACTCATATATGCAATTTTGATGGTGTTTGATCTCACTAACAGATTCCCTTTAACTTTAGCTCTGTGCAATAGATTTCAAACACTATATCTGTAAAATGACCTGCAACCATTAAAATATATATCGGCATAAAAGAGCATGTAACTTGAGATCTAATAAGATGACCAAGATGGTGGTGTAATTAGAGATGAGAAAATCTATTCAAGGCCAATCAAATTAACTTTGAACATTCTAAAAAAGTCAGATTTGCCAAAATCCATTCTTTTTGCAACTTGTGTGAATCCATCATAATGACAGCCAGTCTGGTCAATGAATAGGCTTCACACAACTTTGAACTTTGGCAGACAGCCAAGTAATGTTTATTGGGGGCCTTAAGGAGTAACCATTGTCTTAATTTTTATTCGAAAAAACTGTCATGCTCTATCTCAGTCATGGGAAAGTGTCTTCAAAGAATACAGATTTTACCTCAGAATTGAGAATTTTGATAATGAATGATTAATATCAACAGAGAACGTAGCACATTTTTCTGATACAATATAATACAAAGTTGCTTATTTTCATGTCTAATATTGACTTATGAAATCAAAATGAAAATGATGATTACTATTTAAGTGTCAGTCTTGCATTTTTTGCTGTGCAATCTGTAGACTTTTTGCTGATAACTTAAACCATACATGCTATTTTTCTCTACATTTCCATAGATTTATCGTTATGAAACCTGACTTGAATATTGTAGTACTGCTGTCTGTAATAACAGATCTGATAATTTGATTTGCTTTGCGTAGGTTATGAAATGTACATTATGGTTGCTATGAGTGAAACACATTTTTTATTATAAAGCACAAATGCAGAATCCCACACAGAAATCCACATCTTTATGAATGCTTTTAAATCATTTATTGAAATGTAAGGTGGCATGATCCATCATGAACCTAATGGTTAGTTACAGCATAACAGGAGAGAAATGAATATTGCATGCCTTCTTCACACTGTACACATGCTTTAGGTGCATGATTATAGGCTCATAGACATATATTATGCATTAGCTTGCAGTGTGGACATACATTTAGTGGGGCCTCATGTATCATCACAAAGGTCTCAAAGTAAAAGGGGCCTCACAAGCAGCAACTAATAAAAGTCCACTAGACATTTTTTTCCCACTTCATTTTAGAAAATGTATGGAAAATTCTGATTGCTATAGGCATTAATGTCACTCTCTTAATTTTGAAACATTATGTCAATTGGGCTAAGAAATGTGCAAAATCCTATATTTCATACCTAGAAAACCAAAAAAGATGGCCTAGGTCTAGTATCAAAAGAGAAAAACAATATGGTGTGCTGACTAGAGATGAGTAGATTGATTCACCAGAGTGTGGTCCAGCATCCAGGTCAGTGGTACCCAGTTGCTAGACAGAAGGCTTGCAAATCCTTCCAGCAACCCTGAACGTCATTTGATTTGTGTCATGCAACGTGATGCACAGATAATGTCGTACCAGCCCTGTCTAATCAAAAGCCATGACGGGGATGTCAAAAGGTAAGAGATTTGTGGGCCTCCCATTTAGCAGCCAGGCACGACTCACCTGGATGCTGGACCAGACTCCGGCGAGTCAATTTGATCATCTATAGTCAGCGCTCTATATTTAATTTCCTCCTAAATTTTTGTGCCTCCAGTGCTTACTAGACCTCATGAAGTCATTTGATTTTCCCACACTCCAGAGTGCTCACTCAGCTGAGTGCTCCTGTGTTCTCTATGAGAAAGCTGTTGGTTGACATGGCAGCTGATTTTTGGGAGAACAATCAGCAGTCTGAAATCTGACATGTCCGATTGTCATTTCCACTGATAATCCATTGACTGGTTTCCCCATACTCATTTGACTGTCAGACAAGCTTGTCGATAGCGGGTTCAGCCAAAATTAGTCTAATATGTATGAGGGACATTAGATTTCTGTCGTAGATGTTGTCTTGGATCCAAACAAGACAATTGTCATTCAATGGGGCTGAATCATGTGAATGTGGAATAAAATACCATATTCACTTTCATAAGATGTGAAAATTTAGCAAATCTGATGCTTTGACTTGAAACTCTCGCTTCCTAAAACTCAATGTAGACAAAACAGAACTCATCATCTTTCCTCCAACTCATGTATCTCCCCTACCCAATCTATCTATTATGGTAAACTGCATCACACTCTCTCCCGCACCTGTAATCCGCTGCCTCGGAGTAAAGGTACCTTCACACGAAGTGACGCTGCAGCGATAGCGACAACGATGCCGATCGCTGCAGCATCGCTGTTTGATCGCTGGAGAGCTGTCACACAGACCGCTTTCCAGCGACCAACGATGCCGAGGTCCCCGGGTAACCAGGGTAAACATCGGGTTGCTAAGCGCACAGCCGCGCTTAGTAACCCGATGTTTACCCTGGTTACCAGCGTAAAAGTAAAAAAAACAAACAGTACATGCTCACCTGCTCGTCCTCCAGCGTCTGCTTCCTGACACTGACTGAGCTCCGGCCCTAACAGCACAGCGGTGACGTCACCGCTGTGCTTTCACTTTCACTTTAGGGCCGGCGCTCAGTAAGTGTCAGGAAGCAGACGCTAGAGGACGAGCAGGTGAGCATGTACTGTTTGTTTTTTTTACTTTTACGCTGGTAACCAGGGTAAACATCGGGTTACTAAGCGCGGCCCTGCGCTTGGTAACCCGATGTTTACCCTGGTTACCAGTGTAAAACATCGCTGGTATCGTTGCTTTTGCTTTCAAACACAACGATACACAGCGATTTGACGACCAAATAAAGTTCTGGACTTTATTCAGCGACCAGCGACATCACAGCAGGATCCTGATCGCTGCTGCGTGTCAAACGAAACGATATCGCTAGCGAGGACGCTGCAACGTCACGGATCGCTAGCGATGTCGTTTCGTGTGAAGGTACCTTAACTCTCGACTCTGCCCTGTCTGTTATGACCCCAATGGCGAGGGTCTCAGAGGAACGTGGAAGTCTGCAGAATACAAAAATCCAGCTCATAGGGCAGTGGTAACTGGGTTGACCATATATCTACTCCTAACGCCAACACTAGAAGTAGCCGGGGATCATTCCTACGTTGATTCTAGATGACACGCGCCAGCCGGAGAATCTAGCTACCCCTAGTAGAGGAAAACAAAGACCTTTCTTGCCTCCAGAGAAGGGGACCCCAAAGCTGGATAGAAGCCCCCCACAAATAATGACGGTGAGGTAAGAGGAAATGACAAACACAGAAATGAATCAGGTTTAGCACAGAGAGGCCCGCTTACTGATAGCAGAATAAAGAAAGGTAACTTATATGGTCAACAAAAACCCTATCAAAATCCACACTGGAAATTCAAGAACCCCCGAACCGTCTAACGGTCCGGGGGGAGAACACCAGCCCCCTAGAGCTTCCAGCAAAGGTCAGGATATAGATTTGGAACAAGCTGGACAAAAATACAAAACCAAAACAAATAGCAAAAAGCAAAAGGCAGACTTAGCTGATATAACTGGAACCAGGATCAGTAGACAAGAGCACAGCAGACTAGCTCTGATAACTACGTTGCCAGGCATTGAACTGAAGGTCCAGGGAGCTTATATAGCAACACCCCTAACTAACGACCCAGGTGCGGATAAAAGGAATGACAGAAAAACCAGAGTAAAAAAACTAGTAACCACTAGAGGGAGCAAAAAGCAAATTCACAACAGTACCCCCCCCTTAGTGAGGGGTCACCGAACCCTCACCACGACCACCAGGGCGATCAGGATGAGCGGCATGAAAGGCACGAACTAAATCGGCCGCATGAACATCAGAGGCGACCACCCAGGAATTATCCTCCTGACCATAGCCCTTCCACTTGACCAGGTACTGAAGCCTCCACCTGGAGAGGCGAGAATCCAAGATCTTCTCCACCACGTACTTCAACTCGCCCTCAACCAACACCGGAGCAGGAGGCTCAGCAGAAGGAACTACAGGCACAATGTACCGCCGCAACAAGGACCTATGAAATACATTGTGAATAGCAAACGACACAGGAAGATCCAGACGAAAAGATACAGGATTAAGGATTTCCAATATCTTGTAAGGCCCAATAAAACGAGGTTTAAATTTGGGAGAGGAGACCTTCATAGGAACAAAGCGGGAAGAAAGCCATACCAAATCCCCAACGCGTAGTCGGGGACCCACACCGCGGCGGCGGTTGGCAAAGCGCTGAGCCTTCTCCTGTGACAACTTCAAGTTGTCCACCACATGATTCCAGATCTGCTGCAACCTATCCACCACAGAATCCACCCCAGGACAGTCAGAAGGCTCCACATGACCCGAAGAAAAGCGAGGATGGAAACCAGAGTTGCAGAAAAAAGGCGAAACCAAGGTGGCGGAACTAGCCCGATTATTAAGGGCAAACTCAGCCAACGGCAAGAATGTCACCCAATCGTCCTGATCAGCAGAGACAAAACACCTCAAATAAGCCTCCAAAGTCTGATTGGTTCGCTCCGTCTGTCCATTAGTCTGAGGGTGGAAAGCAGACGAAAACGACAAATCAATGCCCATCCTACTACAAAAGGATCGCCAGAACCTGGAAACGAACTGGGATCCTCTGTCTGACACAATATTCTCAGGGATGCCGTGCAAACGAACCACGTTCTGGAAAAACACAGGAACCAGATCGGAAGAGGAAGGCAGCTTAGGCAAAGGAACCAAATGGACCATCTTGGAGAAGCGATCACATATCACCCAGATAACGGACATGCCCTGAGATAGCGGAAGATCAGAAATGAAATCCATGGAGATATGTGTCCAAGGTCTCTTCGGGACAGGCAAGGGCAAGAGCAAACCGCTGGCACGAGAACAGCAAGGCTTAGCTCGAGCACAAGTCCCACAGGACTGCACAAATGACCGCACATCCCTTGACAAGGAAGGCCACCAAAAGGACCTGGCCACCAGATCTCTGGTGCCAAAAATTCCCGGGTGACCTGCCAACACCGAGGAATGAACCTCGGAAATGACTCTGCTGGTCCACTTATCCGGGACAAACAGTCTGTCAGGTGGACAAGACTCAGGCCTATCAGCCTGAAATCTCTGCAACACACGTCGCAGATCCGGAGAAATAGCTGACAAGATAACTCCATCTTTAAGAATACCAACAGGATCAGCGACTCCAGGAGCATCAGGCACAAAGCTCCTAGAAAGAGCATCGGCCTTCACATTCTTTGAACCTGGTAAATACGAGACAACAAAATCAAAGCGGGAGAAAAACAATGACCAGCGGGCCTGTCTCGGATTAAGGCGTTTAGCAGACTCGAGATACATCAGATTTTTGTGATCAGTCAAGACCACCACACGATGCTTAGCACCCTCGAGCCAATGACGCCACTCCTCAAATGCCCATTTCATGGCCAACAACTCCCGATTGCCCACATCATAATTTCGCTCGGCAGGCGAAAACTTCCTAGAGAAAAAGGCACAAGGTTTCATAACAGAGCAACCAGGGCCCCTCTGCGACAAAACGGCCCCTGCCCCAATCTCCGAAGCATCCACCTCAACCTGAAAGGGAAGTGAGACGTCAGGCTGGCACAAAACAGGCGCCGAAGTAAACCGGCGTTTCAACTCCTGGAAAGCCTCCACGGCAACAGGAGCCCAGTTAGCTACATCGGAGCCCTTCTTGGTCATATCCGTCAAAGGTTTCACAATGCTAGAAAAATTAGCAATAAAACGACGGTAGAAGTTAGCGAAGCCCAAGAACTTCTGAAGACTCTTAACTGACGAGGGCTGAGTCCAATCAAGAATAGCTCGGACCTTGACTGGGTCCATCTCCACAGCAGAAGGTGAAAAAATGAACCCCAAAAAGGGAACCTTCTGTACACCAAAGAGACACTTTGAGCCCTTGACAAACAAAGAATTTTCACGCAAAATTTTAAAGACCAACCTGACCTGCTCCACATGCGAATCCCAATTATCAGAAAAAACCAAAATATCATCCAGATAAACAATCAAAAATTTATCCAGATACTTCCGGAAAATGTCATGCATAAAGGACTGAAAAACTGAAGGCGCATTGGAGAGCCCAAAAGGCATCACCAAGTACTCAAAATGACCTTCGGGCGTATTGAATGCGGTTTTCCATTCATCACCTTGCTTAATGCGCACAAGGTTGTACGCACCACGAAGGTCTATCTTGGTGAACCACTTGGCACCCTTAATCCGGGCAAACAAGTCAGACAACAGCGGTAAAGGATACTGAAATTTGACAGTGATCTTATTTAAAAGCCGATAATCAATACAAGGTCTCAAAGATCCGTCCTTTTTTGCCACAAAAAAGAATCCCGCACCAAGAGGGGAAGAAGACGGACGAATATGTCCTTTCTCCAGAGACTCCTTGATATATGAACGCATAGCGGTATGTTCAGGTACCGACAGATTAAACAGTCTTCCCTTAGGAAACTTACTGCCTGGGATCAAATCTATAGCACAGTCACAGTCCCTATGAGGAGGCAGTGCACTGGACTCAGACTCACTGAAGACATCCTGATAATCAGACAAATACTCCGGAACTTCCGAAGGCGTAGAAGAAGCAATAGACACAGGCAGGGAATCCCCATGAATACCACGACAGCCCCAACTTGAGACTGACATAGCCTTCCAGTCCAGGACTGGATTATGGGTCTGTAACCATGGCAGCCCTAAAACAACCAAATCATGCATTTTATGTAAAACCAGGAAACGTATCACCTCGCGGTGTTCAGGAGTCATGCACATGGTAACCTGTGTCCAATACTGCGGTTTATTTGCTGCCAATGGTGTAGCATCAATACCCCTAAGAGGAATAGGATTTTCCAATGGTTCAAGAGCAAAACCACAGCGCTTAGCAAATGAGAGATCCATGAGACTCAGGGCAGCACCTGAATCTACAAACGCCATGACAGGATAAGATGACAGTGAGCAAATCAAAGTTACAGACAGAATAAATTTAGGTTGCAAATTACCAACGGTGACAGGACTAACAACCTTAGCTATACGTTTAGAGCATGCTGAGATAACATGTGTAGAATCACCACAGTAGTAGCACAAGCCATTCCGGCGTCTATGAATTTTCCGCTCATTTCTAGTCAGGATTCTATCACATTGCATTAAATCAGGTGTCTGTTCAGACAACACCATGAGGGAATTTGCGGTTTTTCTATCACATTGCACCGAATTAGGTGTCTGTTCAGACAACACCATGAGGGAATTTGCGGTTTTGCGCTCCCGCAACCGCCGGTCAATTTGAATAGCCAGTGCCATAGTATCATTCAGACCTGTGGGAATGGGAAAACCCACCATAACATTCTTAATGGCTTCAGAAAGGCCATTTCTAAAATTAGCGGCCAGTGCACACTCGTTCCAATGTGTCAGCACGGACCATTTCCGAAATTTTTGGCAATACACTTCAGCCTCGTCCTGCCCCTGAGACATAGCCAGCAAGGCCTTTTCTGCCTGAATCTCAAGATTGGGTTCCTCATAAAGTAAACCGAGCGCCAGAAAAAACGCATCAAGATCAGCCAATGCCGGATCTCCTGGCGCCAGCGAAAAAGCCCAATCCTGAGGGTCGCCCCGTAAGAACGAAATCACAATTTTTACTTGCTGAGCAGAATCTCCAGATGAACAGGGTCTCAGGGACAAAAACAATTTACAATTATTCACGAAATTCCTAAACTTAAACCTGTCTCCGGAAAACAGTTCAGGAATCGGTATTTTAGGTTCTGACCTAGGATTTCTGATAACATAGTCTTGTATGCCCTGCACACGAGTAGCCAGCTGGTCCACACTTGTAATCAAGGTCTGGACATTCATGTCTGCAGCAAGCATAGCCACTCTGAGGTAAAGGGGAAGAAGAAAAAAAAAAAAAAAAAAAAAAACTCAGAATCTTCTTTCTTATAATCCCTCTTCTGCAATGCATTAAACATTTAATACTGGCCTGGCAAACTGTTATGACCCCAATGGCGAGGGTCTCAGAGGAACGTGGAAGTCTGCAGAATACAAAAATCCAGCTCATAGGGCAGTGGTAACTGGGTTGACCATATATCTACTCCTAACGCCAACACTAGAAGTAGCCGGGGATCATTCCTACGTTGATTCTAGATGACACGCGCCAGCCGGAGAATCTAGCTACCCCTAGTAGAGGAAAACAAAGACCTTTCTTGCCTCCAGAGAAGGGGACCCCAAAGCTGGATAGAAGCCCCCCACAAATAATGACGGTGAGGTAAGAGGAAATGACAAACACAGAAATGAATCAGGTTTAGCACAGAGAGGCCCGCTTACTGATAGCAGAATAAAGAAAGGTAACTTATATGGTCAACAAAAACCCTATCAAAATCCACACTGGAAATTCAAGAACCCCCGAACCGTCTAACGGTCCGGGGGGAGAACACCAGCCCCCTAGAGCTTCCAGCAAAGGTCAGGATATAGATTTGGAACAAGCTGGACAAAAATACAAAACCAAAACAAATAGCAAAAAGCAAAAGGCAGACTTAGCTGATATAACTGGAACCAGGATCAGTAGACAAGAGCACAGCAGACTAGCTCTGATAACTACGTTGCCAGGCATTGAACTGAAGGTCCAGGGAGCTTATATAGCAACACCCCTAACTAACGACCCAGGTGCAGATAAAAGGAATGACAGAAAAACCAGAGTCAAAAAACTAGTAACCACTAGAGGGAGCAAAAAGCAAATTCACAACACCTGTCCTTCAAACCACACGTCCAAACTCTTTCCACCTCCTGTCGCCTCCAACTCAAAAATATTGCCAGAATCCATTCCTTCCTCAGCCCTCAAACTACTAAAACTCTTTTGCATGCCCTCATCATCTCCCGCCTCGACTACAGCAATACCCTCCTCTGTGACCTCCCTGCTAACTCTCTTTCACCAATCCAGTCTGTCCTCAACTCTGCTGCCCACCTAATCCACCTCTCTTCTCACTACTCCTCTGTTTCTCCCCCCTGCAAATCCCTCCACTGGCTCCCAATTTCCCAAATAATCAAGTTCAAACTACTAACACTGATCTACAACGCCATCCACAACCTGTCCCCTTCCTGTATCTCTGAACTAATCTCCTAATATCTTCCCTCATGCAATCTTTGATCCTCCCAAGACCTCCTACTCTCCACCACACTTATTTGTTCCTCACACAGCCGCCTCCAAGATTTCTCCCAAATATCCCCCATCCGCTGGAATTCCATGCCTCAACATGTCTGATTATCCACCAACCTCAGGACCTTCAGACGGTATCTGAAAACTCATCTCTTCAGGAAAGCCTACAGCCTGCAATAACCATTCTGCTGCCTCACCACCCCTCACCACCTTCAGAGCTGCTGCACCCCCGCCCTTCTGTCTCTTCCCCATCATCCCGTAGAATGTTAGTCCACAAGGACAGGGTCCTCTCCCCTCTGTACCAGTCTTTCATTGTACATTCGTTTACTGTAAACAATATCTATAACTTTAATGTAATTTAAAGAGAACCTGTCACCTGAATTTGGCGGGACCAGTTTTGGGTCATATGGGCGGGGTTTTTGGGTGTTTGATTCACCCTTTCCTTACCCGCTGGCTGCATGCTGGCCGCAATATTGGATTGAAGTTCATTCTCTGTCCTCCGGAGTACATGCCAGCGCAAGGCGTGTACTCTGGAGGACAGAGAATGAACTTCAATCCAACATTGCGGCCAGCATGCAGCCAGCGGGTAAGGAAAGGGTGAATCAAACACCCGAAAACCCCGCCCATATGACCCAAAACTGGTCCCGCCAAATTCAGGTGACAGGTTCCCTTTAATGTAACTCCGTTAAATGTACAGCACCATGGAATTAATGGTGCTATATAAATAAATAATAACAATAATAATAATAAACTGCAGAAACCCAGTGCTGCTGTGTACCTGCCACTGTTAGTACTGATGCACATGAAATCCGAGTGCGGTCCAATTTTTACGGACTGGCAGAATGTAGAATATGGATTTTTTTTATTTTTTCTCCAAACTCAAGAAAATCGGATCACTCTCTGATCAAACTCTGATCAGAGTTTGCATAATCTAGCAAATTTTCTCGGATGAGATAAAATCGGTCATCTGACCTTAGTCTTACTTTGCACTATCTGGCAGGGAAACAGTTGTTTTACTTGCAAGACCACCAAACTGATCATATTAGCCATGCAGTTTTGCTTGTAAAACAGCTGGTTTCCTGCAAGATTAAATAATTCTGCAGAGAAACAGTGGAAATACCACAGTGGAAATACCACAGTGGCACAAGGTGGCTGCAGTTAAGTAACAGCAGCATGACAACTGCGTGTGAATGTGGCCTTAGAGGCTGAATCTTAACCTAAATCCTTCGCTCTAAATCCTGAATGTGTGAACTTACTTTTATGCTATTGATTATAATAATAATGTATTGATAATTTTGTCATATTTAACATTGGTAGGTTTTAACACTTTTTTATATCTGGGTAAATATATAATTTTATAGTTAACATTAAATAAATATATATATATATATATATATATATATATATATATATTTATTTAAATTTAATTCTCATCTTTATTACTATGATTTCTGTTACACAGTGTCTCAAGTCATTTTCCCTTCTGCTTTTTTCCTATTATTTCAATGCTAGTAAATGCAGGCTACTTTTCTGATTAATTGGCTGCTGTGCTCAGAGTGTGTCATTTTTTTAATTTTATATAAAAGGAATTACAGCATGCCCAGTGGAATCGTTAGCTTTTCTCACCTATTGAGACATATTTTTCACTGCTACTTACCAAATAAATGTTTTATAAATGTAATGAAAGATTGACACTGATTATATGACGTGGTCACATAATAAACCTAAATTACTACTGTAAAACACACAACTGCTCAAACTTTCAGTTCTCCCAGGGTTTGAGAATCTTACTGTGTAATGGTTGAGTGAACCTTTTTATAAGAACTTTCATTTAATTACTGAATAATTTAAGAAAGTGTTGTTGAATTGAGTCATGTAAGACCTCATGTGAACTGCTTTTTACAGTCTTGGAGAATATTTCTATTGAAATGCATTTAACTATCACTGCATGGAAAACAAACAAAATGTACATTCCTAGACTGTCAAAAACATATTTGCTCATTAGCTTCTCAAATAAATAGTACGTTGTGAAATATTACCAACCCTGAAAATAAATTAGAAGCCGAATGAAAAAAAATAGTGTCATACTACTTATTAATTTTTACATTCCTCATCTTACATAGTATCAAAATTGTCCACAGTGTTTTACACTGATTATAATCAATCACAGCAGTCCTTATCTTAGTAATGTTTTGAAATCTGAAATATACTTAATTTAAAATGGTTGAAATTAAGAATGGTTGTTATAAGAGTAGGACCAATTTGTTTCAAAGGAATTGAATTCTACTTTAATCCTATATTTATTATACTCTAGGGTCAATACCCCAGAGCATAACAAGGAACATTCAATTTATGGAATTATATTCATTGCAAATTGAATTTCCCGATAAAATCCACGTGATTTGGTGAATTAGAATCTCATTAGATCTGTTTGTCTCTAGTTAGTAGTCACTGAATGAAATCTAAAAAGAGCTGTAGAGCAAAGCAATCAGTTTTACTTATTACAGGATAAAGTCCACCTGTCACGGGTTTACTACGACAGAGAGGAGTCAGAAGACAGCAGCATCTGATTTCTCCTACTTCTGCATGGATTAGAAGCACTTCCCAGTCTTATTAAACTATGTAAATTTATTTGGGTAGTGCAGGGGTTATTCTGCCCTGCTGTGTGCTCCTGGAGCTAAGGGTCTCAGAAGTGCAGTGTTAGCCATCACCATCTATATAAACTGAGTCCTGCTAAGCACACATTGTCAGAACTAGCTTTTGCTGCATGGCTGGAGGTTGTTGATTGTTATTGGAGTAGGCATTTGGTGGATTTATCTGTGACTGTTGCTTGGTTTTGAGTGAGTGATAATTCCTTTTCTTCTCCTACTTTCGTTTAACCCCATACTCCACTTACTGGTGTATACTTTTGTTATATGTGTGTGTATATTTGTATGTTTGGTATTTTCCATTACCTTGTTCAAATTATTTTTGTTAAGTCTGGTTGGTGCATAATGGTACACTACTACTCCCCTCTTCCTTGGGTGAGGGAAGGGAACAGACTGAGAGCAGATTAAAGAGCTAAGGCAAGATATGTGTCCTCTTCAACATCAGAAGTAATCTGGGGAGTAGGGCGAGCTAGGGCACCCCCTAGTGTTAGGGACAGGGAAGGAGATGCTGGTCCGGGGACACCCAACAACAGAGTCGTGACACCACCATACATATTAGATGACTGCTCACCAAGCGATGGATCACTAGATGGTTTGACCACCAGTGATCGTGCGCGTCTCTTACATACACAGTAGAAATGAGCGGATAGATCTGTGGAGGATCGAGATTGCATTGAACGGAAGTTCATACATTTGCAATTTCACATAAATTTGAGGGTCAATTCACAGATCATTAGCAAAAAAAAATTAAGTTTGCTTGAACGTACAGGCTTCCCCATAATGCACTGCAGATATGACATATACAAATTATTATGTATTGTACAGTGGTGGTCAGTGCTTGGGCCATTACAGATCACTGGTTTCAAGTAGAGCACAGTTTGTACAGAAGGTTTCCATCTCCAGGGTCAGTATGTAAATCTCTCTCCTGTGGAGTGCAAGATCTTATTGTCAGAATGGTCCTTGAACTCTCTCTCTCTCTCTCTCTCTCTCTCTCAGTCTTCTCCACTATGTGTATTTTTCAAGCAATTACAAGCTCTCCAGTATTAAGATTCACACAATTTTTTTTGTGCAAATCAAACTTTGGGGGAAAATTTGTAAAAAAATTCCAAATTCAAATTTCAAAAGATCTGCTCATCTCTAATAGATAGGAGCACTCATTCAGCTGAACACTCTTGTCTTTTTATGGTGGCATCATCCCCAGAAACATCTGGCAGCAGCTTTTTCTCCAGGAGATGAAAAGGATCAGTATGGGGGGCTTAGGTCCATTTTTGTAACCATTTTTTTGTTTACTGCTGCCACTATGGCCAGAATATTTCAAAAGGCATATAGAACGAGCACTTGGGCCTCCACAACAAAGGAGCCAGTGGAGACCTTAAGCACAGTCATCAACATTTTTATAGGCATGGTTGATAAAAAATTCAATGTTTCTTATTATGCTTTTGGGTCTATCCTTTGCATACACTTACTCAGGACACATAAGTGTATTGGAACAGTGGGAATTTCTAGGGACTCATGAATAAGGTGGAGTATGGCTTGCATCTTCTGGCATTAAGTTATCAACTGGATAACATAGGACCTTGATACAATTCCATCTCTATATAAAGGTACTGATGACATTTTTTAATAGCAATTACTATGACGCAATTACATAGTGCAGTTCACTACTACAATTGCAACTGTTAAGAGAAGTCATTGATCTGGATAACAAACATTTGTTCACCAACATGGCTTTGGGGAAATATTTTTTTATTCCATTTATAATGTAGCTTCTGTACATATTTATGCTGCTAGTTGTCTCACCAACTGCTGCTTTCCACTATTATCATCTTTGTTCAGTCCTAGCCTATACCTTGTTTATAACTAGCACCTGGACTATACAGATCACACAATTCCACAAGTCACATTGTGATTCTCATCCAGGCTCTCATAGAAATGAGTAAAGAAAGTGACTTCCCTTAGGGTACCGTCACACAGTGCAATTTTGATCGCTACGACGGCACGATCCGTGACGTCGCAGCGATCGTATGATTATCGCTCCAGCGTCGTAGACTGCGGTCACACGTTGCAATCACGGCGCTGGAGCGATGCCGAAGTCCCCGGGTAACCAGGGTAAACATCGGGTAACTAAGCGCAGGGCCGCGCTTAGTAACCCGATGTTTACCGTGGTTACCAGCGTAAAAGTAAAAAAAAAAAAACCGTACATGCTCACCATCTGATGTCCGTCCAGTCCCTTGCCGTCCGCTTCCTGCTCTGACAGATCCGGCCGTACAGTGAGAGCAGAGTGCAGCGGTGACGTCACCGCTGTGATCTGCTCTCACTTTCCGGCCGGCAGACAGTCAGAGCGGGAAGCGGACGGCAAGGGACCGGACGGACATCAGATGGTGAGCATGTACGGTTTGTTTTTTTTTACTTTTACGCTGGTAACCACGGTAAACATCGGGTTACTAAGCGCGGCCCTGCGCTTAGTTACCCGATGTTTACCCTGGTTACCAGCGAACGCATCGCTGGATCGCTGTCACACACAACGATCCAGCGATGTCAGTGGGTGATCAAGCGACGAAAGAAAGTTCCAAACGATCTGCTACGATGTACGATTCTCAGCAGGATCCCTGATCGCTGCTGCATGTCAGACACTGCGATATCGTAACGATATCGCTAGAACGTCACGAATCGTACCGTCGTAGCGATCAAAATTGCACTGTGTGACGGTACCCTTACACCCTGAAGATGGTGTGCGATCTTGATAGACAAAATAATGCTTTCATAATACAGATGAGAACTGCAAAGGAGCTGATAATAGTTGTCTCAGCAATCACTGCTTTCTACTAACAGCACAAGTATGTACAGAAGCTACATTATAGATGGAGTAAAAGATAAAACCTTTCCACGAAGTCGTGCTTTAAAGATCGTAAATTTATGGATGATATTAGGCTGCATTGCTGGCCCCAGTTGAAACATAAAATGCTTTGCTAACCAAAGCATCCTCCTGGTATGGTTCTGGTTCTTCTATTAGTGATATAAATGCTTAATGTAACAACTTCATGTGGCATTGCATCATGACAATAGCAAATAAACAGAAGAGCTTGGACAGGAACGAAGGATGTTCAGGATAAAGAAATTGTGGTTATCTATAGGTCATCTATGAAAGCAGCAAGAAGATCGTCAGCATCAAATTTCTGTATTGTATTGTGTTGTGTTTCAGTGAAAAACATAGATAAAAGTGATCAGTGCTGAAGTGCCTAGTTCTAGAGACAAAAGTAGAACGAACTTGGCACTCAAAATGGATGATCTGATGAAAGTTTTAATTCAGGGCACACAGAACAAAATACAGACATTTCAGTCATTTAGATAATCCTCAGTGTACTATAACAAAAGAAAATAAATTAAAAAGGGTAACTAAAGTATATACATCCACATAGACAAAATCAATCATGATAGATCATTTGGGAAGGAAATGCAGAGTATTAAGTAACATTAAAGCACTTCAGTAGGAATCCCCTATGATATGAATGGGGGTTAACATGTAGAAATCACCATATAACACTCAAGGGGAAATGAGGATAAAGGAGTAAGGAAGAAAACCTACCCAACTGCTGAGTGTCGTGCTGGTGAAATAACAAGACAATGCAGGAACTCAGTGTCTAAAAATAGAATGTATGGAGCAAAAGTATTTTTAAGTGAAGGGGTGTTTATATGTACAGTATATTACGTTCAAGTCTATTTAAGTAGTGCTGCCTACCTATAAGTGATAATGATGCTGTGACCATAACAATAAACACGGTAGCCACCACTGGCTTAAGGTAAGTGCATTAATCTAGCGTACATACAGTACAAGGAAAAGGATCTATGTGTCCATATCATGGATATCAAATCAAACATATGTCAAACCTATAGCCACAACAATTAATACCTATGCCTTACAAGACTTATACCTATGGTAAAGGGCCTATAAAGGAGTGGCTTCGTAAGAAGAATATGAAGGTCCTGGAGTGGCCTAGCCAGTCTCCAGATCTCAACCCCATAGAAAATCTTTGGAGGGAGTTGAACGTACATGTTGCCCAGCGACAGACCCAAAACATCACTGCTCTGGAGGAGATCTGCATGGCCAACATACCATCAACAGTGTGTGCCAACCTTGTGAAGACTTACAGAAAAATGTTTGACCACTGTTATTGCCAACAAAAGATACATAACAAAATATTGAGATGAACTTTTGTTAATGACCAAATACTTATTTTCCACCGTAATTTGCAAAATAAATCTTGCCTAATCAGACAAGGTGACTTTCTGGATTTGTTTTCTCATTTTGTGTACAGTACACTAGGTATATGGACTTACCTTAAACCATTGATTAATACCACATTTATTTTTGTGGTCACAGCATCATCCCTTACAGGTAGGCACTACTTAAATAAACTTGTACTTAATGTGCATATAAACACCCATTCCATGTAAATATACTGTATTCTATACATTATATTTTTGAGCCCCAGCATTATCTTGTTATTTCTCCGGCATGACACTCAGCAGTCGGGTAGGTTTTCTTCCTTACTCCTATATTCTCATTTCCCCTTGAGTGTTATATGGTGATTAACCCACGATCATATCATAGGGGATTCCTACTGAAGTGCTTTAATGTTATGAGTGTAGAGTCCCTGTGGGTGGAGATAAGGGGAGGGGGAAAAATAATAAATTACTGATAGGGGTTTGTTATAAATCTCCAAAAGTAATGGAAGCAATGGAGAATATCCTCGTAAAGCAAATAGATGAAGCTGCGACTCAAGGAGAAGTCATTATTGTGGGGGACTTCAACTACCCTGAAATAGATTGGGGAACAGAAACCTGCAGTTCCAGCAAAGGTAATCGGTTTTTGACAACTATGAGAGACAATTACCTTTCACAACTGGTTCAGGACCCAACAAGAAGGGGGGCACTGCTAGACCTAATATTAACAAACAGGCCAGACCGCATATCAAATATAAGGGTTGGGGGTCACTTGGGGAATAGTGATCACAAAATAATAAGTTTTTGTGTATCCTTTAATAAGATGTGTAGTAGAGGGGTGACAAGGACACTAAACTTCAGGAGGGCAAATTTCCAACGGATGAGAGATGATCTTGGTGCAATTAACTGGGATGATATCCTGAGACATAAAAATACACAAAGAAACTGGGAGACGTTTATTAGCATCCTGGATAGGACCTGTGCACAGTATATACCATATGGGAATAAACATACTAGAAATAGGAGGAAACCAATATGGCTAAATAGAGCTGTAAGGGGCGCAATAAGTGACAAAAAGAAAGCATTTAGAGAATTAAAGGAAGTAGGTAGTGATGAGGCATTAAATAAATACAGAAAATTAAATAAATTCTGTAAAAAGCAAATCAAGGCAGCAAAAATTGAGACAGAGAGACTCATTGCCAGAGAGAGTAAAAATAATCCCAAAATATTCTTTAACTACATAAATAGTAAGAAACTAAAAAATGAAAGTGTTGGCCCCCTTAAAAATAGTCTGGGGGAAATGGTGGATGAGGATGAGGAAAAAGCCAATCTGCTAAATGACTTTTTTTCATCAGTATTTACACAAGAAAATCCCATGGCAGACAATATGATCAGTGATAACAAAAATTCCCCATTAAGTGTCACCTGCTTAACCCAGCAGGAAGTACGGCGACGTCTAAAAATCACTAAAATTGACAAATCTCTGGGCCCGGATGGGATACACCCCCGAGTACTGCAGGAATTAAGTTCAGTCATTGATAGACCATTATTTTTAATCTTTAAAGAGTCCATAATAACAGGGTCTGTACCACAGGACTGGCGTATAGCAAATGTGGTGCCAATATTCAAAAAGGGGACAAAAACTGAACTTGGTAATTATAGACCTGTAAGCTTAACCTCTACTGTGGGTAAAATCCTGGAGGGCATTCTAAGAGATGCTATACTGGAGTGTCATGATTCCCCAATGGCATGGGAACATCAATCCGCCTTTACAATTACTGTCATGATTCCCCAATGGCATGGGAACATCAGAAACACAAAAATAACAGACTAGCTCTCGGGTGATGGAAACTCAAGCTGACCGTGACCTAAATCTACCACACAACTAACAGTAGCCAGGAAGCATTCCTACGGCTGCCTAGATGCCATGCGCCAGCCGGAGAACTAACTACGCCTGGAAGAGGAAGGAACAGGCCTGGCTTACCTCTAGAGAAATTCCCAAAGATGATAGTAGCCCCCACGTATATTGACGGTGAGTTCAGAGGAAAAGACATACACAGTATGAAGGTAGATTTAGCAAAGCGAGGTCCACTTACTAGATAGAGGAAGGATACAAAAGAGGACTTCACGGTCAGCTGAAAAACCCTTTCAAAAACCCCATCCTGAAATTACTTTAAGACTCCTGTGTCAACACATGACACAGGAGTGGCAATTTCAGTCCACAAGAGCTTCCAGTAACAGGAAACGACAAAACTGTAAACTGGACAAGAAAAACAAAACAATAAGGACAAGAGTCCACTTAGCTGATCAGCAGACTAGTAGCAGGAACATGCAACTGAAAGACTCAGGTTACAATGATGACCGGCAAGGAAGTGACTGGAGAGCAAGGCTAAATAGGGAACTCCCAAAACTGATGGAAGCAGGTGAGCTGAGGCAGAAAAGCACACACAAGTCTCCAGTACCACCAGCCACCACCAGGGGAGCCAAAAAGCGGATCACAACAGTACCCCCCCCTTAAGGAGGGGGCACCGAACCCTCACAAGAACCGCCAGGGCGACCTGGATGAGCCCTATGAAAGGCACGAACCAAATCCGAGGCATGAACATCAGAGGCAGTTACCCAAGAATTATCTTCCTGACCATAGCCCTTCCATTTAACCAGGTACTGGAGTCTCCGCCTGGAAATATGGGAGTCCAAGATCTTCTCTATAACATACTCCAATTCACCCTCAACCAGCACAGGAGCAGGAGGCCCAGCAGAAGGAACCACCGGCACCTCGTATCTCCGCAACAACGACCGATGGAACACATTATGGATAGCGAAAGATGCCGGAAGGTCCAAACGAAAGGAAACAGGGTTAATAATCTCCAAAATCCTATAGGGACCGATGAACCGAGGCTTAAATTTAGGAGAAGAAACCCTCATTGGGACAAAACAGGAAGACAACCACACCAAGTCCCCAACACGAAGGCGAGGACCAACCCGACGCTGGCGGTTAGCAAACCGCTGAGTCCTCTCCTGGGACAAATTCAAATTGTCCACCACTTGTTCCCAAATCCGATACAACCGATCCACCACAGCATCTACTCCAGGACAATCCGAAGACTCCACCTGACCAGAAGAAAAACGGGGATGAAACCCCGAATTGCAAAAGAAAGGGGAAACCAAAGTGGCAGAACTGGCCCGATTATTAAGAGCAAACTCCGTCAACGGCAAAAAGGCAACCCAATCATCCTGATCCGCAGACACAAAACACCTCAAATACGTCTCCAAAGTTTGATTAGTTCGCTCCATCTGGCCATTAGTCTGAGGATGGAAAGCAGACGAAAAAGACAAATCAATGCCCAACCTGGCACAGAATGCCCGCCAAAATCTAGAAACGAACTGGGTACCCCTATCAGAAACGATATTTTCAGGAATACCATGCAAGCGAACCACATTTTGAAAAAACAAAGGAACCAACTCAGACGAGGAAGGCAACTTCGGAAAAGGCACCAAATGAACCATCTTAGAAAAACGGTCACACACCACCCAGATAACAGACATCCTCTGAGAGACAGGAAGATCAGAAATAAAGTCCATCGAGATGTGCGTCCAAGGCCTCTTTGGAACAGGCAAGGGCAACAACAACCCGCTAGCCCTAGAACAACAAGGCTTGGCCCGAGCACACACATCACAAGACTGCACAAAAACACGCACATCACGAGACAGAGATGGCCACCAGAAGGATCTAGCCACCAAATCCCTGGTACCAAAAATTCCAGGATGACCCGCCAGGGTAGAAGAATGAACCTCCGAGATGACTCTACTGGTCCAATCATCAGGAACAAACAGTCTACCAGGTGGACAGCGATCAGGTCTATCCGCCTGAAACTCTTGCAAAGCACGTCGCAGATCTGGGGAAATAGCGGATAATATCACCCCATCCTTAAGGATACCTGTAGGTTCCGAATCACCAGGGGAATCAGGCTCAAAAACTCCTAGAAAGGGCATCCGCCTTCACATTCTTAGAACCTGGTAGATATGAGACCACAAAATTAAACCGAGAGAAAAACAACGACCAGCGCGCCTGTCTAGGATTCAGGCGCCTGGCAGACTCAAGATAAATCAGATTCTTGTGATCAGTCAAAACCACCACCTGATGTCTAGCACCCTCAAGCCAATGACGCCACTCCTCAAAAGCCCACTTCATGGCCAAAAGCTCCCAATTACCGACATCATAATTTCTTTCGGCGGCAGAAAATTTTCGAGAAAAGAACGCACAAGGTCTCATCACTGAGCAATCGGAACTTTTCTGCGACAAAACCGCCCCCGCTCCGATCTCGGAAGCATCGACCTCAACCTGAAATGGGAGAGAGACATCGGGCTGGCGCAACACAGGGGCAGACGAAAAGCGGCGCTTAAGTTCCCGAAAGGCCTCCAGAGCGGCAGAGGACCAATTGGCAACATCAGCACCCTTCTTAGTCAAATCCGTAAGAGGCTTAGCAACACCAGAAAAACCTGTTATACAGGTCCTTCTCAAAAAATTAGCATATAGTGTTAAATTTCATTATTTACCATAATGTAATGATTACAATTAAACTTTCATATATTATAGATTCATTATCCACCAACTGAAATTTGTCAGGTCTTTTATTGTTTTAATACTGATGATTTTGGCCTACAACTCCTGATAACCCAAAAAACCTGTCTCAATAAATTAGCATATCAAGAAAAGGTTCTCTAAACGACCTATTACCCTAATCTTCTGAATCAACGAATTAACTCTAAACACATGCAAAAGATACCTGAGGCTTTTAAAAACTCCCTGCCTGGTTCATTACTCAAAACCCCCATCATGGGTAAGACTAGCGACCTGACAGATGTCAAGAAGGCCATCATTGACACCCTCAAGCAAGAGGGTAAGACCCAGAAAGAAATTTCTCAACAAATAGGCTGTTCCCAGAGTGCTGTATCAAGGCACCTCAATGGTAAGTCTGTTGGAAGGAAACAATGTGGCAGAAAACGCTGTACAACGAGAAGAGGTGACCGGACCCTGAGGAAGATTGTGGAGAAGGACCGATTCCAGACCTTGGGGAACCTGAGGAAGCAGTGGACTGAGTCTGGTGTGGAAACATCCAGAGCCACCGTGCACAGGCGTGTGCAGGAAATGGGCTACAGGTGCCGCATTCCCCAGGTAAAGCCACTTTTGAACCATAAACAGCGGCAGAAGCGCCTGACCTGGTACTTTTTTCTGATGAAAGCAAATTTTGCATGTCATTCGGAAATCAATGTGCCAGAGTCAGGAGGAAGACTGGGGAGAAGGAAATGCCAAAATGCCTGAAGTCCAGTGTCAAGTACCCACAGTCAGTGATGGTGTGGGGTGCCATGTCAGCTGCTGGTGTTGGTCCACTGTGTTTCATCAAGGGCAGGGTCAATGCAGCTAGCTATCAGGAGATTTTGGAGCACTTCATGCTTCCATCGGCTGAAATGCTTTATGGAGATGAAGATTTCATTTTCCAGCACGACCTGGCACCTGCTCACAGTGCCAAAACCACTGGTAAATGGTTTACTGACCATGGTATTACTGTGCTCAATTGGCCTGCCAATTCTCCTGACCTGAACCCCATAGAGAATCTGTGGGATATTGTGAAGAGAAAGTTGAGAGACGCAAGACCCAACACTCTGGATGAGCTTAAGGCCGCTATTGAAGCATCATGGGCCTCCATAACATCTCAGCAGTGTCACAGGCTGATTGCCTCCATGCCACGCCGCATTGAAGCAGTCATTTCTGCCAAAGGATTCCCGACCAAGTATTGAGTGCATAACTGAACATTATTATTTGATGGTTTTTTTGTTTGTTATTAAAAAACACTTTTATTTGATTGGACGGGTGAAATATGCTAATTTATTGAGACAGGTTTTTGGGGTTATCAGGAGTTGTAGGCCAAAATCATCAGTATTAAAACAATAAAAGACCTGACAAATTTCAGTTGGTGGATAATGAATCTATAATATATGAAAGTTTAATTGTAATCATTACATTATGGTAAATAATGAAATTTAACACTATATGCTAATTTTTTGAGAAGGACCTGTAAATCGACGATAAAAATTAGCAAAGCCCAAGAACTTCTGAAGACCCTTTAGAGAAGTAGGCTGCGTCCAGTCACAAATAGCCCGAACCTTGACAGGGTCCATCTCAACAGAAGAAGGGGAAAAAATGTACCCCAAAAAGGAAATCTTTTGAACCCCAAAAACACACTTAGAACCCTTTACACACAGAGAATTCTCCCGCAAGACCTGAAAAACCCTCCTGACCTGCTGAACATGAGACTCCCAGTCCTCAGAAAAAATCAAAATATCGTCCAAATACACAATCATAAATTTATCCAGATATTCATGGAATATATCATGCATAAAGGACTGAAAAACTGAAGGCGCATTAGAAAGGCCGAAAGGCATCACTAAATACTCAAAGTGGCCCTCAAGCGTATTAAATGCGGTTTTCCACTCATCCCCTTGCTTAATTCGCACCAAATTATACGCCCCACGGAGATCAATCTTGGAGAACCACTTAGCCCCCCTTATGCGAGCAAACAAATCAGTAAGCAGCGGCAACGGATACTGATATTTGACAGTAATTTTATTCAGGAGTCGATAATCAATACAAGGCCTCAGCGAGCCATCCGTTTTAGAGACAAAGAAAAACCCAGCTCCTAAAGGTGATGAAGAAGGACGAATATGTCCCTTTTCCAGGGACTCCTTAACATATTCTCGCATGGCAGCATGCTCAGGTATAGATAGGTTAAACAAACGACCCTTTGGAAATTTACTGCCTGGAATCAGATCTATGGCGCAATCACACTCTCTGTGGGGAGGGAGAGAACCAATTTTAGGCTCTTCAAAAATATCCCCAAAATCCGACAAAAATGCAGGAATCTCAGAGGGAATAGATGACGAGATAGGAACCAAAGGTATGTCCCCATGAGCCCCCCGACATCCCCAGCTTAACACAGACATAGTTTTCCAGTCCAGTACTGGGTTATGAGATTGTAACCATGGTAATCCAAGCACTAAAACATCATGTAAATTATACAACACGAGGAAGCGAATCATCTCCTGATGGTCTGGAGTCATACGCATAGTCACTTGCGTCCAGAACTGTGGTCTATTACAAGCCAGAGGTGTAGAATCAATACCCTTCAGAGGTATAGGGACTTCCAGAGGCTCCAAATCAAACCCACAGCGCCTGGCGAAGGACCAATCCATGAGACTCAGAGCGGCGCCAGAGTCCACATAGGCATCCACGGTAATAACTGATAATGAACAAATCAGAGTTACAGACAGAAGAAATTTAGACTGTAAAGTGCCGATAGAAACAGACTTGTCAACCTTCCTAGTACGTTTAGAGCATGCTGATATAACATGCGCGGAATCACCACAGTAGAAGCACAAGCCATTTTTGCGCCTATAATTCTGCCGCTCGCTTCTTGACAGAATTCTGTCACATTGCATTTTCTCTGGCGTCCCTTCAGAAGATACCGCCAAATGGTGCACGGGTTTGCGCTCCCGCAAACGCCGATCAATCTGAATCGCCATTGTCATGGACTCATTCAGACCTGTGGGCGTAGGAAACCCCACCATGACATCCTTAACGGCATCAGAAAGGCCCTCTCTGAAATTTGCCGCTAGGGCACACTCATTCCACTGAGTAAGCACAGACCATCTTGCCCTTGAGACAGGGCTATTAAAGCTTTTTCAGCTTGAATCTCCAAATTAGGTTCCTCATACAGCAACCCTAAAGCCAGAAAAAACGCATCCACATTGAGCAACGCAGGATCCCCTGGTGTCAATGAAAATGCCCAATTTTGAGGGTCACCTCGCAGCAAGGAAATCACAATCTTAACCTGCTGAACAGGATCTCCAGAGGAGTGAGGTCTGAGAGAAAGGAATAATTTACAATTACATTTGAAATTCAGAAACCGAGATCTATCTCCGGAAAATACCTCTGGTGTAGGAATCTTAGGTTCAGAAATAGGAGTACGTATAACATAATCTTGTAAATTCTGAACCTTCGTAGCAAGATTATTTAAACCTGCAGCCAAACTCTGGACATCCATGTTAAACAGCTAAGGTCAGAGCCATTCAAGGGTTAAGAGGAGGTAAGAAGCAGCTAGACAGCAATTAAGGGCTAGGCAGCAAAACTCAGAGGGAAAGAAAAAAAAAAAAATTTTCCTTCAACACTTCTTTTTCTCCAGCTTCAGCCCAAACAATTAACACTTTGTTGGCCGGTCATACTGTCATGATTCCCCAATGGCATGGGAACATCAATCCGCCTTCACAATTACTGTCATGATTCCCCAATGGCATGGGAACATCAGAAACACAAAAATAACAGACTAGCTCTCGGGTGATGGAAACTCAAGCTGACCATGACCTAAATCTACCACACAACTAACAGTAGCCAGGAAGCATTCCTACGGCTGCCTAGATGCCATGCGCCAGCCGGAGAACTAACTACGCCTGGAAGAGGAAGGAACAGGCCTGGCTTACCTCTAGAGAAATTCCCAAAGATGATAGTAGCCCCCACGTATATTGACGGTGAGTTCAGAGGAAAAGACATACACAGTATGAAGGTAGATTTAGCAAAGCGAGGTCCACTTACTAGATAGAGGAAGGATACAAAAGAGGACTTCACGGTCAGCTGAAAAACCCTTTCAAAAAACCCATCCTGAAATTACTTTAAGACTCCTGTGTCAACTCATGACACAGGAGTGGCAATTTCAGTCCACAAGAGCTTCCAGTAACAGGAAATGACAAAACTGTAAACTGGACAAGAAAAACAAAACAATAAGGACAAGAGTCCACTTAGCTGATCAGCAGACTAGTAGCAGGAACATGCAACTGAAAGACTCAGGTTACAATGATGACCGGCAAGGAAGTGACTGGAGAGCAAGGCTAAATAGGGAACTCCCAAAACTGATGGAAGCAGGTGAGCTGAGGCAGAAAAGCACACACAAGTCTCCAGTACCACCAGCCACCACCAGGGGAGCCAAAAAGTGGATCACAACACTGGAGTATCTGAAGAGGAATAACCTCATGACCCAGTATCAGCACGGGTTTACTAGGGACCGTTCATGTCAGACTAATTTGATCAGCTTCTATGAAGAGGTAAGTTCCGGACTGGACCAAGGGAACCCAGTAGATGTAGTGTATATGGACTTTTCAAAAGCTTTTGATACGGTGCCACACAAAAGGTTGATACATAAAATGAGAATAATGGGGATAGGGGAAAATATGTGTAAGTGGGTTGAGAGCTGGCTCAGGGATAGGAAACAAAGGGTGGTTATTAATGGAGCACACTCGGACTGGGTCGCGGTTAGCAGTGGGGTACCACAGGGGTCAGTATTGGGCCCTCTTCTTTTTAACATATTTATTAATTCCACTAATGACCTCAGGTTAGCATCCTCAATAATCAGAACCTCCCATTCCCATCTCCAAGACTTTACACATGCTGCGCCGATTCTTTGGAATGCACTACCCAGGTTAATACGATTAATCCCCAATCCCCACAGTTTTATGCGTGCCCTAAAAACGCATTTGTTCAGATTGGCCTACCGCCTCAACGCATTAACCTAACTATCCCTGTGTGGCCTAATAAAAAAAAAACATAATCAGGTTCCTCGCATCATATTCTCATACACTTTATGCAGTTAATAGCACTCTGTGTCTGTATTGCTACATTCTTAGGCTGTTAACTGGTTCATGCAGCTTTACATGAACACCCGAGCCTTACACTATGGCTGGTCCAAAAAACTAAAGCAATTGTTACCATCCACCTCTCGTGTCTCCCCTTTTCCTCATAGTTTGTAAGCTTGCGAGCAGGGCCTTCATTCCTACTGGTATCTGTTTTGAACTGTGATTTCTGTTATGCTGTAATGTCTATTGTCTGTACAAGTCCCCTCTATAAGTTGTAAAGCGCTGCGGAATATGTTGGCGCTATATAAATAAAAATTATTATTATTATTATTATTATTATTATTAATAATGACCTTGTAGGGGGCATTCAGAGTGGAATTTCAATATTTGCAGATGACACTAAACTCTGCAGGGTAATCAATACAGGGGAGGACAATTTTATATTACAGGATGATTTATGTAAACTAGAAGCTTGGGCTGATAAATGGCAAATGAGCTTTAATGGGGATAAATGTAAGGTCATGCACTTGGGTAGAAGTAATAAGATGTATAACTATGTGCTTAATTCTAAAACTCTGGGCAAAACCATCAATGAAAAGGCCTTGGTGTATGGGTGGATGACAAACTCATATTCAGTGGCCAGTGTCAGGCAGCTGCTACAAAGGCAAATAAAATAATGGGATGTATTGAAAGAGGCACAGATGCTCATGAGGAGAACATAATTTTACTGTGCACAGTTCTGGTCTCCGGTGTATAAGAAAGACATAGCTGAACTAGAGCAGGTGCAGAGAAGAGCGACCAAGGTTATTAGAGGACTGGGGGGGTCTGCAATACCAAGATAGGTTATTACACTTGGGGCTGTTTAGTTTGGAAAAATGAAGACTAAGGGGTGATCTTATTTTACTGTATAAATATATGAGGGGACAGTACAAAGACCTTTCTGATGATCTTTTTAATCATAGACCTGAGACAGGGACAAGGGGGCATCCTCTACGTCAGGAGGAAAGAAGGTTTAAGCATAATAACAGACGTGGATTCTTTACTGTAAGAGCAGTGAGACTATGGAACTCTCTGCCGTATGATGTTATAATGAGTGAGTCATTACTTAAATTTAAGAGGGGACTGGATGCCTTTCTTGAAAAGTATAATGTTACAGGGTATATACACTAGATTCCTTAATAGGGCGTTGATCCAGGGAACTAGTCTGACTGCCGTATGTGGAGTCGGGAAGGAATTTTTTTCCCCAATGTGGAGCTTACTCTTTGCCACATGGGTTTTTTTTGCCTTCCTCTGGATCAACATGTTAGGGCATGTTAGGTTAGGCTATGGGTTGAACTAGATGGACTTAAAGTCTTCCTTCAACCTTAATAACTATGTAACTATGTACTTAATACTCTGCATTCCCTTCCCAAATGATCCATTGTGACTGATTTTGTCTATTTGAATGTACATAATTTAGATACCCCTTTTAATTTATTTTGTTCTGTGATAGTACACTAAGGAAGGTCTAAATGACTGAAACTTCTGTATTTTGTACTATGTATGGACCGCATTAAAACTTTCTTTTGATCATTCATTTTGAGTGCCAAGTTCATTCCACTTATATACTACGATTTGGAACCTTGAGTACCTAAAACAGTAGTGCCACGGTTTACTATTACTAGTCCAAGAGATATGTCCCAGCTGGCTTCAACGAGCCCTCTCATCTAGACTGACAGGTCTCAATGCACACACGTAGGGAAAGATGTCAGTCTAGTTAGGTGGGCAAACAGAAGTCAGAGTGGACACATACCTCTTGCAGTAGTCACCTTGTTCTTCATGGCACTCGCACTTCAACACTACAGCATTTCAGAAGAAAGCATAGCTATTTGTAATCCAGAATCTGGTATCTGATTCATGCTTCCCATAGTTTGAGCAGTATAGAGCAGCTGACAGGTTCCTATTAAATACTATAATTTTGATCCAAAAAGATGCAACCATTCAACTGCAAGTTTTCAAAAAGTAATTTCTAAGTCAACTTAAAATACTATTTTTTTTATAACTACTACTATTTAAAAAGCTTGTCTTATAAGCATATTACCGCTTATAATTTAGAAATTAGTATTGAAAAAGCCATATTATAAAAATGAAAGCAGAGTGAATGTCAAACTGACTATTCGTACAGTTTTAATCTCTAGACAAGGAAGTAGAAAATCAGTAGAAATAGTCACTGACCTTATTATTTATTATTAATAAAAATGATCAGGCCATGATTTGCAATTTTTTTATATTTTTTTTATAGAAGAATATCTCTTTGGAATTATGCATCCACAAATGGCAACTTTCTACAGTTAGCCCACGTTATTCACAGAAAAACATTTTAAGTTTTGGAATATGGCGAAGTAGCCATTGTACATATACAAGTAGTAAAAGAAGTTGCAATATCTCCCGATCAATATTTTATGTGCATGAAATTGACTATAGTTTTTAATTTATTTTTTTGTTCGAAAAACACAGATGAATATACACAGCAGATATATTGTCATTTTCTTCATATACCATTCCGGTACAATACCAAATTTCAATATTTGATGATGTTGTGCCTTTGTTGAGGATTTTAATTTGATAGTATAGTAATAATATTCATTTAAACAGTGTTTAAACTTGTATATTTAGCCTATTTATGTTTTACTGTGTAGAATAAACTACTAATGACATCTTTTTGTTTGCAATTTTCAATTTGGCGTCAATAAATTAAGCCACACAACAAAGCTCAACAACAAAAGTGGAAAAGCAGCAGAACTGCTATATTTAAAGGATAATTATACACCCTCATAAAATTAATGTAATCACAGCATGACAAGTGACAGTTGTATCAGACAAATTTTGTTTATTTGTGCTGGAGATGTAAATTCACGTAGCTTTAAATCTGATTTATGAAAATGAAAAATGTTGACATTTTACAGATGGATATGCCAAGTTTAGCATGTCAATAATATTGTAAATGAAAATGAACATGTCAGGAAAGCTTTTATCATTTACACAAAACTGTAAAAGAGAACAATACAATTATATTTATAATAGGATGCTTTAAAACTATATTTCTATACCTATCCAATGAAAATTCACAAAACCAAGAATTTTTTTTTGTCAGGAAGATCTGCGTAACTTAACCGGAAGAGAGATTTTTTCCTTACTTCTTCATTTCCATATTTCTTTCCAATTTGTAGACCTCATGAACATAAAGAGCAAGTAACTAATTATGGAAATTGAAAAAGTAGTAGTTAGGCTGGAATCACACAATGTTTTTTGTATCCTTTTTAACCCATTTGCGACCCAGCCTGTTTTCACCTTTCTGACCCGGTCAATTTTTACAAATCTGTCCAGTGTCCATTTATGAGGTAATAACTCTGGAATGCTTCCACGGATCCCACTGATTCTGAGAATGTTTTCTAGGGACATATTGTACTTTATGGTAGCAGTAAAATTTTCTCGATGTGATTTGCATTTTTTTGAGGAAAAAAAAGCAAAATTCGGCGAAAATTTTGAAAATGTAGCAATTTTCCAACTGTTAATTTTTATGCCCTTAAATCAGAGAGATATATCACACAAAATAGTTAATACGTAACATTTCCCACATGTCTACTTTACATCAGCACAATTTTGAAACCAAAATTTTTCTTTGTTAGGAAGTTATAAGGGTTAAAAGTCGACCAGTGATTTTTCATTTTTTCCACAAATTTTAAAATACCATTTTTTTTAGAGCCCACATCAAATTTGAAGTGACTTTGAGGGGTCTATATGATAGAAAATACCCAAAAGTGACACCATTCTAAAAACTGCACCCTCGCCGTACTCAAAACCACATTTGAGAAGTTTATTAGCCCTTCAGGTGCTTCACAGGAATTTTTGGAATGTTTAAAAAAAATGAACATTTAACCTTTGTTCACAAAAAATTTACTTCAGATCCAGTTTGTTTAATTTTACCAAGGGTAACAGGAGAAATTGGACACAAAAGTTATTGTACAATTTGTCCTGAGCATGCTGATGCCTGATATATGCAAGTAAACCACTGTTTGGGCGCATGGCAGAGCTTGGAAAGGATGGAGCGCCATTTGACTTTTTCAATGTAAAATTGGCTGGAATTGAGATAGGATGCAATGTTGCGTTTGGAGAGCCCCTGGTGTGACTAAACAGTGGAAATCCCCCACAAATTACACAATTTTGGAAAGTACACCCCTAAGAAACTTAACTAGATGTGTGGTGAGCACTTCGAACCCTCAAGTACTTCACAGAAGTTTATAATGTAGACCCGTAAAAATAAAAAAATCTTATTTTTTTCACAAAAATGTTATTTTCGCCCCCAATTTTATATTTTACTAAGGGTAACAGGTGAAATTGGACACCAAAAGTTGTTGTGCAATGTGTCCTGAGTATGATGATTCCCCATATGTGGGGGTAAACCACTGTTTGGGCGCATGGCAGAGATCAGAAGGGATGGAGCGCCGTTTGACTTTTTCAATGCAAAATTGGCTGGAAATTGATATCGGAAACCAAGTTGCGTTTGGAGAGCCCCTGATGTGCCTAAACAGTGGAAACCCCCAAGTGACACCATTTTGGAAAGTAGACCCCTAAGGAACTTATCTACATGTGTCGTGAACACTTTTAACCCCCAAGTGCTTCACTAAAGTTTATAATGTAGAGCCGTAAAAATAAAAAATCATATTTTTTTCACAAAATTGAACTTTTTGCCCCCATTTTTTTATTTTTCCAAGAGTAGCAGGAGAAATTGGACCACAAAAGTTGATGTGCAATTTGTCCTTAATACGCTGATACCCCATATGTGGGGGAAGCCACAGTTTGGGCTTATGGCAGAGCTCGGAAGGGAAGGAGTGCCATTTTGGAATGAAGATTTTGATGAATGGTCTGCAGGCGTCACATTGCGTTTGCAGAGTCCCTGATGTACCTAAATAGTAGAAACCCCCCACAATTGACCCCTTTTTAGAAACTAGATCCCCGAAGGAACTTATCTAGATGTGTTGTGAGAACTTTGAACCCCCAAGTGTTTCACTAAAGTTTATAACGCAGAGCCGTGGAAATTAAAAAAATCATTTTTTTCCCACAAAAATGATTTTTAGCCCCCCAATTTTTATTTTCACAAGGGTAACAGGAGAAATTGGACTACATAAGCTATCGTGCAATTTGTTCTGAGTAAGCTGATACCCCATATGTGCGGGAAAGAGAGTTTTGTCTCATGGCAGAGCTCAGAAGGTAAGGAGTGCCGTTTTGGAATGCAGACTTTGATGGAATGATCTGTGAGCGTCACGTTGCATTTGCAGTGCCCCTGATGTACCTAAAGAGTAGAAACCCCCCACAAGTGACCTTATATTGGAAACTAGAACCCCAAGGAACTTATCTAGATTTGTTGTGAGAACTTTGAACACCCAAGTATTTCACTAAAGTTTATAACGCAGAGCGTAATATAAAAAAATAATTTTTTCCCCACAAAAATGATTTTTAGCCCCCAAATTTTTATTTTCACAAGGGTAACAGGAGAAATTGGACCATAAAAGTTGTTGTGCAATTTGTCCTGAGGACGCTGATACCCCATATGTGTGGGAAACCACAGTTTGGGCTCATGGCAGAGCTTAGAAGGGAAGGAGCGCCATTTTGGAATGAAGATTTTGATGGAATGGTCTGCGGGCGTCACATTGCACTTGCAGAGCCCCTGATGTACCTAAATAGTAGAAAAAAAACCACAAGTGACCCCATTTTGGAAACTAGACCCCCCCAAGGAACGTATATCTAGATGTGTGGTGAGAACTTTGAACCCCCAAGTGTTTCACTGAAGTTTATAATGCAGAGCGTGAAAATAAAAAAATCCCACAAAAATGTAACAGGAGAAATAGGACCACAAAATTTCTTGTCCAATTTGTCCTGAGTATGCTGATACCCCATATGTGGGGGTAAACCACTGATTGGGCACACAGCATTTTACTTTTTCAACAAAGTGGCTAGAAGTGAGATCGGATGCCATGTCGCGTTTGGGACCGCCAGATGTGCCTAAACAGTGGAAACTTTCCCATTCTAACTCGAACCCTAACTCGAAAACACCCCTAGCCCTAATCCCAACCATAATAATAACCCGAGCACACCCCTAACCCGAACACACCCCTAACCCTAATCCCAACCCTAACCACAACCCTAACACCAACATACTCCTAATCCCAACACACCCCTAACCCAAATCTCAAGCCTAACGATAACCCTAACCACACCCCTAAACCTGACAGACCCCTAGCCCTAATCCCAACCCTAATCCCAACTCTAACCCTAATCCAAACCCTAACCCTAATCCCAACCATAAACATAATCCAAACCCTAACCCCAACTCTAGCCTCAACCCTAACCCTAACTTTAGCCCCAACCCTAACTTTAGCCCCAACCCCAACCCTAAGGGGAAAATTGAAATAAATACATTTTTGCTTTATTATTTTTTCCTATCTAAGAGGGTGATAAAAGGGGGTTTGATTTACTATTCATAGCAGGTTTTATAGTGGATTTTTATGTTTGGCTGCGGTCACACACTAAAAGATGCTTTTTACTGCAAAAAAAGAGTTTTTGCATCACCACGTTTTGAGAGCTATAATTTTTCCATATTTTGGCCCACAGAGTCATGTGACGTCTTATTTTTTGCTGGACGAGTTGATATTTTTATTGGTACCATTTTCGGGCACATGATATTTTTTGATCGCTTTTTATTCCAATTTATGTGAGGCAGAATAAACAAAAACCAGCAATTCATGAATTTCTTTTGTGGGGGCATTTATACTGTTCCGTGGTAAAATTGATAAAGCAGTTTTATTCTTCATGTCAGTACGGTCACAGCGATACCTCATTTATATTTTTTTTATGTTTTGGCGCTTTTATACACTAAAAACTATTTTATAGAAAAAATAATTATTTTTGCATCGCTTTATTCTGAGAGCTATAACTTTGTTATTTTTCCTGTGATGGAGCTATATGGCAGCTTGTTTTTTGTGGGACAAGATGACGTTTTCAGGGGTACCATGTTTATTTATATGCTTATTTTTCATCGCGTGTTATTCCACTTTTTGTTCAGCGGTATGATGATAAAGCATTGGTTTTTTGCCTTTTTTTATTGGTGTTCACTAAAGGGGTTAACTAGTGGGACAGTTTTATAGGTTGCGTTTTTAAGGATGCGGTGATACCAAATATGTGTACTTTGATTTTTTTTATTATTTACATAAATATACATATTTATTAGCAAACAATATATTTTTTTTTTATTTGGAGATTTTTTTAAATGCTATTACACATTATATACACTCACCGGCCACTTTATTAGGTACACCATGCTAGTAACGGGTTGGACCCCCTTTTGCCTTCAGAACTGCCTCAATTCTTCGTGGCATAGATTCAACAAGGTGCTGGAAGCATTCCTCAGAGATTTTGGTCCATATTGACATGATGGCATCACACAGTTGCCGCAGATTTGTCGGCTGCACATCCCAAAGATGCTCCATACAAGGCAGGATGGATCCATGCTTTCATGTTGTTTACGCCAAATTCTGACCCTACCATCCGAATGTCGCAGCAGAAATCGAGACTCATCAGACCAAGCAACGTTTTTCCAATCTTCTACTGTCCAATTTCGATGAGCTTGTACAAATTGTAGCCTCAGTTTCCTGTTCTTAGCTGAAAGGAGTGGTACCCGGTGTGGTCTTCTGCTGCTGTAGCCCATCTGCCTCAAAGTTCGACGCACTGTGCGTTCAGAGATGCTCTTAGGCCTACCTCGGTTGTAACGGGTGGCGATTTGAGTCACTGTTGCCTTTCTATCAGCTCGAACCAGTCTGCCCATTCTCCTCTGACCTCTGGCATCAACAAGGCATTTCCGCCCATAGAACTGCCGCTCACTGGATTTTTTTTCTTTTTCGGACCATTCTCTGTAAACCCTAGAGATGGTTGTGCGTGAAAATCCCAGTAGATCAGCAGTTTCTGAAATACTCAGACCAGCCCTTCTGGCACCAACAACCATGCCACGTTCAAAGGCACTCAAATCACCTTTCTTCCCCATACTGATGCTCGGTTTGAACTGCAGGAGATTGTCTTGACCATGTCTACATGCCTAAATGCACTGAGTTGCCGCCATGTGATTGGCTGATTAGAAATTAAGTGTTAACAAGAAGTTGGACAGGTGTACCTAATAAAGTGGCCAGTGAGTGTGTATATATATATATATATATATATATATATATTTTTTATTTTTTTTTTAACTTTATAACATTGTCCCAGGATGGGACATCACTATGTTACATCAGATTGCTGATCTGACACTTTGCATAGCACAGTGTCAGATAAGCAATCTGACAGGCAGTGTAGGAGGCTTGCCGGCGCCTGCTCTTAGCAGGTGCTCACATGCCACCTCACTGCAGGACCTGGAAGGACCCCATGGCCATCTTGGAGCCGGGGGTCTCTATGGAGACCATTGGAACAACAGGATCACATTGCATTGTTCCGGAGGGAGAGAGCAGGGAGCCCTCGTCCCTGTGCGATTGTTCTCTATGCTGCTGTCAGTACTGACAGCAGCATCAGAGGGGTTAAATGCCGGTGATCGGTGCTAGAACCGATCGTGGGCATTAATCGGGCCGCCATACTAGTACTGTTCCTGGCAGAAATGCAGTTCCTGCAGAGCAGTACTAGTACGGCGAAGGTCGGGAAAGGGTTAAAGCTGTAGAGAGTGAGAGACCTGGTTGGTTAGAATTGTATACCAGGGTGACATTATTAAAGATATCACAAAAGTAAATGTTTTTTACATAGTAGGAGAGCAGAGCACCAAAAAGTGAAAAGAAAACAATATTTTGCTGTTTAGGGTGTTGTCACGTTGCAGAGAAACTAGTATTGTAAAACACTAGCATGCAATAGGATCCCATTGCATTCTATGATTTCTATTCTACAGAAACGGTAGATCTAAATCTTGAACTGTCTTGTATAAAAAATAAGCTTACCTTTTTTCTGTATCATGTTGCATTCTAATTTAGTAAAACTGACCAACAAGAAAAACAACGGCTTTAGCCTTTTTCAGTTGTCCATGTAAAATGGTCTGTGTATGGATCATGATACATGGACTACCACAGGTCTCCTGTCTAGAGATAAACGGATCAGGCAAAATTTGAAGTCGCCTGTTCCTGTGAAATTCTTCTGGAAATTCAATTTGCAGAGATTATTTTTTGCAAATTTAATTACCTAATTATGCTATGAGGTCTCTTGAAATGTAAAAAAAATTTCAAAAAATCTCACCTCACAGCTCATCTCTCTGACCCCATTGCTCTACATCATCATTTGTTCGATTTTTCCCGCATTTTCTGATCACCAACACTTGGGCTAGAATCCCAAGTTTAGTCCATGATGTCCAACTCTGATGAGGTCTGGGAGTATTCTAAGCAAGTGCAGGAAAGGGCAAAATGTCATAATGAGGACATTGACCTTATTAGTATTAAGTTGTCAAATTGTGGTCTGGAAACCCTTGGAAAAACCATACATCGTGGTCTGTACATAGACTATGTTACACAGACTACTTAATGAAGCTTTTAACAAGATGCAAAAATGTGATGAGAACAAGTTCTTAGAATTAAATCATCTTCCACTTTAAAGCCCTATTGGGTTTAGCAAAAATCAACAGCTGACAGTTCCAAAAAGCTTGCTGTTTTTTCATTCCATTAATGTCTTTTTTTAATGTAATTTAAAAATTTAATAAAGCAATATTAATGAAAAAATTTTAAAAAAGGAAACATGAGAGAGCACAGACATGTTCATAGTTACATACTTTTAATTTTACTACATACTGTATATGAATGCATGTATATAAGCATGAATTGTCAATTTAACAAAAACCATGCCTGAAATCCACTTAATTAGGAAACAGTTTTGTAAACAATTCTATCTACTGCTAGAACAATAGCAACCTTAAGCAATGCAGTAAAAATCCCTCAAAGTCACTGTCAGTCGAGCAAAAAGGGGGATAATTTAAGTAGTTAATGAAATCAATGAAATCCAATAGAAGCAAAACCTTTTCCAGTGGAGATTAATGAACAAGTCAGTAGGTATTGAACATCCACTACTAGTAGATGCCATTTTCTCTTTGCTGCTAGGTCCTGCACAGTCGGATTTCACTAAGAGTTTTTCTTTTAATGATGGCAAATAGTAGAAAGGTACAGAGTAAAAACAATTCTTTATAAGCATTAGTGCTGGGCAAACATGCTCGGATAACATCATATCCAAGCATGCTCAGGTGTTATCCAAGCATCTGGGAGTGCTCGCATACTGTTAAGGGTCAAGTTCCCACCTCTGCACAGAGGGAATCTCCGCTGCGGTCTCCCATTCTTCTCTTGCTGCAGTGGAGCCTGCTCAGCTGAGACGTCGGTCCCAGCATCTCACTCAGTCTGACTCTGTACAAAGAGTTACTGCTGCCTTTCCTGCTTCTGCCATTGAAGTCAGTGCTGGGCAGCGGCGAGCAGACGCTTCTGGGACTAAGTCCTGCTTTTCTCATTCTGAGCATGCCCAGAGTAAGATCTCTCAGTGGAGATCGAGGGTCACATGATCAGATACTGCAGCTAAGGTCATTGGTCCTTCAGGAAGGTCCTGTAGGTGCTCACGCTCTGTGGCAGCCTCTCATTGGTCCTTCTAGGAAGGTCCTGTACATGCTCCAACTATTTAAGGCTCGCATGGCCGCACGGCCATGCGCTAGTATTGTTCTTTGTTATGTGCTTTGCGCCAGTGTGGTCACGTGAGAGTGTGTTCAGGGACCCGGCTGAAATAAGCCCCTAGAATGCTGGCACCTCCGGCGAGGAGTTTTGTGTGCATGCGTGACCACTGACTGCTCTCTGTTTGGGCAGTTAGCCTGTGCCTCTGTGAAGTCTAACAGGGCACAGTGCTTTGCTTTCAAGGCTACTCAGTGAATTAACTGAGTTAGTCCATACCGCCATATAGTGCCGCTGTTTGCTAGCAGCAGGTACTCCTGCACAGTGGACCCCGGGCTGCGAACGCACCAATATCAATAAAAACATCTCTATTTACTTGGTGTGTTCCGCTAGCCCTAACAGAATACTAGTGCCAGGGTCTGGCTAGTAAATGGCGGACATTCAGCAATCCTTGCGGTATATCCAGCAGCTGGAGGGTAGGTTGGCGGCTCTCGAGAGCTCAACCTCAGCTGTGGATGTTACCAAAGTTGCTGTACAGGCTGCTAGCGTGGCTGCAGCAATCTTGTCCACTGCCAGCCCTGTTCCGACATTATCTCGCCTCCCGCTGCCAGAAAATTTTTCTGGAGATAGCAAATCTTGTAGGGGATTCGTGAGTCAGTGCTCTATTCACCTCGAGCTCCTGGCTGCACGTTTTCCCACTGAGCAGGCTAAGGTGGGATTTATTCTGTCTCTCTTGTCGGACAGGGCGTTGGAATGGGCTACGCCACTGTGGGAGCGTGGCGATCATGTGGTGCAGAGTGCTCTGCTGTTCCTGAGCACTCTGAAACAGGTCTTTTTAGGACCTCAAGTCACCCATGACACGGTGCTCCAACTGCTGGCATTAACTCAGGGTGAGTCCTTGGTCAGCCATTTTGCCGTCCACTTTCGTACTTCAGCTTCTGAGCTGGAGTGGTCGGATAAATCCCTCATCCCCATATTTTGGAGGGGCCTGGCTGATCACGTTAAGGACGCTCTGGCCACTAGGGAGATTCCTGCCACACTGGAGGAGTTAATAACTGTCTCTACTCGAATTGACCTCCGTTTTAACGAGTGCCCAGTGTAGGCAGAGGTTTCGGCTGGCTCCCACCTTCACCAAACCTCTGGAATCTCCGGTCTTGGTTCCTGAGTCACATGAGGCCATGGAAGTGTCACGAGCAGGATCTAAGTCCTGGACCACTTGTGCACTCAAGGTCTGTCATGTTTGCCAGCAGTCAGGACATCTTGCCACCAGATGTTCCCAGCGGTCGAGGAAACATCAGCATCTAGTGGTAGTAGGTGGAGGTACACTAGACATGGCGACGTTTGCCTCCAAATTGGGGACAATTATTATAATTATTATAGGCTCATCCTCCCACTCGGTAGAGCTCTGTGTGGATTCTGGGCAGAGGGCAATTTTATGTCTTCTGCCTATGCCCAACGTCATGCAATACCCCTGGTTATGCTAGCTCAACCAGTAACGGTACGAGTGGTGAATGGGTCGACACTGCCCTCACAGATAACACACCAGACCATCCCTCTTACTCTGTCCATGTCGCCATCCCATCAGGAGATTATATCTCTGCTCGTCATTCCTGAGGGAATTGATGAGGTCCTGTTCGGGATACCTTGGCTACGGTACCACTCTCCTCATATCGAGTGGTCCTCAGGCAGAATTCTGGGATGGGGTGAATCTTGTGGGGGTAGGTGTCAGAGGGAGTGCCTTCAGGTTGCGACTACAGAGGTACCCGCAGATCTATCCTCTCTCCCCAAGCAATATTGGTCTTTTGCAGACGTGTTCTCCAAAAAGGCGGCGGAGACCCTTCCGCCCCATCGCCCCCATGACTGTCCTATTGATCTCAGCTGGTGCTGAGCCTCGTCAGGGTCGAGTTTATCCGTTATCTCTCCCAGGGACGGAGGCAATGTCTCAGTACATTCAAGAGAATCTGGCAAGAGGGTTCATCAGGACGTCAGTGTCACCTGCTTCGGCTGGGTTCTTCTTCGTGCAGAAGAAGAATGGGGAACTGCATCCATGTATAGACTACAGGGGTCTTAACGCCATCACCATTAAGAATAAATATCCTTTGCCCTTGATATCTGAGCTCTTCGATAGGCTTCGGGGAGCAAGGGTGCTTACTAAACTAGATCTGCAGGGTGCTTACAACCTGATTCGCATCTGTGAGGGGGACGAATGGAAGACGGCTTTTAACACCAGGGATGGGCACTATGAATATCTGGTGATGCCCTTCAGGCTCTGTAATGCCCCAGCTGTTTTCCAAGACTTTGTAAATGACATCTTCCGGGATATGCTCACCACCTCGGTTGTAGTCTATCTGGATGATATTCTCATCTACTCTCCAGATATTGACTCCCACCGGAGAGATGTTTGCAAATTCTTCGACCTCCTACGGGCAAACTCCCTCTATGCCAAGTTGGAGAAGTGTATGTTCGAGCAGGAGTCCTTACCTTTCCTAGGATATACTGTATCATCTCCGCCCAGGGATTGGCTATGGATTCTGCCAAACTACAAGCTGTGATGGACTGGCAGGAACCCCATTCTCTTAAAGCGGTGCAGCGCTTTATGTGGTTCATTAATTATTATCGCCAGTTCATTCTGCACTTCTCAACTTTGGTAGCTCCCTTGGTTGCCCTCACCAAGAAGGGGGCAAATCCCAAATTGTGGTCTGAGGAGGTTTCCAAGGCTTTTAACTCCATAAAGTCACACTTCGCTAGTGCTCCCATCCTACATCACCCCGATGTAGATAAGCCATTTATCATGGAGGTGGATGCCTCATCTGTTGGTGCTGGAGCAGTCCTCTTCCAAACGGATGCTCAAGGTCGGAAGCATCCTTGCTTCTTCTTTTCTAAGACCTTCTCACCAGCAGAGAGGAATTATTCCATCAGGGACAGGGAGTTGCTAGCCATGAAGTTGGCATTCTCGGAATGGAGACATCTCTTGGAAGGAGCTCGTTTTCCCTTCCAAGTCTTCACAGATCATAAAAATTTGTTGTACCTGCAGACAGCCCAGTGGTTAAATTCTCGCCAGGCCAGATGGTCCTTGTTCTTCTTCCGGTTTCATTTCACTCTCCATTTTCTTTCTGGGGAGAAGAACATTCGTGCCGACGCTCTCTCTTGCTCCATTGTGTCATCTGTGGAGGAGGAAGAGGAGCCTCGGCTTATTGTCTCCACCGAGAGCCTGAGAACTGTGGCCCCAGTTTTGCTAGAGTCTGTGCCTCCGGGCAAGACTTTTGTACCATCCAGTTTGTGACCGGAGGTTCTCTCTTGGGCACACTCATCCAGGGTGGGTGGACATTTTGGTTCCAAAAGGACATCTGAGTTACTGGCGAGGACATACTGGTGGCCGCATATGGCTCGTGATGTCGCAGACTATGTTCGAGCGTGTGTCTCTTGCACCAAGAACAAGACCCCTCGGCAACGGCCAGCTGGGTTGCTTTACCCTCTGCCGGTGGCGGACAGGCCCTGGGAGATGGTCGGGATGGACTTTGTGGTGGGCTTACCCAAGTCTCGTAGTTGCACCATTATCTGGGTGATCACCGACCATTTTTCCAAAATGGTTCATTTGGTGCCTCTTCCACGGCTACCTTCTGCACGGGCTCTGGCAGCCTTGTTCATCAAGCATATCTTTTGCTTACACGGTATGCCAAACAAGATTGTCAGTGACCGGGGTCCCCAGTTTGCGTCTCGATTCTGGAGGGAGCTTTGTCGTCTACTCAGTATTGAGTTAAATCTCTCCTCGGCCTATCATCCCGAGACAAATGGGTTGGTTGAGAGAGCCAATCAGACTCTGGTCACTTATTTACGATATTTTGTTTCTGCCAGGCAGGATGACTGGGCATCCTTGTTACCGTGGGCAGAGTTTTCCCTTAACAAAGCTGTAGCCGACTCCACCGGTCAGACTCCTTTCCTCCTTAATTACGGCCAGCATCCGCGGGTTCCTGTGCCTATGCCCGTGTCCTCTGCTGACTCCAGGGTGGCAGACTGGGCAGTGGAGGCACGAGACATTTGGGACTGCACTCAGGATGCCATCCGGGCCTCCAAGGAGAGAATGAGGTCCTCCGCCAATGCACATCAGCGCCCTGCCCCGACCTTTGCTCCTGGCGACTTAGTGTGGCTCTCCGCTCATAACTTCAGGCTGCGTGTTGAGTCCACTAAGTTTGCTCCTCACTACTTGGGTCCCTTCAAGGTCCTCGAACAGGTTAATCCTGTGGTCTACCGTCTAGCCCTTCCTCCACGCCTAGGTATCACCGACACCTTTCATGTGTCCCTCCTTAAGCCCGTATACATGTCCCGGTTTTCTGAGTCATCTGCCGGGACATCGGGTTCGTCTACGGACGATTACGAGGTGAACGCTATTTTGGGGTGCAAGGTGGTTCGTGGCAAAAAAATTTATTTGGTGGACTGGAAGGGTTACGGTCCTGAGGATAGGTCCTGGGAGCCTGCTGAGCACATTTGGGCTCCGCAGCTCATTGCTGCCTCCGAACGTAGCGAGGCCCAAGGAGGGGGGCCCTAGGAGGGAGGGTAATGTTAAGACTCGAGTTCCCACCTTTGCACAGGGGGAATCTCGGGCCATCTCCGCTGTGGTCTCCCATTCTTCTCCTGCCGCAGTGGAGCCTGCTCAGCGGAGATGTCGGTCCCAGCATCTCGCTCAGTCTGACTCTGTACAAACAGTTACTGCTGCCTTTCCTGCTTCTGCCATTGAAGTCAGTGCTGGGCAGCGGCGAGCAGACGCTTCAGGGACTAAGTCCTGTTTTTCTTGTTCTGAGCATGCCCAAAGTAAGATCTCTCAGTGGAGATCGAGGGTCACATGATCAGATACTGCAGCTAAGGCCATTGGTCCTTCAGGAAGGTCCTGTAGGTGCTCACGCTCTGTGGCAGTCTCTCATTGGTCCTTCTAGGAAGGTCCTGTATGTGCTGCAACTATTTAAGGCTCACATGGCCACACGGCCATCACTAGTATTGTTCTTTGTTATGTGCTTTGTACCAGTGTGGTCATGTGAGAGTGTGTTCAGGGACCCGGCTGAAATAAGCCCCTAGAATGCTGGCACCTCCGGAGAGGAGTTTGTGTTTGTATGTATTCAGGGACCTGGCTGAAATAAGCCCCTAGAAAGCTGGCACCTCCGGCGAGGAGTTTTTTGTGCATGCGTGACCAATGACTGCTCTCTGTTTGGGCAGTTAGCCTGTGCCTCTGTGAAGTCTAACAGGGCACAGTGCTTTGCTTTCGCGGCTACTCAGTGAATTAACTGAGTTAGTCCATACCACCACATAGTGCCGCCGTTTGCTAGCAGCAGGTACTCCTGCACAGTGGACCCCGGGCTTCGAACGCACCAATATCAATAAAAACATCTCTATTTACTCGGTGCGTTCCGTTAGCCCTAACACATACTATGTTCAAGTCTCTGCAGCTGCATAATGTGAGAATGATAGACAGCCTCAACAGATGTGTGGACTGCGTAACTATAAGGCAATGTGTTGAGGCTGTCTAACAACTGAAAATCATGCAGCTACAGGAGCCCAAATGTAATATATAAGCACTTCCAGATGCGTGGACAACTGTTATGACCCCAATGGCAGAGGGTCTCAGAAATAATTACTAAGTCTGCAAACACAAAAAAACCAGCTCATAGGGCAGTGGTAACTGAGCTGACCATATATCTAATCCTAGCACCACAAATAGCAGCAGCCGGGGAACGTGCCTACGTTGGTTCTAGACGTCTCGCGCCAGCCGGAGAACTAACTAACCCTAGAAGGGAAAGGAAAGACCTTTCTTGCCTCCAGAGAAAAGACCCCAAAAGTTGGATACAAGCCCCCAACAAATAATAACGGTGAGGTAAGAGGAAAAGACAAACGTAAGAATGAGCTAGGTATTTAGCAAAGAGAGGCCCACTAGCTAATAGCAGAATATAGTAAGATGACTTATATGGTCAGCAAAAACCCTATCAAAATATCCACGCTGGATATTCAAGAACCCCCGAACCGTCTAACGGCCCGGGGGGAGAACACCAGCCCCCTAGAGCTTCCAGCAAAGTCAGGAATCACATTTAGTACAAGCTGGACAAAATAAGAGCAAAGCAAATAACCAAAAAACAAAGAAGCAGGACTTAGCTTAATTATGCACAAACCAGGACCAGCAGACAGGAGCAAACAGAAAGGATCTGATTACAACGATGCCAGGCACTGGACTAAGGATCCAGGAAGTTAATATAGCAACACCCCTGGACTAACGACCCAGGTGGGAGCCAAACTGAGGAGAGACAATCCCAGAGTCATATCACTGGTAACCACAAGAGGGAGACAAAAAGTCTAATTCACAACAGTACCCCCCCTTAAGGAGGGGTCACCGAACCCTCACCAAGACCACCAGGGCGATCAGGATGAGCAGCGTGAAAGGCACGAACTAAATCGGCCGCATGCACATCAGAAGCAACCACCCAGGAATTATCCTCCTGACCATAGCCCTTCCACTTGACCAGATACTGAAGCCTCCGTCTGGAGAGACGAGAATCCAAGATCTTCTCCACCACGTACTCCAACTCGCCCTCAACCAACACTGGAGCAGGAGGCTCAACAGAAGGAACCACAGGTACAACGTACCGCCGCAACAAAGACCTATGGAACACGTTGTGAATGGCAAACGACACCGGAAGATCCAAGCGAAAGGACACAGGATTAAGGATTTCCAATATCTTGTAAGGACCGATGAAACGAGGCTTAAATTTAGGAGAGGAGACCTTCATAGGAACAAATCGAGAAGACAGCCATACCAAATCCCCAACACGAAGTCGGGGACCCACAACGCGGCGGCGGTTGGCAAAACGCTGAGCCTTCTCCTGTGACAACTTTAAGTTGTCCACCACATGATTCCAGATCTGCTGCAACCTATCCACCACAGAATCTACCCCAGGACAGTCAGAAGGCTCCACATGTCCCGAGGAAAAACGAGGATGGAAACCAGAGTTGCAGAAAAATGGCGAAACCAAAGTAGCGGAACTAGCCCGATTATTAAGGGCAAACTCAGCCAACGGCAAGAAGGTCAACCAATCATCCTGATCTGCCGAAACAAAACACCTCAAATAAGCCTCCAGAGTCTGATTAGTTCGCTCCGTTTGTCCATTAGTCTGAGGATGAAAGGCAGATGAAAACGACAAATCAATGCCCATCCTAGCACAAAAGGATCGCCAGAACCTGGAAACAAACTGGGATCCTCTGTCAGACACAATATTCTCAGGAATGCCGTGTAAACGAACCACATTCTGAAAGAACACAGGAACCAGATCGGAAGAGGAAGGCAGCTTAGGCAAAGGCACCAAATGGACCATTTTAGAAAAGCGGTCACATACCACCCAGATGACAGACATGCCCTGAGACACCGGGAGATCTGAAATGAAATCCATGGAAATGTGTGTCCAAGGCCTCTTCGGGACAGGCAAGGGCAAGAGCAACCCGCTGGCACGAGAACAGCAAGGCTTAGCTCGAGCACAAGTCCCACAGGACTGCACAAATGACCGCACATCCCGTGACAAGGAAGGCCACCAAAAGGACCTAGCCACCAGATCTCTGGTGCCAAAAATTCCCGGATGCCCTGCCAACGCCGAGGAATGAACCTCGGAAATGACTCTGCTGGTCCACTTATCAGGAACAAACAGTCTGTCAGGTGGACAAGAGTCAGGTCTACCAGCCTGAAATCTCTGCAAAACACGTCGCAAATCAGGAGAAATGGCCGACAAGATAACTCCCTCTTTAAGAATACCAACTGGTTCTGCGACTCCAGGAGAGTCAGGCACAAAGCTCCTTGAAAGAGCATCAGCCTTCACATTCTTTGAACCTGGTAAATACGAGACCACAAAGTCAAAACGGGAGGAAAACAATGACCAGCGGGCCTGTCTAGGATTCAGGTGTTTAGCAGACTCGAGATACATCAAATTTTTGTGATCAGTCAAGAACACCACACGATGCTTAGCACCCTCGAGCCAATGACGCCACTCCTCAAATGCCCACTTCATGGCCAGCAACTCCCGATTGCCAACATCATAATTCCGCTCAGCAGGCGAAAACTTCCTAGAGAAGAAAGCACATGGTCTCATTACCGAGCAACCAGGGCCTCTCTGTGACAAAACGGCCCCTGCCCCAATCTCAGAAGCATCCACTTCGACCTGAAAGGGAAGTGAGACATCAGGCTGGCACAAAACAGGCGCCGAAGTAAACCGGCGCTTCAACTCTTGGAATGCCTCCACAGCTGCAGGAGCCCAGTTAGCAACATCAGAACCTTTCTTGGTCATATCCGTCAAAGGTTTAACAACGCTAGAAAAATTAGCGATAAAACGACGGTAGAAGTTAGCAAAACCCAAAAACTTCTGAAGACTCTTAACTGACGTGGGCTGAGTCCAATCATGAATAGCTCGGACCTTGACTGGGTCCATCTCCACAGCAGAAGGGGAAAAAATAAACCCCAAAAAGGGAACCTTCTGTACTCCGAAGAGACACTTTGAGCCCTTAACAAACAAAGCATTCTCACGCAAAACCTGAAACACCATCCTGACCTGCTCCACATGTGAGTCCCAATCTTCAGAGAAAACCAGAATATCATCCAGATAAACAATCATAAATTTATCCAGATACTTCCGGAAAATATCATGCATAAAGGACTGAAACACTGAGGGAGCATTAGAGAGCCCAAAAGGCATCACCAAGTACTCAAAATGACCTTCGGGCGTATTAAATGCTGTCTTCCATTCATCTCCTTGCTTAATGCGCACAAGGTTGTACGCACCACGAAGATCTATCTTGGTGAACCACTTGGCACCTTTAATCCGGGCAAACAAGTCCGACAACAGAGGCAAAGGATACTGAAATTTAACAGTGATTTTATTCAGAAGCCGATAGTCAATACAAGGTCTCAAAGATCCGTCCTTCTTGGCCACAAAAAAGAATCCCGCACCAAGAGGGGAAGAGGATGGACGGATATGCCCCTTCTCCAGAGACTCCTTGATATACGAACGCATTGCGGCATGCTCAGGTACAGACAGATTAAATAGTCTTCCCTTAGGAAATTTACTACCTGGAATCAAATCTATGGCGCAGTCACAGTCCCTATGAGGAGGCAGAGCACTGGACCTGGACTCGCTGAATACATTCTGATAATCAGACAAATACTCAGGAACTTCCGAAGGAGTAGAGGAAGCAATAGACACCGGCGGGGAATCAGCATGAATTCCCTGACAGCCCCAACTTGACACAGACATTGCCTTCCAATCCAAGACTGGATTGTGGGTCTGTAACCATGGCAAACCCAAAACGACCAAATCATGCATTTTATGCAGAACAAGAAAACGAATCACCTTCCGATGTTCAGGAGTCATGCACATGGTTACCTGCGTCCAAAACTGCGGTTTATTTTCCGCCAATGGCGTAGCATCAATACCTCTAAGAGGAATAGGATTTACCAACGGCTCAAGAACAAAACCACAGCGCTTGGCAAATGACAGATCCATAAGAATCAGGGCAGCACCTGAATCCACAAACGCCATAACAGGGTAAGAAGACAATAAGCAAATTAAAGTCACAGACAAAATAAATTTAGGTTGCAAATTACCAATGGCGACAGGACTACCAACCCTTGTTAGGCGTTTAGAGCATGCTGATATAACATGTGTAGAATCACCACAGTAAAAACACAACCCATTCTAACGTCTATGATTTTTCCGCTCATTTCTAGTCTGAATTCTATCACATTGCATTAAATCAGGTGTTTGTTCAGACAACACCACCAGAGGATTAGCGGTCTTGCGCTCCCGCAAACGCCGGTCAATTTGAATAGCCAGCGCCATGGAATCATTCAGACTTGTAGGAATGGGGAAACCCACCATCACATTCTTAATGGCTTCAGAAAGGCCATTTCTGAAATTTGCGGCCAGAGCACACTCATTCCACTGAGTAAGCACGGACCATTTCCGAAATTTTTGGCAATACACTTCAGCTTCATCCTGGCCCTGAGAAATAGCCAGCAAGGCTTTTTCTGCCTGAACTTCAAGATTGGGTTCCTCGTAAAGCAATCCGAGTGCCAGAAAAAACGCATCAATATTTGCCAATGCCGGATCTCCTGGCACTAGCGAGAAAGCCCAATCCTGGGGGTCGCCCCGTAAAAAAGAGATAACAATTTTAACTTGCTGAGCTGAATCTCCAGATGAACGGGGTCTCAGAGATAGAAACAATTTACAATTATTCCTGAAATTCCTAAACTTAAATCGGTCTCCAGAAAACAGTTCAGGAATAGGTATTTTAGGTTCAGACATAGGACTACTGGTAACAAAATCTTGTATACCCTGCACACGAGCAGCAAGCTGGTCCACACTTGTAATCAAGGTCTGGACATTCATGTCTGCAGCAAGCACAAGCTACTCAGAGGTAAAGGGGAGGAAGAGAGGAAAAAAAAAAACTCAGAATTTCCTTTCTTATTATCCCACTTCTGCAATGCATTAAACATTCAATGTTGGCCTGGCATACTGTTATGACCCCAATGGCAGAGGGTCTCAGAAATAATTACTAAGTCTGCAAACACAAAAAACCAGCTCATAGGGCAGTGGTAACTGAGCTGACCATATATCTAATCCTAGCACCACAAATAGCAGCCGCCGGGGAACGTGCCTACGTTGGTTCTAGACGTCTCGCGCCAGCCGGAGAACTAACTAACCCTAGAAGGGAAAGGAAAGACCTTTCTTACCTCCAGAGAATAGACCCCAAAAGTTGGATACAAGCCCCCAACAAATAATAACGGTGAGGTAAGAGGAAAAGACAAACGTAAGAATGAGCTAGGTATTTAGCAAAGAGAGGCCCACTAGCTAATAGCAGAATATAGTAAGATGACTTATATGGTCAGCAAAAACCCTATCAAAATATCCACGCTGGATATTCAAGAACCCCCGAACCGTCTAACGGCCCGGGGGGAGAACACCAGCCCCCTAGAGCTTCGAGCAAAGTCAGGAATCACATTTAGTACAAGCTGGACAAAATAAGAGCAAAGCAAATAACCAAAAAACAAAGAAGCAGGACTTAGCTTAATTATGCACGAACCAGGACCAGCAGACAGGAGCAAACAGAAAGGATCTGATTACAACGATGCCAGGCACTGGACTAAGGATCCAGGAAGTTAATATAGCAACACCCCTGGACTAACGACCCAGGTGGGAGCCAAACTGAGGAGAGACAATCCCAGAGTCATATCACTGGTAACCACAAGAGGGAGCCAAAAAGTCTAATTCACAACAGACAACACCCGAGCATGCTCGGATAAGTTATTATCCGAGCAAGTTCGCTCATCATTAATAAGCATATTTAATCCTATTTCTCATAACTAGTGTTGAGCGATACCGTCCGATACTTGAAAGTATCGGTATCGGAAAGTATTGGCCGATACCGGCAAAGTATCGGATCTAATCCGATACCGATATCCGATACCAATACAAGTCAATGGGACACCAAGTATCGGACGGTATCCTGTATGGTTCCCAGGGTCTGAAGGAGAGGAAAATCTCCTTCAGGCCCTGGGATCCATATCAATGTGTAAAAGAAAGAATTAAAATAAAAAATAGGGATATACTCACCTCTTTGACGCAGCCTGCACCTTACCGAGGGAACCGGGAGCCGTTGTACCTAAGAATGCGCGCTTGCAGGGCCTTAGATGAGGTCACTGCGCTCTGATTGGTCCGTAGCGGTCGCGTGACCGCTACGCGACCAATCACAAAGCAGTGACGTCACCTAAGGTCTTTCAAGCACTTGAAATACCTTAGAAGACGTCCGCAGCTTCTGATTGGTCGCGTAGCGGTCGCGTGACCGCTACGCGACCAATCACAAACCAGTGACATCTTCTAAGGTATTTCAAGCGCTTGAAAGACCTTAAGTGACGTCACTGCTTTGTGATTGGTCGCGTAGCGGTCACGCGACCGCTACGGACCAATCAGAGCGCAGTGACCTCATCTAAGGCCCTGCAAGCGCGCATTCTTAGGTACAACGGCTCCCGGTTACGGCGGTAAAGTCCAGGAGCCGCCGGAGAGGTGAGTATATCCCTATTTTTTATTTTAATTCTTTATTTTACACATTGATATTAATCCCGATACCGATTCCCGATACCACAAAAGTATCGGATCTCGGTATCGGAATTCCGATACCCGCAAGTATCGGCCGATACCCAATACTTGCGGTATCGGAATGCTCAACACTACTCATAACTTACAATGGGAAAAAAAGTATTTATTCAGTGATCAATTGTGCAAGTTCTCCCACTTAAAAAGATGAGAGAGGCCTGTAACTGATTTCATAGGTAGACCACAAGTTTGAGAATCAATATGAGAAAAGAAATCCAGAAAATAACCTGGTCTGTTTTTGGCAAGATATATTTTGCAAATTATGTTGGAAAATAAGTATTTGGTCATTAACTAAAGTTCATCTCAATTTTTTTTATATATCTTTTGCTGGCAATGACAGTAGTCTAATGTTTTCTGTAAGTCTTCACAAGGTTGGCACACACTGTTGGTCGTATGTTGGCCCATTCCTCCATGCAGGTCTCCTCTGGAGCAGTGACGGACTTTCAACTCCCTCCAAAAGGTTTTTTATGAGGTTGAGATCTGGAGACTGGCTAGCCAACTCCAGGACCTTCATATGCTTCTTACAAAGTCACTCCTTCTTTGCCCTGGTGGTGTGCTTGGGATCATTGTCATGTTGAAAGACCCATCCATGTTTCATCTTCAATGCCTTTGCTGATGGAAGGAGGTTTGCACTCAAACACTCAATACATGGCCCCATTCATTCTTTCATGTAAATGGATCAGTCATCCAGATCCCTTTGCAAAGAAACAGCCCCAAAGCATGATGTTGCCACCCCCATGCTTTACAGTAGGTATGGTGTTCTTTGGATGCAACTCAGCATTCTGTCTCCTCCAAACATGATGAGTTTTGTTTCTTCCAAACAGTTCTACTTTGGTTTCATCTGACCAAATTACATTCTCCCAATACTTTTCTGGATAATCCAAATGCTCTCTAACAAGCTTCAGACAGGCCTGGGCATGTACTGGCTTAAGCAGGGGAACACGTCTGGCACTGCAGGATCTGAGTTCATGGTGGTGTAGTGTGTTACTGATGATAGCCTTTGTTATGGTGGTCCCAGTTCTATGCAGGTCATTCACTAGGTCCCCCATGTGGTTCTGGGATTTTTGCTCACCGTTCTTGTGATTATGTTGACCCCATAGGGTGAGATCTTGTGTGGAGCCCCAAATTGAGGGAGATTATCAGTGGCCTTGTATGTCTTCCATTTTCTTATTATTGCTCCCATAGTTGGTTTCATCACATTAATCTGCTGGCCTATTGCAGATTCAGTCTTCCCAGCCTGGTGCAGGGCTACAATTTTGTTTCTGGTATCCTTCGACAGCTCTTTGGTCTTCACCATAATGGATTTTTGAGTGTGACTGAGGTTGTGGACAGGTACTGATAACAAGTTCAAACAGGTGCCATTACTACATATAATGAGCGGGGGACAGAGAAGCCTCTTAAAGAAGAAGTTACACGTCTGTCAGAGCCAGAAATCTTGCATGTTTTTAGGTGACCAAATACTTATTTTCCAACATTATTAGCAAAATAAATCTTGCCAAATCAGACAAAATGATTTTCTGGATTTGTTTTCTCATTTTGACTCTCATAGTTGTGGTCTACCTATGATGTCAATTACAGGCCTCTCTCATCTTTTTAAGTGGGAGAATTTGCACAATTGGTTGCTGACTAAATGATTTTTTCCCACTGTATCTATCTATCTATCTATCTATCTATCTATCTATCTATCTATCTATCTATCTATCTATCTGTCTGTCTGTCTGTCTGTCTGTCTGTCTGTCTGTCTGTGGATCTCTCAGTCTTGAAACATTTTGTAGAAATGGGGCGCATAGAAAACAACTGAAATTTAGGATTTTTGATATTGACCCTCCACAGAGATGAAGGGTGATATGGTCCGTCTCTTGAAACAGAGAATTGAAGTGGATAGATAAACAAAACAATTTGAAACCGAATGGCCTCAATGTAAAGTTCAAGGTCAACTCAATCATTTAGACACGGTGTTCGCATACATATCTGTATTCTTCATATATTTTATGATAGTATAAAAGGAATTTTTTTAAAACATACTTTTAATAATATAGTTACATTTTTCTCCCTACAGGAATCTGTTACGGATTCAAAGGTTTTTATTATTCTTGTTTCTTTTTCACAGATCAGTGATACACAGTAAGAATTTCGTTAACAAAATGACTAGATTCCCCTAAGGGTGGGCATTATTTTTATTAAGTTTTGTTTATGAATATTTTCTTTAATATATCTTGAATTAAGTATTGTTTCTTCTATATCATGTTTTTTCAACAAATAGTTTATAATTGTAATTATATTGAGTATCTGAATATGATTTATGCCAACTCTATATACATCATTTTTTCTTAAGGGATAGGAATATTTATGATCACAATTCCAGCTACCAGTGCAATTGTTCACCAAGGATCATCTTTAGTTGTTGGTGGGTTGACTTAATCCAGGGTTTTTTTTGACGCCCATCTTTTACTCCTATGGCATATGGGACTGCTTCAAAACATCGGGGTAACCCAGATACTATGATGAGGACGGTTCATATTCATCTAGTGTCCTTTCCTTATTCCCTCCATATAGAATGTAATCATATATTTGTCTAATATTTTTAAATACTCCATAAATTTCCTTTTGTGATTTTTGTCTAATATATATTGCCTTAGAAATCACATCCATTACTTGCTTTGATGATACCCATGCTCAATTGCCATATTAAAGACTAGGGTTGAGCGAAACGGGTCGGCCATTTTCAGAAGTCGCCGACTTTTGGCAAAGTCGGGTTTCATGACACCCGACCCGACCCGTGTGGGGTCGGCCATGAGGTCGGCAATCTTCTGAATCTGGTATCGGAATTCCGATACCGAGTTCCGATATGTTTGCGATATCGGGAATCGGTATCGGAATCCATATTTAAGTGTTAAATAAAGAATCAAAATAAAAAATATTGATACACTCACCCTCGGACGTGCCCTAGTACTAACCGGCAGGCTTCCTTCCTAAGAATGAGCGCATGAATGACCTGTGGTGACGTCGCGGCTTGTGATTGGTTGCGAGCGGTCATATGGACAAGCCGCGACATCATCTAAGGTCCTTCACGCGCTCATTCTTAGGAAGGAAGGCTGCCGGAAAGGGCGCGTCCGAGGGTGAGTTTATACCTAATAGGAATAAACTTTTAAGCACCCCTATTGGCTGACTAGATATGATGTTCGCAGACATGCATACTAGCATTTCCTAGATGCTGACTTTGACATCTATACTACTTACAGTTGTGTGAAAAAGTTTTCCCCCTCCTGATTTCCTATTCTTTTGCATATTTGTCACACTTAAATGTTTCAGATCACCTAATAAATTAAATATTAGACAAAGCGAACACAAGTAAACACAAAATGCAGTTTTTAACCCCTTCACCCCAAAGTCTGTTTTCACCTAAGTGACAGGGCCAATTTTTACAATTCTGACCACTGTCACTTTATGAGGTCATAACTCTAAAATGCTTCAACGGATCCTGCTGATTCTGAGATTATTTTCTCGTGACATATTGTACTTCATGATAGTGGTAAAACTTCTTCGATATGACTTGCATTTATTTGTGAAAAAAACAAAAATTGATCGAAAATTATGAAAATTTAGCAATTTTCAAACTTTTAGTTTTTATGCCCTTAAATTAGAGAGGTATATCTCATAATATAGTTAATAAACAACATTTCCCACATGTCTGCTTTATATCAGCACAATTTTGGAAACATAATTTTTTTTGTTAGGGAGTTATAAGGGTTAAAAGTTGACCAGCGATTTCTCATTTTTGCAACAAAATTTGCAAAACCATTTTTTTTACGGACCACCTCACACTTGAACTGACTTTGAGGGGTCTATATGACAGAAAATGCCCAAAAGTGACACCATTCTAAAAACTGCACCCCTCAAGGTACTCAAAACCACATTCAAAAAGTTTATTAACCCTTCAGGTGCTTCACAGGAATTTTTGGAATGTTTAAAAAAATTGAACATTTAACTTTTTTTCACAAATTTTTTTCTTCAGATCCAATTTGTTTTATTTTACCAAGGGTAACAGGAGAAATTGGACCAAAAAAGTCGTTGTACAATTTGTCCTGAGTACGCCGATACCCCACATGTTGGGGTAAACCATTGATTGGGCACATGGCAGAGCTCGGAAGGGAAGGAGCGCCATTTGACTTTTCAATGCAAAATTGGCTGGAATTGAGATCGGAACCCATGTCGTGTTTGGAGAGCCCCTGACGTGCCTAAACAGTGGAAACCCCCACAAGTGACACCATTTTGGAAAGTAGACCCTCTAAGGAACTAATCTAGATGTGTGGTGAGCACTTTGAACCTCCAAGTGCTTCACAGAAGTTTATAATGTAGAGCCGTAAAAAAAAATTCATATTAATTTTCACAAAAAATGATCTTTTTGCCCCAAATTTTTTATTTTCCCAAGGGTAACAGGTAGTGTTGAGCGATACCGTCCGATACTTGAAAGTATCGGTATCGGAAAGTATCGGCCGATACCGGCAAAGTATCGGATCTAATCCGATACCGATACCCGATACCAATACAAGTCAATGGGACACCAAGTATCGGACGGTATCCTGTATGGTTCCCAGGGTCTGAAGGAGAGGAAACTCTCCTTCAGGCCCTGGGATCCATATCAATGTGTAAAAGAAAGAATTAAAATAAAAAATAGGGATATACTCACCTCTCCGACGCAGCCTGGACTTTACCGCCGTAACCGGGAGCCGTTGTACCTAAGAATGCGCGCTTGAAGGGCCTTAGATGACGTCACGGCACTCTGATTGGTCCGTAGCGGTCACGCGACCGCTACGCGACCAATCACAAAGCAGTGACGTCACCTAAGGTCTTTCAAGCGCTTGAAAATGGGCGCGTGTCCAGCCTCCCGTGACGTCCCGGCTTGTGATTGGTTAATGGCGGCCATGTTGCCGGGACGCGGACCAATCACAGCAAGCCGTGACGTAATTTTGTCACGGCTTGCTGTGATTGGTCAGCGTCCCGGCAACATGGCCGCCCTGACCAATCACAAGCCGGGACTTCATGTAACCAAGTAAAAGCGCGAATTTTAAACAAACAACGCTGCCGGTTCCCTCGCTGAGGTCCAGGCTGCGTCGGAGAGGTGAGTATAGCGATATTTTTTATTTTAATTCTTTCTTTTACACATTTATATGGATCCCAGGGCCTGAAGGAGAGTTTCCTCTCCTTCAGACCCTGGGAACCATCAGGAATACCGTCCGATACTTGAGTCCCATTGACTTGTATTGGTATCGGGTATCGGTATCGGATTGGATCCGATACTTTGCCGGTATCGGCCGATACTTTACGATACCGATACTTTCAAGTATCGGACGGTATCGCTCAACACTAGTTGTGAGAACTTTGAACCAACAAGTGTTTCACTACAGTTTATCACGCAGAGCCGTGAAAATAAAAAATATATTTTTTTCCACGAAAATTATATTTTAGCCCCCACGTTTTTATTTTCCCAAGGGTAACAGGAGAAATTGGACAACAAAAGTTGTTGTCTAATTTGTCCTGAGTACGCTGATACCCCATATATGGGGGGAACCACTGTTTGGGCGCACGGCAGAGCTCGGAAGGGAAGGATTGCCGTTTGAATTGCAGACTTAGATGGATTGGTCTGCAGGTGTCATGTTGCATTTGCAGAGCCCCTGATGTACCTAAACAGAACAACGTACCCACAAGTGACCCCATATTGGAAACTAGACCCCCCACGGAACTTATCTAGATGTGTTGTGAGAACTTTGAACCCCCAATTGTTTCACTAAAGTTTAGAATGTAGCGCTGTGAAAATTAAAAAATCATTTTTTCTTTCCACAAAATGATGTTTTAGCCAGCAATTTTTTTTTCCCAAGGGTAACAGGAGAAATTGGACCACAAAAGTTATTGTGCAATTTGTCCTGAGTACGCTGATACCCCATACATTGGGGGGAACCACTGTTTGGGCGCACAGCAGAGCTTGGAAGGGAAGGAGTGCCGTTTGAATTGCAGACTTAGATGGATTGGTCTGCAGGTGTCATGTTGCATTTGCAGAGCCCCTGATGTACCTAAACAGAACAACCTGCCCACAAGTGACCCCATATTGGAAACTAGACCCCCCAGGGAACTTATCTAGATGTGTTGTGAGAACTTTGAACCCCCAAGTGTTTCACTACAGTTTATAACGCAGAGCCGCGAAAATAAAAAATATATTTTTTTCCACGAAAATTATATTTTAGCCCCCACGTTTTTATTTTCCCAAGGGTAACAGGACAAATTGGACCCCAAAAGTTGTTGTCAACTTGTCCTGAGAACGCTGATACCCCATATGTTGGGGGGAACCACTGTTTGGGAGCACAGGAGAACTCGGAAGGGAAGGAGCACTGTTTTAGTTTTTCAAAGCAGAATTGGCTGGAATTGAGATCGGATGCCATGTCGCGTTTGGAGAGCCCCTGATGTGCCTAAACAGTGAAAACTCCCCAATTCTAACTGAAACCCTAACCCCAACCCTAACCCCAGCCCTAACCCTAGCCCTAACCCCAGCCCTAACCCCAGCCCTAACCCTAGCCCTAACCCTAGTCCTAACCCTAGTGCTACTTTCACACTAGCGTTTTTTTGCATACGTCGCAATGCGTCGTTTTGGCGAAAAAACGCATCCTGCAAAGTCATCTGCAGGATGCGTTTTTTCCCCATAGACTAACATTAGTGACGTATTGACACACGTCGCAAGCGTCGTGCAACGGTTGCGTCGTGTTGTGGTGGACCGCCGGCAGCAAAAAACGTTACATGTAACTTTTTTTGTGCCGACGGTCCACCATTTCCGACCGCGCATGCGCGGCTGGAACTCCGCCCCCACCTCCCCGCACCTCACAATGGGGCAGCGGATGCGTGGAAAAACAGCATCCGCTGCCCCCGTTGTGCGGCGCTTGCACAGTATGCGTCGGTACGTCGGGCCGACGCTGCGCGACGGCCCCGTATCGACGCTAGTGTGAAAGTAGCCTAACGGGAAAATGGAAATAAATATATTTTTTAAAATTTTATTATTTTTCCCTAACTAAGGGGGTGATGAAGGGGGATTTGATTTACTTTTATATCGTTTTTTGGGCGGATTTTTATGGTTGGCAGCCATCACACACTAAAAGACGCTTTTTATTGCAAAAAATAGTTTTTGCATCACCACATTTTGAGAGTTATAATTTTTCCATATTTTGGTCCACAGAGTCATGTGAGATCTTGTTTTTTGCAGGACGATTTGTCGTTTTTATTGGTACCATTTTCGGGTACATGACATTTTTTGATCGCTTTTTATTCCGATTTTTGGGAGGCGGAATGAACAAAAACCAGCAATTCCTGAAATTCTTTTAGGGGGGGCGTTTATACCGTTCCGCGTTTGGTAAAAAGGATAAAGCAATTTTATTCTTCGGGTCAGTACGATTACAGCGATACCTCATTTATGTTTTTTTTCATGTTTTGGCGCTTTTACACAATAAAAACTATTTTATATAAAAAAATAATTGTTTTTGCATCGCTTTATTCTGAGAGCTATAACTTTTTTATTTTTCTGCTGATGATGCTGTATTGCGGCTTTTTTTTTGCGGGACAAGATGTTTTCAGCGGTACCATGGTTATTTATATCTGTCTTTTTGATCGCGTGTTATTCCACTTTTTGTTTGGCGGTATGAGAATAAAGCGTTGTTTTTTGCCTCGTTTTTTTTTTTTTTTTTTTTTTTACGGTGTTCACTGAAGGGGTTAACTAGTGATATAGTTTTATAGGTGGCGTCGTTACGGACGCAGCGATACTAAATATGTGTACTTTTATTGTGTCATTTTTTTTTATTTAAAGAAATGTATTTATGGGAATATATATATTTTTTTCTTTATTTAGGATTTTTTTTTTTTTTTACACATGTGGAATTTTTTTTTTTAACTTTTTTACTTTGTCCCAGGGGGGGACATCACAGATCGGTGATCTGACAGTGTGCACAGCACTCTGTCAGATCACCGATCTGAGAGGCACGTTCCAGAGGCTTGCCGGCACCTGCTATGAGGAATTCTCAGCAGACGCCGGCAAGCAGGGTCATCTCATGACCCGGAAGGAGTCCCGCGGCCATCTTGGATCCGGGGACTCCTTCCAGGTCACCGGAGCAGCGCGATCTCATCGCGCTGCTCCGGTGGGAGAGCGCAGGGAGCCCCCGTCCCTGTGCGATCCCCCTCTATGCCGCTGTCACTATTGACAGCGGCATCAGAGGGGTTAAATGCCCGCGATCGGTGACAGTGCCGATCGTGGGCATTGCTGCGGGGTGTCAGCTGTCATATACAGCTGACACCTGCACCTGATCACCGCGGCGCTCAGCGCGAGACCGCGGTGATCGGCCCGCCGTACTAGTACTGCGGCTGGCATTAATGCAGTGCCGGCAGCACCGTACTAGTACGGCGGGTGGCACGAAGGGGTTAAATGAAGGTTTTTATTAAAAGCTAGACATCATGCTGCGATCCAAAGAAATACTGGAGCAAATAAGAAACAAAGTAATTGAGATCTATCAGTCTAGAAAAGTTTATAAAGTCATTTCTAAAACTTTGGGACTCCAGCAAACCACAGTCTGAGCCAGTATCCACAAATAGCAAAAACATAGAACAGTGATGAACTTTCCCAGGAGGGGCCAGCCTACCAAAATAAACCCAACAGCACAGCAATGACTCATGCAAGAGATCACAAAAGATCCCACAACAACATTCAAAGTACTACAGGCCTCACTTGCCTTAGTTAAGGTCAGTGTTCATAACTCTATGATAAGACAGAGACTGGCCAAATATGGCCTGCATGGAAAAGTACCAAGACAAAAACTACTGCTGAGCAATAAGAACATAAAGGTTTGTCTCAGATTTGCCAGAAAACATCTTAATGATCCCCAAGACTTTTAGGATAATAGTCTGTGAATTGATGAGACAAAAGTTGAACTGTTTCGAAGGTGTATGTCCTATTATATCTGGCATAAAATGTAACACAGCATTTCAGAAAAGAAACATACCAACAGTAAAATATGATGGTGGTAGTGATAGTCTGATGCTGTTTTGCTGCTTCAGGACCTGGAAGACTTGCTGAGGTAAATGGAACAATGAGTTCTGCTGTCCACCAAAAAAATCCTGAAGGAAAATGTTATCTTTTCATGATCTCAAGCTGAAATGCACTTGAGTTACGCAGCAGGACAATGATCCAAAATACACCAGCAAGTCCACCTCTGAAATGCTTAATAAAAACAAAATTAAGACTTTGGAGTGGCCTTGTCAAAGTCCTGACCTTAATCCACTTGCTATTCTGTGGCATGACCTTAAAAAGGCGATTAACGATCGTAAACCCTCCTATGTGAATGAAGTGCAGCAATTCTGCAAAGAAGAGTGGGACAAAATTCCTCCAGAGTGTTGTAAAAGACTCATTAACAATTATCACAAACACTCGATTGCAGTTCCTGCTGATAAGGGTGACTCAACTAGTTATATTGTTTAGGGGCCAATCACTTTTTCACACTGAGCCCTGAAAGTTTGGATTTCTTTTCCCCTTAATAATAAAGACCTTCATTTAAAAACTGCATTTTGTGTTTACTTGTGGTATCTTTGTCTAATATTTTCTTTTGTTTGGTGACCTGAAACATTTAAGTGTGACAAACATGCAAAAGAATAGGAAATCAGGAAGGGGGCACACACTTTTTCACCCAACTGTATAACTATGCACTTTTTTGACTATGAAATGACCTTTGTAATTTACACATATTATGATTTTTTTTTTTAATATGTATTTATATTATTTATAATTGCACAATGATTTAACACTGCTATATATACTTCCTGTGTGCATTCATTAATTGCTTGAAAAAGGTTCTGTGTGACCAAACACCACATGGGCCACAGCACAACAAATAGCTCAAATCTATTACAAACTGAGACTGGGTGTCCTGTTTTGGTGCCAAATCAGAGGTTTTACCACCACTAACCACTGAATTCAGGATAACGGACAATTACTCATTTATTCACAAACCTCACTGTCATTGACATTCCCACTAATTCCCAGCAGGTGTTTTATCATTGAACATTCCATGTACCAAGTCCATATAGATTTATCAAAAGTTTAAATTTAGTGCCCAATTAATTGTAGAATTTTTTTGTAAAGAAAAGCATTATTTTTTTAGACTTTTCAGCTCTAGTCACCTTACTACTCTGTATCTATTTTTACCTTTGCCTTTGATAAAACGTAAGTTATTTTTTTTCATTCTCATCTGGGCTACTGCAACATTCTTCTAATTGGGCTCCATCTTTCTTAACTCAACCCTCTCCATTCTATTCTGAATGCAGCATTCAGCGTCATATTTCTGTCCATACACTACAATGATGCCTCCACCCTGTGCCAGTGATTACACTGGTTGCCAGTCTGTTACAGTATACAATATGAACTTATTATCCTTGTTTGCAAAGTTTTCCACAGTTATGCACCGTCCTACCTCTCATTCTTCATCTCTGTCTACAACCCTACCTATGTCCTAAATTCCACTAACAACCTCAGTCTGACATCCTCTATAAACCAAACCTCTCACTCTAGGCTCTTAGACTCCTCTTGTCCCTGTTACTAATTTACTGCCTGTTATAACATTTAGCTCCTCTATGCTTCTTGTTTGTACATCCTCTTGAGAAGGTACAGGGTACTAAAAGACAAATGTATGAAGTTTGTTTTACATAGAAAAACATCTACCATAATACTACTCGCTTTCTTCATTAAAAGATAAATGTCCACCATTCCAGTATTAATAAATTGATATTATCAAAGGAAAATTATTTTGTCCAAATAGTGTAAAGCTGATAATCATACCATGTGGTTTTGCAATTTTCAGCATGATGACATTCATTTAGCTTTAATCTTGATATATTCTTGTTTCTAACAAGTGAAATCAGAGAGTAGAGGCTCTTTTTAAATGAACTGCTTTGTTATCACATAATAACCTTGAATGAATGGTGAGTACTTGGAAGTACATTGTGACTCATTATTATGTCTCCATGAAATTTACAACAGGAAATGTTAAATATGTCATTGATTACCACGAGCTGTGTTAGGCTGTTGTGCTTTTTTAGACAATTTGGAAGAGAAAAACAAATGACCTTGTGGCTATTTATATTTAGACATCCTCTTTGTATGTGAGATGTTACAAATAAAATGAAATGGTTTTTAACTATGTGTGGAAATACATAAGAAAATAAATAATATATATATACTTTATGAAGGGTAAATAGTGCCAATACTGAGAGCTAAAAAATTACATTATTGTAAAGTGGCAGTGGAACAGTCAATTGGACCGAGTTCATAAGAATGGCATTGTTCTCAATTGGTCTTGGTGAAGGGATGTGCTGGAGTCAGATGATCTTAATTCATGAAATGGCACACGCCTCTTCGTGCATCTGCAGCATCTGATGACTGCCATGAGCCTCTATGAACTACGTCATAAAACTCACTCCAGTCAGGTTCTAGAGTGAAAATTCTGACATAGGGAACAAAACAGCTCATCACAAGCCATTGGACCCCATCCCATCTATGCTCCTTCTATTTTGGTGGATCTGTAAGAAATAGATGCCAAAAGTTGCAAAATTTAGATACTATTCCTTGTTGCATCTAATTTTGTGACTTTCAAAGCTTTTACACTCACCGGCCACTTTATTAGGTACACCATGCTAGTAACGGGTTTGACCCCCCTTTTGCCTTCAGAACTGCCTCAATTCTTCGTGGCATAGATTCAACAAGGTGCTGGAAGCATTCCTCAGAGATTTTGGTCCATATTGACATGATGGCATCACACAGTTGCCGCAGATTTGTCGGCTGCACATCCCAAAGATGCTCCATACAAGGCAGGATGGATCCATGCTTTCATGTTGTTTATGCCAAATTCTGACCCTACCATCCGAATGTCGCAGCAGAAATCGAGACTCATCAGACCAAGCAACGTTTTTCCAATCTTCTACTGTCCAATTTCGATGAGCTTGTACAAATTGTAGCCTCAGTTTCCTGTTCTTAGCTGAAAGGAGTGGTACCCGGTGTGGTCTTCTGCTGCTGTAGCCCATCTGCCTCAAAGTTCGACGCACTGTGCGTTCAGAGATGCTCTTAGGCCTACCTTGGTTGTAACGGGTGGCGATTTGAGTCACTGTTGCCTTTCTATCAGCTCGAACCAGTCTGCCCATTCTCCTCTGACCTCTGGCATCAACAAGGCATTTCCGCCCACAGAACTGCCGCTCACTGGATTTTTTTTCTTTTTCGGACCATTCTCTGTAAACCCTAGAGATGGTTGTGTGGGAAAATCCCAGTAGATCAGCAGTTTCTGAAATACTCAGACCAGCCCTTCTGGCACCAACAACCATGCCACGTTCAAAGGCACTCAAATCACCTTTCTTCCCCATACTGATGCTCAGTTTGAACTGCAGGAGATTGTCTTGACCATGTCTACATGCCTAAATGCACTGAGTTGCCGCCATGTGATTGGCTGATTAGAAATTAAGTGTTAACAAGAAGTTGGACAGGTGTACCTAATAAAGTGGCCGGTGAGTGTATATCAGAATTTTAGGTCGAAAGCTTTGCTGAATCCGTCCTATTGTAAAGTTGGCAAACAGTCCAGTTAAATTAAATCCACTACTTGCAAATTCTAGGAGGAAGGACAGATTAGTGTTCACAAGAGTGTCAAGCCATGTTCAAATTTTTACAGTGGTTGATACCTTTCAATGGCTAAATGAGATGGTAGCAATTTGCAAGCTTCCGAGACTACTCAGGCTTCTACATTAGGCATATTCACACATTCGTGTGTTACCATCCGAGAAATGGAACAATTTTTCTTTTCTTTCTAATTGAATCCTAGATGCATCCATTTTTTTCTCATGCTTTTTTTTCACTTAAGTTGCTAGACTGTCAGGATCTTTTTTATCGACTGACTCTTAGCAATTGATGAGTTAAATCAGATGAAGCTCTAAAGTGCAAATCATGTCTACCATGGTGCATTTATTTTACATTGAGTCTGAACCATAAAACAAATGAGACATGTGACATGCTCTGAGTTTGTTGGACTAGAGACACACTTTCAAAAACTGATGTTTGTGGATCAATATTACTCTAAGGGTCAATGTGCTGTCCGTGAAAAATATGGACAGCACTAGGACATGAAACATGGAATATAGTATTTTTTACCTTTAAGCAAGCCTTGGAAAGCTAGCACCACTTGGAACCTAAAACAATATGTTGTATGGTTTGTTTTTGGAAGGCTTTATATGGTATTGTCTGATGTCGCTCCATTATTTATTTGTTTAGTTTAAAACAAATAAAAATTTGATATGGCTCTAACATTTTAATGGAATTCTAGTTAAACTTCATATACACAGAAACCAAGTACAGCTTGGAAGCTCATATTTATATTTCAGCCAAATGTCAAGTGCAAGTTACATAAAAAAAGAATTAATATGTTTCTTGTAAAACACATTTAATAGTTTCCAGTCTTGATCAAAAAGTCTAAAATATGTCATGCTAAAAGCATCCACCACTTAGACCCCCACAAAATATTTTAGGGATCAAAAATTCTTAGCTTATACATTTCCTATCATTATAAAGCTGAAACTTTGTTTTTCTGATAGAGAGCTCAAAACTCCATTCCCCCTTCATACAGTTTAGAGATAAATGATGATATTATGGAAGGCTGTAATGAAATATTAAGGAGTTCAATGGTTGAATAAATCCATATACAGTAAGCTACCCTTACGGATGGCTACAGGCAGTCTGAATTTTTAACTTTATATTACACAGGTCATGAAGAGCTCGGAATCAGAGAATGATCTGAAATGTACTGTAATACGTTTTTATGTGAGAAATTTGTCTATAAATAGGTCAGTATATATTAGAACCATGCTCAGACGATAACATAGTTCTCCTACTCCATTTAGAGTCAGTGCAATATGGATTACAATAAAATTATCTCAATACCTTTTATATGTGACCACGGTTTACAGAGTAGTTCTAGAATGTTTATGTGCAAACTGAACTTACAATTTGCAAATTTATTCCAAGCCATAAAATGAAATGTTAAAAAATGTTGTCTGAGACAGTAAGGACAGAAAATCATTTTAAGCAAAATGCGGTGTATGACATGAAGCTGAAATGAAAAGTCACCCTGGAATATAATGTTTCTGCCTAAATATGACAGTTATTATGTGAAATATGTTGATGCAACAATTTTCACGTGAAAGCACCATCAGCGCACATTTGAGGCATCATGAACTAAAAACTTAAAAATGAGCAGTTATGGGTCAAGAGATATAAATGAATGTTGAACTATGTCATTTTATTGCTTGCTGCATTATTCAACTGTTTCCAGGCAATGATTGTGACGATGACCTCAATAACTAAAGACAAACTTTACACAATCTATGTGTAGAGCATTTATTTTAAACTTTTCCCCCCTCTGTTTCGTATTGTTTCTATTCTCACATTAATAGCTACCTCTCCCTCAATACTACAAAAAGAAAGGAAAGCGAAGAGGTGATATATTTTGAATATGTACTTGCATCCTTAATGATTATGGCTGTAAATAAATTTTGATTTCTGGAAAATAGATATATACGTTCTGGATGACATTTGATTATTCCAGATAGGATGACATAACTAAAGATTTATTATTAACTATGTAAACTGCAATCATAAATTGACTGGTCAGAATATTTGGCGCCTGGCATGTTGAAAATTTTTAAGCTCAAAAAGGTATAAATATGCCATTCATATACAATCAGCAAGTTAATGAATCAGCCTTGAAATATGACAAACTATCAGTAGTGTTGAGCGATACCATCCGATACTTGAAAGTATCGGTATCGGAAAGTATCGGCCGATACCGGCAAAGTATCGGATCCAATCCGATACCGATACCCGATACCAATACAAGTCAATGGGACTCATGTATCGGATGGTATTCCTGATGGTTCCCAGGGTCTGAAGGAGAGGAAACTCTCCTTCAGACCCTGGGATCCATATAAATGTGTAAAATAAAGAATTAAAATAAAAAATATTGCTATACTCACCTGTCCGACGCAGCCTGGACCTCAGCGAGGGAACCGGCAGCGTTGTTTGTTTAAAATTTGCGCTTTTACTTGGTTACGTGAAGTCCCGGCTTGTGATTGGTCAGGGCGGCCATGTTGCCGGGACGCGGACCAATCACAGCAAGCCGTGACGAAATTACGTCACGGCTTGCTGTGATTGGTCCGCGTCCCGGCAACATGGCCGCCATTAACCAATCACAAGCCGTGACGTCACGGGAGGCTGGACACGCGCGCTTTTTAAAATACGCGCATGTCCAGCCTCCCGTGACGTCACGGCTTGTGATTGGTTAATGGCGGCCATGTTGCCGGGACGCGGACCAATCACAGCAAGCCGTGACGTAATTTCGTCACGGCTTGCTGTGATTGGTCCGCGTCCTGGCAACATGGCCGCCCTGACCAATCACAAGCCGGGACTTCACGTAACCAAGTAAAAGCGCGAAATTTAAACAAACAACGCTGCCGGTTCCCTCGCTGAGGTCCAGGCTGCGTCGGAGAGGTGAGTATAGCAATATTTTTTATTTTAATTCTCTCTTTTACACATTATTACATTAATGTTGTTGCGATACCCGATACCCGATACCACAAAAGTATCGGATCTCGGTATCGGAAATTCCGATACAGCAAATATCGGCCGATACCCGATACTTGCAGTATCGGAATGCTCAACACTAACTATCAGTCATCCTAAAAACAAAATTCAATTAATGTCACAATACAAGAAGGCAAATGGCATGATGGGAATGCTGCTAAACTGTTTTTTTTCGAACTGCTGTAAGTAGGTTAACAATCTAGACTCGGGTTGACAATCTGGTAACACACTGTTAGGGCTAGCGGAATGCACCAAATTATAAGAGAGATGGTATAAGGTGCATTCGCAGCCCGGTGTCCACCGTGCAGAGATGAAACCTGCTGCTGAGTAATGATGGATATATGGTGGTACAATGTGGATACACACACGGGTTAACTTCACCCTGTGTGAAGGAAGCAAACCCTGTTGTGTAACAGGGCCGCGGTACCGCACCAAGAGTGCAAGCAAGGAGTCTCAGGACTCTATCGCAAGACACAGGATTAGAGTATGTTCAGACCACTTGCGCTCGACACCGCAACTGGGGTGTCAAAGTAACTGAAAATATAACTTAAAGCACAAGAGTGCGTGCTGTGCCGCTTTGGCAGACGCCACTAACCACCCAGACTTGGGATAGGAAAGCGCTCTTTAAAAGCTCACGGTGCCGCACTGGTGGTTGCTGCAATAGACGCTGTATCATGTGTCTTTATGTTGACAGCTTAGTCGGGCGCTTAAAAAGCAAGCATTCACCTTTTGCGAACAGTCATACACAAGGGAAGGGATTTTAAAGAACGACTTGCACTCACAACACACACACAATTCCAAATGTACACTAGCGCATGGCTGTGCATCCATGCGAACCTTTTATAGCTGCAGCAAGAACAGGACATTCCCAGAAGGACCAATGGGAGTCAGCCACAGAAGAACACCTTCAGTACCTTCCTAAAGGACTAATGGGATTTGCTGCAGTATCTAAGCATTTGACCCTTGATCTCCAACGAGAGATCTTGCCCTGGGCATGCTCAGAAAGGGAAGAGCAGGACTTAGTCCCAAACACGTCTGCTCGCCGCTGCCCAGTACTGGCTACAATGTCAGAAGCTGGAAAGGCAGCAGTAACCAGTCATCCAGTATCAGCCTGAGCTAGACGCTGGGGCCGACGTCTGCTGAGCAGACTCCTCTGCGGCTGAGAAGAATGGGAGACCGCAGCGGAAATGGTTCAAGATTCCCCCTGTGCAGAGGCGGGATCTCAACACCTTCCTAAATATCAAAGTCTTATGGCAAATTGCTTACCAAACAAGTAGTCTTTGCATGGGTCCATTTAAATGGATTGACTGGCAGCACTTAATGACTGCTGATTGGTAAACTGTTACAGATTGATGGTTGTTTAAGAGCCTGCTTGCACCGGTAGACTGCTGTAAATGATGTGCACTGAGCAATCGGTATTAGATCTGTAATGGATCGCTCAGTGCACACAAGCTGGAATTGTCCTCCGCAGCACAAATCCTTTTTACAAAGGACTATACGCTACTGAGCTGCTGATTCGAAGATTCAAAGATTCGAAGATCTGAAGACAAAATGGTTAATTGAAAGTGGTTTATTGTCAATGAGTCTCAAAGTCAGTAATGACTCCTTCAGGACAACCACATGTTGACAATAAACCACTTTCCATTAACCATCTAGTCTTTGGATCCTGGAATAGGCAGCTCACCTGAAATCCATTGTTCCTGTTTTTTGTATACTAATTGACTCCTATGAATATTGCAAAAGCTAACAGTCGCACTGTAAAAGGACAGGGTTTTCCTCCGCAAATTACTAAACTTATAGTTACCAAAAGAGGGAACTCTTCTTGCACCTCTAATGAGGTACGATATCAAACTATTAACACCGAACTTGGCTATTAATAATTAATATCCACTTAATAATACCTCAACGTTATCTTTTCTGGCGACTATATATATATATATATATATATATATATATATATATATATATATATATATATATATATATATATATATATACACATATACGGATACTACAACTCTAATACAGTAATCTCACTACAGTATACAATAATATAACAATATCATACAGTAAAAACCCACCCTGAATTACCTGCCTAAATTACTCAAATCACGCATACAATATCAGCCCTCCCACCTATGTCTCAGCTAACCCTGAGGCCTAGCATACTCAGCCATGTGTGTAAGTCCATTTTTGTCCCAGAAATCCAGAAAGGCAAGCCAGAGAGAACCACCTGGTCTTGTCCCTTATATGTGACCAACTAAAAGAGGTGTGTCCAGCCCCAGGTGTGGTCTATTGTCCACTAAGATACATCCCCTCAGTCCTAACTTAACCCCTTCCCGACCCATGACGCCACATAGGCGTCATGAAAACCCGTGCCAATCCGACCCATGACGCCTATGTGGCGTCATGGAATGATCGCGTCCCTGCAGATCGGGTGAAGGGGTTAACTCCTATTTTACCCGATCTGCAGGGAGAGGGGGAGTGGTGCTTCAGCCCAGGGGGGGTGGCTTCACCCCCCCGTGGCTACGATCGCTCTGATTGGCTGTTGAAAGTGAAACTGCCAATCAGAGCGATTTGTAATATTTCACCTAAAAAACAGGTGAAATATTACAATCCAGCCATGGCCGATGCTGCAATATCATCGGCCATGGCTGGAAAACCTGAAGTGACCACCCCCCACCCCACCGATCGCCCCCCCACCGCTCCGTTATGGGGTCCGGTCCCCTCCGTCCTGTGCTCCGCTGCCCCGTGCTCCTGCCCGCTCCCCCGTCCTGCTGTCCGCTCCCCCCGTCCTCCGATCACCCCCCCTGTGCTCAGATCCACCCCCCCACCACCCCTTCATACTTACCGATCCTCCCGGTGTCCGGCCGTCTCCTCGCTGGGCGCCGCCATCTTCCAAAATGGCGGGCGCATGCTCAGTACGCCCGCCGGCCGGCAGATTCCTTACAGGTACATTTTGATCGCTGTGGTAGGTTCTACCACAGCGATCAAAATAAAAAAAATAATAAATAAACCCCCCCCTTTATCACCCCCATAGATAGGGACAATAATAAAATAAAGAAAATATTTTTTTTTTTTTTCCCCACTGTGGTTAGGGTTAGAACTAGGGTTAGGGTTAGAACTAGGGTTAGGGTTACGGGTAGGGTTAGGGTTATGGCATGTGCGGATTTGGCAGCGGATCCGCAGCGGATCGGCCGCGGATCCGCAGCGGATCGGCCGCGGATCCGCAGCGGATCGGCCGCGGATCCGCAGCGGATCGGCCGCGGATCCGCAGCGGATCGGCCGCGGATCCGCCGCGGATCCGCGGCGGATCGGCCGCGGATCCGCAGCGGATCGGCCGCGGATCCGCAGCGGATCGGCCGCGGATCCGCAGCGGATCGGCCGCGGATCCGCAGCGGATCGGCCGCGGATCCGCAGCGGATTGGCCGCTGCGAATTCGTAGCAGTTTTCCATCAGGTTTACAGTACCGTGTACACCTATGGAAAACCAAATCCGCTGTGCCCATGGTGCGGAAAATTCCGTGCAGAAACGCTGCGTTGTATTTTCCACAGCATGTCAATTCTTTGTGCGGATTCCGCAGCGTTTTACACCTGTTCCTCAATAGGAATCCGCAGGTGAAATCCGCACAAAAAAACACTGGAAATCTGCTGTAAATCCGCAGGTAAAACGCAGTGCCTTTTACTTGCAGATTTTTCAAAAGTCGTGCGGAAAAATCTCACACGAATCCGCTACGTGGGCACATACCCTTAGGGTTAGGGTTGGAATTAGGGCTAGGGTTGGAATTAGGGTTACGGGTGTGTTGGGGTTAGGGTTGTGGTTAGGGGTGTGTTGGGGTTAGGGTTGGGATTAGGGTTATGGCTACAGTTGGGATTAGGATTAGGGGTGTGTTGGGGTTAGTGTTGAAGTTAGAAATGAGGGGTTTCCACTGTTAGGGCACATCAGGGGTCTCCAAACGCAACATGGCGCCACCATTGATTCCAGCCAATCTTGCATTCAAAAAGTCAAATGGTGCTCCCTCCCTTCCAAGCCCCGACGTGTGCCCAAACAGTGGTTTACCCCCACATTTGGGGTACCAGCGTACTCAGAACAAACTGGGCAACAACTGTTGGGGTCCAATTTCTCCTGTTACCCTTGCAAAAATAAAAAATTACTTGCTAAGACATAATTTTTGAAGAAAGAAGAATTATTTTTTATTTTCACGGCTCTGCGTTGTAAACTTCTGTGAAGCACTTGGAGGTTGAACGTGCTCATCACACATCTAGATAAGTTCCTTGGGGGGTCTAGTTTCCAAAATGGGGTCACTTGTGGGGTGTTTCTACTGTTTAGGCACATCAGGGGCTCTGCAAATGCAACGTGACGCCCGCAGACCATTCCATCAAAGTCTGCATTTCAAATGTCACTACTTCCCTTCCGAGCCCTGACGTGTGCCCAAACAGTGGTTTACCCCCACATATGGGGTATCACTGTACTCACAACAAACTGGGCAACAAATATTGGGGCCCAATTTCTCCTGTTACCCTTGTGAAAATAAAAAATTGCTTGCTAAAACATCTTTTTTGAGGAAAGAAAAATGATTTTTTATTTTCACGGCTCTGCGTTGTAAACTTCTGTGAAGCACTTGGGGGTTGAATGTGCTCATCACACATCTAGATAAGTTCCTTGGGGGGTCTAGTTTCCAAAATGGGGTCACTTGTGGGGTGTTTCTACTGTTTAGGCACATCAGGGGCTCTGCAAATGCAACGTGACGCCCGCAGACCATTCCATCAAAGTCTGCATTTCAAATGTCACTACTTCCCTTCCGAGCCCTGACGTGTGCCCAAACAGTGGTTTACCCCCACATATGGGGTATCACTGTACTCACAACAAACTGGGCAACAAACATTGGGGCCCAATTTCTCCTGTTACCCTTGTGAAAATAAAAAATTGCTTGCTAAAACATCTTTTTTGAGGAAAGAAAAATGATTTTTTATTTTCACGGCTCTGCGTTGTAAACTTCTGTGAAGCACTTGGGGGTTGAATGTGCTCATCACACAACTAGATAAGTTCCTTGGGGGGTCTAGTTTCCAAAATGGGGTCACTTGTGGGGTGTTTCTACTGTTTAGGCACATCAGGGGCTCTGCAAATGCAACGTGACGCCCGCAGACCATTCCATCAAAGTCTGCATTTCAAATGTCACTACTTCCCTTCCGAGCCCTGACGTGTGCCCAAACAGTGGTTTACCCCCACATATGGGGTATCACTGTACTCACAACAAACTGGGCAACAAACATTGGGGCCCAATTTCTCCTGTTACCCTTGTGAAAATAAAAAATTGCTTGCTAAAACATCTTTTTTGAGGAAAGAAAAATGATTTTTTATTTTCACGGCTCTGCGTTGTAAACTTCTGTGAAGCACTTGGGGGTTGAATGTGCTCATCACACATCTAGATAAGTTCCTTGGGGGGTCTAGTTTCCAAAATGGGGTCACTTGTGGGGGGTTTCTACTGTTTAGGCACATCAGGGGCTCTGCAAATGCAACGTGACGCCCGCAGAGCATTCCATCAAAGTCTGCATTCCAAAACGTCACTACTTCCCTTCCGAGCCCCGGCATGTGCCCAAACAGTGGTTTACCCCCACATATGGGGTATCACCGTACTCAGGAGAAACTGGACAACAACTTTTGGGGTCCAATTTCTCCTGTTACCCTTGCAAAAATAAAAAATTCTGGGCCAAAAAAATATTTTTGAGGAAAGGAAACACATTTATTATTTTCACGGCTCTGCGTTATAAACTTCTGCGAAGCACTTGGGGGTTCAAAGTGCTCACCACACATCTAGATTAGTTCCTTGGGAGGTCTAGTTTCCAAAATGGGGTCACTTGTTAGGGAGCTCCAATGTTTAGGCACACAGGGGCTCTCCAAACGTGACATGGTGTCCGCTAATGATTGGAGCTAATTTTCCATTCAAAAAGCCAAATGGCGTGCCTTCCCTTCCGAGCCCTGCCGTGTGCCCAAACAGTGGTTTACCCCCACATATGGGGTATCATCGTACTCAGGACAAACTGGACAACAACATTTGGGGTCCAATTTCTCCCATTACCCTTGGAAAATTAAAAAATCCTGGGCTAAAACTCATTTTTGAGGAAAGAAAAATTATTTTTTTATTTTCACGGCTCTGCGTTATAAACTTCTGTGAAGCACCTGGGGGTTATAAGTGCTCACTATGCATCTAGATAAGTTCCTTGGGGGGTCTAGTTTCCAAAATGGGGTCACGTGTAGGGGAGCTCCAATGTTTAGGCACACAGGGGCTCTCCAAACGCGACATGGTGTTCGCTAACGATTGGAGCTAATTTTCCATTCAAAAAGTCAAATGGCACGCCTCCCCTTCCGAGCCTTGCCGTGCACCCAAACAGTGGTTTACCCCCACATATGAGGTATCAACATACTCAGCAGAAATTGCCCAACAAATTTTAGGATCCATTTTATCCTGTTGCCCATGTGAAAATGAAAAAATTGAGGCTAAAAGAAATTTTGTGTGAAAAAAAAGTACTTTTTAATTTTTACGGATCAATTTGTGAAGCACCTGAGAGTTTAAAGTGCTCACTATGCTTCTAGATAAGTTCCTTGGGGGGTCTAGTTTCCAAAATGGGGTCACTTGTGGGAGCGCTCCAATGTTTAGGCACACGGGGGCTCTCCAAACGTGACATGGTCTCTGCTAGCGATGGAGATCATTTTTCATTCAAAAAGTCAAATGGCGCTCCTTCCCTTCCGAGCCTTACCATGTGCCCAAACAGTGGTTTACCCCCACATGTGAGGCATCAGTGTACTCAGGAGAAATTGTACAACAAATTTTAGGATCCATTTTATCCTGTTGCCCATGTGAAAATGAAAAAATTTAGGCTAAAATAATTTTTTTGTGAAAAAAAAGTACTGTTTAATTTTTACGGATCAATTTGTGAAGCACCTGGGGGTTTAAAGTGCTCACTATGCTTCTAGATAAGTTCCTTGGGGGGTCTAGTTTCCAAAATGGGGTCACTTGTGGGGGAGCTCCAATGTTTAGGCACACGGGGGCTCTCCAAACGTGACATGGTGTCCGCTAAAGATTGGAGCCAATTTTTCATTCAAAAAGTCAAATGGCGCTCCTTTCCTTCCAAGCTCTGCCGTATGCCCAAACAGTGGTTTACCCCCACATATGAGGTATCAGCGTACTCAGGACAAATTGGACAACATCGTTCGTGGTCAAGTTTTTCCTTTTACCCTTGGGAAAATAAAAAAATTGTTGCTAAAAGATCATTTTTGTGACTAAAAAGTTAAATGTTCATTTTTTCCTTCCATGTTGCTTCTGCTGCTGTGAAACACCTGAAGGGTTAATAAACTTCTTGAATGTGGTTTTGAGCACCTTGAGGGGTGCAGTTTTTAGAATGGTGTCACTTTGGGGTATTTTCAGCCATATAGAACCCTCAAACTGACTTCAAATGTGAGGTGGTCCCTAAAAAAAATGGTTTTGTAAATTTTGTTGTACAAATGAGAAATCACTGGTCAAATTTTAACCCTTATAACTTCCTAGCAAAAAAAAAATTTGTTTCCAAAATTGTGCTGATGTAAAGTAGACATGTGGGAAATGTTATTTATTAACTATTTTGTGTCACATAACTCTCTGGTTTAACAGAATAAAAATTCAAAATGTGAAAATTGCGAAATTTTCAAAATTTTCGCCAAATTTCCGTTTTTTTCACAAATAAACTCAGAAATTATCGACCTATATTTACCACTAACATGAAGCCCAATATGTCACGAAAAAACAATCTCAGAATCACTAGGATCCGTTGAAGCGTTCCTGAGTTATTACCTCATAAAGGGACACTGGTCAGAATTGCAAAAAACGGCAAGGTCATTAAGGCCAAAATAGGCTGGGTCATGAAGGGGTTAAACTTGTTTTTCCAGCTCATGGCAGCTTTGTTTTATAGCAGGCTGGAAGGGGGGCTTTTCTCCATGTGGCATACATGTATATATAAATCTGTATATACATAAAACATGCACTAAACACATCTCTATATAGAGATATACATTTTGGGGCATTTCCCTTCTTCTACAAAAATACAATACAATAACTGATGAGTCTATAACCATCACATAATGTCATTATCACAATACGTATCACAATCAAAAACAAGTGGAGGCCTAAGATGACAATAATTGGAAGTCTAGCTGTGCATAAATACGGTATTTAATCTTATATATTTGTGAAAACTAGCTGATTACTATATTGGATTGTTTGCCCATATGAAAAAATCTAATGTGACAGAGTTTATTTTGAATGAAAGGAGGATTTACCAGTGTGAGACATGTTATTAATTTCTAACATTGGAACTGGACATTGTCTCTTTACAAACACACTTTCTGTAGCTCTCACAGCTCTGTTGTATTGCAATGCTGGTTTGCTGTGAGCCTGTGAGATGAAAGCTGAAACATTGAGAGGAACCTACCGATGTGTCAGGTATAATCAAACACAGCTACGCAGTGAAATCAGGAGAGGAAAGAGCAGCCATTGCAGATCACAATAGTAACCATTACTTATCACATTGGTAACACCTCCTGTTATTTAAAATAAGTTCTGGAGGCAGATTCTTATGCAGAGGGTTGATTTCCCTTGAAAGACATTTCACATTGTGACTGTTTTCTCAGAAGGAAGCAAACACCATTCAGATTGCTTTGGTATTGGCATACCTTTCTGAACATAAAAGGATTGGACAAATGAAAATCAACTGTGCGTTTCTTTAAGGGGTTGTTCATCTGCCATTACTTTTTATATTTACCTTAAATACATATATTTGGAACATTATAAAAGGTTCACAATTATGTTTCACTGAAAATCTTCCACCATGTAGCTTTTACAGGCTCTTTACTTCCTTACACATCCAACTTTGATGCAGTCTTTGGTCATAGATCTACTTAGCAGAGCAAAAGAACCCAATAAAATAATTCAAACAGATAAAACTTTCCCATTAGACCATCAGAACAAGCTCAGTGACGGTTTCCCAATCCAATCTAAAACATTCAAAAACGACCCACAGACTACAGATGGCAAACTGAAAAAATGTTAGTAAAACCAATTATAAACATGATTTCTAGCTAAATAAAACAACCATTAAAGTAAGAAAAAAGTTGTCACTAAAGGTGGTCAATTCCTTTAACCCCTTAAACATCTGCTGTTGGAATCTGGAGGCCACCATACACATGTACCTATCCTGGGCTTAGAAGTCCAGTAGATGATACTAATCAGCGATAAACATCCATCTCTGTCTGCAAATTCATACATGGAAAATTGGCAATCATTAAATAGCACAACCCACTTGTGACTCCTCCCACTGGATTCTTAATTCTAGAAAACGTAGATATTTTAACCAATAATTTCTGCATTTTACTGGATATTTTTAAATTAACCTTTATATCAATTTGATTAGTTACTAATGTAATACAATATGATGCCGGTAGATGATAGTTCCTCTAGTATACCTCTATATTATTAATTTTACTTAATTCACAAAATAAATCAATTCCAACTTGAGCTACGGTAATTGATCCCTGTTGCTCCTGGTTTGACTACGCTGAGTCCACGTGGTAGCCACATTGATTTGTATTCAATATCTTATACATAAACATTAGACATTAGCATTGTATTGTTTTTTAATTTCCAAATTAATACAATGACTCTGCCATCGACGGTAAGGTTAAATAATTTAATTAAGCAAATGTGGCCTCAGGGTGTTCTAAGCTGTGCTTCATTTCCAAATGTGTCATAAAACAGATCTTTTATAGTTGTTAGGATAATAAACTTTGTTTAAAGCTTGTCATGTTTCATAAAGGGGTATGTGGCTGAACAAGATGAGATGTTCCTCAGGTAAGTCATGCTCATCCTTATGAACAACCTCCAAATACTTTACAGTTGAACTCTTTTTGGCTAAATAACAGGTTTCAAAGTCTTAAATGGTTTCATATTTCTATAAACCATACTTAGAGCATAACATGAATATTTTAAGAAGCTTAGCTTTCATTTAAATATATTTGCTGAGGATATGCTGGCAGCATATCAAGGCGCAGTGTAATACCATCAAAGTTGGCAGTCCCAAACTCAATTTAAGAAAAAGCAGATAATATGGACTGGCAGCATTAAAGCAAATAAAGTCAATTAACTGATTTTTTTCTTAATTTGTTTTCTGTAGCTGGAAATTGCAAAGGTTGGATAAAACTACAAGATTAATGGATGGAGAAATTAATGTAAATGAATGAATTTAAGGATATTTCAGGGAATTGTTGTATTTTCTGTGTACTCTCTTCCAATATTTTGGCTACTATATGACAAATGGCAATGATGTATACACATTGTAATGTCTACGACTGTACTGAACACAGATTCATTCGCTGTATGGTTATTTAAACAAGTATGTCATCATAGACTTCTCAAGCCATGACATTACTTATTTATGCAAATATTTGGCCCTGATGAGAGGTTAAGGCTTAGTCATGTCTTATTGTCATGTCTCAATAAGAGACAAAAGATCCATCAGTATGGGACACCTACACTGTGTTTGTCCAAAGAAAATACATTTTTACTACCAATAGAGTTCCACAAATTCACAAGGAAATGCTGTTTTGAGAACAAAGAAAACTGCCATGAGGCCTTCAAAATCCGTATTGTGCTGATTGATGAGGGGTTTCGTGAGAAGATCTTCATTAATGAAATGTGAATAACATTGTTACAGTAAACATCCATTAAGGTATATGCACACAACCTTTTTTAGACTTGTGTGAACGGGCAAATTGTTCAGGAAGAAGACACTTCCGGACTCACCACTGTCTTTTGTCTTAAAGCATCTTTCTTACATCTTTTCGGTTATTGTTTTAAAAGCGTTCAGCCGCCATTTTATTAAACTTGTGTTGAATAAGCTAGTGAGCAGCGTACAAGTGGAATTTTCTTGAAGAATGGTCAGCTCACTAATTTTAACTGCTTTGTGTCATTGAAAGCTTTAATTGGTTAAAAGAAGATGAAAAAAACCTGAACACATGAATAGAAAATCACTTTTACATTGCAATGCATATAGTCATTCTTTTTAGCATATATTTAGCACGTAACGTACCTGCCTAAGAATATTTAAGGTTCGATTAATCAAGACTGGCATTATTCACACCAGACTTGATGAAGGGATGTGCTGTAGTCAGGACATCCTGATTCATGAAGATTTGCATGCCTCTTCAAGAATAAGGAGAGTTAGTGGAAGGGGCCTCCATGCATGGCATCAGAAATCTTAATCCAGTCAAGGAGTGAGATTTCAGGTGTTGGGAATGCAACATTTCATCATGAGTTAGAGATGTTTTTGTCCTACTTTTTCTCTTAATCTAACCCACCCCAGCGCCTCCCATTTGTTGGAGCAGGGAGTAACTGTGGTAAAAACACCAAAAAACACTAAATGTAGGCGCCACTCAGAGTTGTGTCTACATTTTGCCACTTTTACAAGCTTTTACGCCAGAATTTTGCTTTGGAAGCTTTGAAGAATTGTACCCTTTGTGCACACATACACTTTGAGTAATGCATGGTTCAGAAAATTACTTTATCAAATATTTTAATAAAAAATTTTGATACAAGAGAATGAAGTCCACATATACACATTAACTGTTATGATAAAAGATTTCCACACATGATACAAAAAAGTTAATTGATTCAATTGAGAAATGTGCAATTTTTCTTTTTGCCGTCATTGGTGCTGCAAAGTAGCTGGTGATTGATGGCAGGTTTTCCCATAGAATAAATCTGACCATTAGTAGGCACAACAGCTATGATAAGCATGCTATCTGCAGACCCTTCTAACTAAAAGTATTTTTCAAAGCACATAACCCATTGAAGTACAAGTGTTCATGGCTTTCACTGTATAAGCAATTTTATGGATTAAAGTATAAAGTAAGCAATTTTGACATAAAAGAAAGATTTTCATAAAATTTCTCACAGCTTGATTTTAACCTTATACCAAACCTACCATAGTGATTGGTGTACTTTCTATATCCAGAATTTACAGACTGGTGTACACAAAAACCTTAAACTATTAATTGGCCTACAATGCTTTTGCACTAACTATAATATACATTTGCTTTTCCCTCATTGTGTTCATGATTCTTTTAGTAATGCACACTTTGCCTGTAGCATTTTCTACAGTCCGATGTCTGAAATGCGCCAGTATCACTAACTTCCTGGAAATAAAGTTTGCTGGCTGACAGTTTTCAGGAAGTGGAGCCTGGTGCCAGAGGTATTGATGCCGATATAAGCGCTCAGCATGCAGCTCAGTGTTTTGGAGTGGCTGAAGTTGAAGAACCCAATGGAAGGGCAGGCGAGGCAGTGAACTGAGAATGTGGAGTAATAGAGACCAGAGTACAGTAGTTTTATAGTGATATCCTGAGTGTAGTGAAGAGCAGCAGGTGGAACAAGTCTGTGGGCTGAGATAAGTAATGGAATAACATTGAGAGTCATTACACAACCAGCATGGAGGGAAATGTTACTTGCCCAGTGACTGACTAAACAGCAGAAAGAAAAAGATGGAACCATATTTTTATTATTAACATCTGGACCAGATCTATTTCTGCGACCCATAGCCTGAGAGCCATTCTCCTAGCATTATGCTAGGATGGGATTTTTTAAAGGTATTAATAGTCTCAAACCCCCATTATGATGCAGAGTAATTCCCTGACTAAATAAGTTGTCCAACCCTGAGTCTCAAGAAGGTTGTTTTAGAGGGTAACCTCTAAGAGATCCATAAAGCAGTATGTTGTGGCTGCTGCAACATGTGTACAAGTTGATGTTGAAGAGATCAAGGACAGGTTCTAACAGCTAAGTAGCATATAAAGTAAAGTGACATCATATGTTGAAAAAAAAATATAATAAGCCATTATTTGATGAAACTCATTATTGAAATCCTTGAACCATTTATAATGAGATTAACATCATAATAATAAGTGTATAAATAATAGTTTCCACATCAACAGTATCAGAAGTGAGTAATTTAAACAAACACACTTGTTACTGGTACCATGTCTTTTAGCCTCTATGTGCAGTTTTCCTAACATCTCGGACTAAGCATTATAACATATGGAAGCCCATATGTCTTCCTTTCATCATGCATATGTTCAGACCTTATAATGCTTCGCAATATTTTCTTTGTGGTTTATTTTTGCACAGGCATCACTTCTGTAAAAAAAAAAACAAGTTGCCTTATGTTGCTCTTGAACAAAGATTAAATTAGCTGCAGATTTTTTTAACAATATTTTAATTAAGGATTTTATTTCAAATGCTTATTTAAAGATTGCCATGTATTTAGTTAATTACAGGTTTTACATTTCGAGTTTAATGGGTTGTCTAATTTATATAAACCTTTTTTGTATACATTTTTGGAAAATTGTAAGTTTATAACAGAGAGCCGTCAGGTCAGGAATTTCATGGCTTACAAAGAGTGCAGAGAAGCTACAAGAAACATATTTCTCTCTTGAGAATCTCTCCTGTTCTGCATTACATGAGTCGGTATAGTGTAAGGAAAACTGAATATCCACTGCCAGGTTTCCAATACAGGTTATCACTGATCATTACAAGCCATAACATAGGGACACTTTGACATTAATGTACTGCCAATGAATCTTTACAACAAGTAGGGATTGTCCACAGTAGACAACCTCTTTAAAGGTTTAAATAGGGCTTTTTATAAATATTAAATACATATTATATGGATTTTTAGACCATTTATGTATTTACATGCATAAAATCACTGTGCAGAGGTTATCTCTAGAGTTTTTTTTTCATCCCTGCCAAATGCCAGATTTGACAAAACTTTAGGATGTCATAGACAGGGTGGAATTCATAGAATTCATAAGCCACTTACTCCATAAAGTATAGGTGTAAGGTCCCAAGAACACAGTGGTAGCTTTTTTCTTAAGAAATTCACAATATTACAATACCAGTGGTTCTATGTTTATGTATCATAGGTTTTATAGCGGTTGACCACTTTTTACAAAACATTGTGGCCAAATTATACAAATCATGTAACATGCAGAATCAAATCAAAATCAAATAGAGATCATTCTCCCCAGGCCTAGCACTGCCATTTCATTGCTGCCCCGGTCTTTATGTTGTGGCTCTAACAGTGACATCACACTATGCTCAATAGCTCTGCGCTTGGTGCTTGACTTCAGTGGAAATGTGAGCTGACAATATGTTTAGGGATGGGCGAACCCATGGATGTTCGAGTCTGGTGGATTCTGTAGAACATTTTTGAAAAGTTCTGTTCGGTTACCTGAACGATACCTGAACTCAACCTGAGCCAGGGTCCCAGTCAAATGAATGGTGGGTACGAATATTGGGTGTTGCCAAGGTTGTCATCTGTGTGACTGCTTGAGTAACACCAGCTCTGATCGTCAGTAAATTTGTTACCGCAGGTTAGAGCACTGTGATTCTCACACTGTAATACCGATGACCGCCGGTCACAGGCATTGGCTGATGAGAGTACTACTGGGTGACAGCAGTGAGAGCAATAAATAATGCCTGTGCAATAAATAAATAAATAAACTAAAAATATGACATGCAGTCCCCTCTATTTTTTACATTTTACAACCAGGCAAAACTGACAGTTGTGGCTTGCAGCCCTCAGCTGTCAATGTTATCTTGGCTGGTTATCAGAAATAGAGGGGCCACCACGCAGTTTTTTTATATTTAAATAATTTAGAAAACAGCATAGGGTACCCCCGATTTTGACAAACAGCCAAGCTAAAGCAGACAGCTGGGGCAGACTGGTAGGGGGCCACACCAGGCTAAAAATGGCATTTTGCAGCCGCTCCAGAAAAGACGCATCTATTAGATGCGCTAATTCTGGCACTTTAGCCAGCTCTCCCCACTTGCCTGGTGCAGTGGCAAGTGAGGTAATAGTTGTTGGGTTGATATCAGCTTTGCAATATCATCTGACATCAAGCCCACAGGTTTGTAATGGAGAGGCGTTTGTAAGATGCTATAACTAACCCCATAGTAATATTGTAATAAAAACACGGCAAGAATAAAGTCCTTTATTTGAAATAAAACTCCCCACCCTCTTTTAACCATTTATTTTAAAAAATTAAAAATAATAAAACAGTATATACCTAAACTGGCTGCCGAGAAAATAATGCATATCTGTCCCACAACGATCCGGATGCTTTGGCGTGCGGTCACATCAGTGATGTGACTGCTTTCCATTCCAGCCAGAACACACTGAACAGAGGGTTAGAAGCTCTGCCTGTGACCGGCAGTAACCTAAATGACTTCACCGGCGGTCACAGGAGGTAGTGCTTCTCACGCTCTGCTCAGTGTGTTCCGACTGGTGTGGAGAGCGGTTGCAACACTGATGTGACTGCTCTCCAAACCATCCGGATCATCATGGGACAGATATGGATTATATTCTGGTCGAATAGGTGAGAAATACGATGCGTTTTTTTTTTCATTTTTATTTTACAACCATAGGTAAAAGAGTGTGGGGAGGTTTATTTCAAATAAATGACTGTATTCTTGTTGTGTCTTTAATACTATTTTACTATGGGGTTAGTAATAGGGGCATCTAATTGAACTTACTTCAAATCAGAGCCGGTGTTTCTCTCGCTGTCACAAAGATGACAGCATGGGAAACAGCTGATGTTCATGCTGCCAAACCTGCACACTAATACAGACTTCCTGGTGAAGTCCATGTTTTGGGTCCATGCACGGACACTAGGTATTTGGTACGGACCCCGAACATTAATGTTCCGGTTCACACATCACTAGTTATGACCATCAACTTCAACGATGCAGTCAAAAGATGGTGATAGAGGCAGCAGTGGAGAGTTAACACTATAGCTGCAGAGGGGAGTACTATCTGATTGTAATATTTTACATTAGTTATCATTTAGAGAAAAAATTTTGTTTTTAAATGTGAAAAACCTCTTTAGCTTTGACTGCATAATGAACTCGAAATAATTTCTCATAATTGAGCCTACGACCTTTCTACCTATGATCAGTGGTTCCTGAATTTATATTTTAAAGGTCATACCTTTCAATGTATGATGAACTAAAAGTAAATCATTACTAGTGAGCCTACAACCTTCCTACATATCATCTAGCTACAGATTCTTTTTATAGCTAGTATTCATGCCCTTTGGTTTGCTTGTATTTACAGTGTCATGGCTTTTGTCATTCAGACGCTAGTAAATAACCTTTAGTGGTGTTATTATATATGTGAAGGCACTATGAATCATTTATGCACAATAAATGATTTACAAGAAGACTTTAAAAACTGGGTCATATCTATTCTAAGACAATAGTTCTAAAACAGATCACGCTTATATTTTAGACTGTGTGTTAAAGAAACTGAAGTTAGAAAACTGCAACCATAACTTAATTCCTATGTCTGAATTCTCCAGAGATATGGATATAAAAAAATATATAGCAATTATACAGATACATTTCCATAAGAGTAAATTGTGCAAGTTCATTTTTTAAAAATAACAAAAGGACTGATAATATAAAAAGACTTGGTGTGAATAGATTTGCACTGCCTAGTCCATCAACCATGTCAGTCATCTGTGGCCAATGGACTGGAGCCGTCTCTTACCTGACAACATCAACGGTTCTTCTTTTGATTAGCTGGCATGGTTAAATGTAATTGTCAGGGCGTGACGCTCATGTGATGTCACAACAGGACAGCCAAACATTACTTATGTGGCCACGGGCAAGGACTTACAAAGCAATTTTCCAATCTCTATGCTCTACTATTTGCTATAGTATTGTTTTTGTAGTATCCAACCATAGTGAAATGATAGAATCATAGAAAGTTAGAGTTGGAAGGGACCCCAAGCGTCATCGTGTCCAACACCCTGCTCAACGCAGTATTCACTAAAACATCTCCAACAGATGTCTGCCCAGCATCTGTTTGAAGATTTCTGTTGAAGGAGAACTCACCACCTCTTGTGGCAGCCTGTTCAACTCATTGATCACCCTTACTGTCAAAACGTTTTTTTTCTAATCTGTATCTTCTCCCTTTCAGTTTAATTTAATTGCATCTCATGTTTCCATGTGCAAATGAAAATAAGGATGATCCCTCTATACTGTGACAGCCCTTCAGTTATTTGTAGACAGCTATTAAGTCTCCTCTTAGCCTTCTTTTTTGCAAGCTAAACATTCCCAGATCCTTTAACTGTTCCTCGAAGGACCTACATTGTAGTCCGCTCACCATCCTGGTAGCTCTTCTCTGGACTTGCTCTAGTTTTTCATTGTCTTTTTAAAATGTGGTCCCCAGAACTGGACACAGTATTCCAGATGTGTCTCTGCATTATCCACACAGTCTGCTCGCATCGCGCTCCTGCGCAGGCATAATTCTTTTCCCTGTTGAATGCAGAGCAATGTACTGCAGTGCAAAGGCGACGGGAAAGGTCAGAGAGGCCTGGCACCTGTGCACTGCAGGACTTTGCTCTGCATTCAACAGGGAAAAGAATTAGGCCTGCGCAGGGGAATTACACCTGTTCAAGAGCGCAATGCCGGCGAGACTGTGTAGATGATGCAGGGACTCATCATTCACAAGAACCAAAAAGGAGGACGGTGATCATAAGAAGATGTGAGGTGCCAGACCAAGAAGACAAGACCCCTCGGACAGGACCGCCCCACAGGTGAGTATAATAAGTCATTTTTCTTCTCTTACAGGTCGGCTCAGGGGCAGATATACAGCGTTATAGAATCCTGTATATAAGCTCTGAAAAGTGGTGGCCATAAGTTGTATTGGCCAAACCTAGTGACAGGTTCTCTTTAATTTATTTCAGCTATTCAATACAAAAAGTGAAACTCATATATTATGTAGAGTCATTACAAAGAGAGTGTTCTATTTCAAGTGTTTATTTCTGTTAATGGTGATGATTATGGCTTACAGCCAGTGAAAACCCAAATTTCATTATCTCAGTAAATAAGAATACTTTATAACACCAGCTTGAAAAATGATTTTAAAATCTGAAATGTATGTTCAGTAAATGCACTGAATACTTGGTCAGGGCTCCTTTTTCATCAATTACTGCATCAACGCATCTTGGCATGGAGGTGATCAGCTTGTGGCACTGCTGAGGTGTTATGGAAGCCCAGAGTGCTTTGATAGCAGCCTTCTGCTCATCTGCATTGTTGGGTCTGGTGTTTCTCATATTCTTCTTGACAATACCCCATAGATTCTCTATGGGGTTAATTTCAGGCAAGTTTACTAGCCAATCAAGCACAATGATACTGTTAATTTTAAACATGGTATTGGTACTTTTGGCAGTGTGGACAAATGGCAAGTCCTGCTGGAGAATGAAATTTCCATCTCCAAAAAGGTTGTTGACAGAGGGAAGCATGAAGTGCTCTAAAATTTCCTGGTAGACAGCTGCACTCACTTTGGTCTTGATAAAACAAGCAGATGATGTGGTTCCCCAAACCATCACTGATGGTGGAAACTTTACACTACAGTAGGCCTCAAGCAGCTTGGATTGTGTGCCTCTCCATTCTTCCTCTAGACTCTGGGACCTTGATTTCCAAATGAAATGCAAAATTTACTTTCATCTGAAAACAACACCTTGAATCACTGAGCAACAGTCCAGTTCTTTTTCTCCTTGACCTAGGTTAAATGCTTATGGGCTTTTCTCTTTTCAGAAAAGGTTTTTGTGATCTTAAAATGTTTTTTGTTTCATCACAGACAACTCCCTTTGCAAGCAACTGATTATGGTAGGAAAGCCCCAGCCTTTGTTGAGGAAATGTAGGTAACATGATGACTATTCAGATGAGCGGCCATCCATATAAAATAAAGATGGTTTGAGCATACCAGAATGAGAGACTCTTATATAAAGCTACTCTCATTTCTGATTCAGAGAGAGGCCCCTCTTTAAGTCAACTGAGTTGTCTGAAAATTGTTATCACACAATCAGAGTTTCAGTCCTGCACTGATTTTGGCCTCATGATGGACAAGGAGAGTTACAAATTATGATAATCTCTATATAATGCTGTTGAATATGTTGGCACTACAGTATATGAGCAATGAGGAAAAATAATATATAAGATGCTGCACCATTTGCCCTCATCACATTCATTCAATAATTTATCTTTGCTCTTGTTTTCCAAAGGTCAAACTGTAGATTTAACTATTAGTCACAGTTACTACATCACAACTGTAGCCAGAGACACATAGCTGGAGCAAGGAAAGGTGAGTTACTGCTTAATTTGCTATTTTCAAGCAGCTCGTTCCATTGGACAGAAAAAAATGGATTTGTAGAAAACTCTTTTAAATGCCCTCAGGCTGCTGTATAGGTATTTTCTGGTTATATATTTTTTTCCTTCTAATGTTCTGCACTAAGTTAAAATAATAAAATAGGATATTAAATACCCTCCCCGTGTCCCTCACTGTGTCCCTCACTGTTTCTCCACTGCTGTTTCAGTTTTAGTTTTTCTGGCTCCAGTAGTGACTACAGCACATATTACCGCTTTAGACAATCATTGAATGCAGCAGCTCATGCTGTTGACATTGCTAGAGCCTCTGAGCTCAGTGATTGGCAGAAGCAGTGATGTGTGATGTAGTTGTGCAGCCACTGCAGCCAGTAAACAGACCACAATAGTGCTGGAACTGGGGAAGGTGAATCACATCAAATTTTATCATTTTAATCCAGTGCTAGCCTTTAAAGACCAGAAATCTTCTTAAATGAAAAATAAGTATCCTTACCTCCTGCACTGGAGCTGAGCTTGGTGTCCGCCATGTCTTCATTGACTTATACAATGTCACTTGGTAGCTGCAGCGTCAATATCTGCTGTCGCTGATGGGGAACATGAGGCTCAGATTAGCCAAATGGTGCCAATGAAGGAGGCATGTATGCTTATTTCAGTTGGGGTTTACACATTATCTTTTCACTAGGCCTAAAGTATGATTCTAGAACAGCAGTAAGCCTAATTCTGCTTCAGAATCACACTTTGTTCCCGGAAAAAAAGATATTTGGGCCATTCAGTATGTTTAAATGTTTCCTTACCATGGACTTGCCATGAGAGTTGGTGTGAATCCTCTTTGTGTGTTGCAGCAGCAAGGTAGGAGGCAGGTGTGCCATATGTTACCAGCTCCTGTAGACAGATGTGCACACATTGAGAAGCGTCTCGGCAGTCGAGAGTGTACCTTCATAATTACTCTATCAAGTGTACAATGCCAAAGAACGACAATACCATGCACCAGCACTGTCAGCAGCAAAAAGAACCCAAAATTATAGTTAGAGAAGATATTGTTTGGCTACTCTCGTGAGGACACTGACAGCCAAAGAGATGTATGTGGCCTGTGGGGTGTACTTTGCCCATGTCTGTTCCCGTACGTCTAAATAAAGGTGAAGATATAGGAGACACGTGTATTTACTAGCAAGACGGCATATAAAACAAATCTTTAGGCCTCTCTCGGGTGAATGGAGGCCTATAGATAATGTTGATGTTGCGCATGGAGCATTGCAGTGATCTTTTAGATTAAGAAAAAATAATAAGCATATTCTATAATGTTATGCTGATGATATACTCTTTTACATTTGAACATTTTTTATATCAAAAACTGAAAAACATTGTGATAAATGTAATAATAACAAGAAAACAATACAAAATCAGGAGATCCCTAACATTTGGATCAGGATAATATCTGCCTTCCTAGATGACTGTATGATAAGGGGCGAGGCACCCTCTTAAACTAAAGGTAATAGTGCATGCAATGTCATGATGGAAATATTATTAAACTTGGGATAGATGATGTACCTGTCATTGAAAGGAATGCACACCGTTCAAATTCTATCAAATCATCAGGAGTGAAGTCTTTGGAAAGAAAGACTAAGGCACTTTGTAATTTGTTACAAAATTGCATGCATTTGAAGGACGTGACAGATATCATTTATGGTTTCCTGCAGGAAAAAAATATAGGTCAAGACCTTTAAAAGAAGTGTGAGCTATTACAACCTTTCAGGCACAAATGGAGCATTGGGCCATTTATTTTACTTCAAACATCATTAGTGTCGTTGTGACTGCGTATATAACTGCACAAAGATGACATTATAAATATATTAATCTGGAGCTAGAATACCATAGATTACCTGTCATTATGTATAAAAATGTTTTCATAGTCAGGTCAGGATATACTAGATAGACCAAAAACGCAACAAAAACAAGAAGAAAAAAAATCCTAAATGCTAGTATGCTGTATAAAGTAACGTAAAAAATGCAAATTAAGATCTAGCTAACCCATATTTTATACTGAAATTACTAAGTAACCTTTGCACAGATAAATGAAAGCAAAAATCCATCATTTCTAGTGATTTACAGCCACAGAATAATTTTGTGCTCCAATTGCAATAAAACCACAATTTTCAAAAATTGATGTGGAAACATATAAATGCAGTCTAAGGATTCGTGCAGATGATCGTATTTTCGATCCAAGCGCAATCCAACAAAACATCGTATCGCCCTCAGACATCAGACCAATGGTATTCTATGGAGCCATGCACATGTTTGATTTTTTTCTCAGACCGACTCTGTACTTGCAGCATACATGATTTGCATGCGTAAATTGAATTGCACTTGGTCATGCAAGTCAATGAGTCCAGCAAAAAATTGTTGGTGTAATAATAGTAGGTTTAATAACAATAATATTAGCAAATGCCTCTAATTAGAAATGTAATATAGTGCAGGCATTGCAGTAGCTTAGGTATCTATGGTTACGACGATCACTCATATAGTGACAGTTAGTTAGCTATTAGTGGTCATAACCATGGCTACCTAAGGTCATGCAATGCCCTGCACATGGGGTAAGTGACATAGCTAATTAGCAGAACTATACTGCATTTCTAATTGAAGGTATTTGTTATTATTATTACTATTATTGTCAAGCACCTACTACATATTGGGATAGGATCTTGGAGATAGGAATACCCCTTTACGATTTTCTGTAAGAACCTTACACTTTAATTGCTATTTCAGCTTGGAAAATTGATTTCTGTAATATAAATAATCTAATTTTTTTTATACATATGGAATTGTAACTTAGCGGGCTTCCAGTCAACTTTTCATGCTGCTCACAAACTAATTAGTTTACATTAGATCACATTTTAAGTGTACACCTCCTGCTCTTTTTATATTGCAAGCGCCATTTCCCAGCATCTTGAAATTATCACCATATTATTGTAACGAACGTATAACAATGTACTTTGTGTGACAGGGGGAAGATTTTCCAAAAAATCCTAAACTCTGACTGCTGTTCTTGCTTTTATTAATATTGATAAACCCATTTTGGATGTAATAACAATTGTCAGGGAACATACCGGCTTTTATAAAAATGGGAAATGTGGCGTGTAACTGAAAATAAACAGGTGCTGAAGCCAAACCTTCATCTTTGCTTACAGTAGAATTGGATTTGTTTGATTTTTTTTATCTTTGTGCCAAGTTTTAATAGCTTGAGAGGGAGAATAAAATCTTACCTTATTAATTCATGGCTACTATTGGCAAGATTCTGTACTCTGGATTCTCACTACTATGTCAAGCCATTATTATTACTGCTAGTTATAACTGTGAGCAATGAAGCGAGAGGCCGATACTAAATTGAGTTCGGAAAGTGACAGGAAGGTGAGGATCTGGTTTAAATGAAAGAATAATATTTGATTTTATTCTCTGATACAATACTGCAGGAATTAATCATATGAAAGCATTTAGAAAATCCAATACTGTGCTATTAATATAAATGATGCTTTTGACATGGAACACGAGCTTAAAGGGGTAATGTGTTGCTAATATCACATACACAATGAATTGACTTTTGTTATTATCCACAACATGGAAATGCCTATTGTTCATCTGCACTGTTATTACTGTCACCAATACAATACTCAAACTATCTGCTAGCTTTAACTTGGACTGCTTGCTTTCACCTTCACTATTCAAATAAGGAAAATTTGAATGGATAAAATGGTAATGGCTACAATAATTTATTACGTTACTAAGATTAATTATTTTGGCCAAAATATTAACTGATATTTTTAGAATATTTCACTTGACAATATCTTTTAAAGGTTGCATACAGTATTTAGACCATGTTCATACTTTCAGTATCCGGTCAGGATATTATATCAGTATTTAAAAACAAAAACCAGGAGTGGAACAATCAGAGAAAAATTATCATAGAAACACATCACCACCTCTGTATTTATCACCCACTCCGGGTTTTAGCTTACAGATGCTGATGTAAAATACTAAAAGTGTGAATGTTTCCTAAAGAAAAAAAAAATCCTCAACCAGATGTTCATGAGTTCTTGGTTTTACCTTGCTTAGAGGGGTTATACAGTGAAAACCAGTTATCTCCTATTTGGATATTGGATAGCTGATGACTTGCTGATCAGATGGTGTTAAACCACTGGGACCCAAACCAATCATAGGAATTTTTGAACTTTTATCCCCGTTACAAAATGGTGCATCAGGTCAACTTCCCGAACAATGGCGCATACATTCTCTACGAGGCTGTTGGAAGAACCTGAGCGCAACGACTGTCAGTGGATTGTGCTGCAATTAGTGGCCTACTGTGACCACTATACAAGCATCACAAATAAGCCAACCTTTTGGATTTTTGGACACAGGTTTCAGTCAGACTTAGGGTACCGTCACACAGTGGCATTTTCATCGCTACGACGGCACGATTCGTGACGTTCTAGCGATATAGTTACGATCTCGCAGTGTCTGACATGCAGCAGCGATCAGGGATCCTGCTGAGAATCGTACGTCGTAGCAGATCGTTTGAAACTTTCTTTCGTCGCTGGATCTCCCGCTGTCATCGCTGGATCGTTGTGTGTGACAGCGATCCAGCGATGCGTTCGCTTGTAACCAGGGTAAACATCGGGTTACTAAGCGCAGGGCCGCGCTTAGTAACCCGATGTTTACCGTGGTTACCAGCGTAAAAGTAAAAAAAAACAAACCGTACATACTCACCATCTGATGTCCGTCAGGTCCCTTGCCGTCTGCTTCCCGCTCTGACTGTCTGCCGGCCGGAAGGTGAGAGCAGATCACAGCGGTGACGTCACCGCTGCACTCTGCTCTCACTGCACGGCGGCACTCAGTCAGAGCGGGAAGCAGACGGCAAGGGACCTGACGGACATCAGATGGTGAGTATGTACGGTTTTTTTTTTTTTACTTTTACGCTGGTAACCACGGTAAACATCGGGTTACTAAGCGCGGCCCTGCGCTTAGTAACCCGATGTTTACCCTGGTTACCAGCGAACCTCGGCATCGTTGGTCGCTGGAGAGCGGTCTGTGTGACAGCTCCCCAGCGACCACACAACGATTTACCAACGATCACGGCCAGGTCGTATCGCAGGTCGTGATCGTTGGTAAATCGTATAGTGAGACGGTACCCTTAAGGTACACTGAAATCTAAGCTTGTGATCGGTCTAAAATTGGCTTTTTTTACAGTAAAATTCCAGCTGTAAAATAATTGTATGACAACAAGTCGCACCAAAAATTGTGTTAAGTTGCATAAATTGTATGTATGTCTCTATGTCTTGTCTATGGCACAAAGTCTCAAACCTCTTTCTCTGCAATGCAACGTTTATGCCATAAAAACAGAATTGATAAAACAACCAGCCTTTAAAAAAAACATCATTTTTGCTCTAAACATGAATAGCTTTGGATTTGTAAGATTATCTATGTTGGGTGATATACAATTATTTCTCTACCACAAAGAATGATTAGAATTACTATTTTTGTTAAATCCTGTGCATAAACATATAGTTAATTAGCAGCTTTCTTTCTGGCTATTCTTCCACTAGAGGGGGGTATCATGTATACTGTTTGCACATTGAATTTAATAATGAACTAGTGTATACTAACTAACTCACAATTGATATTTATGGCATATGTGAAGGATTTGCCACAAATATCTAGTAGATATTGGGACTCACATATTTGTCCAGAACACAAGTGCACTTAGATGTTTTTGGTAGTCCCATAGTAGTCATTCGAGAGAGCCTGCATAAATCTGGGCTCTTCTAGTGGTAATGCAGGTCAGGCACTACTCAGAAGAGGAAATTCTCTTTCTGGCAATTGATGTCAATCTCAGAGATGAGACCCACATCTATTACACAATTAGTACATAAATAGAAATGGTAATAGCAAGCGTCGTGTGACCTTTTCAAATATTAATAAACCTATATAGAGGAGACACGACTGAAATTCATTTGAATATTTATTAACAGGAAAAAGGTTAAAAAAAATATAAAGACAGTGACATGAAAAAATCTGTCAACAGAAAAATAGGCACTAGATGGGAAATAAATATGTACTTAAGTATAATACATGATTAAAATAGCGGCCAAATGAGTAGATATTGCACTTAGGAGTATGGTGCTGGAGTTCAAAAGTACTATAAAAAATTATATAGGATAAGTAAATAATAGTCACTACTAAATTAATATCAAGTACTCCATAGAAAAATATATTGCAAGTATGCCCTTACAGTGCAACTAGGTGTTAAATCAAATCCATGGAAGGATATGATGAAAATGCAAGCAAACCGAGTGGCAAAAAATATATATACACCACAATGGCGCAAATAGTTACCAAGAATTAAAGTAAAGTGATTAGTGCACAATGAAGAAGCTGAAGAGTACTAGGTGGTGATAAGGGCTGCTTAAACGCTCAAACTGCAGTGCCCAACGCGCGTTTCTCCCCAGCTTTCACAAGGGATTTTTTCATGTCACTGTCTTTATATTTTTTACCTTTTTGTTGTTAATAAATATTCAAATGAATTTCAGTTGTGTCTCCTCTATATAGGTTTATGCATCTATTATACAATTAAGACATATCCAGTGGATATGACGTAAATATCTGTTTTGAAACCAGTGTCAGAGTGGTTTGCCAAGGGCCCACCAATAATATTTACTCTGGGTGCCCACTACATAAAAAATAAATTACCCTAATTGACTTATGCTTCTATATAATAAGCAAGGTAGTTTGCTAAATGAATGATGAGATGCTGGCAATTGGCCTGGTCCATCAAGACTGGTCGTTATTCACTGCCTGGTGCTAGAGTCAGACGCTTGCACCATTCTTCATGAATCCGAAGTATCTGACAAATGTTGTGCGCTTCAGTGTGCTACGCCAGAAATCTCAACCCTGTCTGGTGCTGGAGTGAGAGTTCGGACATAGGGAATGCAACTGCTGGTCCTGAATTAGAAGCACTGTGGCATCCTGTCCCTACCCTGCCCAACTTGTCACAGTTGGGAGAAACTGAAGTGAAAATTTTTTTTTTCACAATTTAGGTGCAACTCCAAGTTTCTCCTAAATTTTGCAACATTTTAAAGCTTTTATGCCAGAAGTAAGATATGAAATGTTTGATGAATCAGGCCCTTTATCTAAACATAATGAATGAAAAATATTGTGCCAAATACTGCTCATATAGGTAGGTGAAGGGGGCACTCATGCAAAGTCAATGCTATCGAATTGGAGAGCTGTATCAAAAATCTTAGGGTACACTGTCAACCTAATATATAAATATATCAAGTGCATCATTATTTTGCAGGTAAAATAACATTTTGGTAAAAGAGGATAACTTACCTTATGTTAATTTGGGAAGAAAATAATATCTGTCTTGTTTTGAAATATTAATTTACTGTCAGTTTAAAATTGGATTGTGCATTTCTTGATGGATTTACTATTGTATAGTTTTCAAATAGCAAATATTTAAGAGAAGCAGCTACATGAATACACGTAACATACCACTGTAATAAGGAAATCGACGAGAGCACTATGGACAATTGCTATTAGCAGTTTTCTATTCTTTTGTTTTTAGTCTTTGGTCTAGCATTGATTAAATGTTCAAGCGAAAATAATTGATTATCTTTCTACATGAGGCAAAATCAGAGTATGTATCATGTTGTAGCTGCTGTATTTGGTAATAAGACATAATACCATGTTGCTGACACACAAAATAAAATAGTAAAACCTATAAAATGTGCATAGTAAAAACAAGTATGTGCAGTGTAAATCGGTTAAATACTATTTTAAGTCTTCACTAGCCTGGAACCTTGGCTTTTTTTTCCAAGGTATCTTTGACATTTTTTTTCCTTAAGATTCTGTGTGTGAATAGAAAAGAAGAAAATGTCAAAATAGTTTTCCTCTGATGTGTATTTGATGGAAAGATAAAGGGTTAGCATCTGAGAGGTCTTTTTAAAAATGATTTATATATTCACACACATTGTCACTCAGACATTTCTCATGAATACCTCTGGGTTTTGCAAGTTTTAAAAACAACATGAAACTTTCTCCTTGCAGGTAATATGAAATCTTAATAATAATGTAATATGAAACACTCACTTGGCTGTATTTTATCTCTATGAGACCTCATTTAGAAGTCCATTTTTCAGGAACGTAATTTATACATGATATTTAGAACGTATACCTTTTAAAGTCTAGGGTGCTATTATCATGTCTAGGGTTGAGCGAAACGGATCGTTCATTTTCATAAGTCGCCGACTTTTGTTAAAGTCGGCGTCTCATGAAACCCGACCCGATCCCTGTGTGGGGTCGGCCATGTGGTACGCGATCTTGGCGCCAAAGTTGCGTTTCGTATGACGCGTTTAGCGCCATTTTTTCAGCCAATGAAGGAGCGTGGGCAGAGTGATGACATAGGGGTTAGGGCGTGCACGCCCATCATTTTATCGCTTGTGCGCAGTAGCGATTTGGAATGTGTAAAACGAAATTTCCTGGGCTGGGACGGAGGGGAGAGAGAGAGAGAGAGAGAGAGAAAGAGAGAGAGAGAGAAAAAAAAAATAATAAAAAAATAATAATAATCCCCATTGACGTGCATAGGGTTTCGTGTTCCGGCCGATCCTTGACTTTGCGCTGTAATCGGCCGATTTCGCCCGACTCGACTTTTCCAACAGTCGGGTTTCGCGAAACATGACTCGACCCTAAAAAAGTCAAGGTCGCTCAACCCTAATCATGTCCAACCATTTGTTCGCCAAAAAAAAAAAAAAATCCAGGATACATAACGCAGTCACAGATCAAAATTACCCATGCAATATATGGGTCTGTGAAAAGCACAAACAGCATACAAATAGCGTCTTTGTGCTATCTTTATGCTATTCAAGGTTACTTTGCAATGAAAAGTAGAAGTTTTGTAATTTATTAATGTTTAATTTTTAATTAAAAAATGAATACATAAATAATAAATAAAAAAATAAATTAATATTCTTTGTTTATTTAAATATTTCTTACTTTCCGATACTTGAAAATTACTGATGAAACACTGATGGTAAAAATTGAAACAAACATTGACCAAACAATGATGAAACTCAGAGGAAAAACACATACTATACTAGGACTATTTTTTTGGTATTTGAAAAAGCACTGACATCTGACTTGGGCCTTAAATGGACCAAAGCCTCCAGATCACATACACGTTTAAAATATGCAGTTTCAAAGTTTAGCTATGAGTTTTGAACAACCCCAGACGTAGACTTGATTAAACATATCTTTGCACAGGGTAAGGTTAAAATAATATTGTTGTGGTTGTGGTGTGATCCCTATAATGTTGGAATTTTTTTAACTATAAAGTATGAGCATGTAAGGGACTTGAAGCTTTAAAATATGTTGCTATAAAGATATTTGGAATAATTCTCCAGCATAATATTTTGGCCAAAATGATGTTCAGAGGTGGACACCTTTTGATACATTTGTTTAGAAATAGTTGATCTAATCTACTTTTAAATTTTATAAACCTCATTAATGTGTGTCTGTAAATATTTTATATAATAGCAAAATATAACTTGTATCACAGGTTTAGATACAGATGATATCAGGACATGAAAATTTGGTAGCCTGCTCAAAAACACTTTTCCTAAGGTACTGCTTTTGGACACTAGGTTTGGCACAATTTGGAGAAATGTATTTTAGGGGTTTAATTTAATCATGTTGGCACCAGATGGAAATCTTCAGCCAAAGATTGTACTTAAATATGTATGCATCCATGGTCATTGAGACTAGCCCTTGATTAATAAGATGTCTACAGTAAGGAAAACTGTTTACAAACATTTCGTGTAGATTTTTGCCTCATGCAAATTGTAAAAAGTTGTTCACAGGTGAAGCTATTCTTAGAGTGAAGGATGTATTATTTCAGTTCTTAAAAATATCATGTTAATAATTCTGGAGGTTGCCACCATGCTGAAGCACTTATAATTCACTTGGTAATGTGTGAACACATGCACAAACAGATTTAAACAGAACAATGTTAACAGTATATTAACAAGAAATCAAAATATTTATCAGAAATACACATTTCAGTAAAAATTTAAATTAAATGGGACCTGTCACCAAGTCAAAAGTGAGCAGTTTTTTAAGCTCATTCAGTTCCCAGTGGTCCCCAGAGTATTTTTTGCGCTCTCAAATCCACTCCACAGTTTCAATCATATGGACCTATGAAGGAAGTATACAATTCTAAGGTAGACTAATGTCAGTAGAACAAATGGTTAAGGCTACATCCACATATTGCCTCCACACAAAGGATATAGCATCTGCCTTCACTTATTAAGGACTTAGGGTTGCAGGGGAAATCTACTGGGAGCATGTAGAGGTGTCAAAAATGGTAGCTTCACAGAGCTAGCAGATGGTTATAACTAGAGGGAATATTTCCTTTTGTCTGTATATAGAGAGCAAGGAAGTGAGGAAAACAAAGGGCATTTAAAATGCCCCAACATGGCTCATCATTTATTCACAGACAGCAACTGTTGAATGGGCCAATCCAGATCATTCTAGAAATATGAGCCTGTGATCAGGACTATAAAAAGCTGGGTGACACAAAGAGAAGTGTTTACATGTGGGGCCTGTCTAAGGGCTGATGGGATCCATGATTCATTTCTCCTTCTCTCAGGAAAATAGACAATAACTGCAGACAGAAATCTTTGGTATTTCTCTTTTTTCTCCTTTTTATTTTATAACTGTTTTGCAAATTTGTGTGCTGTTTTATTTTTACCTTTTTACATATTTATTGTAAGCACTGTATATTTTTATTTTAAAGTTTAAAATCTTTAATAAGTTTGATATGTTTTTTGAATGTCTACCGGTAAAATATTTTGGGGACTCATCACCTCGTGTGTTTGATGAGTGGTGGCAGTGTTGGGGTGTGATTTATGCCCGCTTTATAGTCTAAAACAGAGGACTGAGAGGAGATAATTTAACCTATGCAGGCTCACTCCAAGTCATGTGCTGAGAAGTGTGTACGTGACAGGACCTTTTCAATAAATGCACTCTATATGCAATTTTTTCTTCTTAGCTAATAGAGCATGGCTCACAGCATTCTCAATGCAGAGAGAAACACTCACAAAAAAACATGATCTACACAGCAGTGGCTAAGAACACAAAAATTGCACATAAGGCTCACATATTGAAAGAGGTGGGAATAAATTAATTGAAATCTGGCCACTTTTGACCTGGAGAAAGATTCTTGTCAGGACTCTGAACATTTTTTATTACCTTTTTGTGCATTATTGCCCTTTTCCAAGATGGCGTCTTTGGTCTCATGTGCACTGTATCTTCCTGCTATAAAATTCCACCCCAGCCTTCAGTCTGTGCTAGAGTATTCTGCCTTGCATCCAGCTCCTGACCTCTGGTGACTCCCTGGCTATATACCTGCTCCTTTGAACCTGTGGGGTTATCCTGCTACTCTGCTCTGAGTTCCTGCTGCATACACCAGTTCCAGTAAACCTCCTTCATCTGCTGCTCGTGTTTACTTCCATCTGCATTTGCTGGAAATGTAAGCTGTTTCTGCTTTGCAAGAACCTGAGACTATTACCCAGACCTCCCTGGTTGAGCTAAGATATTATTTGAACTGCCTTATAAGCATATCTATCTGTGTTTTGGTCTAAGCAAGGACTTATTTGTGTCAAGTATCCTCAAGAATAATTGTGCTTCATAGACTTTCTGCATGATTGCATTTTCCTCTGAAGTTTCCTATAGACTGCTGAGCTGCATTTGATATTTGCACCAAGTGTTGTGGACTTGAGTTTCTCTCTGCACCTGTTTGAATCACCGTGTGATAATATAGACTTTACCACTTATAAAACTGTGTCCTGTAGTTGTCTTATTCCATGCAAAGAGTCTCCTGAGTTATCCCCTATAATTATTACAATTCTCTTTAAAGATACAATTAAATATACCGTATATACTCGAGTATAAGCCGAGATTTTCAGCCCAAATTTTTGGGCTGAAAGTGCCCCCTCGGCTTATACTCGAGTCACGGTCTGTGGCAGGGTCGGCGGGTGAGGGGGAGAGGGCGCTGAGGCATACTTACCTAGTCCCGGCGATCCTGTCACTCCCCCTGCCCGTCCCACGGTCTCCGGGTGCAGCAGCCTCTTCCCCTGAGCGGTCACGTGGGACCGCTCATTAGAGAAATGAATAGGCTGCTCCACCTCCCATAGGGGCGGAGCCGCCTATTCATTTCTCTAATGAAGCGGTGCCGGTGACCGCTGACAGAGGAAGAGGCTGCGGCACCGAACACAGGCAGGGGGAAGGAGCGGGACGCCGGGAGCAGGTAAGTATGTCATATTCACCTGTCCTCGTTCCACACGCCAGGCGCTGTCTCCATCTTCCCGGCGTCTCTCTCTCCTCACTGACTGCAGGCAGAGGGCGCGATGACGCATATAGTGTGCGCGCCGCCCTCTGCCTGATCAGTCAGTGCAGGGAGACGCCGGGAAGATGGCGCCGAGAAGCTGCAAGCAAGACAGGTGAGTATGTGTTTTATTATTTTTATTGCAGCAGCAGCAGCACAGCTATGGGGCAATAATGGACGGTGCAGAGCACTATATGGCAGAGCTATGGGGCAATGGTGCAGAGCACTGTATGGCACAGCTATGGGGCAGTAATGGTGCAGAGCACTATATGGCACAGCTATGGGGCAGTAATGGTGCAGAGCACTGTATGGCACAGCTATGGGGCAGTAATGGTGCAGAGCACTATATGGCACAGCTATGGGGCAGTAATGGTGCAGAGCACTGTATGGCACAGCTATGGGGCAGTAATGGTGCAGAGCACTGTATGGCACAGCTATGGGGCAGTAATGGTGCAGAGCACTATATGGCACAGCTATGGGGCAGTAATGGTGCAGAGCACTATATGGCACAGCTATGGGGCAGTAATGGTGCAGAGCACTGTATGGCACAGCTATGGGGCAGTAATGGTGCAGAGCACTATATGGCACAGCTATGGGGCAGTAATGGTGCAGAGCACTGTATGGCACAGCTATGGGGCAGTAATGGTGCAGAGCACTATATGGCACAGCTATGGGGCAGTAATGGTGCAGAGCACTGTATGGCACAGCTATGGGGCAGTAATGGTGCAGAGCACTATATGGCACAGCTATGGGGCAGTAATGGTGCAGAGCACTGTATGGCACAGCTATGGGGCAATAATGGTGCAGAGCACTATATGGCACAGCTATGGGGCAGTAATGGTGCAGAGCACTGTATGGCACAGCTATGGGGCAATAATGGTGCAGAGCACTATATGGCACAGCTATGGGGCAGTAATGGTGCAGAGCACTATATGGCACAGCTATGGGGCAGTAATGGTGCAGAGCACTGTATGGCACAGCTATGGGGCAATAATGGTGCAGAGCACTATATGGCACAGCTATGGGGCAGTAATGGTGCAGAGCACTGTATGGCACAGCTATGGGGCAATAATGGTGCAGAGCACTATATGGCACAGCTATGGGGCAGTAATGGTGCAGAGCACTGTATGGCACAGCTATGGGGCAATAATGGTGCAGAGCACTATATGGCACAGCTATGGGGCAATAATGGTGCAGAGCACTATATGGCACAGCTATGGGGCAATAATGGACGGTGCAGAGCACTATATGGCACAGCTATGGGGCAATAATGAACAGTATGGAGCATCTATTTTTATTTTTGAAATTCACCGGTAGCTGTTGCATTTTCCACCCTAGGCTTATACTCGAGTCAATAAGTTTTCCCAGTTTTTTGTGGCAAAATTAGGGGGGTCGGCTTATACTCGGGTCGGCTTATACTCGAGTATATACGGTAATCTGTGTAACTTTGGTATTCCATTTTACAAATTTGACATCTAAATACTTTGTATTATATATTATATTGATGTCAAACAAGGAAGTTACAAACACAATATTAGAGATTTATCTGTACTATCAATTGTGAAAATCTCTCCTGGATACATCCACAATTAAAGATGAGAGGATAATTAAAAGTGGAATTAAATTCCACCTGAATGTTACAAAAATTGTATTTACCAAAATACATTTTTTTGTAATTCACAAATTGGCAGTTGCTGGACACCATTTTTTTAAAACCATAAAGGGCCATCAAAATGTTAAAAAAGAAAAATAAATAACCTTATATTCACCTTAATGTTCACTCCTCTGGCCTTTCTGCTCCACACCATCACCCAACCGGTTATCGCTACATCTTTTGATTATTGCATCTCACAGTGAGTCGACTTCCCATTCTGATGAGAATGCCTCTCCTCTCTGCCAAGTCCTTCACTGGCTTCCTATTGCTTAGATGCTCCAGTTCAAAACCCTTACTATGACATACAAAGCCATCCACAACCTGTCTCCTTCATACATCTGTGACATGGTCTCCTGGTACTTACCAACACGCAACCTTCGATCCTCTCAAGATCTCCTTCTCTACTCCCCTCTTATCTCTTCTTCCCACAACTGCATACAAGACTTCTCCCGTGCTTCCCCCATACTCTGGATCTCTCCATCCCACCACATCAGACTCTCTCCTACCACGGAAACCTTCAAAAAGAACCTGAAGACCCACCTCTTCCGACAAGCCTACAATCTGCAGTGATCCTTAGTCTGCTGAACCACCACACAACCAGCTCTACCCTCTCCTAGTGTATCCTCACCCATCCCTTGTAGACTGTGAGCCCTCACGGGCAGGGTTCTCTCTCCTTCTGTACTTGTGGGTGCCTTGTATTGCTCATGCTAATTGTGCTTGTCTATATTTGCCCATTTTCACATGTAAAGCGCCATGGAATAAATGGCACTATATAAATGTATAATAATAATAATGAGGCCCCGGATAGTTCTATGATGGCATGCTCAAGGTCACAGTGCATGTCGTCATATCATAACGTTGAGACCTTCCGCAAGCATGCACAGAACCACCTCGGGCCAGATGAATGAGTGTCACTGTGAGTATAAGGACTTCTTTTCATTTTTTTATGTTACATTTATCATCCTCTGGGGTCCAGATAGACCACAGAGGACAGAAAGGGACATCAAATTCACAAATACTAAAATCTCCATTAATCAATTTGGAAATTGAAAATCGGAGCTAACAAGCACATTTGTATATTGCTCCATCTGCTCATCTCTATCAATAATGTGTCTTTATTGCTTCAAAAAGCCACAGAGTGACTAAAAAATACTGATCAATGTCACAATGTAAATTTTTGAATGTGTCATTTACTGTTTTTCTTGCAGTAGTTTTCATAAAATCACACTTGATGTAAAATAGATAGACATCACTAATGGGCTGCAAGCAAGACACCGAGCACTACATCTGTGTGAGGAGGATCCCATAAGTGCACTAGTTTGTGACTTATGTTGGTACATATGGGTGCTTTTTTCTATGTTTTTTAAAATTATGCTTTCTTTATACAGCACTGGGGTCCTCTCAGTGACATATTTGCATGATAGCATCCTCAATGTTTATAGCAGTGGGTAGGGTTGAGCGACCTTTAGTTTTTTAGGGTCGAGTCGGGTTTTGTGAAACCCGACTGTCTTAAAAGTCGAGTCGAGTGAAATCGGCCGACCACCGTGAAAAGTCGGGTTTCGGCCGAAACACGAAACCCAATGAAGGAATTTTTTTTTTTTCTCTCTCTCTCTCTCTCTCTCCCCTCCGTCCCAGCACAGAAAATTTCGTATTGCACATTCCAAATCCCTACTGCGCACAAGCGATAACATGACGATAGGCGTTCACTCCCTTAAGACCTATGTCATCACTCTGCCCACGCTCATTCATTGGCTGAAAAAATGGCGCTAAACGCGTCATACGAAACGCGACTTTGGCGCCAAGATCGCGTACCGCATGGCCGACCCCTCACAGGGATCGGGTCGGGTTTCATGAGATGCTGACTTTGGCAAAAGTCCGCGACTTATGAAAATGAACGATCCGTTTCGCTCAACCCTAGCAGTGGGTAACTGGTGATTGACATATTTTCCCTATGTAGAATATAAAGAGAAGGCTGTCAATCAGGGTTGATGGGGGAGTCTTTTGATCATTAATATTAAGGTCTCTACAGAGTGTGCAGAGCACTGGAAGGACTCCAGCGCTGTAGTGTGATTTTTTTTAAAAAAAACTACTAGAAGAAACCATGGGACAAAATTCTGGAGTTGGGCTTTTTGTCGTTACACCACACTAAATTACTTCATGGATCTCATCATAAGTCAATGGGACCCATCGTCAGAAAATATACCTGATATAGCTCTCTTGATTTAAAAAAAATGTTAAACCAACATTTTATTGGTGACAATATCAAAGTGATTATTACTTTATCAAGCAAAAACTTGATAAATGAGTTTGTGTGTTATATTTATCCAGCTATATAAAATAGAATTATATGTATAGTATGTTATTATATACTGTAAAAAAATATACCTGGTATGTTTATGCATCAATTAATTATTACATTTCTGAATTCTGCTTGCGAACTTTGAAATCTGTATGAATTGGAAGAAAGCTGGAAACATCACATAAACCTTTTCTAAGGTGATTTTAAATAAATTGGTGGATGAAAATACATTTACATATAATATAATGAGATTATTATTATTATTTATACTAGACATAATATTGCCGTAAATATGAGTTATGACTTCCATCCATTTTGACTATAAAGTATTTAAACAAAGTAAAACATAAAAGCCTTTTGCTTTGTTTATTAAGCAAAATGATCATTATTTTCATAATTAATTACTATCATTAAAGTTGCTACTAGCGCTTGAGATTATTTTATTTATATTTTCATTGGCATTCAGAATAACTACCAACTGATGACTTATACATAGTAATGTAACATAAGTAGCATACTTAAAGAACAGTTATTTAACTCTACGGATGCAAGCACCGCATAACAGAATCCTTAAAGGGAACCTGTCACCCCCAAAATCGATGGTGAGGTGAGCTCACCATCATCAGGGGAGTATCTACAGCATTCTGTAATGCTGTAGATAAACCACCGATGTTACCTGAAAGAGGAGAAAAAGAGGTTATAATATACTCACCCAGGGGCGGTCCCGCTGCGGTCCGGTCAAATGGGTGTCTCGGGTTCGCTCCAGCACCTCCTATCTTCATTCCATGACATCCTCTTCTGGTCTTCACGCCATGGCTCTGGCGCAGGCGTACTTTGTCTGCCCTGTTAAGGACAGAGCAAAGTACTGTAGTGCGCAGGCGCCGGGCCTTTCTGACCTTTCCTTCGCCTGCGCACTGCAGTACTTTGCTCTGCCCTCAACAGGGCAGACAAAGTACACCTGCGCCAGAGCCGCGGTGTGAAGACCAGAAGAGGATGTCAGGGAATGAAGATGAGAAGCGCTGTACCGGACCTGAGAAGCCCATCGGAGCGGGACCGCACCTGGGTGAGTATAATCTAACGTCTTTTTCTCCTCTTTCAGGTAACATCAGCGGCTTATCTACAGCATTGCAGAATGCTGTAGATAAGCCCCTGATGACGGTGAGCTTACCTCACCATCGATTTTGGGGGTGACAGGTTTCCTTTAAAGCAAAACTATTGTGTTACCTTTGACCCAACATTCATTACAGAACGAAAACACTAGAACACTCTGAAGCTAATTAAAATATAAAACCTATTTTTGTCAAACAATGTGATAAATCAATTCAATGTTAAATACAAAAATTGGAGATATATATATATATTTATCAATGCTGTGAGCTTGAGAACTTGCACTATTTCAATAAAGTAATGCACATAAAATCATTCTAACAGAAACATGCAGCACACTTATTGACAGAAGAATAGCTATCCATATTTAAAAATTTACAAACGTTATTATAAAATAAAATAAACAAATATATATATATAAATTAAAGCATGTGCTATATTGAAACTTATCAAACATTGTATTTCCTATTTCTATCATGCTTGAATGAAAATAATTATATATACATATACCGTGTATACTCGAGTATAAGCCAAGTTTTTAAGCACTTTTTTGTGCTGAAAACGCCTCCCTCGGCTTATACTTGAGTCATTGTCCCAGAAGACGGCGTAGGAGGTGGAGCAGTGGGTCACAGGACTCAGGAGCTGGCTGCTGCAGCTGAAGCCTGTGCCCACTGCTAATGAGAAATTAAAATGTATTTCTCTTAAAGCACGCACAGTGTCAGCCGGAGTCACCGACTTCCAAAACCAGCCAGGCTATCACAGGTGCGTGCTACCAAAGAGTTATGAATATTCACCTCGCTCCACTCCCATAAATGTGGAGTGAATATTCATTACCTTAAAGAGCACGGGCACGTGATAGCCTGGCGGCTAGAGCTGCGGGCACCAGAACAAGATGCAGCAAGGGCGTGCAGGGAAGGTAAGTAAGATTTTTTTATGCTTTTCTCATGGATGCCATGCATACAAGGATAGGGATGAGGAACCATGCATACAAGGATAGGGATGAGGAGACACGCATGCAAGAATAGGGATAAGGAGCCATGGATACCAGGTTAGGAATGAGGAGTCATGCATACAAGGATGGGGAGCCATGCAGACAAGGATCGGCATAAGGAGCCATGCAGGCAAGGATGGTGCATGTGGAGCCATGCATACAAGGATGGGGATGAGGAACCATGCATACCAGGATAGGGATGAGGAGTCATCCATGCCAGGATAGGGATGAGGGGACAAAGCATATCCAGCTTATACTTGAGTCAATAAGTTTTTCCAGTTTTTCAGGGCAAAATTAGGTGCCTCGGCTTATACTTGGGTCGGCTTATACAAGAGTATATACAGTAGTTTCATTTATTTATATTAGGTATATACTTATTTTTATTAGGTATATACTCACCCTCGGACGCACCCTGCTTCTTTCCGGCAGCCTTCCTTCCTAAGAATGAGCGCGTGAAGGACCTTAGATGATGTCGCGGCTTGTCCATGTGACCGCTCACGACCAATCACAAGCCGTGACGTCACCGCAGGTCATTCACGCGCTCATTCTTAGGAAGGAAGCCTGCCAGTTAGTACCAGGGCGCATCTGAGGGTGAGTATATCAATATTTTTTATTTTGATTCTTTATTTTACACTTAAATATGGATTCCGATACCGATTCCCGATATCGCAAACATATCGGAACTCGGTATCGGAATTCCAATACCAGATTCAGAAGATCGCCGACCTCATGGCCGACCCCACACAGGGGTCGGGTCGGGTTTCATGAACCCGACTTTGCCAAAAGTCGGCGACTTCTGAAAATGGCCGACCCGTTTCACTCAACCCTACTCACGACTCCTTGATTCTCCCAATCCTGTTCCGCCATCTGCAATACTCTGAATAGCTTTTCTGTCTTGTTATCTTCTCTTTTCTACCAATTAATTTCCTTCCATTAGGATCTACCATTCCCTAGTCTCTAAGCTTTCATGCATAACAGTGATGTAAAGAGTGCCTTATGTGACAATGTAGGGTCTATCAAATGGAATACCTGGCCGCAAGGAAGTTAAAAAAAAAGGAAAATGCAGATGATGGAAGATAGAAGACTTTCAGATAGAATATAAAATATTCTGATAAGAAGACGGGCAGGTGCACGGAGGACTGGAGAGATGTGAGTTGAGTTGGGCAGATTGCTTGCACTTGAAATTCACTGGCTTCAGTGAATTTAAAAAATGATTTGCAATACTGAAAAGACTCAAACTGACCAGAAAATACATGTACAGCACTCTGAGGTTTTTAGAAGTGTATTGTACTCATTTTAAGCTCTTTACGTCAAACATAACCGTAATCATGTGCCAGTGACCTTAGTTTATCAGGGTAGGGGAAAATGGATTGTAATCAGTGTTTACTAAAAGCAGTGTTTAGCTATTTTTTCTGGTCTAATATTTATCTACCACAATAAGGATGTGTTAAAACACCTAAAATATATTTTTATGTTATGCACATGAACCACTGTGTTTCCATTTCTGGATTATCGAGATTTTTCTTTTGTCTTCTAATAAAAAAAGGCTTGCCTGTATCACAATGCAGGGAGCACACTTCCTGTGACACACAAGCCTTGGTTTCAGAATTTTGATTTAGTAGAAAAAACAGCACTGATGGGTTTAATACTGCCGTCATTGTTTGCAATGAGTGAGGATTTTAAAAAAGGCTGTTATTAAGGTGCAGTTACGGAATTATATCTCAGATCAATTCACAGCCACACTGAGTGACTATTCATGTACAGCACTTCCTAATATTTTGCTTGGATCTTTGGATTAGTATTCAAAAAATAAAACTGATGATCCATTTTCAATGTGATTCAGTACTGAAGTAGTACACGACACCTACTGTATATTACATCTGGAAAGCTGTGTGCTCTGACCAAATATCGGTACACTGTAGAAGCAAAAAATTGCGCTGTTTAGCCTAGCTATGATAGCACCCTGAGTGGCTGCACTAGACAATTAGATAGCTGCAGGGGCTTATCAAGAAGCCCACGTGGCTGCGCTTTTTGTCTTTAGCCCACTCATTGAATTGTCAACTGTGTGTGAAATGGTGCCAAACATTTTTTTTTACTTTTTACTGATACTTGCAAATTGAATTGCAAACTGATTAAATACACAGGGACATGCAAATTTCAGGACATTTAACTCTAAGTCGAACCTGCACAGATCGATTCATTCATCTCTATTCTTGAGTATAAGATTTTTTAATCCCCTTCACAGCTTATTCAATTCACATTGAATTTATTTGTAGCAAGTCGAATTTCCCCTCTGAACTGAGCAATTCTGATAGAATAAAATTTTGGAAGATTTGATCAACTCTACTTTCAATGAAAAATCTGCATCTTTCCGTGAATAAACATATCCTTAGGGGAACTGGATGATGAGTCCAATTCGGAACAAAAACTGATATGAATTATGAATCTTTCTGCAGCACTAAGAAATTTAATTCACAGGAAATAAAGACTGCAATAAAATGTGGTTTAATAGAGAAGAGCTTTATTTCATAGATAGCTTTGGCTCCTTTTTACTCCGGGGCACGTGTGCATGTGCATAGGTTGTACAGATGATGTGCCCACTCTTAATTCACTGTATATAGTGTATTTACCTATGAGCAATGTGATTTTTTTTGTCATGTTGGTTTTAAAACTCTTCAACCATAAAGCAAATTATTAGCTTATTTTAATTAAAATATTCTTCAGGGAAATACTCAATGGAGGCAGAAATGTTGGTTACACAAAGCAAGAAAAACAATATTCATAAACTGTATTACACAAATAGAAATAATAAGCAAATATTGAATGTAACTGGGAGGTAAAAAAGAACCTTCCTATGTAACATACAATTTGTCAGTACTAAATAATTTATATTTAAAACCAAAATGCATTCATAGCATAAAAGTATTTGAAAAAAACACTGTGCTGGTGTGTATTACTTTATATACACCTTGTATCTCACAGCGTGTTAAATCTAATGTCTATTATCTATACATGGTGTGATCTCATACAGATTTTTTTTGTATAAAGATATCCTATCATAGAAGCATCCATACATGTGGTATCCAATGATGCATGCTAATAATTATGGTCAGATTTATAAAAATACAACTGTTTCCCTCTTAATGGAATTAGAAGCTTAACCCCTTCATGACCTTGCCGTTTTTTGCAATTCTGACCAGTGTCCCTTTATGAGGTAATAACTCAGGAACGCTTCAACGGATCCTAGCGATTCTGAGACTGTTTTTCCGTGACATATTGGGCTTCATGTTAGTGGTAAATTTAGGTCAATAATTTCTGAGTTTATTTGTGAAAAAAACGGAAATTTGGCAAAAATTTTGAAAATTTCGCAATTTTCACATTTTGAATTTTTATTCTGTTAAACCAGAGAGTTATGTGACACAAAATAGTTAATAAATAACATTTCCCACATGTCTACTTTACATCAGCACAATTTTGGAAACAAATTTTTTTTTTGCTAGGAAGTTATAAGGGTTAAAATTTGACCAGTGATTTCTCACTTTTAAAACAAAATTTACAAAACCATTTTTTTTAGGGACCACCTCACATTTGAAGTCAGTTTGAGGGTTCTATATGGCTGAAAATACCCAAAAGTGACACCATTCTAAAAACTGCACCCCTCAAGGTGCTCAAAACCACATTCAAGAAGTTTATTAACCCTTCAGGTGTTTCACAGCAGCAGAAGCAACATGGAAGTAAAAAATGAACATTTAACTTTTTAGTCACAAAAATGATCTTTTAGCAACAATTTTTTATTTTCCCAAGGGTAAAAGGAGAAACTGGACCACGATCGTTGCTGTCCAATTTGTCCTGAGTACGCTGATACCTCATATGTGGGGGTAAACCACTGTTTGGGCGCACGGCAGGGCTCGGAAGGGAAGGAGCGCCATTTGACTTTTTGAATGAAAAATTATCTCCATCGTTAGCGGACACCATGTAGCGTTTGGAAAGCCCCTGTGTGCCTAAACATTGGAGCTCCTCCACAAGTGACCCCATTTTGGAAACTAGACCCCCAAAGGAACTCATCTAGAGGCATAGTGAGCACTTTAAACCCCCAGGTGCTTCACAAATTGATCCGCAAAAATGAAAAAGTACTTTTTTTTCACACAAAATTTCTTTTAGCCTCAATTCTTTCATTTTCACATGGGCAACAGGATAAAATGGATCCTAAAATTTGTTGGGCAATTTCTCCTGAGTATGCCGATACCTCATATGTGGGGGTAAACCACTGTTTGGGTGCACGGCAAGGCTCGGAAGGGGAGGCGTGCCATTTGACTTTTTGAATGGAAAATTAGCTCCAATCGTTAGCGGACACCATGTCGCGTTTGGAGAGCCCCTGTGTGCCTAAACATTGGAGCTCCCCTACAAGTGACCCCATTTTGGAAACTAGACCCCCCAAGGAACTTATCTAGATGCATAGTGAGCGCTTATAACCCCCAGCTGCTTCACAGAAGTTTATAACGCAGAGCCGTGAAAATAAAAAAATAATTTTTCTTTCCTCAAAAATGATTTTTAGCCCAGAATTTTTTATTTTCCCAAGGGTAATAGGAGAAATTGGACCCCAAATGTTGTTGTGCAGTTTGTCCTGAGTACGATGATACCCCATATGTGGGGGTAAACCACTGTTTGGGCGCACGGCAGGGCTCGGAAGGGAAGGCACGCCATTTGGCTTTTTGAATGGAAAATTAGCTCCAATCATTAGCGGACACCATGTCGCGTTTGGAGAGCCCCTGTGTGCCTAAACATTGGAGCTCCTGCACAAGTGACCCCATTTTGGAAACTAGACCTCCCAAGGAACTAATCTAGATGTGTGGTGAGCACTTTGAACCCCCAAGTGCTTCACAGAAGTTTATAACGCAGAGCCATGAAAATAAAAAATAATTTATCTTTTCTCAAAAATGATTTTTTAGCCCACAATTTTTTATTTTCCCAAGGGTAACAGGAGAAATTGGACCCCAAAAGTTGTTGTCCAGTTTCTCCTGAGTACGCTGATACCCCATATGTGGGGGTAAACCACTGTTTTGGCACACGTCGGGGTTCGGAAGGGAAGTAGTGACGTCTTGAAATGCAGACTTTGATGGAATGCTCTGCGGGCGTCAGGTTGCGTTTGCAGAGCCCCTGATGTGCCTAAACAGTAGGAACTTCCCACAATTGACTCCATTTTGGAAACTAGACTCCCAAGGGAACTTATCTAGATGTATAGTGAGCACTTTGAACCCCCAAGTGCTTCACAGAAGTTTATAACGCAGAGCCATGAAAATAAAAAATGTGTTTCCTTTCCTCAAAAATATTTTTTTAGCCCAGAATTTTTTTATTTTTGCAAGAGTAACAGGAGAAATTGGACCCCAAAAGTTGTTGTCCAGTTTCTCCTGAGTACGCTGATACCCCATATGTGGGGGTAAACCACTGTTTTGGCACACGTCGGGGTTCGTAAGGGAAGTAGTGACGTTTTGAAATGCAGACTTTGATGGAATGCTCTGCGGGCATCAGGTTGCGTTTGCAGAGTCCCTGATGTGCCTAAACAGTAGGAACTCCCCACAAGTGACTCCATTTTGGAAACTAGACCCCCAAGGGAACTTATCTAGATGTGTGGTGAGCACTTTGAACCCCCAAGTGCTTCACAGAAGTTTATAACGCAGAGCCGTGAAAATAATAAATGTGTTTCCTTTCCTCAAAAATATTTTTTTAGCCCAGAATTTTTTATTTTTGCAAGAGTAATAGGAGAAATTGGACCCCAAAAGTTGTTGTCCAGTTTCTCCTGAGTACGCTGATACCCCATATGTGGGGGTAAACCACTGTTTGGGCACATGCCGGGGCTCGGAAGGGAAGTAGTGACGTTTTGGAATGCAGACTTTGATGGAATGGTCTGCGGGCATCATGTTACGTTTGCAGGGCCCCTGATATGCCTAAACAGTAGAAACCCCCCACAAGTGACCCCATTTTGGAAACTAGACCCCCCAAGGAACTTATCTAGATGTGTGGTGAGCACGTTCAACCCCCAAGTGCTTCACAGAAGTTTACAACGCAGAGCCGTGAAAATAAAAAATCATTTTTCTTTCCTCAAAAAAGATGTTTTAGCAAGCAATTTTTTATTTTCACAAGGGTAACAGGAGAATTTGGACCCCAATATTTGTTGCCCAGTTTGTTGTGAGTACGCTGATACCCCATATGTGGGGGTAAACCACTGTTTGGGCACACGTCAGGGCTCGGAAGGGAAGTAGTGACATTTGAAATGCAGACTTTGATGGAATGGTCTGCGGGCGTCACATTGCATTTGCAGAGCCCCTGATGTGCCTAAACAGTAGAAACACCCCACAAGTGACCCCATTTTGGAAACTAGACCCCCGAAGGAACTTATCTAGATGTGTGGTGAGCACTTTCAACCCCCAAGTGCTTCACAGAAGTTTATAACGCAGAGCCGTGAAAATAAAAAATAATTGTTCTTTCCTCAAAAATTATGTTTTAGCAAGTAATTTTTTATTTTTGCAAGGGTAACAGGAGAAATTGGACCCCAACAGTTGTTGCCCAGTTTGTCCTGAGTACGCTGGTACCCCAAATGTGGGGGTAAACCACTGTTTGGGCGCACGTCGGGGCTTGGAAGGGCGGGAGCACCATTTGACTTTTTGAACGCAAGATTGGCTGGAATCAATGGTGGCGCCATGTTGCGTTTGGAGACCCCTGATGTGCCTAAACAGTGGAAACCCCTCAATTCTAACTTCAACACTAACCCCAACACACCCCTAATCCTAATCCCAACTGTAGCCATAACCCTAATCACAACCCTAACCCCAACACACCCCTAACCACAACCCTAACCGCAACACAACCGTAACCCTAATTCCAACCCTAATCCTAACCCTAATCCCAACCGTAACCCTAATCACAACCCTAACCACAACTGTAACCCCAACACACCCCTAACCCTATCCGTAACCCTAACCACAAGCCTAATCTTAACCCTATTTCAAACCCTAGCCCTGATTCCAACCCTAACTCTAATTCCAACCCTAACCCTAAGGCTATGTGCCCACGTTGCGGATTCGTGTGAGATTTTTCCGCACGATTTTTGAAAAATCTGCAGGTAAAAGGCACTGCGTTTTGCCTGCGGATTTACAGCAGATTTCCAGTGTTTTTTTGTGCGGATTTCACCTGCGGATTCCTATTGAGGAACAGGTGTAAAACGCTGCGGAATCCGCACAAAGAATTGACATGCTGCGGAAAATACAATGCAGCGTTTCTGCACGGAATTTTCCGCACCATGGGCATAGCGGATTTGGTTTTCCTTAGGTGTACATGGTACTGTAAACCTGATGGAAAACTGCTTCGAATTCGCAGCGGCCAATCCGCTGCGGATCCGCGGCCAATTCGCTGCCAATCCGCTGCAGATCCGCGGCGGATCCGCTGCCGATCCGCTGCGGATCCACAGCCGATCCGCTGCCGATCCGCTGCAGATCCGCGGCGGATCCGCTGCCGATCTGCTGCGGATCCGCGGCCGATCCGCTGCCAATCCGCTGCGGATCCGCGGCCAATCCGCTGCCAATCCGCTGCAGATCCGCGGCGGATCCGCTGCGGATCCGCGGCCGATCCGCTGCGGATCCGCGGCCGATCCGCTCTGTGTGCACATGCCATAACCCTACCCCTAACCCTACCCGTAACCCTAACCCTACCCCTAACCCTACCCCTAGTTCTAACCCTAGTTCTAACCTTAACCCTAGTGGAAAAAGAAAAAAAAATATTTTCTTTATTTTATTATTGTCTCTACCTATGGGGGTGATAAAGGGGAGGGGGGGTTATTTATTATTTTTTTATTTTGATCGCTGTGGTAGAACCTACCACAGCGATCAAAATGTACTTGTAACGAATCTGCCAGCCGGCAGATTCGTCGGGCGTACTGAGCATGCGCCCGCCATCTTGGAAGATGGCGGCGCCCAGGGAGAAGACGGACCGACTTCGGGAGGCTCGGTAAGTATGAGGGGGTGGTGGGGGGGTGGATCGGAGCACAGGGGGGGTATCGGAGGACGGGGGGAGCGGACAGGAGCACGGGGGAGCGAACAGGGGGTCGGAGGGGGGTACCGGACAGAACGGAGGACTGGGGAGGAGATCGGGGGCGGTGGGGGGGGGCAGAACATGATTTCAAGCCATGGCAGATGCTATTGCAGCATCGGCCATGGCTGGATTGCAATATTTCACCATTTTCATAGGTGAAATATTGCAAATTGCTCTGATTGGCTGTTGCACTTTCAACAGCCAATCAGAGCGATCGTAGCCACGTGGGGGCAAAGCCACCCCCCCTAGGCTGAAGTACAACTCCCCCTCTCCCTGCAGATCGGGTAAAATAGGAATTAACCCTTTCACCCGATCTGCAGGGATGCGATCATTCCATGATGCCACATAGGCGTCATGGGTCGGGAAGGGGTTAAAGAGATACTATAAAGACTCCATAAATGTCTATTGGGTTTTTATATGACTCTCTACAAAACTTAACTGTATGCCAAAACCCTTAGCTGAGCTGTTCTTACAATCAGATAAGGATGGTAAGATTAATTATATATTGATGATAGGAAAAAAATAAATAAAAAAGGGTGTTAGGGGTTGAGTTCCCACCTCTGCACAGGGGGAATCTCGGGCCATCTCACCTGTGGTCTCCCATTCTTCTTCTGCCGCAGTGGAGTCTGCTCAGCAGAGATGTCGGTCCCAGCATCTCGCTCAGTCTGACTCTGTACAAAGAGTTAGTGCTGCTTTTCCTGCTTCTGCCATGGAAGTCAGTGCTGGGCAGCGGCGAGCAGACGCTTCTGGGACTAAGTCCTGCTTTTCTCATTCTGATCATGCCCAGAGTAAGATCTATCAGTGGAGATCGAGGGTCACATGATCAGATACTGCAGCTAAGGCCATTGGTCCTTCAGGAAGGTCCTGTAGGTGCTCACGCTCTGTGGCAGCCTCTCATTGGTCCTTCTAGGAAGGTCCTGTATGTGCTGCAACTATTTAAGGCTCGCATGGCCACACGGCCATGCGCTAGTATTGTTCTATATTTTGTGCTTTGCGCCAGTGTGGTCATTTGAGTTTGTGTTCAGGGACCTTGCTGAAATAAGCCCCTAGAATGTTGGCACCTCCGGTGAGGAGTTTGTGTGCATGCATGACCACTGACTGCTCTCAGTTGAGTAGTTAGCCTGTGCCACTGTGAAGTCTAACAGGGCGCAGTGCTTTGAGTTTTGGCTACTCTGTGAAGTAACAGGGTTAGCTCATACCACCATATAGTTCCGCTGTTTGCTAGCAGCAGGTTCTCCAGCACGGTGGACCCCGGGCTGTGAATGCATCTATTATAATAAAACCTCTATATTTACTCGGTGCGTTCCGCTAGCCCTAACAAAGGGTTTTCGGAGATATTAAAAATAAAGAAAATGCTGTTATAAATAATATTCCTAGCAAATAATATTTGTTTTGTTTGGGGAGGTGCTCACAATAGCATATTATTATGGCCACCGTCATTGAACACCGAAAGAAACCTGCTCTAGAATGTTATTTGGATAGCTGTCCGTGAGCAAGTGCAGTAGGAAATTGTGCTATAATGACCTGGAGATAGATTTAGATTGACCGTAGATGATACATTTTATCTGCATGTCATAGTAGCCTCTCAGCATTGAGAAATACAGAAGTGGCCTTATCTCAGTCCCCCCTTTTCATCTCCAGTATTACATCAAAAAGACAGGGTGGACAGCAGTGTGGGCAGCCTTGCTACCTCAGCGCTCCTAGTATCTACTGTATTAAATCAGAAAGACAGGATGGACAGCAATGTGGGCATCCTTGCTACCTCAGCGCTCCTAGTATCTCCTGTATTAGATCAGAAAGACAGGGTGGACAGCAGTGTGGGCAGCCTTGCTACCTCATCGCTCCTAGTATCTCCTGTACTAGATCAGAAAGACAGGATGGACAGCAGTGTGGGCATCCTTGCTACCTCAGCGCTCCTAGTATCTCCTGTATTAGATCAGAAACACAGGACGGACAGCAATGTGGGCATCCTTGCTACCTCAGCGCTCCTAGTATCTATTGTATTAGATCAGAAAGACAGGGTGGACAGCAGTGTGGGCAGCCTTGTTACCTCAGCACTCCTACTATCTCCTGTATTAGAACAGAAAGGCAGGGTGGACAGGAGTGTGAGTAGTATCTTCCAACCTCAGTACCTCTGGTCTTTCCAGTATTGGATTAGAAAAACAAAGTGGATGGTATTGTGAGCAGCCTCATCTTACCTCAGTGCCAATAGTAATAGATCAGAAAGACTGGGTGGATAGCAGTATGAGTAGCCTCTTCTTATCTCAGCAGCCCATGTATTCCAAATATTAGATCAGAAATATATGATGTATAGCATTCCGAGCAGCCTCATCTTACCCTAGTACCCCTTTTATCTCTAGTAATAGATCAGAAATACAGGGTAGACAGCAGTGCTAGCAGCCTCTTCTTACTTCTTACTTCAGTACCCCTGTTTTCTCATGTATTAGATCAGAAAGACAGTGTGGACAGAAATGCAAGCAGCCTTTTCTTACATCTGCGCTCCTGGTTATTAGATCAGAATATGCTCACAGGTCAGGTATCTGTCCTATTAACATTTTCGGACAGGGTTTTGGAAGTTTAACAAGCTGGAAGAAATTTGATGTCCTCCTTTAATTTGCTCGTTTAAATTATTTAGGAAATTATTGATAATGACATTTTATTTTGCTATCTTTTTCTACTCACAATGAACCCCTTTAAACCATAAGACTCTATTATCCCCTACCATGATGCCTTTTCATAGATTTATAGATACCATACAATTAAAAAAAGTCATTTCCTCTTCATAAAGAAAGAAAGATTTGAAATATGGCACACCATTGATTGATACGGTTTTTGAAATTCAATTTCCACCTTACGATGTGCTTTGCTTTAAAAAAAAATAAGCACAATTAAACAAAAGGACGAAAGACCATGAAATTTGTAAAATCAGAAAGAATTGCTTGTTCAATTGTGCTGCTATTTTGCTATTATTCTAGGATTTTGGTACATTCTACAGAAAATATTTTTTACCAAAATGTGAAAAAAAAAACATTTACCAATTTTTTTTTGCACGTTTTATTTTTTATATGTCATCCTCTGCAATCTTATAATATATAACTTTACCTCTCTGTGGTCATCTTATTGTATTCTGACAGAAGACAGTGCCTGAAAGGGGTTTAGCAGAGAGATTTGGCAGTCAGAGAGAACTTTGCAGTTTAATATCCCAGATAGCTGATTGCTCATCATTTTCTGGCCTGCTTCCAACCTCAGCTTCTCTACACAACTAGTGTTAGACCAAAGCTGATCATAGCATGAAGTAGATAGCATTTTAACAGTTGGTATCAAATGGCATCGAATCCCTAATGCTATAAAGCTGTGAATCCATGTGTAGCATTAAATAAATGACCAAACGGTTGAGATTAGCAATGCTTTTTTTTCTCTATAAACTGACTTGCTGCTTCTCTATTGATGAAATAAATATTTATCTGACACACTTTAGAAAGCCACTTTTTAGGACAATTTTTAAATTACTCTTAAAAAATTATCCATTTCTGTTTCATGGGACGACTGTTTCAATGTCTGTAAAAAAGTGACGCAGAACATGTTTGCGCTATACGTACAAAATAAATAAACATACTATGGGCCCGATTCAGTGTTGGACTTGTGTCTGTCTTTGGTCAAGTTTTCTATGATTTGTGCCTTTTTTGTTTGCATAACATTCCATTTCCATTTTCAGCTTTTTTGAAGACCATTTTATAGGTGTTGGCTTTTTTTTTAGTTCACCATTATTGTCATGGTTTAGGGTTTCCAAATATTTTGCCTAATTCAATATTTGAGACTTTTCAAAAAGATGTAAAATATCTAGCAAATATTCTCCAATTTTCCCCTGGAGTGATTTTCAATACTTAAAAATATTTGTACCAATTTTTGCAAAGCATTACATTTTTTTACTGTATAAAAGTCGTAAAAAAGGCTAGAGAACCTGTCAGCTGATACATGCTGCCCAAACCATGGGCAGCTTGTATCAGCCACTGGCTGCAGTATCCCTACGGCCGGTGTCACACTTGCGTATGCAATGCGGGAAACATGCGCGAGTCTCTCTCATCAATACCCGGCACTGCCGCCGGCGGTTCGGAAATACATGCAGCTGCAAGCTCTGATTCCCAAGTGCCGGTGACAGTGCCGGGTAATGATGCGAGAGACTCGTGCGAGTTTGTGTCATTGCACTTGCAAGTGTGCCACCAGCCTGCAATGTATGCTTGCCTCTTAAACATAGACAGTGACTGGCAAGCCTCTGTCTATACATGCATGTAGGCATAAACTTGTCAGTCAGTGACAGTGGGCAGGGAGAAGACACCGGGGGCCTGCCTGTATGACTAGTGTAAAATGTGGCTCAGTCCCCAGCAACTAATAGCAGCAGATTTTTCTTTGAAATGCTGCAGCGCTTCATAGACAAACATGCATGGCTAGGCCACTACAGCCAGTGGCTAATACATGCTGCCCATTGTTTGGGCAACATATATTATCCGACAGGTTCCCATTAAAGAAAGAAAAAAAGACCATATTTGATTTTGAGCATAGTTCAGGTGCGCAATTTTTTTAATTAATTTTATGCAAACAACCTCAGCGAATATCACAAGATAATGAAGAAAAGTGGCTTTAAAAAATGCAAATGATTTATTGGGTCTTGTGTGTGTATAATGGAAATATTAAATGTTCTTGTACTTTAGTATAAGCTTAAAATGGTTTTCTCAGTAATTACATTGTCCAACTTTTAGATGTGTGATCACTGCAAGTCCAACTAAGGAGTCCCAAGACACCTGTGTGAAAGTCATAATGTAAAGAAGTGAAAGAGCAGTAGGCACCTGTTCTGAAGATCTACTGAAAAGCATGTGTATTAATAGAATGATTTGACTGTTTTACCTGTGATTTTACATATATTGTGTTTTGCAACAGTTAATTTATCCTGCGGATGGGGTAAACTGTTATTGGTCAGCCCATTTGTGAGGGGGAGGAGTTAAGTTGCCTCGGGAAGCTAGTTCCTGGTTTTTAGGTAAGGCTGCTTTCACACTAGCGTCGGCACGAGGCCATCGCTATGCATCTGCCCGACGTGCGGACGCACGTTGTGAAAATAATGTCTTACGACGCTTCCACTGCCCCATTGTAAGGTTCGGGGAGGAGGGGGCAGAGTTGCGGCCATGCATGCGCTGTCGAAAATGGTGGACACGATATGCAAAAAAAGTTACATGTAACTTTTTTTGTGCCGACGGTCCACCATAACACGACGCAACCGTCGCACGATGGTTGCGACGTGTGGCCATACGTCGCAATGCGTCGCTAATGTTAGTCTATGGGGAAAAATGCATCCTGCAGACAACTTTGCAGGATGCATTTTTTCTCCTAAATGACGCATTGCGACATACACTCACTGGCCACTTTATTAGGTACACCTGTCCAACTTCTTGTTAACACTTAATTTCTAATCAGCCAATCACATGGCGGCAACTCAGTGCATTTAGGCATGTAGACATGGTCAAGACAATCTCCTGCAGTTCAAACCGAGCATCAGTATGGGGAAGAAAGGTGATTTGAGTGCCTTTGAACGTGGCATGGTTGTTGGTGCCAGAAGGGCTGGTCTGAGTATTTCAGAAACTGCTGATCTACTGGGATTTTCACGCACAACCATCTCTAGGGTTTACAGAGAATGGTCCGAAAAAAGAAAAAAAATCCAGTGAGCGGCAGTTCTGTGGGCGGAAATGCCTTGTTGATGTCAGAGGTCAGAGGAGAATGGGCAGACTGGTTCGAGCTGATAGAAAGGCAACAGTGACTCAAATCGCCACCCGTTACAACCAAGGTAGGCCTAAGAGCATCTCTGAACGCACAGTGCGTCGAACTTTGAGGCAGATGGGCTACAGCAGCAGAAGACCACACCGGGTACCACTCCTTTCAGCTAAGAACAGGAAACTGAGGCTACAATTTGTACAAGCTCATCGAAATTGGACAGTAGAAGATTGGAAAAACGTTGCTTGGTCTGATGAGTCTCGATTTCTGCTGCGACATTCGGATGGTAGGGTCAGAATTTGGCGTAAACAACATGAAAGCATGGATCCATCCTGCCTTGTATGGAGCATCTTTGGGATGTGCAGCCGACAAATCTGCGGCAACTGTGTGATGCCATCATGTCAATATGGACCAAAATCTCTGAGGAATGCTTCCAGCACCTTGTTGAATCTATGCCACGAAGAATTGAGGCAGTTCTGAAGGCAAAAGGGGGTCCAACCCGTTACTAGCATGGTGTACCTAATAAAGTGGCCGGTGAGTGTATACCAAAAGATGCTAGTGTGAAAGTAGCCTAATTGAAAAATAGCTACTGAAGTGATAAAAAGGATTGTTGACTTGGATGAGGCCACAAGTGGAGAGTGTGTTTAGCCACAGAAGATTCTAAGGATAGCAAGTTCCAGAACAAGTTTATAGCTATTGATTTTTATATGGCTGCAGCATAGAGATTGAAGAAAAATAATAAGAAGACATTTTGCAACAGCAGTGAGTGCAGCCATAGCAAAACAGAGCTGAAGAAGGTATATATTTCCCCTAGGCATCTAGTAGAAGGGCTACAAAGGGCACATGTAAGCCAGTCCTGGAATATAAGTTTCTATACTGACCACAAAGGCACTCCTGTAGTGAAGACTAACAAAGTAAGGACAGAGCTGAGAACTTGAGAAGTACTCTGACACTTGTGCACAATACTATCTTATACCAAAGAAATGCCATGTGTTCCATTTAAGGAATTCCAGTAATCACGTTTTCATCTTTTTATAATGGATTCTGATCTCACTGTGTTCTGGTTATTTTCAAGTTTCCTGTAACATCAAATTCCTTGTGTACTAACTAGGGGTAGACAGCAGACCCCCAGATTGCACACACACACTCGGGGGCACTGCAACTGAGAGCTTTGGGACTGCGAAGCAAACCTCGTCATGAATGGTCCTTTACAGTAGCATTGTGCATGTGTGATCACCACTCCATTTACACTATGTTTACTGTCTATTTAGTGGAAAATCTCCTGTAATATAAAATGTGCAGCCATTTTACATAGGCATGCAGCTAGCTTTTGATAAAAAAAATGGTCTCAAACTGTATGTTTTTTTTAGAAAGAGAAAAATATGGTGTTATGAGAGTAAATGAATAGCGACAGGGCTTATGTCTTACTAATTTTGTTTGCCCTTTTTCTCACCTTAGAGGGTTTTTATTATATCAAGTCCAGCACAGTTGACTCAGCTGTTCAGCTCTAGACTAGCATTGTGCTGACAGTTGAAAAAAGTGTTAAACTTGGCAGCCATAGGGCTGAATAATCCTTCATCTCAGTCTTATGTATTAAGGAATTGTCCCACAATTAAACATTATTTAGCCAAGTACTTGACTTTCCCAATGGAATAATAAAAAAATGGTCCTGTGCCTATATTATGCTATTATTTACTCATGATGATGCCCCTTGCTGTCTTCTTGATTCTCTCTTAAAACCTAAAAAAATGAGGAAAACCTACAAAATCATTCCGCCTGGTGTGAGGATGCAGGCAGTGGGCTGAGCTACTGAACACATTTGGTGGATATTTTGAGTTGGCTGTAGAAAAACCCTATGGGGCACTATAGCACACATGTAAAAGTAATAGATAAGGAAGCATTAAAAAAATTATAACTGAAAAACTGTGTTTGATGTGAGTGTAGATTATTATGTACTCATGACACAACCCCTTTAATAATAAAAATTTCTAAACTAAAGCCAGCTCTCTATAGTAAATGGTCATGTCTTCCAAGAAATGAAATTGTTGTAAATTGACTAACAGTTTTATGTTAAGTTATTGCATAACAGCACATAATATTTTATGCACAGAACACAAACTGAGTCTGGTGATGTTGTGGTTGAGTAGTTATTATTGCTGTATTGAAAAGTATGAATTTATGGCAATACTTATGAGCCACAATACCAATGAGCCTATGCTGCTATACTGCTAGAGTCTTATATAACATCACAATCATCACATTCATCTTTCTATAAAATGAACCATGAGAAAAAAATGTTATGCATATTAAGAGTTGACTACTATAGCAATATTATCTGGCAATGATCCAATTGTGTAGTAGAATGTGCAATTTGTGAAATGTGAAAAAAGTTAACAGAGATAAAATACTTTGGCCTCAATACATCAATATCAGCGTTGTTCACATCGGTCTTGATAGGGAGGTGGGCTGGCGTCAGACACTCCTGATTAATGAAAAGGCATATGTTTCTTCATGAATCAGGGGAGTTGCACAAGTGAGCACATGTGTGTGCCTCGCCACACATCTTATTACAGTCCCTGGTGGAGTAAAATCTGTGGCATAGTGTGTGCCACCTTTGTCCTGCCTCAGCTCTACCCAATTTGTCGAAGTTAGGAGAAAATGTTGAGAGTATGCCAAATGTCTCATAATTTTAGAACAGCTGCCCCAAAATTATGTAACTTTTCAATATAGGAAAGCTATATATCTTGGTACCGTGTTAGCCAGTGGATAGAAAAATATTTAGAATTGAGAGTCCTCAGTGGTTGATACCTTTTAATGGCTAACTGAAAAGATGGTAACAAATTGCAAGCTTTCGAGACTACTCTGGCCCCTTCATCAAGCATAGACTAATACAAATTCTGAAAAATCACATATATATGCACAATACAGCCCAGAAATAATGCCATAGATAAGACAGGTGACGTGAAGCAGAACTACCATTATGTGAGAGTGATAAGTAGTTGTGTCCATAAATATTGGAACAGTTCATAGATAAGGAGTGTGAATGTTTTATTGTCCTCTGACTGGGGTCTGGTTCTGTGTTATGATGCCCCCACATGGTCTGAGGAGCACATTCTTTAATTAGGTGATGTAAAAATACATAAATCCAATGCTACACATTCATTCCTGCACTGGGAGTGTCAAAGGACATCATCAGTTTATATCCCAGACCCTTCTGTCTCTCTGAGATTTGAAATTACCCTTTAATACAAGTAATCTCATGTCCATGGTGCTGTGATCAGGGAGACAGAAATGTTTTGCCACAGGTAGAAGCAATCTTTTTTTCTCTTATTGTGTGGCGATGAGAGTTCACCCTTGTTCTCGGTTTTTGCCCTGTCTCCCCTACATACCGACCCCCAGTTGGACCGAATACTGGTGTAAAAGCTTTGACAAATGTGCCCAATAATTTAATTAATTTGAGGATTGGATTTCATTATCTTTCTGTTTTATAAGATTTCATACTATATTTGGGCTTTGTGTGATTTAGGCTACTGTAGGAATGGAATTGGAGACTGTATTGTCAATGCTGTAATCTGTAGGTAAAGCCTCTGAGGAGCAATGTATAGGTAAGCTAATGAACAAAGATTTAGCACAAGCGCACTTCCTTTGTTGATATTAACCATGTATAAGAAAATATGTAAGAAGCGAGCACTCACCATCAGTGTACGAAATGTCTTTATTGTGGCTTCATTCGTAAAAAACAGCAAGGCAGTACAAAAAGAACCTTAGGTTCCTGGCCGACGACGATCGTTTCGCTCCTCTGAGCTTCAACCCGTTGAAGCTCAGAGGAGCGAAACGATCGTCGTCGGCCAGGAACCTAAGGTTCTTTTTGTACTGCCTTGCTGTTTTTTACGAATGAAGCCACAATAAAGACATTTCGTACACTGATGGTGAGTGCTCGCTTCTTACATATTTTCTATTTCAAAGACTGTCCTATTTTTTTCACGAGCACCCCATAAGTTGTGGTATAAGGATTTCAGCTAGTATGTGGAGGTGGCAATACAGGTGAACGGTGCTGATTGTGCGCTTGTCTTTTTTTCTTTTTTACTACTGATTAACCATGTATAAGAATGAACATATACTTGGGATGACTTTATTTTATTACAAATTCACAACTAGACATGAATAAATATATTTGAGTGGAATTCAAAATGAATGTTTCAAAACTCCATACACGGTGAATTTTTTTAATTTGTTTCTGTGCGGATTCAGTGATAGGATGACTCTAATTTTTATGAACCGTAAAAATCCATCAAAATTGAAATATAAATCTTAATTTTTACATTCTACATTTATTATGCTCAGGAGTCTACAAGGGCTCCACAGCATAATAAGGGTCAATGCAGAGAATGACTTACAAAGTAGCTCTGAAACCCCAAATTATGCTGTATACAGATCTAAAGGGAGCCTGTCATGAGTTTCATGCTGCCTGAACCATGGGTGACATAAATCAAACATTGCCATGTAGGTCTTAGGACGGTGTCACACTATCATATGGCATCTGATCCAATATGCAAATGACCCTCGGCTCCTGCTCTGCTGCGAGTGGGAGTTGTCTGCAGGATGCGTTTTTTCCCCATTGACTAACATTAGCGACGCATTGCAACGCATTGACACACGTCGCAACCGTCGTGCGACGGATGCGTCGTGCTTTGGCGGACCGTCGGCACAAAAAAACGCTACATGTACAGTTTTTCAGAGAAAACATTTTAAAAATCGGCATGTATATATCCTGCGATTTCTCCCTGCCATGCTCCCCTAGACTGACTTGTTTCTCTATATATACAAAAACTTGTCTGTCTAAGGAACGGGGCAGGGAGAAGCCAACAGAATCTGCCTTAGGACTAGTCATCTGAGGTTTATAGTCCCAAGCAGTGTTTTCAAGGTACATTTTCTCAGAAATAGTGCACTGTTTCAAAATACACTTACACACCTGCAATAAGGATATGCGCACACAATGTCTTTGAAAGATGGATTCCACCTGGGACCTACCTGAACAAGCACTAAAAAAGTGACTTGCTCTGTATATGTTCTGTCTTTTGTAACTACTGTTAAACGCTTTCAGCTTCAAAAGCCAGACTCCTCCCTCCTCCTCTTACATAGGATCTTATCAGTAACATCTACCATCTCCTACCTCAGTAATGGGAAAGTCTGTCTTCACTGAATACAGATTTTACCTCAGAACTGAGACATTTGACACTGCGGGGCCCCCATATATATGATGGGGGAACATGGTGGCACAGACCTTGTTCAAATATAAGAAATACCAATTTTAGCAATGGATTTTTATGTCAAGCAGTTGGAGTACTGTTTTCAACTTATGTTCTTCTAGTTACACTCTCCAGGTCAAAAGGTTAGTGGAGTAAGCTATGCAAGGTCATGAGCAGGTTCTGTCTGATTCTGGCTGTTAGGCTGTGTGCACACGTTGCGGATTTACTGCGGATCCGCAGCGTTTTTTTCCGAGCAGAAACACTGCAGTTTCACAAAGTGATTTACAGTACATTGTAAATCAATAGGAAAAAAAATGCTGTGCTAATGGTGCGGAAAATTCTGCCTGGAAAAGGCAGCGGATTGAAAGAAGGAACATGTTGCTTCTTTTGTGTGGAGCTGCAGCGTTTCTGCACCCTTCCATTATAGAAATCCACACAAAATCTGCAGCAAATCTGCAACAACAACGCACAAAATCTGCATAAAAAACGCATCAAATCTGCACCTGCATTTTCTGCCAGGAGATGCAGATTTTGTGCATAAAATTTTGTAACTCTTAATAAATACATCACAACCTATTTATCAATTCACAGCATGTAGTCAAGTGCATTTATTTCAGATAAACATATTAATAGGTCTTGTGCTACCATGACTGATCACTTTTGGTAGAAAAAGAAGATTTCTCTAATCAGAAATAATAGATTTTTTTTATTTTCATGTGTACTGTTGAGTGATTAAATACAAATTAAAACGACAGTTACTCTTTAAGACGGTTTTCGGCTTTTACAAACGTCTTCCCTCGTCTACATTTTGTTTCATTTTTTTAAGCAAACCATACTTTCCTCAGTTTTTTGGGGGTCCGGAGATGGGTCTCTACTGCTGATCTTGGTGTCTGTTATCGTCGAGAGCGCTGTAGCAAAAACAGCCCATGTCATCCACTCGGGAAGCCAATAACTGAGCTCAGTGATTGGCTGCAGCACTGTCGAAAAGACATCAGTGCTGCAGACAAAAGCAAACTGCAGTCGGGGACAGGGGATTTCCAAAATTAGAAAACCCTTAAAATTTCTGTAACTTTTATTTGCAATATCATGCAGCCAAGAATTGCTTCAAATCCACAGTGCTATTTTCACAAAAAGTCTTATTAGCTTGATAACCACTCATTTAAAAAGTGTGCAAATAGACCGTTCCACTGCTTAATACTTCTTTAGACATTGTAGCCCTAGTACTTTTTTATTTTTGAACATGACATCCCTGAATGCACTTACAATGCTATTGATAAATCTGCCTTTTGTGAGTAGGATCGTAAGTAAACTGTTGCCCCTTGGCCTCACTGTACTCAGCTAAGAATTGTCAACACAATCTTCAAATAGCCTAAATGAGGGTTATCCCTGGAGAATTATATAGCATGTTGGTGACTTAATAAACTGAATTAATCAACTGTAAAGGTCTTTTCTTAGGTCTTTTAACTACATCATTTTTCATCAAGAGTCAATGTAATCTGTTCTATGCTAGGAAACAATTCCCTTACCTTATTGTAAATAATATGCAATTGAATTTGGCATACACATGGTGATGAAATGACTGGTTTAACCACAGGGAATGACACAGAAAATCTGATGTAATGGGTCATCCTCTCCCGAGGAATTGCTGTTGTCACATAGTTAAAACCACCGTTGATCCTGTTCACTGCTTTTCTTCATATACAACATCGGAAGAATCATTAGTATTCTATTGGCATTGCAAGATATGAAAGCACAAAGCAAAACATATTCCTCTTTATTGCTAAATAAAAGTTTTCTGGCAGTTATATTTCCTAGCTAAATGTCATACTGTAGAAATATGCAAAAATGAGCAAAGTTGTCTACAGAGAACAATATAACAAAACTCTCAGCATAGAATGTTTTCTACAATATCCCAGTTACTTTGAAATAAAGAGAAATGCACATGTACAGGATAAAAATATCTAAAGCTTTCACTCATTAATTAAGAATAATTTAGCTACAATGGAGACAGATGCAAATAGATTGAACTATGCACATTCCCCTCCAAAAATGATACCAAGTTACTCCTGGAAATATGTATTGCTACTTCTAGTCATCCCCTAAATATATGTCATATGTATGTCATAGATTTAGTAGGTTAACAAAAGATTGACGGGTATGTTAAGCCTACTCCTTTTGGTCAGGTCTCATCTGGGATACTGTGTCCATTTCTGGCCAGCATATTTTAAAAATGACATTGAAAAGCTGGAAAAGTTCAGAAAAGAGCTACCGGGATGGTGACCGGTCTGCAAAGTATGTCCTATGAGGAACAGTTAAAGGATCTGGAAATGTTTAGCTCGCAAAAAAGAAGGCTAAGAGGAGACTTAATAGTTGTGTACAAATAACTGAAGAGCTCTCACAGTGTAGAGGGATCATCCTTATTCTCATTTGCACATGGAAACACGAGAAGCAATGGAATTAAACTGAAAGGGAGAAGATGCAGATTAGAAATGAGAAAAACTTTGTGACAGTGAGGGTGATCAATGAGTGGAACAGGCTGCCACGAGAAGTGGAGAGTTCTCCTTCAATGGGAGTCTTCAACACAGGCTGGACAGATATCTGAGATGGTTTAATGAATCCTGCATGGAGCCAGGGGGTTGGACACGATGACCCTTGAGGTCCCTTCCAACTCTAACATTCCATGATTCTATGTGCCATTAGAAAATGACCTATTGTTTAAAGGGAACCAGTCATGTCCAGAAATGCTATATATCACCAGTTATCTGCAGGTAAATAAATCATGGTTAGTCAGTTTACTGAAACAGCAGCTACAGGGAGAGAATTAAGTTATATTTTCCCTGCAGCCGCTCACTTGGAGCAATTGGGGTGGTGCTGGAATGCATTACAGTCACAGCTCACTACACAGTGAGCGCTGTGTAGTCACCCCCTGCACACATGTTGACAGTGTGCTCTGCAGCCTGTGAGCAGAATATATATACAGAGTAGGCTGTCAATCAAAGTGTTGGGGTGTGATGACAGAGTGCTCACTGTGTAGTGAGTAATGAGCTGTGACTTAACTGTTCTCTGCATTGCTCCAATGACTGGGAGAAAGCAGGGGTAGTTTAACTTACCTGCTTCATGTAAATGCTATTTGTCTGCAAATTAATACTACAGTATACATGCAGTTAAATAACATTTCAGGACATTACAGAGATCCTTTAAACCAGATTTGATGCAAAATGTATTTATTTTAAATAACTTCACTTTCAATATCACTATATTTATTGAAAAATGCTTGCAATTGTCTCAATTGCTACTAGGTGTAATATAATATAAGACAGAAGTATCATTAACATCACAGATAGGATTACAATAACAGGTAACACCTGTATATACTATAGATGCAGCAGGATTCTCCACTCACAATAGGTAATGAACAATCTACCCCATACTTTGCAATAATCTTCGCTCACTTTAGAACATAAGCAGAAAATATTTTTTATACAATTTAGTATTATCTTAGAAAGACTATCACAACTTATAGTTGCTGAAAAGAACATGAATTAGGAGTCTAATATTAGACTTATTTAAAATTCATTAATATGATAACCTAATTTGAACAATTAGTCATTTTCTGAACAAAGAAGCACTCCCATCAATTTTTTTATCTTCTTACTATATTGCAATCGTCATATTACATTGCACTGTGTACTTACAATTGCTCATTTTGCCTTTCTACCCAGTTAACGTTTCTCTTTTCCATAAAGTGTATGACACCATGTGCTTAAAAACTGACTAGCTGAATCCCTCTAAAGTCCATGTAGAAAGAGGAGAAAGAGAAGGTCAATTTTTTCCTGTATGAATTATGAGTCACTGCAAAAATCCCAGGCGGGAGGAAGAAGGAGTAGCTGACTCAGGAGTTGAAGTGGGAATGATTCATGCAGGTAAAAGAGACATAGAGCAGAGAAAGGTGAAGAATTAGCTGAGTAGAAAGGCAAAATTTGCAATTGTAAGTACACAGTGCCATATAATATAATAATAATAATAATTTTTATTTATATAGCACCAATATATTCCGCAGCGCTTTACAAATTATAGAGGGGACTTGTACAGACAATAGACATTACAGCATAACAGAAATCACAGTTCAAAATAGATACCAGGAGGAATTAGGGCCCTGCTCGCAAGCTTACAACCTATGAGGAAAAGGGGAGACATGAGAGGTGGATGGTAACAATTGCTTTAGTTATTTGGACCAGCCATAGTGTAAGGCTCAGGTGTTCATGTAAAGCTGCATGAACCAGTTAACTGCCTAAGTGTGTAGCAGTACAAACACAGAGTGCTATTAACTGCATAAAGTGTATGAGAACATGATGCGAGGAACCTGATTATGTTTTTTTTTTTTTTTTTTAATAGGCCACACAGGGATAGTTAGGTTAATGCGTTGAGGCGGTAGGCCAATCTGAACAAATGAGTTTTTAGGGCACGCTTAAAACTGTGGGGATTGGGGATTAATCGTATTAACCTGGGTAGTGCATTCCAAAGAATCGGCGCAGCACGTGTAAAGTCTTGGAGACGGGAGTGGGAGGTTCTGATTATTGAGGATGCTAACTTGAGGTCGCTAACTTGAGGTCATTAGCGGAGCGGAGGGCACGGGTAGGGTGGTAGACTGAGACCAGAGAGGAGATGTAGGGTAGTGCTGAGCCATGGAGTGCTTTGTGGATGAGGGTAGTAGTTTTGTACTGGATTCTGGAGTGGATGGGTAGCCAGTGTAATGACTGGCACAAGGTAGAGGCATCGGTGTAATGGTTGATGAGGAATATGATCCTGGCTGCAGCATTCAGGACAGATTGGAGCGGGGAGAGTTTGGTAAGAGGGAGGCCGATTAGTAGAGAGTTACAATAGTCCAGACGAGAATGAATAAGTGAAACAGTAAGAGTTTTTGCAGAGTCGAAAGTAAGAAAAGGGCGAATTCTAGAAATGTTTTTGAGATGCAGATAAGAAGAGCGAGCCAGTGATCGGATGTGGGGGGTGAATGAAAGCTCGGAATCAAGGATGACCCCAAGGCAGCGGGCATGTTGCTTTGGAGTAATGGTGGAACCGCACACGGAGATGGCAATGTCAGGCAAAGGTAGGTTAGTAGAGGGAGAGAACACGAGGAGTTCAGTTTTTGACAGGTTCAGTTTCAGACAGAGGGAGGACATGATGTTAGAGACAGCGGTAAGACAATTACTGGTGTTTTCTAAAAAGGTCGGCGTGATAACCGGAGAAGAGGTGTATAATTGGGTGTCGTCAGCATAGAGATGGTACTGGAAACCAAATCTACTGATTGTTTGTCCAATAGGGGCAGTATACAAAGAGAAGAGGAGGGGGCCTAGGACTGATCCTTGAGGAACCCCAACAGTAAGGAGGTGAGAGGAGGAGGAACCAGCAAAACATACAGTGAAGGATCGGTCAGAGAGATAGGAGGAGAACCAGGAGAGAATGGTGTCCTTGAGGCCGATGGAGTAGAGCATAGTGAGGAGGAGCTGATGATCCACAGTATCGAATGCTGCTGAGAGATCCAAGAGAATTAGCATGGAGTAATGACCATTAGATTTAGCTGTTAGTAGGTCATTAGAGACTTTAGTGAGGGCAGTTTCAGTAGAGTGTAAAGAGCGGAAGCCAGATTGAATGACTTCAGTATATTAAGAAGATAAAACCTTTCATGAGAGTGCTTCTTTAATTAAAAATGACCAGTGAGAATTTTTACTCATATAATCATGCACTGTTTATTGGGTTCTTATAAGTTTGATGCAAGTGTAAGGTCTCTTTCACACTTCCGTCTTTCAGCATCCGTCACAATCTGTCGTTTTTTGAGAATGCAGGAACCTGCAAAAAATCTTGCAGGATCCTGCACTATCTTATAGACTTGTATTAGCGACGGATTGTGACGGATGGCCATCCATTCCATCCGTCTTTCACTGGATCCTGCATAAAAATAACAGTCCGTCGGGCAAAGAAAGCATTCAGAGGAACGTTTTTTCTGCACATCGGAAAATCGGTCAGCGACGCATCCTGCGCTGCCCGTCACTGGCTACAAAAGCAGGAATGTGAAAAAGCAGGAATCCAGCGATGGATCCCGCCTTTTCAAAGCGAGCATGCGTGGAAGAATTTCCCGTCAGGAAAATTCTCTCTCGCTCGCTCTCTTTCTCTTTTTACTATTGATGCTGCATATGCAGCATCAATAGTAACAAGATAGAATGTGAAAAATAAAATAAAAAATAAAAAATCACAATATTATCACATACCGGCGTTCCCTCGCAGCATCACCGATGTTCCCAGCAGCTAGCGCTACTTCCTAGTAATACATTGCGAAATCTCATGAGAAGTTGCGGTCTCACGAGACCGCAACTTCTCCCAAGATTTTGCAATGTAGTACTAGGAACGCTAGCTGCCGGGAGCATCGCTGTGCGGGAACGCCAGTAGGTGAAAATACAGCAATTTTTTAATTTTTTTAACCTGGTTTGTGTTGTGTATGCGTTTTCGCATCGGAAAACCTACAGACACAACAGGTGCACATAGCCTCGATGGGTCCATCAGAAAGACGGGCCCAATGCACACGTTTTCCACAATCTGCACAGGATCCATCATTTCAACATCTTGACGGATCCTGTGCAGATTTGGAAGACGGAAGTGTGAAAGAAGCCTAACAGTGTAGGTTTCATACTGCATTAATACATCCGTGTGTCACAGTCCATGATTCACAGACTTGCCTCAATTCTCTCAAACCAAACTCAACAGCTTCATAGGCATAGACGCGTGACCAGTCCATGCACCTCAGTCTGTGGCAAGGTAACAACCCATTGATATGTGAATGCAGCATTATGTAGTGATCCAAAGAATATGTTGCGGATCCGCTGCGTTTTTTCCGCTCGGAATTGCACAAAATCTGCAAAGTGTAGCTCAAGCAATGTTAATAAATGGAAATCCAGAATTGGTGTGCACGTGCTGTGGAAAATTCTGCACTGAATCGCAGCATTTAATTTTTCGCAGCATGTCAATTCTTTTTGTGGATCTGCAGCGTTTCTGCACCCATTGACTTACATTGAGTCAGTCAAATCTGCAGCCAACCCGCAGGTGTAAAAAGGTCTGCGGATTTGCATGCCAAAAACGCTGCATAAAAGGAAGGAGGAAGAGTGTGTGAGCAGAGAATATGTGTGGGTGGAGACTATATGTGAGTGGGTAATATGTTCGGGTCTCTCTGTGGATGTCTGGGTGTGTATGAAGGTGTATATGTGTGTGTGCAGGTGTCTGTGTGTGGGTGTCTGTGTGTGTGCAGGTGTCTGTGTGTGGGTGTCTGTGTGTGTGCAGGTGTCTGTGTGCGGGTGTCTGTGTTACTATGCGGATGTGTGCAGGTGTCTGTGTGTGTGGGGGGGTGGGTGTCTGTGTGCGGGTGTCTGTCTGTAGGTGTCTGTGGGTATTTGTAGCCAGGTATTGTCTGATGGGACTACTTCTCCCATCTGGCTATGTCTGCTGTCACATATTACAGTGACAGCATGAGCTGATGTGAGACAGTAGTCCCATCATCCGGCGACTGTGTTCAATTGTAAAACAAAAAAAACATTCATACTCACCAACCACCTAATCCCCGACGCCCGTGTCTCCTGAAACAAAAATAAAATAATAAACCAACATATATTTCCTGTCCGCCGTAGTCCATTTAATAACAAGTGTCCACGACAATCTCACGAGTAGAACAGTCTCATCGGGACAATATACATGGCCCCTTCCCAGGCTATTAATATCAGCTGGCATCTATCTGCCTAGTCTTTGCTGGTTCGATTTTATTGGGGAACCCCATGTCAATTTTTTCTGGGGTTTTCCTGTAAACTAGCCAGTAAAGGCTAAGCAAACAGCTGTGAGCTGATATTAATAGCCTGGGAACCTTTATGGCTATTGGCTCCTTCCTAGAATATTAACATCAGCCACCGGCTTTCCCTCTGCTGGTTATCAAAATTATGCGGGAGCCCAAGCAAATTTTTAAACATTTGTTTTTTTAAATAAACAGATATTGCATTTCATGCAGATTTCTGAGGGTATGTTCCCACAGTCAGTAAACGCTGCAGGTTGGACGCTGTGTACATCCACAGCATCCAACCCACAGGGGTGAGATGTTACAGCATAGTGGATGGGATTTCAAGCAATCCCAAGTCCACTCGGCGTGCATCGGCACCTACGGCTTCCCTATGGAGACGGACATGTGGCACATCTTTCCAGACTGCAGCATGTTTATTCATCTTGCGAAGACACTCAGTCTCTGCAAGATAAATATCACCTGTCCAATGTATAGGGTGCAGTGATTCTGCACAGATCAATGAACACCTGCTTTCAAAAGCCTGTAGTGCTTTGGACACAGCGGACATGTGCTATGTCCAAAGCGCTGCCGATTACTGACCGTGCGGACGTAGCCTAATAACAGTTGCTTTTTGTTATATAGGTTAATTATGTTAATGCTCCTACATAGGCTGGTGACTGTGTGTGTGTCTTTATTTAATTGTGTGTGTCTTTATAAAATTATGTGTGTGAGTCTTTATTTCATATTAATGAGGGTATCTGGCTGAAGAGGTTGAACAAGGAAATGACATCACATTTTTTTTAAATAATATATGTTTATTTAGCTTACAAATCCACACGAAAATCCACATCAAATCTGCATCAAAAGGCATCAAATCCACGTGGAATTTCTACTGCGTTTTCTGCCACGATAGACAGAATTCGCGCAGAATTATACATAAGCCAATATGCAACATATGCACATAGCCTAAAAAGATGAAAAGCAACAAATGTTGTTCCCTTACCAGTACCACGTGTATTGCCCTTATGACAGCCTTAGAGAGAAAGTTAGCTTTATAAATGGATACTGATTTGTAGAAAGTATTATTTATCAGCAGAAACATGTGCAATGTCTCCTTCTATAGTTAGAGCTGCAACAAGAAAATTAAATTTGACAATTCATGTGTAGACTTGTGGGCTTTGTGGTGGGGCAGCTCAATTAAATATGGTCTCATTGCAATCAACTGTCAAAGTTTATTATACCATGGATATAGATAGATAGATAGATAGATAGATAGATAGATAGACAGAAAGACAGACAGAAAGACAGACATAGATAGATAGATAGATAGATAGATAGATAGATAGATAGATAGATAGATAGATAGATAGATAGATGCCATTAGAAAAAAATCAGGCAGCACTCCTCCATTAAGTGAAATTTTGTGGCTATTTATTCTGACCCACATGGCAGGCGACGTTCCAGCTCCTATGGAGCCTTTCTCAAGCAGTGAATTATTAACAATAGTGAGTTTAAATACAAGTGCTAATTGCTCACGTTTTTTTACAATCATTTGTCTAAATAACATATTAAGTTAATATTTCACATTTTTATATATATAGTAATCCAGTGCAATATTATGTGTCGTTCATTGAATTGTGACGATCCATATAAAGTGCTTTTTGTATATAAAGTGCATTATATCGTGCATTCGATTATACAAACCAATGTAATTCATAAGGTGCAGCTGTGCTCTCAAACATATTTAAATATAGTTAAAAACAGACTCACCCTAATGGGATCACAAAAAACACATGGAGGACGCTATTTTCCTTAGTTCGGCATACCCTAATCCCTACTGCGCATGCATTAATGTTTCGTTACGTCAATAGACGTTTCTAACCAATAAGGTTAGATGTGTGTCAAAAAATTATTTCGCGCATGCGCACTACGTTTAGGCGTTTAGGCGTCATCTTAGGTCAGGAATGGTGTATATCACTAACATTTTTCTTCCATTAAGGATATCCTCTTCCGTCTAAATATTCGTCAGCGTCATTTATATTAACCTTTTTATCACATATTCCAAACTTTATAATATATTGAACTGGCTGTTCTTTTTAAGAGTTAAAAATAAGTTAGCTTACGGACTTAATCATATATAGAACACCGTGGTATACCTGACGGTGCCCTCTTCAGGTCACCTCCTGCAACCAATGGAATCCTTGGAAGATACTTGATCCGTTTAAGACCAAGATATCCCTACCAAAGTCTAGATAGATAGATAGATAGATAGATAGATAGATAGATAGATAGATAGATAGATAGATAAAAGAACAAAAGGCAGCACAAAAAATATTTGTGAGGTGCAAAAGCTTCCAGGTATTTACCAAACCTAGTAAATATATTAAAAAAAATGGAAGTAGCACACCGTTTTCAGATCAAATCACGTGCGATTTACATGGGCAACTAAATAACGTGATTTGATCTAAAATGGTGTGCTACTTCCATTTTTTGGTTATAGACAGATAGACAGACATACAGACAGAGACAGACAGACAAATAGATAGACAGATAGATAGATAGATAGATAGATAGAAATTTTTGCACACTGAAATATTTTTATATTTTTGTATTTTGTGTATTCAACAATATTAAGCCATTTTTTGGTAACATGAATGCAAATTCAATGGAACCTGGGGTGTTCAACTACACACCTGAGGATGAGGAACGCATATTAAGTGGCGTCATGGGTGATGCTGCTTTCCTCAAAACACCATCCATTATTGAGATGAAAAAAAGATATGAAATTGAATCTAGACGCCTAATTACCTTGCAACTACATTTAACCACATTGGGACAATATTATAAAGAACATAAAATCCCAAGGGGACTGAGATCTAATATTAGACCAAATCTTTTTTTGGATAATCCTTCTTTTTGTACAAGATTCACTATGATTTCCAATAAGTATGCCATGGATATAATGCTTTTAAATATTGAGTTCCTCCAAGGTGATATTAAGAAATTACAACAAAATATAGCAGAAAGTGAAGTGAAAATACAACAATGTCTAAAGACAGAGGAATGGACAATATTTAAAGAAAAAATAGATAAAGACATGTGCAAGTTTCGTGGTGATTTAGAGGAAACAAAGAGAAAAAAGTGGAGTAGAGACACTGGAGATTATGAAGCGGGCCATGTGTATGCCTGGCAATTTGACAACTCCAAAATGCCTTGGAAGAAAAGAGGTCAATTGGAAAGAAAGAATGTTGAAAGTATAAATAATTGCACAACTAATGACCTATTTATTTCCTGTAGAAAATATAGGTGGAATGGAGGACGCAAAAGGAGAGGAGGTAAACGTCACCATAGGAAACAAAAAGAAATTGGAGAAAAACAAACAACAACAGCAAACACAGAGACAACCGAACCTCAGGAAACGGGATCCAAACTAGTAGTGAACATTTCACATAAGGAACTGACTGCAAACCAGGTATCTGTACTCAGCAAAGGGTTATCGTTCAGTCCGTGTTCACACATGGATTGGTTTGAACTACAAGTGGACTTAGCGCGTTTCTTTAGAACGATAAGATTGAAGGAATGGTTTTACAAAAAAGATGTTAATGTTACAAATAAAACAAGTGAGTTTGATATGAGAGATTTGGAACTAAGAAATAAGAGTAATTTCGTTCCAACTAGTAATTCAGCAGCTATAGATGCCTTTGAGAAAGTAGTCACAATGGAGGTTGAGAACTTGAGACAGAATAGTGTGGGAACATATAGACATCCTAATATTCTAAGAGATTAATTTTTGGCTTTGCAGGAGCTTGTCCATGACGACGACATCATCATTAAACCCGCGGATAAGGGGGGTGCTGTCATCGTCATGGACAGGTGTATGTATATGTCGGAGATTTGTAGACAGTTATCGGATGGGGAGATATACCAAAAGATGGATGGTGACCCTAAATTTAATATTGGTAGAGAAATAGAGATTTGTCTGAAAGAAGCATTGGGGATGCAAATTATTGATCAACAATTGTATGAATATTTATGGGTGGAAACTAGGGTTGAGCGAAACGGGTCGATCATTTTCAAAAGTCGCCGACTTTTGGCTAAGTCGGCGTCTCATGAAACCCGATCCGACCCCTGTGCTTGTCGGCCATGCGGTACGCGACTTTCGCGCCAAAGTCGCGTTTCAATGACGCGAAAAGCGCCATTTCTCAGCCAATGAAGGTGAACGCAGAGTGTGGGCAGCGTGATGACATAGATCCTGGTCCCCACCATCTTAGAGAAGGGCATTGCAGTGATTGGCTTGCTGTCTGCGGCGTCACAGGGGCTATAAAGGGGCGTTCCCGCCGACCGCCATCTTACTGCTGCTGATCTGAGCTTAGGGACAGGTTGCTGCCGCTTCGTCAGAAGCAGGGAGAGCGTTAGGCAGGGTCCACTAACCACCAAACCGCTTGTGCTGCAGCGATTTCCACTGTCCAACACCACCTTCGGTGTGCAGGAACAGTGGAAGCTATTTTTTTTTTTTCCCCTCAGCGCTGTAGCTCATTGGGCTGCCCTAGAAGGCTCCGTGATAGCTGTATTGCTGTGTGTACGCCACTGTGGAAACCAACTGCTGTTTTCAAAGCACATATCCTCTTGTTCCTTCCTTTCTGCACAGCTATCTTTTTTGTTTGTCCACACTTTTTATTTAATTTGTGCATCAGTCCACTCCTATTGCTGCCTGCCATACCTGGCTTACATTACTGCAGGGAGATAGTAATTGTAGGACAGTTTTTTTTTTTTTTTTGTTTTTTTTGTGGGAGATTAAGATTGGCATTTCTGCTACAGTGCCATCCCTGTGTGTGCCATCTCTCACTGAGTGGGCCATAGAAAGCCTATTTATTTTTTCCGTGATTTGTGTTCTAAATTCTACCTCAACACAAAAACACTACATCAATCAGTGGGAGAAAAATATTGGCCTCAGTCAGGGCTTGTGTGCCACTGCTGTGTGTGCTATCTCTCATTCAGTGGGCTATAGCAAGCCTATTTTTTTTTTTTTTTTTTTTAATATTATTTGGTTTCTAAAGTCTCCCTGAAAAAAAAAAAAAAAACTAAAAAAACAGTGGGAGAGTAATATTGCCCTTTCAGCTTGTGTGCCAGTCTTGACTCCTGGGTGTGCCACCTCTCTCCCTCTCATTCAGTGGGCCATAGAAAGCCTATTTATTTATTTTTTTAAATATTATTGGGTTTCTAAAGTCTCCCTTAAAAAACAAAAAATACATAAAAAAACAGTGGGAGAGTAATATTGCCCTTTCAGCTTGTGTGCCAGGCTTGACTCCTGGGTGTGCCACCTCTCTCCCTCTCATTCAGTGGGCCATAGAAAGCCTATTTATTTTTTTTTTAAATATTATTGGGTTTCTAAAGTCTCCCTTAAAAAACAAAAAATACATAAAAAAACAGTGGGAGAGTAATATTGCCCTTTCAGCTTGTGTGCCAGTCTTGACTCCTGGGTGTGCCACCTCTCTCCCTCTCATTCAGTGGGCCATAGAAAGCCTATTTATTTTTTTTTTAAAATATTATTGGGTTTCTAAAGTCTCCCTTAAAAAACAAAAAATACATAAAAAAACAGTGGGAGAGTAATATTGCCCTTTCAGCTTGTGTGCCAGTCTTGACTCCTGGGTGTGCCACCTCTCTCTCTCATTCAGTGGGCCATAGAAAGGCTATTTTTTTTTTGGTTTTTTTAATATTATTTGGTTTCTAAAGTCTCCCTGAAAAAAAAAAAAAAACCTAAAAAAACAGTGGGAGAGTAATATTGCCCTTTCAGCTTGTGTGCCAGTCTTGACTCCTGGGTGTGCCACCTCTCTCCCTCTCATTCAGTGGGCCATAGAAAGCCTATTTATTTTTTTTTTTAAATATTATTGGGTTTCTAAAGTCTCCCTTAAAAAACAAAAAATACATAAAAAAACAGTGGGAGAGTAATATTGCCCTTTCAGCTTGTGTGCCAGTCTTGACTCCTGGGTGTGCCACCTCTCTCCCTCTCATTCAGTGGGCCATAGAAAGCCTATTTATTTTTTTTTAAAATATTATTGGGTTTCTAAAGTCTCCCTTAAAAAACAAAAAATACATAAAAAAACAGTGGGAGAGTAATATTGCCCTTTCAGCTTGTGTGCCAGTCTTGACTCCTGGGTGTGCCACCTCTCTCTCTCATTCAGTGGGCCATAGAAAGGCTATTTTTTTTTGGTTTTTTTAATATTATTTGGTTTCTAAAGTCTCCCTGAAAAAAAAAAAAAAACCTAAAAAAACAGTGGGAGAGTAATATTGCCCTTTCAGCTTGTGTGCCAGTCTTGACTCCTGGGTGTGCCACCTCTCTCCCTCTCATTCAGTGGGCCATAGAAAGCCTATTTATTTATTTTTTTAAATATTATTGGGTTTCTAAAGTCTCCCTTAAAAAACAAAAAATACATAAAAAAACAGTGGGAGAGTAATATTGCCCTTTCAGCTTGTGTGCCAGTCTTGACTCCTGGGTGTGCCACCTCTCTCCCTCTCATTCAGTGGGCCATAGAAAGCCTATTTATTTTTTTTTAAAATATTATTGGGTTTCTAAAGTCTCCCTTAAAAAACAAAAAATACATAAAAAAACAGTGGGAGAGTAATATTGCCCTTTCAGCTTGTGTGCCAGTCTTGACTCCTGGGTGTGCCACCTCTCTCCCTCTCATTCAGTGGGCCATAGAAAGCCTATTTATTTATTTTTTTAAATATTATTGGGTTTCTAAAGTCTCCCTTAAAAAACAAAAAATACATAAAAAAACAGTGGGAGAGTAATATTGCCCTTTCAGCTTGTGTGCCAGTCTTGACTCCTGGGTGTGCCACCTCTCTCTCTCATTCAGTGGGCCATAGAAAGGCTATTTTTTTTTGGTTTTTTTAATATTATTTGGTTTCTAAAGTCTCCCTGAAAAAAAAAAAAAAACCTAAAAAAACAGTGGGAGAGTAATATTGCCCTTTCAGCTTGTGTGCCAGTCTTGACTCCTGGGTGTGCCACCTCTCTCCCTCTCATTCAGTGGGCCATAGAAAGCCTATTTATTTATTTTTTTAAATATTATTGGGTTTCTAAAGTCTCCCTTAAAAAACAAAAAATACATAAAAAAACAGTGGGAGAGTAATATTGCCCTTTCAGCTTGTGTGCCAGTCTTGACTCCTGGGTGTGCCACCTCTCTCCCTCTCATTCAGTGGGCCATAGAAAGCCTATTTATTTTTTTTTTAAATATTATTGGGTTTCTAAAGTCTCCCTTAAAAAACAAAAAATACATAAAAAAACAGTGGGAGAGTAATATTGCCCTTTCAGCTTGTGTGCCAGTCTTGACTCCTGGGTGTGCCACCTCTCTCCCTCTCATTCAGTGGGCCATAGAAAGCCTATTTATTTATTTTTTTAAATATTATTGGGTTTCTAAAGTCTCCCTTAAAAAACAAAAAATACATAAAAAAACAGTGGGAGAGTAATATTGCCCTTTCAGCTTGTGTGCCAGTCTTGACTCCTGGGTGTGCCACCTCTCTCCCTCTCATTCAGTGGGCCATAGAAAGCCTATTTATTTTTTTTTTTAAATATTAATGGGTTTCTAAAGTCTCCCTTAAAAAACAAAAAATACATAAAAAAACAGTGGGAGAGTAATATTGCCCTTTCAGCTTGTGTGCCAGTCTTGACTCCTGGGTGTGCCACCTCTCTCCCTCTCATTCAGTGGGCCATAGAAAGCCTATTTATTTATTTTTTTTAAATATTATTGGGTTTCTAAAGTCTCCCTTAAAAAAAAAAAAAACATAAAAAAACAGTGGGAGAGTAATATTGCCCTTTCAGCTTGTGTGCCAGGCTTGACTCCTGGGTGTGCCACCTCTCTCCCTCTCATTCAGTGGGCCATAGAAAGCCTATTTATTTATTTTTTTAAATATTATTGGGTTTCTAAAGTCTCCCTTAAAAAACAAAAAATACATAAAAAAACAGTGGGAGAGTAATATTGCCCTTTCAGCTTGTGTGCCAGTCTTGACTCCTGGGTGTGCCACCTCTCTCTCTCATTCAGTGGGCCATAGAAAGCCTTTTTTTTTTTTTTTTTTTTTAATATTATTTGGTTTCTAAAGTCTCCCTGAGAAAAAAAAAATAAATTAGGTGGGAGATTAATATTGACATTAGTGCTTGAGTGACAGTCCTGCGTGTGTGTCATCTCTGTGATTTTGTGCCACAGAAAACAGAGTGTGTAACATTGTGCCTGATTTTCCTTGTGGTCTCACCAACCTGTTAAGGGATATTGAAATCATACTGAAGTTATAGCTCACCGTGTAAGTTGTTTGACAGCAACAAATAAAGTTACTTTGGTTAAGATTTTAAAACAATGAGGAAGTCTGGTGCAAGAGGTCGTCGTGGGCGTTCATTGTCAGCTGGTAATGATGGTAGTGGTAGTGGAGCATCAGGTGGTCGTGGGGATAAAAATATTCCACCTAAGTCTGGAGCTGTGGAGCCAGTTTCGTCGTCAGGCTACACAAGGCCTCGAACGCTCTCTTTTCTAAGAGTAGGAAAACCGCTTTTAAAGGCGGAGCAGCAACAGCAAGTTTTGGCTTACATTGCAGACTCAGCCTCTAGCTCTTTTGCCTCCTCTTCCGAAACTGGTAAATGTAAAAGCAGCGCGTCGCTTGTGGATGTTCACGGTCAGGGACAAGTCGCTTCCTTGTCCTCCTCAGCAAAAACTACAACAAGAGAGAAGGATGCAGCAGGCGACACAACGGGTCACTCCATGGAGCTCTTTACACATACCGTCCCTGGCTTAGAAAGTGAAACATTTAACAGGCCATGCCCATTACAAGTATATTCTGACATGGAGTGCACTGATGCACAGCCACAGCCAGAGTACTATGCTGCTCCTTTGACTCAGACCACCACATTGCCCTCTCAGGGTACAGATCCACAATCAGACCCTGATGAGACTATGTTGCCCCGCCACGAACGCTATACCACCGACCGACACAGTGACACAGACGAAGTTGCACACGAGCTCGAAGAGGAGGTAATAGATGACCCAGTTATTGACCCCGATTGGCAGCCATTGGGGGAACAGGGTGCAGGCGGCAGTAGTTCAGAAGCGGAGGTGGAGGAGGGGCCGCAGCAGGCATCAACATCGCAACAGGTTCCATCTGCCGGGCCCGTATCTGGCCCAAAACGCGTGTCAAAGCCAAAACCTGTTGGAGCACAGCGTTGCCATCCGGTTAAAGCTCAGTCTGCAATCCCTGAAAAGGGATCCGAGTCTAGGAAGAGTGCAGTCTGGCATTTTTTTAAACAACATCCAACTGATCAGCGCAAAGTCATCTGTCAAAAATGTTCAACTAGCTTAAGCAGAGGTCAGAATCTGAAAAGTCTAAATACTAGTTGCATGCATAGACACTTAACCACCATGCATTTTCAAGCCTGGACTAACTACCAAACGTCCCTCAAGGTTGTAGCACCCTCGGCCAATGAAGCTAGTCAGCAACGCAACATCCCTTCCGTCACTGTAAGGCCACCATTTTCCGCACCACCGGCAGTATCTGTGCAGGTTTCTTTGCCAGCCAAAAGCAGTCAGGGTCAGGGAATCACCAGTTTTGTAGGAGGAAATATTGCATCTAGGGCACCGGCGGAAACAATACCGTCTCCAACCGTCTCTCAGTCTGCCATGTACACCGGCACACCCGAAAGTTCCACGATCTCCAGCTCTCCAGTCCAGCTCACCCTACATGAGACTCTGGTTAGAAAAAGGAAGTACTTATCCTCGCATCCGCGTACACAGTGTTTTAACGCCCACATAGCTAGACTAATCTCGTTAGAGATGATGCCCTACCGGTTAGTTGAAAGCGAAGCTTTCAAAGCCCTGATGGAGTACGCTGAACCACGATACGAGCTACCCAGTCGACACTTTTTTTCCAGAAAAGCCATCCCAGCCCTGCACCAGCATGTTAAACAGCGCATCGTCCATGCACTCAGGCAATCTGTGAGTACAAAGGTGCACCTGACTACAGATGCATGGACCAGTAGGCATGGCCAGGGACGTTATGTGTCCATCACGGCACACTGGGTGAATGTGGTGGATGCAGGGTCCACAGGCAACATCAATTTAGGGACAGTTGTGCCTAGCCCACGGTCTAGGAAACAGTTGGCTGTAGGCGTTCGCACCCCCTCCTCCTCCTCCTCCTCGTCCTCCTGCAGAAGCTACAGCTCTTCCACAGAACGCAGTCTGCCAACCACTCCATCGGCAGATGACACTGTTGCACACCAGTTGTCCCATTATGGGCCAGCTACTGCCAAGCGTCAGCAGGCTGTATTGGCTATGAAGTGCTTGGGCGACAACAGACACACCGCGGAAGTTCTGTCCGAGTTCTTGCAACAAGAAACACAGTCGTGGCTGGGCACAGTAGATCTTGAGGCAGGCAAGGTAGTGAGTGATAACGGAAGGAATTTCATGGCTGCCATCTCCCTTTCCCAACTGAAACACATTCCTTGCCTGGCTCACACCTTAAACCTGGTGGTGCAGTGCTTATTGAAAACTTATCCTGGGTTCTCCGACCTGCTCCTCAAAGTGCGTGCACTTTGCTCACATATCCGACGTTCGCCTGTACACGCCAGCCGTATGCAGACCTATCAGCGGTCTTTGAACCTTCCCCAGCATCGCCTAATCATAGACGTTGCAACAAGGTGGAACTCAACACTGCACATGCTTCAGAGACTGTGCGAACAGAGGCGTGCTGTTATTTATTTGTGGGAGGATACACGGGCAGGCAGTAGGATGGCAGACATGGAGTTGTCAGGTGTGCAGTGGTCTAAGATACAAGACATGTGTCAAGTCCTTCAGTGTTTTGAGGAATGCACACGGCTGGTTAGTGCAGACAACGCCGTAATAAGCATGAGCATCCCCCTAATGCGTCTGCTGATGCAAAGTTTGACGCACATAAAGGAGCAGGCGTCTGCACCAGAGGAAGAGGAAAGCCTTGATGACAGTCAGCCATTGTCTGGTCAGGGCAGTGTACAGGACGAGGTAGCGGGCGAAGAGGAGGTGGAGGACGAGGAGGATGATGGGGATGAGTATATTTTTAATGCCGAACCTTTCCCGGGGGCACAGGAAATTGGTTGCGTGTCACGGCCGGGTTCTGGTTTTTTGAGGGACACAAGTGACGTAGATTTGCCTGCAACTGCCCCTCAACCAATCACAACCGGAGATTTGACAACTGGAACTTTGGCCCACATGGCGGATTATGCCTTACGTATCCTAAAAAGGGACACACGCATTACGAAAATGATGAACGATGACGATTACTGGTTGGCCTGCCTCCTTGATCCACGCTATAAAGGCAAATTGCAAAATATTATGCCACATGAGAACTTGGAACTAATATTAGCAACCAAACAATCAACTCTTGTTGACCGTTTGCTTCAGGCATTCCCAGCACACAGCGCACGTGATCGTTCTCACACGAGCTCCAGGGGGCAGCAGACTAGGAGTGTTAGGGGTGCACACATCAGAAGTGGCGTTGGACAGAGGGGTTTTCTGACCAGGTTGTGGAGTGATTTTGCTATGACCGCAGACAGGACAGGTACTGCTGCATCAATTGAAAGTGACAGGAGACAACATTTGTCCAGTATGGTTACTAACTATTTTTCATCCCTTATCGATGTTCTCCCTCAACCGTCATTCCCATTTGATTACTGGGCCTCCAAATTAGACACCTGGCCAGAATTGGCAGAATATGCATTGCAGGAGCTTGCTTGCCCGGCAGCAAGTGTCCTATCAGAAAGAGTATTCAGTGCTGCAGGTTCAATATTAACCGAAAAAAGGACTCGTCTGGCTACCCAAAATGTTGACGATCTAACATTCATTAAAATGAACCACAACTGGATTTCGAAATCTTTTGCCCCACCTTGCCCGGCCGACACCTAGCTTTCCTATGAAAGGCTCTTGCCTGTGAATTACTTTTCTAATGTCTAATTTGCTGCAGCTGATTGTACAGCATACGACATGTTTACACCTCCCTAAATGGCCAAACTCCCCACACGGGGCCGTGGTATCGCGACTTGGCGCAAGCACCCGTGAGACTGCTGTTTGTCTGAAGAGGTGGGTGTGCTCGCTTTTGGTTGACGGCATTGCTACTGGGTCCCTCATAGTACAATGTAGTGTCTCTGGCGGTGGTGGTGCACACCCAACGTCAGACACACCGTTGTAACATGAGGGGCCCTGGGGCGGTCCCGCCGGCCTCTAGAGAGTTCCCCCCTACCCCAGCTCAAAATGTGCTCTACCACATGCAAAATTATGTCGCACAGCTCCACCAATCTTTAGTCTATTCGCTGACATCATTCAATGTCTGGCACTGACAATACAAATTTGTAGACATCTACGATGCAACTTAAAGTAGTCTGTGTCTGTGTCCTATATTGGCACCATTAAATAGTTACTGCCAAATTACTATGTCAGAAACTCAGCAGATGAGCCCACCCCTGTACCTAAGTATGCCACCTTTTTTTTTGTTTTGGTTGTTTTGCGAGACATTAACATCTATTTATATTTTGGGAGTACTGGGACAGACACTCCTTGCACTAATCCTCCACTCACCACCAAGCTGCCTGTGTATCCATGTAACCGCTGTAAAGCTGCCATGAGCCTATTGTTTGTTATTTTAGGCCTTTGATAGCCTGTCTGCGGTCCCTACTTTAAATACTCCTCCACTGACCACCAAGCTGCCTGCCCGTGTATCCATGTAACCGCTGTAAAACTGCCATAAGCCTATTGTTTGTTATTTTAGGCCTTTGATAGCCTGTCTGCGGTCCCTACTTTAAATACTCCTCCACTGACCACCAAGCTGCCTGCCCGTGTATCCATGTAACCGCTGTAAAACTGCCATGAGCCTATTGTTTGTTATTTTAGGCCTTTGAAGCCTGTCTGCGGTCCCTCCTTCCACTAGTCCTCCACTGACCAGACCACTGCTGCCCGTGTACCCCTGGAACCAATTATAAAGTGCCTACAGCCAGCCCATTTTCTTATGTTAGGCCTTTGAAGCCTGTCTGCGGTCCCTACTTTAAATACTCCTCCACTGACCACCAAGCTGCCTGCCCGTGTATCCATGTAACCGCTGTAAAACTGCCATGAGCCTATTGTTTGTTATGTTAGGCCTTTGATAGCCTGTCTGCGGTCCCTACTTTAAATACTCCTCCACTCACCACCAAGCTGCCTGCCCGTCTATCCATGTAACCGCTGTAAAACTGCCATGAGCCTATTGTTTGTTATTTTAGGCCTTTGAAGCCTGTCTGCGGTCCCTCCTTCCACTAGTCCTCCACTGACCAGACCACTGCTGCCCGTGTACCCCTCGAACCAATTATAAAGTGCCTACAGCCAGCCCATTTTTTTATGTTAGGCCTTTGAAGCCTGTCTGCGGTCCCTCCTTCCACTAGTCCTCCACTGGCCAGACCACTGCTGCCCGTGTACCCCTGGAACCAATTATAAAGTGCCTACAGCCAGCCCATTTTCTTATGTTAGGCCTTTGAAGCCTGTCTGCGGTCCCTACTTTAAATACTCCTCCACTGACCACCAAGCTGCCTGCCCGTGTATCCATGTAACCGCTGTAAAACTGCCATGAGCCTACTGTTTGTTATTTTAGGCCTTTGATAGCCTGTCTGCGGTCCCTACTTTAAATACTCCTCCACTGACCACCAAGCTGCCTGCCCGTGTATCCATGTAACCGCTGTAAAACTGCCATGAGCCTATTGTTTGTTATTTTAGGCCTTTGATAGCCTGTCTGCGGTCCCTACTTTAAATACTCCTCCACTCACCACCACCAAGCTGCCTGCCCGTGTATCCATGTAACCGCTGTAAAACTGCCATAAGCCTATTGTTTGTTATTTTAGGCCTTTGATAGCCTGTCTGCGGTCCCTACTTTAAATACTCCTCCACTGACCACCAAGCTGCCTGCCCGTGTATCCATGTAACCGCTGTAAAACTGCCATGAGCCTATTGTTTGTTATTTTAGGCCTTTGATAGCCTGTCTGCGGTCCCTACTTTAAATACTCCTCCACTGACCACCAAGCTGCCTGCCCGTGTATCCATGTAACCGCTGTAAAACTGCCATGAGCCTATTGTTTGTTATGTTAGGCCTTTGATAGCCTGTCTGCGGTCCCTACTTTAAATACTCCTCCACTCACCACCAAGCTGCCTGCCCGTCTATCCATGTAACCGCTGTAAAACTGCCATGAGCCGATTGTTTGTTATTTTAGGCCTTTGAAGCCTGTCTGCGGTCCCTCCTTCCACTAGTCCTCCACTGACCAGACCACTGCTGCCCGTGTACCCCTGGAACCAATTATAAAGTGCCTACAGCCAGCCCATTTTTTTATGCTAGGCCTTTGAAGCCTGTCTGCGGTCCCTCCTTCCACTAGTCCTCCACTGGCCAGACCACTGCTGCCCGTGTACCCCTGGAACCAATTATAAAGTGCCTACAGCCAGCCCATTTTCTTATGTTAGGCCTTTGAAGCCTGTCTGCGGTCCCTACTTTAAATAGTCCTCCACTGACCACCAAGCTGCCTGCCCGTGTATCCATGTAACCGCTGTAAAACTGCCATGAGCCTATTGTTTGTTATTTTAGGCCTTTGAAGCCTGTCTGCGGTCCCTCCTTCCACTAGTCCTCCACTGACCAGACCACTGCTGCCCGTGTACCCCTGGAACCAATTATAAAGTGCCTACAGCCAGCCCATTTTTTTATGTTAGGCCTTTGAAGCCTGTCTGCGGTCCCTCCTTCCACTAGTCCTCCACTGGCCAGACCACTGCTGCCCGTGTACCCCTGGAACCAATTATAAAGTGCCTACAGCCAACCCATTTTCTTATGTTAGGCCTTTGAAGCCTGTCTGCGGTCCCTACTTTAAATACTCCTCCACTCACCACCAAGCTGCCTGCCCGTCTATCCATGTAACCACTGTAAAACTGCAATGAGCCTATTGTTTGTTATTTTAGGCCTTTGATAGCCTGTCTGCGGCCCCTACTTGCAATACTCCTCCACTGACCACAATGCTGCCTGGAGTGCCTGCCTGTGTATCCATGTAACCGATGTAAAACTGCCATGACTGCCTACTGTTTGTTATTTTAGGCCTTTGATAGCCTGTCTGCAGCCCCTACTTGCAATACTCCTCCACTGACCACACAAATGCTGCCCGTGTACCCCTGGAACCTATTTGAAAGTTCATAGAGCCTAGTTATATATTTTATTTACTATTAATAAGGCCATGATGGACTACGCTGTACCACGCTACAAGCTAACCAGTCGACACTTCTTTTGCGAGAAAAGCCATTCCAACCCTCCACCAGCATGTAGAAGACCGCATTGTCCATGCACTCTGGCAATCTGTGAGTACAAAGGTGCACCTGACAACAGACGCATGGACCTGTAGGCATGGCCACGGAAGATTACGTGTCCATTACGGCGCAATGGGTTAATGTGGTGGATGCATGGTCCACAGGGGACAGCCTACTAAGTCTGTCTGCAGTCCCTAATTCAAATTGTCCTCCACTGTCTAAATCGGAGCTTCCACCTTCTGGCTTTCGGCCTATAGTATCAGAAATTAAACTGCATTTGGCCTTCAACTTTGGTTAGGGCCTACTAACGGCTTCTGCCCCTGCCTGGTGTTGCCCTCAACTAAATAAAGCTGAGCTTCAACCTTCCGGCTCTCATTAAGTGGTTTTAAAAAAAAAAAATGGTGGTTAGGGCCTACTAACGGCTTCTGCCCCTGCCTGGTGTTGCCCTCAACTAAATAAAGCTGAGCTTCAACCTTCTGCTCCAAATTACCATTTTGAAAAATGCAATAGGCTTTTCCGGCCTACTAAAGGTGTCTGTCTGTGTGCCCCTGCCTGGTGTTGTCCTCAACTAAATAAAGCTGAGCTTCAACCTTCTGCTCCAAATTACCATTTTAAAAAATGCAATAGGCTTTTCCGGCCTACTAAAGGTGTCTGTCTGTGTGCCCCTGCCTGGTGTTGCCCTCAACTAAATAAAGCTGAGCTTCAACCTTCTGCTCCAAATTACCATTTTGAAAAATGCAATAGGCTTTTCCGGCCTACTAAAGGTGTCTGTCTGTGTGCCCCTGCCTGGTGTTGCCCTCAACTAAATAAAGCTGAGCTTCAACCTTCTGCTCCAAATTACCATTTTGAAAAATGCAATAGGCTTTTCCGGCCTACTAAAGGTGTCTGTCTGTGTGCCCCTGCCTGGTGTTGTCCTCAACTAAATAAAGCTGAGCTTCAACCTTCTGCTCCAAATTACCATTTTAAAAAATGCAATAGGCTTTTCCGGCCTACTAAAGGTGTCTGTCTGTGTGCCCCTGCCTGGTGTTGCCCTCAACTAAATAAAGCTGAGCTTCAACCTTCTGCTCCAAATTACCATTTTATAAAAAAACCAATAGGCTTTTCCGGCCTACTAAAGGTGTCTGTCTGTGTGCCCCTGCCTGGTGTTGTCCTCAACTAAATAAAGCTGAGCTTCAACCTTCCGGCTCTCATTAAGTGGTTTTAAAAAAAAAAATGGTGGTTAGGGCCTACTAACGGCTTCTGCCCCTCCCTGGTGTTGTCCTCAACTAAATAAAGCTGAGCTTCAACCTTCTGCTCCAAATTACCATTTTAAAAAATGCAATAGGCTTTTCCGGCCTACTAAAGGTGTCTGTCTGTGTGCCCCTGCCTGGTGTTGCCCTCAACTAAATAAAGCTGAGCTTCAACCTTCTGCTCCAAATTACCATTTTATAAAAAAACCAATAGGCTTTTCCGGCCTACTAAAGGTGTCTGTCTGTGTGCCCCTGCCTGGTGTTGTCCTCAACTAAATAAAGCTGAGCTTCAACCTTCCGGCTCTCATTAAGTGGTTTTAAAAAAAAAAATGGTGGTTAGGGCCTACTAACGGCTTCTGCCCCTCCCTGGTGTTGTCCTCAACTAAATAAAGCTGAGCTTCAACCTTCTGCTCCAAATTACCATTTTAAAAAATGCAATAGGCTTTTCCGGCCTACTAAAGGTGTCTGTCTGTGTGCCCCTGCCTGGTGTTGCCCTCAACTAAATAAAGCTGAGCTTCAACCTTCTGCTCCAAATTACCATTTTATAAAAAAACCAATAGGCTTTTCCGGCCTACTAAAGGTGTCTGTCTGTGTGCCCCTGCCTGGTGTTGTCCTCAACTAAATAAAGCTGAGCTTCAACCTTCCGGCTCTCATTAAGTGGTTTTTAAAAAAAAAATGGTGGTTAGGGCCTACTAACGGCTTCTGCCCCTCCCTGGTGTTGTCCTCAACTAAATAAAGCTGAGCTTCAACCTTCTGCTCCAAATTACCATTTTAAAAAAACCAATAGGCTTTTCCGGCCTACTAAAGGTGTCTGTCTGTGTGCCCCTGCCTGGTGTTGTCCTCAACTAAATAAAGCTGAGCTTCAACCTTCCGGCTCTCATTAAGTGGTTTTAAAAAAAAAAATGGTGGTTAGGGCCTACTAACGGCTTCTGCCCCTCCCTGGTGTTGTCCTCAACTAAATAAAGCTGAGCTTCAACCTTCTGCTCCAAATTACCATTTTATAAAAAAACCAATAGGCTTTTCCGGCCTACTAAAGGTGTCTGTCTGTGTGCCCCTGCCTGGTGTTGCCCTCAACTAAATAAAGCTGAGCTTCAACCTTCTGCTCCAAATTACCATTTTATAAAAAAACCAATAGGCTTTTCCGGCCTACTAAAGGTGTCTGTCTGTGTGCCCCTGCCTGGTGTTGTCCTCAACTAAATAAAGCTGAGCTTCAACCTTCCGGCTCTCATTAAGTGGTTTTAAAAAAAAAAATGGTGGTTAGGGCCTACTAACGGCTTCTGCCCCTCCCTGGTGTTGTCCTCAACTAAATAAAGCTGAGCTTCAACCTTCTGCTCCAAATTACCATTTTAAAAAATGCAATAGGCTTTTCCGGCCTACTAAAGGTGTCTGTCTGTGTGCCCCTGCCTGGTGTTGCCCTCAACTAAATAAAGCTGAGCTTCAACCTTCTGCTCCAAATTACCATTTTATAAAAAAACCAATAGGCTTTTCCGGCCTACTAAAGGTGTCTGTCTGTGTGCCCCTGCCTGGTGTTGTCCTCAACTAAATAAAGCTGAGCTTCAACCTTCCGGCTCTCATTAAGTGGTTTTAAAAAAAAAAATGGTGGTTAGGGCCTACTAACGGCTTCTGCCCCTCCCTGGTGTTGTCCTCAACTAAATAAAGCTGAGCTTCAACCTTCTGCTCCAAATTACCATTTTAAAAAAACCAATAGGCTTTTCCGGCCTACTAAAGGTGTCTGTCTGTGTGCCCCTGCCTGGTGTTGTCCTCAACTAAATAAAGCTGAGCTTCAACCTTCCGGCTCTCATTAAGTGGTTTTAAAAAAAAAAATGGTGGTTAGGGCCTACTAACGGCTTCTGCCCCTCCCTGGTGTTGTCCTCAACTAAATAAAGCTGAGCTTCAACCTTCTGCTCCAAATTACCATTTTATAAAAAAACCAATAGGCTTTTCCGGCCTACTAAAGGTGTCTGTCTGTGTGCCCCTGCCTGGTGTTGCCCTCAACTAAATAAAGCTGAGCTTCAACCTTCTGCTCCAAATTACCATTTTATAAAAAAACCAATAGGCTTTTCCGGCCTACTAAAGGTGTCTGTCTGTGTGCCCCTGCCTGGTGTTGTCCTCAACTAAATAAAGCTGAGCTTCAACCTTCCGGCTCTCATTAAGTGGTTTTAAAAAAAAAAATGGTGGTTAGGGCCTACTAACGGCTTCTGCCCCTCCCTGGTGTTGTCCTCAACTAAATAAAGCTGAGCTTCAACCTTCTGCTCCAAATTACCATTTTAAAAAATGCAATAGGCTTTTCCGGCCTACTAAAGGTGTCTGTCTGTGTGCCCCTGCCTGGTGTTGCCCTCAACTAAATAAAGCTGAGCTTCAACCTTCTGCTCCAAATTACCATTTTAAAAAATGCAATAGGCTTTTCCGGCCTACTAAAGGTGTCTGCCCCTCCCTGGTGTTGTCCTCAACTGAACAAAGCTGAGCTTCCACATTCTGGCTTTCGCCCTATACTATCAGATATTAAACTGCATTTGGCCTACTAGTGTGGTTAGGCCCTTGAAACAGTGTCTGCTGCTCTTGGGTTTGCTACTCCACTGAACAAAGCAATGCCGCCTGTTTAGTCCTGTTACCAATTTTGAACTGCATGTAGCCTACTTTATTCTTTGGCCCTATATCTGTTTCCTCCTCATCCTGCCCATTGCCCAGCCACTGCTAAATGAGTCTGCTGGTACATTGACCTAGACCACTACATTCCCCTTGTACTCTACACAGCCAGAATCTGTCCCTGCTGAAAGTAAGGTTCCCCTTCCCGCATGTTATACCACCTTACACAGGGACAAAGAGGAAGGTGCAGATGAAAGTGCAGGTTCCTTCATCAGGTGGGGGGGCATACTCGTTGGCGATGTCACTGGCACAGGGCCCCTCAGAGTACGCAAAAGTGTCGCTGCTGGTGGGAGGCGCCCCCGCCATGCAAACACACCGCCGTACTTTGAGGGGCCCTGTGCCAGTGGCAATGCGAACGAGTGGGCCCCCCCCTGCTTGCTCAGGATCACAGCACTTGCAACTTTTAAATACTTACCTTTCCCTGCAACACCGCCGTGACGTAGTCCGCATTTCCTGGGCCCACGAAAAACTTGAGCCAGCCCTACTCCCCCCACAACTTTCCCCCAATTCCCTATGCCCAACTATTATTATACAGTTAATTAAGATTGGCAAGCTTCAGAAACAAGAATGGATGTTTTTGGCATTAAAATGGGCACTGTAGGTGTTTTCCTGGCCTCCACTCACTGCCGACTATGCTTCCCCATTGACTTGCATTGGGTTTCGTGTTTCGGTCGATCCCCGACTTTTAGCGATAATCGGCCGACTGCACTCGACTCGACTCTGGACAAAATCGGGTTTCCCAAAACCCTACTCGATCTTAAAAAAATGAAAGTCGCTCAACCCTAGTGGAAACCCCAAGGACACCAATGATGTATATAATCCCTAAAATACACAAGAGGCTAGATAATCCACCGGGACGCCCCATAATTTCAGGGGTGGGTTCAATATTCAACAAAATGGGAATTTTTTTTGGACAAGATTTTCAACCCCATTGTGAAGCAAGGAAAATCATATATAAAAGATACCACCGATTTCCTTAAGAAATTGGAAGAAGTAAAATTAAATGAAGAGGTGATAATGGCGTCATTTGACGTAGTCTCCCTTTACACTTCCATTGATCATAAGAGAGGCATGAATGCAATAAAAAAGAAATTAGAACTTGCTGGATACACGGAGGAGGGGAATTTATTTTTGTTGAGGTTATTGGAAATAATTTTAACTAGAAATTATTTTTTATTTGGGGATAATTTTTATACTCAAAAACGAGGTACAGCTATGGGGGCCAATATGGCCCCCTCATATGCAAATTTGACCATGAAGGTCATGGAGGAGGACCTCGTCTATGTGTCCCACCACTTCCAATATGTAAAAGTGTGGTGGAGATACATAGACGACGTCTTCCTCCTATGGACGGGTACCAAAAATATGTTGAATGATTTTCACCAATACCTCAATACTATAGATGAGACTATAAAATTTACATTGACATCTTCAACCGAAGAAATGCAATTCCTCGATGTACTGGTCCTACAAAAAAACAAGGAGTTGATTACAAAACTCTGTGTTAAAATTACAGATAGGAACAACCTATTAATATACGATAGTCAGCATCCACATAAAATGGTTGAGTCAATACCGTTAAGTCAGTTGCTAAGGGTACGTCGAATTGTCAAAAGGGAGGAGGATGTTGATGAAGCAATGGAATTGTTGGTGAAAAAATTCAAAGAGAGGGGATACCCTAATAAAATACTGAATTTGGCGAAAGACAAAGTGAAAAGGAAAGATAGGAGGGCATTAATCATGAAAGATATGAGTGACAAAAAATGCATCAACCGGGTCCCATTTGTGAGTACATATGTGGAAGAAAGTAGGGAGGTGACTAACATCATTTCCAAACATTGGGGCATGTTGGGTAGGTGTCACCCAGAAATTAGTGAATTTGCAAGGCCACCACTATATTCTTACAAACGAAGTAAAAACATAGGGGATTATTTAGTTAAGTCCGACATTGGGTCATTGGTAGGCAATCAACAATTGACATTAACGGGCAAAAAGAGGAGGGGATGTTTTCCTTGTTTATCATGTGTGAATTGTTCACACATGATAAAAGGTTCTACATTCGAACATCCAGAAACAGGTAAAATTTATCAAATAAAAGAATTTTTGACATGTGACACAGATCATGTAATATACTTACTATCATGTCCCTGTAATCTTTGGTACGTAGGGGAGACAATATGCTCATTCAAAGTTCGAATGAACCAACATAGGTATATGATACGGAAAAAGAGAAAGGATCTCCCGGTACCTAAACACTTTTTGGATTGCAATCATCAGGAGAAAGATTTGAAATGTAGAATAATAGATGTAGTCCCAGCTCAGAGAAAGGGAGGTAATAGGGAACAAATTTTGAAAAAGAAAGAGCTCAAATGGATTTATGAGCTCAAAACATTAAAACCCAAAGGTTTAAATGCAGATTTTAATATACAGACGGTGTTTTAGGGGGGTATGTTTGAACCATTCTCTGTAGTATGTACTTGATACCCAGTTGTTTTTAAATTTTTGCTGTAATTAATACATTTGAAATTCAATTCCACTCTCTCTTTTTTTCTCTTTCAGAACGTAATTCAAAAATCTCACCTGCAAGGAAGGGGGCACATGGAGGACGGAAATTATTTATTTTTCTTATTTTTTACTTTAATTTTTTACTTATGCACTTTTGCTGTTGGGCTACTTATTTTGTAATTTCAGTACTGTTGGTGAATCTGTCGCTCAACCATAATAAAGAATATTAAATATACAAGGGAATGTCTTTTTTATGAAACCAAATGATTGGGATAATGCCACTAAGAAAAACATAATAGTTATGGCTATACCCCATTGGTCTGGAGTTAGAACAGAGGGATAATATGACACCCTTTGTCAGTTACATTGAAATAGTGTCTAATTTCCATCTGATTACTATAAACACCATGTAGGTATCTTATAGAAGCCATTTCTGCAACTCTTTGGTCCGGAAGGACATTGGAGGGACAGAAAGGCTCTATTGACTCACAGGGGGCCGTATGAGATATATGGTCATCCGTAGGGTCGGGATACATTGGAGGAGTATAAATGAACATATATTTAAGGGTATCAAATAGATGTCATAGCTGCAACACTTTGGTCCGGAGGGACAACTGAGGGGCAGAACGACTCTATTGGCTCATGGGGGCTGTATTGAAATTATGGCCGTCCGTGGGGTCAAGATACGTAATTACTTATATTAGAGAGAAATAGCAACAATATCATAAGAATCTACTTTACCTTTGTTGTGGTTTGGTGACAGATTTTTTATATACAAGGATATAATAAACTGACAGGGTATTATTTTGTGGCCTGACAGCTCAGTGTAATGAGATTAGAAGAGCAAAAAAAAAATTTTTTTCTTTATTTAAATTTTTCTTTATTTAAATAATCCTATATGGATATTGAATGTCACATGAGATTTGCGCAGGTATTTGTAACGTATAATGCGGATGTGTATCTTTGCGCAAGTGCTATATAAAATCTAGGGAGTCTTTAGTATAATGGCGATATTTAGCGCTACTGCGCATGCGGCGTGAAGAAATAACCACACAGTGTGCCTCTACCAATATGGCGGTATTCAGCGCTACTGCGCATGCGCCGTGAAAAAATTGCCACACAGAGGGCCCCATTGGTTTGTATGATGTCCCGGTATAGTGATGCGTTCTGGGCATGCGCATTAAGAAACACAGAACGCCGACTTCTGTATACAGCGTCCTCCATGAGCCTGCAGTGAGATGCAGGTGGGCAAATATTATTAATGGCATTATATATGTGTAATGGTCACCAATAAGAGATTAGTTATCTGTATAGTTGCAGGCAATTAAGCATAGCTTTCTGAGAGACAAACAGAAGGTGGGATTTTGGATTTCCTTATTGCACAAGCACATAGCACTTTATGTACAAGCACTGCACATAAGCATAAGATGTTCAGTATAAATGTTTTAATGAATAATTAGTGGATGTGAAATATGATTGCAATTAATATAACACTTGTTGAAACACATATAAATATGTAATAGGTATGGTTACTCACTGCTTGATAAAGGCTCAGTTTGAGCTGAAACGTCGCCCGGCTATGTGGGTCGATTAAACCTACCACATTTTTCACCTTTACTATGGAGTGCTGCCTCTTTTTTGTATCTTTGTGAATCTGGAGTAATCATTGGACTGGTTGCCTGGGGCCTTGCACCCGAAGATAAGTACTATTGTTGTGCTGTTCCTTTTTTCTCTATAATATTAGATAGATAGATAGATAGATAGATAGATAGATAGATAGATAGATAGATAGATAGATACGAGATAGATGGATTGATTTCTCTTATTGAGCAACTGATTCTAATTTTTTATTATCATTATTATTATTACAATTGGATTATTCAATTTAAGGTAAGATATTTACCAGTTCAATATTCTTAAGAAATGGATTAAAAACTTATACTTATATATTTCTTGTTTTTAGACTTATATTCAAAGAACATTTATGGAAAATAAATATAATCTTTTTCCACCTTTCAAACATTGTCAATAATTGCCGATGGTGAGCAATTTTAAGAAAACTATTCAGTGATGAGTACATTACAAGATTTATGAATAAGGTGCTGAAATTGCTTATTACATTGTTCCAAACCCCAAGTGAAAACACGTATAACAGCTCGTCCAGTGTGACTGCAACCTTTGAAGTAAGTATCCTGAGTGTTCATGGTGTGCCGCTCATAGTGATAAGTTGATGACTATTCCAAAGTGTGTTGACACTTCACTTGACATTAAGGATAATGCACTCCAGGCTCTGCGTAAATGCCTTAGAGCAGGTACAAACACAGACAACCCACTATACAAATATTTCATGCATTTATTATGTGTTTCTTTTGCAAATGTAAAGATTTACTTCTGTGCTGATAAATTATAGTTTATGATTCGGGAAGAAATCAGGACTTCTGCACTACAGCACTGTCATTAGATTTTTGAGATATTTCAAATAATTATAAAAACCAGTGTGATAATATAATTATAATAATCTTAGAGTAAAAAAAAGAAAGTCCTATAACTATAATCTCAGATTTAGCAAACAGAAATGATTGCTTTACATGAACACTTTATAATGTCGACTCCTTTGTGTCATTTCTATTCTAATTGAGATTGTGTGCATGAGAGCAGCTAACTGAGCAGAGCTAGTGAGAAGTGTCATACAGAAAGCCTCCTGAATGCTGTCTTTGTTCCCCCTTCCCCCAAAAACCTCTTGATATTGAGACTCCATGTAAGGCCACGTTCACATGTTCAGTATTTTACCTCAGAATTTGTAAGCCAAAACAAGGAGTGGGTGATAAATGCAGAAGTGGTGACGTGTTTCTATTATACTTTTCCTCTGATTGATCCATTCCTGGTTTTGGCTTACAAATACTGAGGTAAAATGCTGACCAAATACTGAACGTGTGAATGTGGCTTAACTATGATAGTTACCTTTTGGGCTAGGATAATACGACTGTACATACTCTCATCTGAGAGAATGTGAGAGAATCAGGCCGGTTATGCTATTCACACTCTGTTCACGTGCTGCTCAGAGTTTGATCAGAGTGCGACCATAGTGAGCTCCAAAGTTCTGGGATGAAGAGAAGATGAGGAGAAATAATTCTTCATTCTGTCAGTCTGTGGAAATTGGACTGCCCTCAGATGACATTCTCCGATGATTTCCACCAACTCATTGTCTTGCATGGCCTAGTACGATCTGAATATAAGACCAAACTCAGGCATACCCTGAGGAAAAAGTCAGACATGTGCACATCCCCATAGCATCGGTCTGAGTGCGATCGGATGTTTTGTTGGATCACTCTGGGACTGAAAATACATGTTCATGAGTCCTTAGACATATGGATAAAGGAATGGCTTCAATTTTAAAACCAATTTAATAATATTATTGCTGATATTGCTATTACTGTTATTACTACTGTTACTACTACTAATATCAATAATAACAGTAATATTGTGCCTTTCCTGGTCAGGGTATTTTAATTATTGCTCTGTGTAGCAGAAATTATCACTTGCTATGAGCGACGACCGCTGGGCGGCGATCATTGCAAGAGCCCGCACCAAAATGGGGGAGTTAAATCATTGTCTGTAGGTAGGACATTTCTGATATCTTAGATATTAGAGTTGTCTATCAGGACCTTAGAGCTTTACATAGTAATACAGTCAAAACGATACGCAAACTGTCTCTTCAGAGAGAAAAAGGGCTTGAACTCTAGTGCCACCTATTGGAAGTAGCAATTCTACAAGTCAATATTGACCCTTTAGCGAGCCTTGCAATATGACTTTGGATAAAAGCCAGGTCTTATTGCTAAAGTGAGTAATATCTTCATATCTTGAAGTATATATTTCTTTAACTAAAACATCCAATAGAGATATTTCTATTAAAAACTTTCAAAATGCAGAAAGCTTTTGAGAGCCTGTTACTGCTCAGTGTAATCTAAAGGCAACAGTTTTTTCAAGGAGGATTTGTCAGCAATCTTGACATGTCTGTTTAAGTAAATAATCTGACATGGTTATCACTGACCAGACATTGTCAGTGTGAAGGAGCATGCGCCAATGCCAAAGAAAATGATAAAGCCTAGCTATTATTTATTCATACATTTCCAGGAGGAACATCAGATGAACAGCATAATGCAAAGTTCTATGAAAATCTGCTGCACTATTTTTTTTTACATGGATCATGCATCTATGCAGCATTAATTCTTACAAAAATATGCAGAAAAGAGACCAGAAAACTGTTTTCATTATACTTCATGGAATAAGTGTTTAAAGGATTTCCTTTCATACTGTATTCAAAGGAATAAGAGGTCTATAATTTATCAAACAATGAAGCCCATATAAGTTTTACAATATTATAATAATAATGAAGCTCTCACCGACACTAAAGCAATAATAATCATACTGATAAATATTATTGGGGGACAACATTAGCTATCGTAAAACCATAAAACCATATGTACAAAATCACACTGCTCGGAGCCTATTTAAAGGGGTTTTCTGAACATTATATATGGTTAAAAACAGAAATTACTTAGAAAATGAGCAACTTTGTAATATATCCCTTCTCAAGAATGATGGGATTTTTAATTCTACTGCTTTTTGCTGATGTTACCAGCCACTAGATTTGAAAGGAATCAATTCACAGGACCAAGACCAAGGGACAAGTGAACTGTGGCTTATCTCCCAGGGATTCACAGCTCTTCTTTTGATTAGTTGGCCTGGTGCAACAATATCAATGTCCTGTTCTGTGTTCTAATTACCATTTACATCAATATCTGCTGAAGACTGCCAGAAGATCAATCTGCGCATGTGCCACCCACAGCTAGGTTGGTGACGGCACAGAATTTAAGTAAGGAAGAAGACAGACAGAAGAGGAGCCATGGCAAAGCCGAAGACCCTACTCACAGGTCCACCCCGAAGCACGGAGACCAAAACTTCTAATGATGTTTTTATAAAAAATCAGGCTGTGGATTTCAGTATTAAATACGGTAAGTACACCAGTGCCATTATGGCAATGCTTTAGTTTAATATATACAACACTGATGACAGGTTCTCTTTAGAGGATATGTCAAGAAAGACTTTTTACATACATATTAAACAAAGGCCATGACTGATGGCTTAAATTGGTATTCATCAACCATAGACTACAATAGCATTTATTTACCAAAATATGTAATTAGCTTTTTAATAGCTTTTCATTTCAAATAGATGTCATCATAGTAAATACATTAACATAGTAAATCTAAAAAATGTACATAGTAACTATGAACATAAAGCTAATGTATTCACATAAAAATCTTATTCTAGACACCATGGGTTGAAACAATGTACTATGCTATCCCATACCTTTTTCTTGCAACATACTGATAGTATACAGACCAGACATGAGTTAAATCATTACATGGTTAATGTTAAATTTTACTAAAAAAATTGGATGTGTATAGGACCTTAACTTGCTTGAGTTGTGGCACGTATATATGTATGGGAGAGGATAAAAGAGTTTCTAGCAAAATTATTTATTTGCAAATAAAACTTGATTTAAAATAGTCAGAAATCTGTGTATATATAAACCTTAAGGAGGTTCACATACTTTGCAACAAACTGATTATGTGACAAAAAAGAGGGATTTAAAGAGTACTGGGCTATCAACATTCTGAGGCTGACCTTTTTATTTAAGAAAAGAGTGGGCAACCCAAGACTAGTGATTTTACTAAATATAATTTGACAAATGTGTGTTATGTCACAAGAAAGGGCTCCAATGTCTAGTAAAAGTTAGGCCCGAACTTCTAGGCTATGGGATCAGAGTGGTATCCCACAACCTTAATGCAGTGAAAGCACAAGATCTTCCACATTAATGTCAGATTTCACTTGGGTAACCTTTCAATCACCACTTTGTGAGCAATGCATCAGAGATGGGTTAGTTTGATAACACATGAGTTCTTGTGCTTTCAATTTGAGAGCAGGTGACATGAGAGAACCTGAACTTTAAAGTTCGGCATTCATAACGGACAGTTAGTTTCCGGTGCTAAATGCCGAACATGAACTTTCCCCAGAAGTTGCAATATTCAGAGTTCCGTGTTCTTCTCTGCATGATATGTAATATGAAATACCCTACAGACCAATTTACCATCAGCTTCCTGTTGTAGTGGTCCTAATTTTTAAGTATGGTATGACATTGACAGCACAGGAATCAGCAGCACTGGCGGTGCCGTCCGTCTTTTTGCCTTATAGCTCAGTGTATACCATGAGTAAACTGAGACCACTCTGACCCCCTCAGAACAGTGTCATTCATGCTCCTCACCACTGAGATGTGAAAACTGTCAGTGAAGTAAACATCTATACACCAATTTCATTCAAGTAATGTCCACTGTGGATGATAAGTGAGTTAAAGGTTCAGATGGCTGTTGGCCAAACAATGTCTTGGCCGAATGATGGACCAATTCAGTCATCTCAGCTGACTCTCTCATAACATAGGAGCGCTGGTTCAGCTGAGCTCCTCTGTGTTTGCTATGAAACAGCTGACACGTTGTTTGGCAGATTATTTCTGTGAAAATTAGAAATAGATAATCGACATCTCCCCTACCATCTGTTGGCTGGTGCCCCAATACACAGTAGACAGAGGCCATATCCATTGATATTGGCAGAATAGGCCGACATTAGTCTAATGTGTATGAGGGCTTTAAAATTGCCTAAGTGTTTTGCCAGTTTTTATCACAGTCGTGTAAGTAGCTGAATATCAGAGAGATACACACACATTTTATGTGCAAATGTTAGTCTTTAAAGAACCCAATATTAGATGTCAGATTAAAGAAGCACTCCCATCTACATTTTTTATTAAAAGTGTGTATATGTGCATATAATGTGTATTGTGTTAATATACTTACCTATTGCTGCTCTCTCCAGTGTCCAGTGCCGGTCTTTGCTTCTCGGTGATATCACAGCTTTGCAGACTATCTGGATCATACTGCTCTCAGCAGTGACTTTTACAATGTAGGTCTATGAAGCCTCATGATGAGACTCAACAATCTTTCATTGTAAAAGAGACTTTCCCCTCACCATAGAGTATACAGTGAGCTGGACAGTCTGAAAAATAGTGACCTCACTGAGAAGAGGAGAAGAACAGCACTGGACACTGGAGAAAGCAGCAGTAGGTGAGTTTATTAATACACTCACACTATATTACATGCATATATACAGACATTTGAAAAATCAAAATATAGATGGTAGTGCTTCTTTAACTAGAAGGTTTATACCTTGATTAACACTTAGGAGATTTTGATTACAGTATATATTCAAGCATAAGCTTAGATTTTCAGCCCATTTTTTAGGCTGAAAGTGCCCCTCTCGGCTTATACTTGAGTCATTGTCCCAGGGGGAGGGGGAGTGGCAGGAGTGGTGGCTGTCACATCATAATCACCCTCCCAGCACGGTCTCTGCACATCCCTGCTTTTCAGATGGTCTCGGCACTGGCAGCTTGTTCCTGTGTTCAGTGGTCACGTGGTACCACTCATTAAAGTAATGAATATGGACGCGACATCACTCCCATAGGCATGGAGCGCATATTCATTACTTTAATGAGTGGTACCATGTGACCGCTGAACACAGGAACAAGCTACCGACACGAGCTGGAGACCATCGGAGAAGCAGGGACTTGCAGAGACCGAGCCGGGAGGTTGAATATGACGGTGAGTGTGAGCATACAATATTCACCTGTCCCTGTTCCACCGCCGGGCTCCGTCTTCTGCATCTTCTGGCTGTGATGTTCAGGTCAGAGGGCGCGATGACATGGTTAGTGCACGCCCTCTGCCTGAACAGTCACTGCAGAGACCCGGAAGACACAGCGGCGTGCAGCGGTGGAATGGGGACAGGTGAATATCGCAAGTGCCAGGGGCCTGAGCCAGTGGTGACACCGGCACCTGGCTCCCAGCAACGAGAGGTAAGTATGTCATTATTTTTAATCACAGAAGCAGCATATGGGGTTATATTATTCTATGGAGCATCTTATGGGGCCATCAACTTTTATAGAGCAGAATATGGGGTTATATTATTCTATGGAGCATCTTATGGGGCCATCAATTTTTAAGGAGCAGAATATGGGGTTATATTATTCTATGGAGCATCTTATGGGGCCATCAACTTTTATGGAGCAGCATTTGGGGTTATATTACTCTATGGAGCATCTTATGGGGACATCAACTTTTATGGAGCATGATATGAGGCATATTATTCTATGGAGCATCTTATGGAGCCATCATTCACCTTTTATGCAGCATTATATGGGGCATATTTTAATATGGAGCATCTTATCGGGCCATTATTAACCTTTGTGCAGCATTATATGGGGCATATTTTACTATGGAGCATCTTATGGGGCCCATCATGAATTTTATGGAGGATTATATGGGGTGCATTTTGTATGGAGCATCTTATGGGGCCCAGAATAAACTGTATGGAGCATTATATGGGGCTCCTGATTCAATATGGATATTCAAAAACACTTAACCTACTGATGTCTCAATTAATTTTACTTTTATTGGTACCTATTTTTATTTTTGAAATTTACCAGTAGCTGCTGCATTTCCCACCCTAGGCTTATACTGGAGTCAATACGTTTTCCCAGTTTTTTTGTGGCAAAATTAGGGGTCTCGGCTTATATTTGGGTAGGCTTATACTCGAGTATATATGGTACAATTTGCTCTGATGCATAAAAAAGTAGTCATTTTATGCCTAAGAATATGTTAAGCCAAAAAGGTAATTTTATTAACCTCAACAAAATGAATTATTTTTGCATGCACCAAACTCTCTATGTAAAGCTGATAAAAATAGATCTGAAAGCTACTGTACTTTTGATTTACAAGACACATTCAAGCACATAACCAGTTAGCATGTTTAATCCTTCACTTTATTTCAAATCATTATACTTTTCACTTGTACAAGTCCTAGTAGATAAAAAGAAATCAGAAATGAGAATAAAACCCCCCAAAGGGTAAGGCTGTTCAATATATTTGAAATTATGTTGTGAATCAGTTTGGTGTGGTGGATGACTTAGTACTCGCTCGGGCCTTCATGTAAACCCATTAAATTACATTGCAATCAGCCTCTTTCAGCCTTAAATGGATGATCATATAAAATAACTTGGTGAAAGTGCAATTATAAATCCTCAATTTTCTTGTTCTCTAAGGGAAATAGTCAACAACCTTTTTTTTTTACAGTGAATCGATCAACAGGATTTTTACATTGATTGCTATTGTTTCCAATAATCCTGTGGACCCCAACCGGTGCATCCTGCCTCAGTGTCTCCTACGGGTAAGCGCTGCCGCTCTAGTGTCTCATTTCCATGCCACTTGGCATCCGTCTCACCGGTATACTAATATGGGCGTTTGCAGCAGCTGCCCGTGTGTAGCATAGCTATGCACTATTCAGTTATCTGGCATGTATACACCGTGAGGTTATCCACTTCCTTCTTTTAAAAACACATCCTTGCTCTATTTATGCACTCATGTGTGCTTTGTGTGTATTTTGTACTGTGCTACTAAGCGTGTTAATCACATATCTACTAATAAAGCCTATTTTTTAATTAAATATACCTGCATGCTCCTATTTTTCTCCTGGTATCAACAATGTTTCCAATAATAACCAGAACTGTGAACATAATGAACATAAATAAGCTCACACAGAGGTCAGAACTCATCAAAACAGTGGTCTGTGTGAACATCCACATATATGAATCCTTATGTATTTTTAGCATGTTGAGATAGGTTACTGTTTGGATTTATACCCAATACGGGCAACTCCTCTCTATAAGAAATATTAGGACATATGAATGTCATGAACCAAAGAGAACAATTCCTAAAAGCAGCTCCTTCTCTGGCATTTCCTCTTCAGGCTACTGCAAATACAATGGAAACTTAAAGAAGATAGACCTTCAGTAATCTTATGACCTTTAATAAATATTCGGTCCCATACACATAAAATTATTGTCAGCTAAAGATACAAATTTCATTGGGGCAAGTATGATTGTTTAATGTGTAAGGGGCAGACATATCATTGGTGCAACCTGTGCTGCTGCACAGGGGCCCAAGGGGTAAGGTGGCCCATTTCAACCTCCAAAGTATGTGTAATTTTGTACTTTTTGGAACTCTTGGGCTGCAAAGGGCCAGCATACGTGTTCTTGCACTTTTCTTTCTGTGTCCGCCAGTGGTAAGGGGGTATCCTGACTCTAACAGCATATTTGGAAGCATAGAAGTATTGGTCATGTTGGATTTCAATCTATTCAACATGCCTGGAGGAAAATGTCTGCTTCTTGGGGTGTATTACAATGACGCTTTCAATTTAGCCCACTGACAATACATGTTCACTAAGCTGAGCTGAGAGTGCAGGTGTGTAGGTCAAGTTGACTAGACGTTGGACAAACAAATGCTCACCTGATAGCTATCTAAAGTATATGGCCTACATAGATTGAATAACCTTTCAATGTGTCAGTGGTATTTTACACCTGAGCCAAACACATCTGATCAAAAAAATTTAGAACTAGTTACTGGAACATCCCAGCATTATTGAGTCAGATGCCATCATAAAATCCCGCAAAAAAATAGGGATCAGTTCTGTCATTTGTCATCACTGGCTTTTATTTGCTACTACAGATGGAAAAGACCATAAATAGTTGAATGTGGCAACAACGTCTAAAGGGGCATTTACAGTAAGATAATCGTGAATGAGCATTGATAAAAATACTAGTTACAAGATTATCTTGCCATGCAAACAGAATGCCGATCACTTGTCGAATTAACTCATTCATAGGTTGAAATGATCTATTATGCACAATAGTGTTGTTTAAACAGAACTTGCACTGCCGAGAATAATGGCACCCAATGCGCACTGAGCGATCTAGTATAAATTGTTCAGTGTGCATGGTTTACTTTGACCTGCCTGTGTAAACAGGTATTCAAATTACCTCTAATCTGTAGAAGTTTCCTAATCGGCACTCATGTTGTGCCGCTGGTTAGTTCTTGTAAACATATCCTAACACGCTTCCTCTCAACAAAAGAAGGGATAGGCATACATGTTAGCCATAACGTGGAAAATTAATGTGCCACAAACTTTGTACATCATTGACACTCTGCTACTAGTAGAAGCCTTGGTGATACGGGAGGCATTCCCACAGCTTATCACCTATTTCCATTTAGCAACTTAGTCAATGTATATATGCCATACCTACAAGGTGAAAGAAAAATCTAGTTAAAAGCCCCAAATGGTCTGTTTTAGTAATGATTCAAGATAATGGCATGACAACTGACAACTCCCAAAGGTCTCTCCTAAGTAATGAGAAAAAGGTAGCCTGGCTGAAAGTGAACACTTTAAGATGATAAGAAGCCAGTTAGTAGATTGATAGTTCTGCCATATTGTAGTCAACATGCTTAATAGATTGTAAAACTTATCATCCACTAACCACCAGATGGAAAGTCCACTTTTATCTTTAATTCAGATGTGATTGTGTATAACTCACCAAAACCAGCTGTGTTTATTTATTAACTCTGGACAGACCAGTGTTTCAGAAACTGAAGTGATGAATGGGACAGCTACTGCTTCCACTGAGTAATATGTGTCTTAAGATTTCTGGAGGCTTTCCTGCCAGACGCCATGCAGCTTGGCTTTTGTTCCTCATCTTTGTACATTTTGCACATTAAACTTTTGACTTCGCTTTGTAAATGGCAAGCAGGTGACATCACATGGTAACATCATAACATTACCCTGAGAGAAGGAATTATCACTTATTCCAGTATCCATTGGAAGAAATATTTCTATAAAAAAAGAGGAAACTATTGTGCCTGGAATGGATTTTAGGCAGATAATAGAGACAAGAAAGAGTAAAAAATCCGATCACTGACATGTTTAACCAGAAAATACCATCTGTCCGGCTAACCATCAGTACTTGCAAGTGACTTCTAACTGAGAGACACACATACATGTATATATATATATATATATATATATATATATATATATATATATATATATATATATATATATATATATATATATACAGTATATCCTTGGTTTAATGCGCGCACTAACTATCCATTGACTCAGAATGTGATTATATTATTTTTATATTTCACAGTTGTATATATATACACACACACATATACACACACACACACACTCTGCAGCTACACACACTTGTAATATGGACATATATGTAAGGCCAGTACCATATGTCATACATATTTTGGATATAGGACAGTCATCTCTCTCTCTCTATATATATATATGTCACCAGCTAGTAATATCCAGAGTACCATATCAAAATATAAGTTGTGTGTGTGACCATTAGGCACCTTACAATTGCAGTAAATGCTATGTGAGCTTGTCTCACAAGACATATTATATACGGAGCCACAACATGATCACACAATGAATAATAGGTTTACATGATAATATACATTTCCAAGACTTGGTTAATTACACAGACTAACTATTAAAATAGTAAATATTTATAACATGATGCTGATTTCACAATCAATTGTAGTAAATGGGAACTTGAGGTCTATAGTTGAGAAGACTAAGAGCAAACACCCAGCGCTAGTCCAGGCAAAGATGACTGTCACTCTGCGTTATTCTCAACCGATGGCACATCTGCAGCTAGCATTGCTCTTTAAAAGGAATGAACAATTTATATACATTTGTGATTTAGAAGAAGAGGTCAAAATTTAGTGAAAGGAATAAGAAGCTCCATTAATGCGTCTTCTGTACTGCAAGGTAAACCTGGAAAGCGTGGGTCTTATGATAATGACAATGAATGGTCAATAAAGCATATGTCTGCCAGCATAGCCCCAGTCTCTCCCTTTCATTGTCTCTCTGCTGTAACAACTGCTTTTCCAGAAAAAAGGAACACTTAATTGAGTTACATTAATGCTACCTGATTCTTTTGTATCATTGTGCCTTAGTTGTTGTTATTAATTCCCTTCTGTTCTAGAAACTCTGAGCTGAAGGAAGCTTACTTAACCTACATTAAATCTTGATAATGTAATAATGAGTCTTTTAAAGGGATAATAATTTTAATTCCCCTATCTGCAGCTATAAAGATTGTATACAGCTAATCCAGTTTGCCCTTTCAATTAAACTTGTTCAGCTTGTTCTATTTAGTCAGCACCTGAATGGGCCATTAAAATTCTTGGTCTGTAAGACTTGTATGCTGTTCACTGTTGTTTTTAAATTCCATTAAATCCAAATAGTCTTTATCGCCCCATGACCACTGTGACTTCAATCAGCCAATTTAATTACCTTACAAAATTGTCAGTAGAAAAAAGCAAAGAAAAACAGGAAGGGATGTGACGTTATCAAATTGAAATCTTTCTCTCCAGTGTTTAATCTGGACCAGTCAATAAAAATGCTCCTCAACCCTTCCCTTCAAGGGGTATTCAACCTCACGTTCTTTCCAAGGTTTTTTCCTGTGCTTGAAAGTTCTTGAGATGATGATGAGCATGAACTGTCCTTTCGTTCATTATCACAGATGTCCAGGCTGAAATAACCTTAATAATAATAATAATAATAATAATTTTTATTTATATAGCGCCAACATATTCCGCAGCGCTTTACAACTTATAGAGGGGACTTGTACAGACAATAGACATTACAGCATAACAGAAATCACAGTTCAAAACAGATACCAGGAGGAATGAGGGCCCTGCTCGCAAGCTTACAAACTATGAGGAAAAGGGGAGACACGAGAGGTGGATGGTAACAATTGCTTTAGTTATTTGGACCAGCCATAGTGTAAGGCTCGGGTGTTCATGTAAAGCTGCATGAACCAGTTAACAGCCTAAGTGCAATGATGGACATCTGCTTTAATAGTAGAGTGAAACAACTGAATTCCATGTATGATTTAGAATTTTGGATAGAATGATAGATAGATAGATAGATAGATAGATAGATAGATAGATAGATAGATAGATAGATAGATAAGGGATAGATAGATATGAGATAGATAGATAGATAGATAAGAGATAGATAGATAGATAGATAGATAGATAGATAGATAGATAGATAGATAGATAGATAGATAGGTAGAAAATGAAATTTGTGGTTTTCTAGAGGACATGAATATAAAAAATGCCATAAATTAATCGCATGTGCTGAAAATTATAATAATGTTGAAAATGTAATAAAGCTGTGTAGTTTTCCTGAATATTCTGTCAGTACCATGGTGGGTTTAATGCTGAAGGAGTGCACAATTGGCCAAAGAACAATGAATAAAAGCCGGCATTCAGAACATGTCGTGCCGCATTACCCGCAATAACTATCAGTCAGGAACATTATTGTTCATGAATTACATATAAAGGCAGTCACAGAAGATATGTTAGTGGTCTTTGCATAGCTATATTATAAACCTTTAGAGGAAATAACAGCAACAAATTAGGTCTGTAGCTACTGCAGAATTTATTGTGTCACATTTATGATATAAACAAGTTGGGTCTTGTTTCAGCTTTCATTGACTTCTTTATATGTCCCTTTTTTAAATGAGCCAGTTGCAGTCTGTATATTAAACAGAATATAACTTATTCCTGGTGGAAGTAAGCTCTGGAGTTAGATTGAATGAGAGGCAAGTAGTCAAGGTTAGATAGCTATGGAAAGATAGATAAATAACATAGATATAGGATAGATAGATAGATAGATATGGGATAGATAGATAGATAGATAGATAGATAGATAGATAGATAGATAGATATGGGATAGATAGATAGATAGATAGATAGATAGATAGATAGATAGATAGATATGGGATAGATATTGGATATATAGATATATACATAGATAGATACATAGATAGATAGATAGATAGATAGATAGATAGATAGATAGATCGATATGGGATAGATAGATATGGGATAGATAGATAGATATGGGATAGATAGATACATAGATAGAGAGATATATAGATAGATAGATAGATAGATAGATAGATAGATAGATAGATAGATAGATCGATATGGGATAGATAGATATGGGATAGATAGATAGATAGATAGATAGATAGATAGATAGATAGATAGATAGATATGGGATAGATAGATAGATAGATAGATAGATAGATAGATAGATAGATATGGGATAGATAGATAAATAGATCGCTAGATAATAGATATGGAAAGATAGATAAATATATATACATATATATATATATATATATATATATATATATAAGATAGATAGACAGATAGATAGATAGGTAGATAGATAGATAGATAGATAGAATAGACTTTTATTTATTCATTTGCTACATTATTAACTAAGGTTAAGAATTGCACTCATTGCATGTAACTGGTAAAGTAATATCCCAACAGCAGTATTATTGTGATGGGTTGATGGGTGAAAACTAAAATACTAAGAGCTATAACCCATGCCAGTAATACTCCTGCCTTATGAGAATAACATTTTATGATTTTCTTGGCTCACATGCACGGCTGACACCACGTTGCAAACAGACTGGCACCGGCAAAGAACTGAATCTGTGACTAATAGCATATGGGAAAAATAAAGCACTGTAAAGTATTAACTTGTTAGGTAGCACTGAATTCTACATTTAAACTTTCTGCCTCTCATGAAAAAAAAAAAATATATGTTTAGTGAAAATAATATTAAGACAAATAAGTATTTTTTTCCTAAAGTGACATGCTATATAATGTTGAATTCCTAAAATGCTTTCAATACAGTGCGGATTTTCAGAGCAAACTTTAACACATCGATGTGATTGTGCCTTTTGTAGTGATTGTGAATAGTGATGTGATTTTGCATTTGTAAATAGATGTTATACGTGCGAGTCATATATATATATATATATATATATATATATATATATATATATATATATATATATATATATATATCTATATCTAAATAAATTAATATATATATATATACAGTATATTGTGTGAGATTATTGCACTTGTTTTAATTATGTATACCCCTTCTCACATGTAAAGCGCTATGGAATAAATGGCGCTACAATAATAAATAATAATAAATATATACAGTATAGACACACACACATGCATGTATACATGTATGACATGCATTAGCAATGTGTTTATAAGTTTGCATCATTTCTAAATATCCAAAATGTGTCATCTATGTCTATCTATTTATCTATATATTTATCCATCCATGTATCCATCCACCCATCCTATGGGTAGTAGATCTCCATGTGAGCAGCCAGTACAGATCGCCCTGTGGTGTGCATGTACACAAGCCTCAGTAGGAGCGTACAGTATCTTTCTGAAAGCCCAGCAATTGTTTAAGGACTCGCCTGTTGCCATAGTGCTGCAGGCTGAGGCAGAAAATCAGCGGCTAGTTGTCCTTTGAAGACTCTCTTCAGACAACTCTTGACCTCAGCCAGGCAGAAGGGAGCACAGGACTGCGAATTACTATTGTTATTAACATTGTTAAATGTTCTGTAAGAAGTAAAGGAGGAATGCATTGAATCATCTTTTGTTCTGCGAAAAGGACACTGATGTGGGAAAACCTGGTACCAGGATGCCTGAGTCACATCCGCAAACCATCTGTCATGGTCAAGATCCATGGCAGTGTGGTAGGGAAATCTCCTCTAAGCAGTTCTATCAGATAATAAATGTTCCCTGGTGTGGTGCTAGGCAAGGTTCACATGACTACCACTGCCATCCATCCACTCCTGGCCATCCTTGCACATTATAGGTCTGACACTTCATCCTAATGTCTTATTGTCACCATGACTTCTTATTTTACCAATACTTGTTGTTCTTGGCAGTATGTTCTCTGTGATTTATGGAGGACAAGGGACTTTTCCAGAATTCCTAGCACTGCGCCTTTGGGTGTTGAGGAGTTGAGCAGAGACTATCCTCTAGCATGGCATTAGGTGAATTGTGTAGCATGTCATTGTATCATCATTCCCCATGCTGAGGCATGGCTCCTATTGTAATTTACAGGTTCTGTTCATGCAGGTGATATATGAACGTGTGTGTCTGCTTCCAAAGAAACCAGCATTCCTAGAGATGGTTGCTAATAGTAACATGCCTCAAGCATCACCTTAGAACCAGATGGTGGCAGGAACAAGTCACATTTTGGAACCAGAAGAATGAATTTGGATGTATCAGGCTGATGAAGCTTTTTTATTTGTCAGCTGCTGATATCCATAATTACCAGTGTAATAAATGTCTACCTCCTCCTTCAATCTCAGAGACTTAAAGCACTAAGTAATGTCCAGCTCTCACATATATTAATGAATGGGTGACTTCACTTATCATGTCTAGTCTCTTCAGCCAGCACTTTAACCACTTGGACAAAGTTTGGCATCTCTTCTGTGTGTGATCTGTCTGAAGACCATAGATGGATCTTCAACAACTGTTCATAGGACTTTACTACCTATTACTGTAAACATCCCAGACTAGCATTTACTTTTTTTTTGCTTCTGCCCACATGTCTCGATAAGAGAAATAGTAACTTACTCTCAGAGCTATAAAGGCAATCATTGGCTTGTTGAAGGAACCTGCTCCTATGAAGAGTTAGGGGCTTACGGGGGCTATAGAAATAATCTTTGACGTATTTACGAGACTGTTGCCTAAATTGTCCCCTTTACTATACACTTCCCACATGACTGGATGACTAATATGTAACAATACACACCGATCAGAGCTTCCTAGATGACACATTCTCATTCTATCCCTCATTATCACCAAGCTGTCAGTGTCCCATTCATTGGACTGCAGTGACAATAATCCATTTCTGCAGACACCACAGATAGATGAGTGTGTTTTCATTGTGAAAGACCTGGCTGTAATAATCCCACCTAGCAGACATCTGGGGATTGTTTTCCCTGAGCTTACTCCATTCAATAGAAAGCAAAGTAAAAGGCAATCTTACCAAACCGTAGAACATGTGTGGTCCCTTGAGTATACCCAATCCACAGCAAGCAGGCGACGAATCTTAGGGTGCACCTGAAGAATGAATGAGTTAGAAGAGGGCATGTCATCTTCATGGTTCCACTGTATATCCGCACGGTTCCTTCCCACTACAGAGTGTCAGGTTCCCCGGTAGGGTAAGAAGAATGAGAGGACATAGACTGATGGCCCTCAGACACGATCACGGCATGGTCACAGAGACAACATGAGCGAGGAGGATCCGCTTCCCAAACCCATTAGCAATCCCTGCATGTTCTTCATTCACTGCACCAAGGAGCAACCTTCAACTGCAAGGAATGGTGGGACATCCATGTTAGAGGGGGGAGAATCCTTGAGAAATCCAAACGCATATGTACATCCCGGTGAGCCTGGAAGGGATGAAGGGGGAGGGAAGGCAATCAATAGATAATCCAGCTCGGAAAATTCGCTGAGCTATAGTAGCATAGTGGAAGTCTGTGTGCTGGGAAAGGGGTCTGCTGCTTTCCTTTTCTGCTGCACTGCTGCACAGCTCCTGACGTGCAGCCAAGATTAAGTGAGAGAAATTGAGATAGCTCCTCTCTTTTTAAAGCTGCCAGCCAGACAGCCTTCCCCAATTTGTATTAAGCAACTGATCTGATATCCCCGTGCTGAAAAGCTGCTTGCCTTTATTCCTGGGCAGAGAGCATTGCTTTCCCAGCTAGCAGTGGAGACTAGCTCTGTGCCATCACACAAGCTCTGGCTGCCTACATACAGCATGCCACTTCTGCTGGGTATTAGCAAGTTTCACTTCTGATTGTAGTGTTAGGGGTAGCATTTATCAGAAGGATGGAGGAAGCATCCCCCGGTTGGCTGTCCTCCTAGCTGAGCCATTTAACTCCTTGTCAGATGGATGCCACTGCTCCCATTGGAAGAGGCGTGTGTGACTGCTCTTGCACTGAATAGGTTAATCCCAGAAAATGTTTCTTATTGTACTGGATTTAAAACCAATGGTAAATGCAGCGACATATAAATATATATATATATATGTATAGATATATATATTTAATCAGAGAGCTAAACTTTGACGCTAAATGCGGTTGCTTGCTATCATCTAGAAGAAGCAAACGCACTTTACACCTACACATTGCATCCTTTTAGCTGACATCTGATTTTACGTTTAAACCAGCAAATCGTTGAAGAAAAGTAGCTGGCACATTTAGTGTAAATCAATGGATTAACCCTTATTCTGCCATGTCACTTTTCACACACTGAGAAAATACCCTGAATAGCCAAAGAAGATAAACATACTATCTATCCCTAGCCAAATCATTTCTGAAAGAAATAATTGGCACTTTGTGAAGAAAAATAATAATAACAATAATAATAAAATATCTTTTTACAATTCAGAGCGTACATGCACAGACAATATCAGACATTTTAAGGAAAAACCTGGAAGGAATTTGCTTGTTTTATACAATGGTCCCACAATCTGTTACAAAACATAGGCTAGTTAGTAGGGCTGCCATCAGGGCATTACTGCCCTTATAGGCGTATGGGGCGAAATGAGCAGAGGGTGCCCCTGCTCAGTGGGCCCCAGCAGCAGGATTCTGCCGGCTAAGTAACTGATCATGCATCCTCAGATGCACGGACAGTTAAAATTTGTTGCCGGCAGGAGATTCGTCACTGTCATAACGAATGAAGGTCCGCGCCTCAGATGTAAAGAGGGAAGGACACTGCTCACTGCTGTGGGGGTGCATTACACCCCTATGGGGCTGTATTTTACTACTATGGGGCTGCTTTATACTATGGGGTGTATTATACTACTATGGGGCTGCGTTATATTATGAGGGTGTATTATACTGCTATGGGGCTGCATTTTACTATGGGGGTGAATTATACTACTATGGGGCTGCATTATACTATGGGGGTACATTATGCTGCTAAAGGGTGCATTGTACTACTATGGGACTGCATTGTATTATGGGGATGCATTATATTATGGGCTGCATTATACTACTATGCGGTGAGTTATACTACTACGGGGCTGCATTATACCATCGGGTGCATTATACTGCTATGGGGCTGCATTATACTATGGGGTGCATTATACTGCTATGGGGGTGCAATATACCACTATGGGGGTCAATTATACTACTATGGGGCTGCATTATATTATGGAGGTGCATTAAACTGCTGTGGGGCTGCATTATACTATTGGGTGCATCATACTGCTATGGGGTTGCATTATACTATGGGGGAGCATTATACTGCTATGGGGCTACATTATTCTATGTTACTGTGCAGGGCGACATGGTCACTTTTTTCTTCATCTGGCACAGTATAGAGGTTGGGGAAAAATTAGGAAATGTGCTCTAGATAACTGTTATTTTCTGCAGAGACGAGTCCTGGCTGGAAGAAGTGATGGTGATCTGAACTGGATGAAGAAGAAAAGCGAGGATGAAGGACTTCAACTAGAGATGTCACAGATGAGTCAGTGAGTTAGCTGTACACTTACACTTTATACTGTATATTATATACAGAGCTCCTGCGTATAATGTCACTAGTAATCACTGTATTAACTGTAAACTGACACTATATTCAGAGCTCCTGTGTATAATGTCACTGGTGATCACTGTATTACCGTACACTATATACAGCATTCGAGTGTATAATGCCACCGGTGATCACTGTATTACCTGTGCATAATGACATTAGTATAGTGTTTTTTATTAATGATCAGTATTATAGTATTTGGTCACTATGTGGTGGTAATATGTGTTGGTATGGTGGTATTTGTTCCTTGTATGTGCTATTATTTGGTCACTGTGGTGGTAATATGTGGTCAGGTCATGGCATGGTGCTATTTGTTCCTTGTATGTGGTAATATTGGTCACCATGTGGTGGTAATATGTGATTTGGTCATGGTGCGGAGGTATTTGCCCCTTGTATGTGATATTATTGGTCATTTAAAAAATTGAAAAATACATAAAAATACATAATACATAAAAAAATACAATAAAAAATCAGATGGCATTTTCCCACGCTGAAGAGTTAATTTTAGTTCAGGCCGCCAGTGTTGTGAAATTGGATTTTGGGCTCCCCCTGTGGCCACTGGTGGAATTGAACTGGTGTGCATCATCCTCTCTGTTCACCTGTTTCCATCAGGATGTGGGAGTCGCTATTTAGCCTTGCTCCTCTGTCACTTCCATGCCGGTCAACATTGTAATCAGAAGCCTTTCTGTGCATGTTCCTGCTGCTAGACAACTCCCAGCTAAGTTGGACTTTAGTCCTTGTTTGTTTTTGCATTTTGTTCCAGTTCACAGCTGTAGTTTCGTTTCTGTGTCTGGAAAGCTCTTGTGATCTGAAATTGCCACTCTGATGTTATGAGTTAATACTAGAGTCTTAAAGTAATTTCAGGATGGTGTTTTTGATAGGGTTTTCAGCTGACCATGAAAGTGCCCTTTCTGTCTTCCTGCTATCTAGTAAGCGGACCTCAATTTTGCTAAACCTATTTTCATACTACGTTTGTCATTTCATCTAAAATCACCGCCAATATTTGTGGGGGCCTCTGTCTGCCTTTCGGGGAAATTTCTCTAGAGGTGAGCCAGGACTATATTTTCCTCTGCCAGGATTAGTTAGTCCTCCGGCCGGCGCTGGGCGTCTAGGGATAAAACGCAGGCTACGCTACCCGGCTACTGTTAGTTGTGCGGCAGGTTTAGTTCATGGTCAGTTTAGTTTCCATCCTTCCAAGAGCTAGTTCTTATGTTTGCTGGGCTATGTTCTCTTGCCATTGAGAACCATAACAGTTTGACCGGCCATAAAAGGGTTAAATTAATTGACAGAGAAAGGAGAGAAAAGAGAAGTCTGCTGAAGATTTTTTTTTTTCTCTCAGTTCTGAGTGTGCTTGTAATTGAATCTCTTGCAAGTCTGCCTATATTGCAGCCTTTCTCTCTCTCTCTCCTTCTAATCCTGGAATGGCTCTGTGTTCACCTGTTTAAAATGGATATTCAGAGTTTAGCTGCAGGTTTGAATAATCTCACCACGAAAGTTCAAAATTTACAAGATTTTGTTGTTCAGGTTCCTATATCTGAACCTAGAATTCCTTTGCCTGAATTTTTCTCGGGGAATAGATCTTGCTTTCAAAATTTCAAAAATAATTGCAAGTTGTTTTTGTCCCTGAAATCTCGCTCTGCTGGAGATCCTGCTCAGCAGGTCAGGATTGTGATTTCCTTGCTCCGGGGCGACCCTCAGGATTGGGCTTTTGCATTGGCTCCAGGGGATCCTGCGTTGCTCAATGTGGATGCGTTTTTTCTGGCCTTGGGGTTGCTTTATGAGGAACCTCAGTTAGAACTTCAGGCGGAAAAGGCCTTGATGTCCCTATCTCAGGGGCAAGACGAAGCTGAAATATACTGCCAGAAATTCCGTAAATGGGCTGTGCTTACTCAGTGGAATGAGTGCGCCCTGGCGGCGAATTTCAGAGAGGGTCTCTCTGATGCCATTAAGGATGTTATGGTGGGGTTCCCTGTGCCTGCGGGTCTGAATGAGTCCATGACAATGGCTATCCAGATCGATAGGCGTCTGCGGGAGCGCAAACCTGTGCACCATTTGGCGGTGTCTACTGAGAAGACGCCAGAGAATATGCAATGTGATAGAATTCTGTCCAGAAGTGAACGGCAGAATTTTAGACGAAAAAATGGGTTGTGCTTCTATTGCGGTGATTCAACTCATGTTATATCAGCATGCTCTAAGCGTACTAAGAAGCTTGATAAGTCTGTTTCAATTGGCACTTTACAGTCTAAGTTTATTCTTTCTGTGACCCTGATTTGTTCTTTATCATCTATTACCGCGGATGCCTATGTCGACTCTGGCGCCGCTTTGAGTCTTATGGATTGGTCCTTTGCCAAACGCTGTGGGTATGATTTGGAGCCTCTTGAAACTCCTATACCCCTGAAGGGGATTGACTCCACCCCATTGGCTAGCAATAAACCACAATACTGGACACAAGTAACTATGCGGATTAATCCGGATCACCAGGAGATTATTCGCTTTCTTGTGCTGTATAACCTACATGATGTGTTGGTGCTTGGATTGCCATGGCTGCAATCTCATAACCCAGTCCTTGACTGGAAAGCTATGTCTGTGTTAAGCTGGGGATGTAAGGGGACGCATGGGGACGTACCTGTGGTTTCCATTTCATCATCTATTCCCTCTGAGATTCCTGAATTCTTGACTGAATATCGTGACGTTTTTGAAGAACCTAAGCTTGGTTCATTACCTCCGCACCGGGAGTGCGATTGTGCCATAGATTTGATTCCGGGTAGTAAATACCCTAAGGGTCGTTTATTTAATCTGTCTGTGCCTGAGCATGCTGCTATGCGAGAATATATAAAGGAGTCCTTGGAAAAGGGACATATTCGTCCTTCGTCATCTCCCTTAGGAGCCGGTTTTTTCTTTGTGGCTAAGAAAGATGGCTCTTTGAGGCCGTGCATTGATTATCGGCTTTTGAATAAAATCACGGTTAAATATCAATATCCGTTGCCACTGCTGACTGATTTGTTTGCTCGCATAAAGGGGGCCAAGTGGTTCTCTAAGATAGATCTCCGTGGGGCGTATAATTTGGGGCGAATTAAGCAGGGGGATGAGTGGAAAACCGCATTTAATACGCCCGAGGGCCACTTTGAGTATTTGGTGATGCCTTTTGGTCTTTCAAATGCCCCTTCAGTCTTTCAGTCCTTTATGCATGACATTTTCCGTGATTATTTGGATAAATTTATGATTGTGTATCTGGATGATATTTTGATTTTTTCGGATGACTGGGACTCTCATGTCCAGCAGGTCAGGAGGGTTTTTCAGGTTTTGCGGTCTAATTCCTTGTGTGTGAAGGGTTCTAAGTGCGTTTTTGGGGTTCAAAAGATTTCCTTTTTGGGATATATTTTTTCCCCCTCTTCCATCGAGATGGATCCTGTCAAGGTTCAGGCTATTTGTGATTGGACGCAACCCTCTTCTCTTAAGAGTCTTCAGAAATTTTTGGGCTTTGCTAACTTTTATCGTCGATTTATTGCTGGTTTTTCTGATGTTGTTAAGCCATTGACTGATTTGACTAAGAAGGGTGCTGATGTTGCTGATTGGTCCCCTGCTGCTGTGGAGGCCTTTCGGGAGCTTAAGCGCCGCTTTTCTTCCGCCCCTGTGTTGCGTCAGCCTGATGTTGCTCTTCCTTTTCAGGTTGAGGTCGACGCTTCTGAAATCGGAGCTGGGGCGGTTTTGTCGCAGAGAAGTTCCGATTGCTCCGTGATGAGACCTTGTGCTTTTTTCTCGCGTAAATTTTCGCCCGCCGAGCGGAATTATGATGTTGGGAATCGGGAGCTTTTGGCCATGAAGTGGGCTTTTGAGGAGTGGCGTCATTGGCTTGAGGGGGCTAGACATCAGGTGGTGGTATTGACTGACCACAAAAATCTAATTTATCTTGAGTCCGCCAGACGCCTGAATCCTAGACAGGCGCGCTGGTCGTTGTTTTTCTCTCGGTTTAATTTTGTGGTGTCCTACCTGCCGGGTTCTAAGAATGTTAAGGCGGATGCCCTTTCTAGGAGTTTTGAGCCTGACTCCCCTGGTAATTCTGAACCTACAGGTATTCTTAAGGATGGAGTGATATTGTCTGCCGTTTCTCCAGACCTGCGGCGGGCCTTGCAGGAGTTTCAGGCGGATAGACCTGATCGTTGCCCACCTGGTAGACTGTTTGTTCCTGATGATTGGACCAGTAAAGTCATTTCTGAGGTTCATTCTTCTGCGTTGGCAGGTCATCCTGGAATCTTTGGTACCAGGGATTTGGTGGCAAGGTCCTTCTGGTGGCCTTCCCTGTCTCGAGATGTGCGAGGCTTCGTGCAGTCTTGTGACGTTTGCGCTCGGGCCAAGCCTTGTTGTTCTCGGGCTAGTGGATTGTTGTTGCCCTTGCCTATCCCGAAGAGGCCCTGGACGCACATCTCGATGGATTTTATTTTGGATCTTCCTGTTTCTCAGAAGATGTCTGTCATCTGGGTGGTGTGTGATCGTTTCTCTAAGATGGTCCATTTGGTTCCCCTGCCTAAGTTGCCTTCTTCTTCCGAGTTGGTTCCTCTGTTTTTTCAAAATGTGGTCCGTTTGCATGGTATTCCGGAGAATATCGTTTCTGACAGGGGTACCCAATTCGTGTCTAGATTTTGGCGAGCATTCTGTGCTAGGATGGGCATAGATTTGTCTTTCTCGTCTGCTTTCCATCCTCAGACTAATGGCCAGACCGAGCGGACGAATCAGACCTTGGAGACATATTTGAGGTGTTTTGTGTCTGCAGATCAGGATGATTGGGTTGCTTTTTTGCCTTTAGCGGAGTTTGCCCTCAATAATCGGGCCAGCTCTGCCACCTTGGTGTCTCCCTTTTTCTGTAATTTGGGGTTTCATCCTCGATTTTCTTCTGGTCAGGTGGAATCTTCGGATTGTCCTGGAGTGGATGCTGTGGTGGAGAGGTTGCATCAGATTTGGGGGCAGGTAGTGGACAATTTGAAGTTGTCCCAGGAGAAGACTCAGCTTTTTGCCAACCGCCGGCGTCGGGTTGGTCCTCGGCTTTGTGTTGGGGACTTGGTGTGGTTGTCTTCTCGTTTTGTCCCTATGAGGGTTTCTTCTCCCAAGTTTAAGCCTCGGTTCATCGGCCCGTACAAGATATTGGAGATTCTTAACCCTGTGTCCTTCCGTTTGGACCTCCCTGCATCTTTTTCTATTCATAATGTTTTTCATCGGTCATTATTGCGCAGGTATGAGGTACCGGTTGTGCCTTCCGTTGAGCCTCCTGCTCCGGTGTTGGTTGAGGGCGAGTTGGAGTACGTTGTGGAAAAAATCTTGGACTCCCGTGTTTCCAGACGGAAACTCCAGTATCTGGTCAAATGGAAGGGATACGGTCAGGAGGATAATTCTTGGGTGACTGCCTCTGATGTTCATGCCTCCGATTTGGTCCGTGCCTTTCATAGGGCTCATCCTGATCGCCCTGGTGGTTCTGGTGAGGGTTCGGTGCCCCCTCCTTGAGGGGGGGGTACTGTTGTGAAATTGGATTTTGGGCTCCCCCTGTGGCCACTGGTGGAATTGAACTGGTGTGCATCATCCTCTCTGTTCACCTGTTTCCATCAGGATGTGGGAGTCGCTATTTAGCCTTGCTCCTCTGTCACTTCCATGCCGGTCAACATTGTAATCAGAAGCCTTTCTGTGCATGTTCCTGCTGCTAGACAACTCCCAGCTAAGTTGGACTTTAGTCCTTGTTTGTTTTTGCATTTTGTTCCAGTTCACAGCTGTAGTTTCGTTTCTGTGTCTGGAAAGCTCTTGTGATCTGAAATTGCCACTCTGATGTTATGAGTTAATACTAGAGTCTTAAAGTAATTTCAGGATGGTGTTTTTGATAGGGTTTTCAGCTGACCATGAAAGTGCCCTTTCTGTCTTCCTGCTATCTAGTAAGCGGACCTCAATTTTGCTAAACCTATTTTCATACTACGTTTGTCATTTCATCTAAAATCACCGCCAATATTTGTGGGGGCCTCTGTCTGCCTTTCGGGGAAATTTCTCTAGAGGTGAGCCAGGACTATATTTTCCTCTGCCAGGATTAGTTAGTCCTCTGGCCGGCGCTGGGCGTCTAGGGATAAAACGCAGGCTACGCTACCCGGCTACTGTTAGTTGTGCGGCAGGTTTAGTTCATGGTCAGTTTAGTTTCCATCCTTCCAAGAGCTAGTTCTTATGTTTGCTGGGCTATGTTCTCTTGCCATTGAGAACCATAACACGCCAGGGAGCGCAGCTTTGGTGACGTCAAAACTAGTCACCGAAGCTCTGCTCCCAGCATTTCATTCATTCACCAGTAGTTTACAGTTGGGAGCGGTCACATTAGCAGTGCTCCTGGTTGTAAACTGTAAATTCCCCTAGATATGGATTACTGCGTGGGGCAGACTGTAAGTCAGACAGGCATGGTATATTGTTGGTTTATTATTTTGACTTTTTTCCAGGAGATTGAGGGCTTCGCTTGGAATGGCAGACTAACAAAGATGGAAAAATGTGTATATTGTTTTATTTCATTAAAATACTTTTTTCTTACTGTGTTGAGTGTTATTAACCATTTAACTACTCTAGGATTAAGGGTATGTGCACACGTTGCGGAGTCTCTGCGGATCTGCAGCATTTTTTGAGGTGCAGAAACACTGCAGATCCGCAATTGATTTACAGTACAATGTAAATCAATGAGAAAAAAAAAATGCTGTGCACACTTTGCGGAAAATCCACTGCAGAAACGCTGCGGTTTAAAAGAAGTAGCATGTCACTTCTTTTTTGTGAATCTGCAGCGTTTTTGTACCCATTCCATTACAGAAAACCGCAGGGGTGAAAAATGCAGCAAATCCACAAGAAAACCGCAGCAAAAACGCACAAAAAACGCTGCAGAACTGCACAAAAAATGCGACAAATCTGCAGGTGCGTTTTCTGCCAGGAGAGGCAGAATCCGTACCAGAAATTCCTAAGCCTAATCCGCAACCTGTGCACATAGCCTTATAATGGATAAGTGTCTTATTGACACCTCTCCATTACTAAGCCGGCTTAATGTCACCTTACAATAGGAAGGTGACATTAACCCCTCATTACCCCACTTGCCGCCACTACAGGGCAAGTGGGAAGAATCAGGCAAAGCTCCAGAATTGGAGCATCTATTAGATGTGCCTTTTCTGGGCAGCTGTGGGCTGCTTTTTTTAGGCTGGGGGGGTCCATATCCAAGGCCCCTTACTAGCCTGAGAATAGCAGCCTGCACCTGTGAGTTTTGCTGGGTTTGTTGTAAAATATAGGGGGTGACCCCACGTCGTTTTATTCTTTCATCCCTTCTCCCCTGCTCATGCTGCTCGCCGACTGAGCAGGGGAGAAGGAATGACAGCCGGCTTCAGCACCACAGGCAGGGGAATAGCGCTTACTGTAGTGCTGCTTCCCGGCAGCCGTCCATGTGGTCCTGATGCGGCACAAGGGCAGCACACGGTTGCCACACGTCTGCCACATAGATGTAGCACACGGACACGGATATCTCCAGTACCGTGTTTACCGGTAGCGGAAATATCAGGATGTGTGAAACCGGCCTAAGTGTGCATACGGAGACAGCTGTCAATCACTGAGAAGACCGCCCACAGGAACGAAAATCCCAGAAAGAGCAGAAGATTATATTATGAAAATCGTTATACTGAAACTTTTCTCACAAAACTATATTGCAATCTGCTCAGCTCCTCCTGCTCTATATCTTGGTGTCTGCAGATTGGTCTGCATTATCATGGGATAAGTTCCCTTTAATTAATAGTACTCAGAGTATATATATTTTCTGATTGGTAAGGGCAATACATCCTATACTTAGATTATGAGCCCCTATGGGACAGTGAGGATAATGTATATAAAGTGCTGTGGAATATGATGGTGCTAAATAAATAAATAAAATAAAAAATACCCACCTCCTTGTGATCACTAGAAGGATGGAAAAGGAGCAGATGACAGCAACAGGCTGTTATGTTTCTTGCTGGTGCCCCTTTCCAGCTTCCTCCTCCCCTGTTCAGAAACAAAACCAAAAATTAAAACTTCTCTTGATGATCTCAGGCTTCCTACCAATTAGCAGAACCCAACATGAAACTATCACTTTTAAAGCATCATAACCTGCCACTAAAATTATAATGCTTATCTCATTCACCTCTGGTTGCATAACGCTGCATTAAAGGTAACCTATCAACCAGAATTAGACACTGGGTGCATTATTGCATTTGTGTATGTTTTCCTCAAAAACGTTGTGCTGTTTCAGAGGAAACATTCTTTGAATTGTCGCCAGTCTTAATGACGGCGGACTGTTAGGAATCATACACTCCTGATTTATTCAGAGATGCCCACCTCTTAATGAATTAGGAGCGTCTGGCAAGTAGCATGCTGCACTATGGGCCACACCAAAAATCTTACTCCAGTCCCCAACTGGATTAAAATTTTGGTCAACAGACAGCTTGTCATGAACTATACGAGCTTTAGCATCACATCCCTGCTGCTCCACATGAGCTCCACCCATTTTTGGTCAGCAGAAAGAAACTAGAGTACAAATGCCAAAAGTCACACTTTTTTGGAGCAAACACGAGTTGGGCAAAATTTTGTGCATATTCAGAGCAATTTTTGCCAGGATTTTGTCAAAATTGGTTTAGTAAATCTAGCTCCAATGTGAGTATACACCTGTCGGATTAAGAGAGTGGGGCGGGAAGAAGACGCCAAGGACCAGCTTTGAACTAATCATCTGAGATGCGTAGTCTCTAGCTGCCTTATTATTGGTCTAAGTGCAATCTTACAAAACATCAGATCACACCTGGACCAATGTTAGCCTAAGGGGCTGCACAAAAGTCTGATCTTTTCCTCAGTCAGAGCGGGTCCAATAAACAAATTACTGCTTGTTCAAGTTTGATTCAATACTGGGATCACACTCAGTCATGCAAGTCAATCAGTGCATGGAAATCATGGTAACATACATCCAAGTGAAGTCCGATTTCCGTGCACTGATACAATGAAGAAATTTTGTTCCCCATCTCTTCACAGTGAGAGAATCAGATCACATTAGGCTGACTCTCTAATCTAACTCTGATCATCTGCATGATTCTCATGGATACAGGAATCTATGGCCGTCTGCATAAGCCCTTATACAAAATCATCAGTCCAGGAATAAAACTGCTTCTAAAATCAGTAGAAAGCAAAGATATCTAATACACAGGGCAACTCCTAAACCAGAAATTCCTTATGTACATTAAGTTCACGCATAAATATACAAAGTGACACCCTATCTATCTAAACTTGAATTAACGACTTATTAACAGCTTGTCAGCAAGTGACTAGCTTATATGCACAAAGCAACCAGAAAATCGAAACCGAATATATGGAAAAGTTGTTACATTAGTTATCATAAAGTGAAGGTATCTAAAATACTGGGCAACCCCTTAAATAGCAATTCATTATTCATGCACGTAGCAACCTAAATCTAGCCAATTTACCATAAATAGATAAAATGATTAATGATCATCCAATATAGGTTAACGCTATTCTGCAAATAAATAAAACATTGGACAATTCTAAAACTGACTATTCCACCCGTAGCACTTAACAACCTTATATATACTGCAAAAATATATCAATTTGAATATATACATAAATACTGTGCATTATCATACAGTGTTGTTGTTAACCACTAGTCAGCAGATAATGCATTGGTCAACTTAACTAAGTTATTCCAACCAAAGAATCAATCCTGAAGTCGTAACACCAGTGACTACTGACTTTACAATTCTTAAGGATGCCCATTTGTTGGTGCTGCTTCAAAACAGCATAAACAGCACCTTTTGATACCCCAGTCTGTTTTGAAATCTTGGCATGAGAGAGACCTTACCGATGTGGTTAAACTATCTGTCTTTCACAACCTCAACTTTATAGAAAAGTGTGACTGCTCCTCACTGAGTTTTAAACTTGCTGCACAGCTGTCTTTTTGTAAGTTAAAGACTGTGCTTCAACTTACATATGAAAATAATGATTACTGTTATGATCCTTAGTGGCTGAGGATCACAGAATGAACTAGCTAAGTAACTGAACATAGAACGAGCTCTAGGGAGGTGGTAACTGGACTGACCGCAAAACCTGATCCTAACCAAACACACTAAAGGTAGCCGGTGAACGTGCCTAAATTCCTGGACGTCTCGACGCAGCCTGAGAAACTTGCTACCCCTATAGAGAAAGTAAGACCTCACTTGCCTCAGAGAAATGACCCCAAAGATATAGGAATCCCCCAACAAATATTAACGGTGAGGTAAGGGGAAAATACAAAACGTAGAAATGAAAACAGATTCAGCAAATGAGGCCCACTAATACTAGATAGCAGAAGACAGGCAGGGAACTGTGCGGTCAGTAAAAAACCCTATACAAAATATCCACGCTGAGAATTCAAGAACCCCCACACCAACTAACGGGGTGAGGGGAGAAACTCAGCCCCCTAGAGCAACCAGCAAGCAAGGAAATCACATATTAGAAAGCTGGACAAAGACAAGTAAAAAACATATTGAACCCTGATGAGCAAAAATAACCAAACAGAAAACTTAGCTTCTCTTGAAGAGACTGATAGCGAAGGAATTCAGGAGAGATAAAAATAGCACTGAATACATCGACAGCAGGCAAACACTGAAAGTCCAGGTGAGCTAAATAGGAAACCAGCTAACAGATAACGAGACAGCTGATCAGCCTCAGACCTGCAGAATGACACAAAGAGCCACCAGAGGGAGCCCAAAGACAGCACTCACACAGTACCACTTGTGACCACAAGAGGGAGCCCAAAAACAGAGTTCAAAACAGTACCCCCCCCTTGAGGAGGGGTCACCGAACCCTCATCAAAACCCCCAGGGCGATCAGGATGAGCCACATGGAAGGCATGAACCAAATCGGCCGCATGAACATCAGAGGCGACAACCCAGGAATTATCCTCCTGACCATAGCCCTTCCACTTAACCAAATACTGAAGCCTCCGTCTAGAAATACGAGAATCCAAGATCTTCTCCACCACGTACTCCAATTCGCCCTCAACCAGCACCGGGGCAGGGGGCTCAAAAGAAGGAACCACAGGCACCACATACCTCCACAACAAAGACCTATGGAACACGTTATGAATGGCAAACGACGCTGGGAGGTCCAAACGAAATGACACCGGGTTAAGGATTTCCAAAATCTTATAAGGACCGATGAAGCGAGGCTTGAATTTAGGAGAGGAGACCTTCATAGGAACATACCGAGAAGACAGCCATACCAAATCCCCAACACGAAGTCGGGGACCCACACCGTGACGGCGGTTGGCAAAGCGCTGAGCCTTGTCCTGTGACAACATCAAATTGTCCACCACATGGTTCCAAATCTGCTGCAACCTATCCACCACAGAATCCACCCCAGGACAGTCAGAAGGCTCAACCTGACCCGAGGAAAAACGAGGATGAAAACCAGAATTGCAGAAAAAAGGCGAAACCAAAGTAGCAGAACTAGCCCGATTATTAAGGGCAAACTCGGCCAATGGCAAAAAAGTCACCCAATCATCCTGATCAGCAGAAACAAAACATCTTAAATAAGTTTCCAAGGTCTGATTAGTTCGCTCGGTTTGGCCATTCGTCTGAGGATAGAAGGCCGACGAAAAAGACAAATCAATGCCCATCTTAGCACAAAAGATCCGCCAAAATCTGGACACAAACTGGGATCCTCTGTCAGACACAATATTTTCAGGGATGCCGTGCAAGCGAACCACATTCTGAAAAAATAGAGGAACCAAATCGGAGGAGGAAGGCAACTTAGGCAAGGGCACCAAATGGACCATTTTGGAAAAACGATCACACACCACCCAGATGACAGACATTCTCTGAGAGACTGGAAGATCCGAAATAAAATCCATGGAAATGTGCATCCAAGGCCTCTTCGGGACAGGCAAAGGCAAAAGCAAACCGCTGGCACGAGAACAGCAAGGCTTAGCCCAAGCACAAATCCCACAGGACTGCACAAAGGAACGCACATCCCGCGACAAGGAAGGCCACCAGAAGGACCTAGCCACCAAATCTCTGGTACCAAAAATCCCAGGATGGCCTGCCAACACCGAAGAATGAACCTCGGAAATAACTCTGCTGGTCCATCTATCTGGGACAAACAGTCTCTCTGGTGGGCAACGGTCAGGTCTATCCGCCTGAAATTTCTGCAGCACTCGTCGCAAATCTGGGGAAATGGCAGACAAAATCACTCCCTCTCTGAGGATACCAGCCGGCTCTGAAACTCCCGGAGAGTCAGGCACAAAACTCCTAGAAAGAGCATCAGCCTTCACGTTCTTCGAACCAGGCAGGTACGAGACCACGAAATCGAAACGGGAGAAAAACAACGACCAACGAGCCTGTCTAGGATTCAGCCGCTTGGCAGACTCGAGATAAATCAGATTTTTGTGATCAGTCAAGACCACCACACAATGCTTAGCTCCCTCGAGCCAATGTCGCCACTCCTCAAATGCCCACTTCATAGCCAACAACTCCCGATTACCGACATCATAATTCCGCTCGGCAGGCGAAAACTTTCTTGAAAAGAAAGCACAAGGTTTCATCACAGAGCAATCAGAGCTTCTCTGCGACAAAACAGCCCCTGCTCCAATCTCAGAAGCATCAACCTCGACCTGAAAAGGAAGAGAGACATCAGGCTGACACAAAACTGGAGCCGAAGAAAACCGGCGCTTCAGCTCCGGAAAGGCTTCCACGGCCGCAGGAGACCAATTAGTCACATCAGAACCCTTCTTGGTCAAATCCGTCAAGGGTTTAACCACGCCAGAAAAATTAGCAATGAAGCGACGGTAAAAATTAGCAAAACCCAAGAACTTCTGAAGACTCTTAACAGATGTAGGCTGAGTCCAGTCATGAATAGCCTGGACCTTGACTGGGTCCATCTCAATAGTAGAAGGAGAAAAAATAAAACCCAAAAAGGAAACCTTCTGTACTCCGAAGAGACATTTTGAGCCCTTCACAAATAAGGCATTAGCACGCAGGACCTGAAATACCATCCTGACCTGCTTCACATGGGACTCCCAGTCCTCAGAAAAGACCAAAATGTCATCCAGATACACAATCATAAATTTATCCAGATATTCTCAGAAGATGTCATGCATGAAGGACTGGAACACAGAAGGAGCATTAGAGAGTCCAAAAGGCATCACCAAGTACTCAAAATGGCCTTCGGGCGTATTAAATGCTGTTTTCCATTCATCCCCCTGCTTAATACGCACAAGGTTATACGCACCACGAAGATCTATCTTGGTGAACCAACTGGACCCCTTAATCCGAGCAAACAGATCAGATAATAATGGCAAAGGATACTGAAATTTGACCGTGATTTTATTTAGAAGACGATAATCTATACAAGGTCTCAGAGAACCATCCTTTTTGGTCACAAAAAAGAATCCTGCACCAAGAGGGGAGGAGGACGGGCAAATATGTCCCTTCTCTAAAGACTCCTTTATATAACTCCGCATTGCGGCATGTTCTGGCACAGACAAATTAAAAAGTCGTCCCTTAGGGAACTTACTACCAGGAATCAAATTTATAGCACAATCACAATCCCTGTGAGGAGGCAGGGCACCGGATCTGGGCTCATCAAATACATCCTGGTAGTCCGACAAAAACTCAGGGACCTCAGAAGGAGTGGAAGAAGCAATTGACACCAAAGGAGCATCGCCATGAATCCCCTGGCAACCCCAACTTGAAACAGACATAGCTTTCCAATCCAGAACTGGATTATGGGCCTGCAGCCATGGCAGACCCAAAACGACAACATCATGCAAATTATGCAGCACAAGAAAGCGAATCACCTCCTGATGTACAGGAGTCATGCACATGGTCACTTGAGTCCAATACTGAGGCTTATTCTCAGCCAATGGTGTAGCATCAATTCCCCTCAGTGGAATAGGGAATTCTAAAGGCTCCAGAACAAAACCACAGCGCCTGGCAAACGACAAATCCATCAGGTTCAGGGCAGCACCTGAATCCACAAAAGCCATAACCGAGTAGGATGACAGAGAACAAATTAAAGTAACAGACAAAATGAATTTAGGCTGTATAGTACCAACGGTGACATACTTAGCGATTTTTTTTACGCGCTTAGAGCATGCTGAGATAACATGAGTTGAATCACCACAGTAAAAGCACAACCCAATTTGACGTCTATGATTTTGCCGCTCAATTCTGGTCAGAATTCGGTCACATTGCATAGACTCAGGTCTCTGTTCAGAAAACACCGCCAGATGGTGCGCAGATTTGCGCTCCCGCAAACGCCGATCAATCTGAATGGCCAAAGCCATTGAGTCATTCAGACTTGCAGACGTGGGGAACCCCACCATAACATTCTTAATGGCTTCAGAAAGACCTTCTCTGAAATTTGCAGCCAGGGCACACTCATTCCATTGAGTAAGCACCGACCATTTTTGAAATTTTTGACAATACACCTCAGCTTCATCCTGGCCCTGAGAGAGAGCTAGCAAGGCCTTTTCAGCCTGGTTCTCAAGATTAGGTTCCTCATAAAGCAAACCAAGCGCCAGAAAAAGCGCATCCACATTCAGCAATGCAGGATCTCCTGGCGCCAGGGAGAAAGCCCAATCTTGAGGGTCGCCACGTAACAGGGAGATAACAATTCTAACTTGCTGAGCGGAATCACCCGAGGAACGAGGTCTCAAAGAAAGAAATAATTTACAATTATTCTTAAAATTCAGAAACCTAGATCTATCTTCAGAAAACAACTCAGGAATAGGTACTTTTGGCTCAGACATAGGACTGTGACCAACAAAATCCTGAATGCTTTGCACCCTTGCAGCAAGATGATCCACACTAGAAGTCAGACTCTGAATATCCATGTCTGCAGCTGAACTCAAAGCCACCCAGAGATTAAGGGGATGAGAGAAGCTGGACAGACTGCAGCAAAGGGAGAAAAAAAAATTGTACTCAGGACGTCTCTTATCCCACTTCCGCGATGCATTAAACACTTTTTGTCCTGCTGTACTATTATGATCCTTAGTGGCTGAGGATCACAGAATGAACTAGCTAAGTAACTGAACATAGAACGAGCTCTAGGGAGGTGGTAACTGGACTGACCGCAAAACCTGATCCTAACCAAACACACTAAAGGTAGCCGGTGAACGTGCCTAAATTCCTGGACGTCTCGACGCAGCCTGAGAAACTTGCTACCCCTATAGAGAAAGTAAGACCTCACTTGCCTCAGAGAAATGACCCCAAAGATATAGGAATCCCCCAACAAATATTAACGGTGAGGTAAGGGGAAAATACAAAACGTAGAAATGAAAACAGATTCAGCAAATGAGGCCCACTAATACTAGATAGCAGAAGACAGGCAGGGAACTGTGCGGTCAGTAAAAAACCCTATACAAAATATCCACGCTGAGAATTCAAGAACCCCCACACCAACTAACGGGGTGAGGGGAGAAACTCAGCCCCCTAGAGCAACCAGCAAGCAAGGAAATCACATATTAGCAAACTGGACAAAGACAAGTAAAAAACATATTGAACCCTGATGAGCAAAAATAACCAAACAGAAAACTTAGCTTCTCTTGAAGAGACTGATAGCGAAGGAATTCAGGAGAGATAAAAATAGCACTGAATACATCGACAGCAGGCAAACACTGAAAGTCCAGGTGAGCTAAATAGGAAACCAGCTAACAGATAACGAGACAGCTGATCAGCCTCAGACCTGCAGAATGACACAAAGAGCCACCAGAGGGAGCCCAAAGACAGCACTCACACAGTACCACTTGTGACCACAAGAGGGAGCCCAAAAACAGAGTTCACAACAGATTACTACACCCCTTTGGTATAATTTCTTACTCATACACCTGACTTTTATCTTATAAAATCCATGTCTTTGCATATGTGTACTTAAAAGAATTGAGGCTGTTTTGAAGACAAAGGGCGGTGGTTAATAGTGATGAGCGAACGTGCTCAGTGACACTCGTATATCACCTGAGTATCTGTGTGCTCGGATATGCTTGGCACTTGTCGAGCATTGGCTGGTGCTCGGATTGAATGCTTGATTCCCCGCCTCGCATGTTTGGCACCTGTTATACAGAAAATAAACATGTGGGGATTGCCTGTCAGTCACTGTAATGCCGTAGCCATCTTGGTAGTGGCAGTGCTGTGATTGGCTGTCCACATTACCTCATCAGAGATTATAAAACTACTGGTATTACCACGCTTGGCAAACTGACACCATTGTACAGCTAAAGGACAGTTCTTATCAGAGAGAGAAGTTGTCCAGGCCTGTGTGCACATTTTTAGGAATCTGAGTCCTCTAGTGGTGATAGTTTGTTAGACCATCATACTAAAAGTCCTTCTTAGGGCTAATCATGTGCTTTGCGGTATCTATGAGACTCATACTGCATTTAGCTTAACTTTCTTCTCTCTTTCTGATGGATTTCTTCTAGTCTAATGATGGTCTGTTTCTCTTCTATAGAGTGCTTCTTTGAACATAAGTAATAAGTTCACAGCAAAAGCTTCCAAATGCAAACGCTCCAACAGGAATCAGCTCCAGACCTTTTACTTGCTTGATTGATGATGGATCAGCAAGGGCATAGCCCATTAAAAGACTTTTGAGATAATTGTCCAACTGCTTTTAGTCCCTTTAAAAAGAAGGAGCTAAATATTAAAGAGCTATCATTCCTAAACGCTTACTTTAGTTAGGATGTGAATATCCTTAATTAAAGCTGAGAGTCTGCAATTAAAGCCCATATTGATTACTAATTGCTTTCTGAATATTCAAATAGCAAACACATAATAAAATAGTTGTAGATCAAGCAAGCAATATAAACCTATAAATATGGACATAAAAACATGACATATATTAGCAAATATTCAAAATATTGTTTATTAATTCATAATGACAGACAAATAACAATAGATTATAGGAATAATTACACAAAATTAAAAAGGCTAATTATGGGTGTGCCATGATTATGAATTTGCAAATAATATCAGTTTCTTTCTAACATATACATAATCAATATTTTGCTGATAATAGAATGATTATTATTATTGGCCTTAAGCAAGATCTTGAGCCATGGTGACTTAATGGATGAATGCTCTGTAGGAAGATCAATCTTGTGTAAGCCTAGATTGGTCCACCAGGGTCTTCTACGTCATTATCTTGATTGTTTGAAGCCATTGGGTTGCTGGTCTTCCTCTTTGCCTTTTTCCTTCCATTTTTCCAACCATGATGTCCTTCTGCAGTGATTGCTCTCTCAGTATGATGCATCCAAAGTGAGCAAGGTTTAGCTTGATGATCCTTGCTACGAGTGACATGTGTTGCTTGATTTGTTCCAAAATTGATTTGTTTTTCATCTTGCCATCCATGGTATTGATAGCAACCTTCTCAAGCACCCCATTTCAAAGACGCCGATTCTTCTGTAGTCTTGTTTCTTTATTGATCATGTTTTGCATATCTATAAATACATTAAAATACATATAGTGACTCCCGATATGTAAATAGTTCAAAAGAAAGTCAGTAATGCTAAACTCGTCTCTTCAGAATTCCCCATATTTGATTGGATTCAGATCAGAAGACATACCTGGCCACTGAATCACTCTTGCACTCTTCTTCAGTAATGCAACAGTGGCCTATGATGTTTGTTTTGGATAATTTTCATGTTGGAAAAGTGCACGTCTACCAAGGGCACAGAGTAATGGAGGAATCACTTTCAATATAGAGCAGTACATTTTTGAATTCAAGATACCATTGATGAAATGTAGCTCCCAGACAACAGCAGCTCTCATAAGGACCCCACATAAGGATAGTGCAACCAGTATGTTTCACTGTAAGCACCATGCATTTTTTTTTGTACTTCTCACCTTTGAGACATCATACAGTTTTGAAGCTATCAGTTCCCTAAACATCTTTTGGGTCTCATCACTCCATAGTATAGAATCCATATAGTCTTCATACTTTTCAGCATGGACCCTAGCAAACTGTAGATAGACTTTTTGGGCATGGAATTTTGGAGAGGCTTCCTTTGTGAATAACACAAATGCATGCCATTCCGCTCTACTGTATGATTCATTGTGTCATGGGAAACACTCACCCCATTTTGGCTTTCTGCTTCAGCTAACTTCATTGAATTTGCATTGTAATGTGCTGTGGTATACAGCTCTGGCAAAAATCAAGAGACCACTGCAAAATGTTCAGTTTGTCTGATTTTTCTCTTTATAGGCATATTTTTGAGTAAAATGTAAATTGTTCTTTTATTCTATAAAGTTCTGACAACAGGTCTCCAAATTTCCAAGCAATACATTTTGTATTTTTTTTCTGACAAAGAAAAATGTTCAAAATAAAAAAATTCCAGGGCTTTCAAGACCTCAAATAATGCAAAGAAAACAAGTTCATAATCATTTAGAAACAACAATACTAATGTTTTAACTCAGGAAGAGCTCAGAAATCAATATTTTGTGGAATAACCATGATTTTTACTCACAGCGTTAGTAAATTTCATGCATCTTTGTATTATTGTATGCATTGTTCTTCATCCCCATCCTTGTATGCATGATTCTTCATCCCCATTCTTGTATGTATGGTTCCTCATCCCCATCCATGCATGCATGGTTCCTGATCCCAATCCATGCATGCATGGCTCCTTATTCCCATCCTTGTATGCATGGCTCCCTATTCCCATCCTTGTGTGCATGGCTCCTCATCCCCATCCTTGTATGCATGGCTCCTTATCCCCATCCTTGTATGCGTTGCTCCTCATCCCCATCCTTGTATGCATGGCTCCTTATTCCCATTCTTGTATGCATGGCTCCTCATCCCCATTCTTGAATGCATTGTTCCTCATCCCCATCATTGTATGCATGATTCTTCATCCCTATCCTTGTATGCATGGCTCCTCATCCCCATCCTTACACTTACGCAGTGATGAGGTATTGACCCAGCACAGTTCAAACAAAAAGTCTCTTTAACGCGTTTCCTTCACAGCATTAAATGTCCAAACTCACAAAAACATAGCATTAATGTCCAACTAACAGCACTACATAGTAAACAACATCCTCTGGATCACAGCCAGGAACCATATCCTCAAGATTACCATCCCTAAATATGCCAGTCCACATCTGACCGGTTGACCATGGGCGACTGCACCGCTGTGTACGCTGCGGGTGCCAGGAGTTCACTCTGCTGGGCTCTGTGTTACTCTCACACATCTGAGCTTTTGCAGAGCCATATGCTTTGCTTGTTACAAACTCCACTCTGATACTGACACACCCAAACCTTTTACTGCATGGATTTTTAAACTGGAATCTGTGGCCTTAGGCCACCTGTAAGACCCAGCCTGGAGGAAACAGACTAGCCCCACTTCCTTCCTGCAGTATGTTTCAAAAATAAAAGCCCATACCGGCTTTTCCTGAACAATCCCAGCCAGATAGCTTGACTAGGTCCACGCTTACTTTTATTTAGCCCTGTGACTCACAGGCGTCCTGCTGAGACCACAAGGCACTGTAGCGAATCTAATAGTGCTCCGTCCGGATCCTGGGGAGAACACACAGCGACCCCTACATATGACACTGGTCATTGTCTCACATATCCCCCTCTGTTCAAACCTGTGGCATTGAACACTTTGAACCCCACATGGATGCGTGACAGGGCATCTGTATGTCCCTGTGACACCCTCGCCTGACACTTAACTGAGAAACCAAAGTAGGGACCTGAACCATCAGTTAACCCAAGCCTCCCCTTTGCATTTCTCCTCCATACCTTAGTTGTCGACCAACCACCTCCCCATTCTCTACTGCAGATGACACGCCCGCCTTCATGACTGACAGTCAATTTGTGCTAGTTTCGGGTGGCCCCGACCCTGTTTATTTGGGGTTTACTAACCCCGCAGCTCATCCCGTAACTTAAGTACCTGCCTTCGGGAGTTTAGCACCATTTCCTCATTACCCTTACTTGTGCCTTGGTGTCTATGTCACGCTGGATCACTGAAGTCCTTCCTGGCAACTCCGGGCACCCATCAGTACCATGTTGCACCCGAACACGAGCCTCCCATCGTTGCTGAATAGCGAGAGCTCTATCTACTTTTCCCTGACCCTCGGCCACATCCTTGGCCGGTGTCAGAAGGTTCTTCATCGTTACAACCCTAGTCTCCTCCGCGATCACACATTCCTGGTTTCTCCGGACTCTCTTTTTACATGCGTGTCTGCGTGGGACCCTGGAACTGAACTGTCCCGAACTTATCATGGGACATTTCCAGCTCGGGGATCGGTGGGGTCTCCTCAACCTCTCCTGCCACAAGCTCTAGGGAAAACCTATCGGGATGACCCTGTTCTCCCACAGGGACTAAAACTGGGGCAAGTCTCTACCCAACATAGTCCAACATGGGAGGGACTTCACTTCTCCCACCACATGTTTAATGTCCCCCCACGGTGTGGAAAAATGTACCTTTGTGGTTGGGTACTCCCGGATTTCCCCATGGACACCCATCACCTCCACTTTCCATCCTCTGGGGTTGTCCTTGGCAAAAAGGGACCCATGGATCAAAGTCACTATGCTCCCCAAGTCCAGGAGAGCCTTCATTTGGTGCCCGTTTACGCGTACCTGGCACTGCTGGGATTCGCTGTCAGCAGAGCCAGTAGTAGCCGTACAGACTGGCTGGGCATACATAGACAGCCAGCAAGCTTACCTGCAGTCCATGGGCTCAGATATCAGGGGACAGTTGACAGCCACATGTCCGGGCCCTCGGCACCACCAACACTTAATTGCTGCAACACGATTACGCCTTGGAACCGCTCTAGGGAAACGGGACCCCTGTCACCCTCACTTCGGGTTACCCCACATCACTGGCTCAGTCCTGGTTAGCCCCAACAGTGGTTTGTGGATCTTCCTCATGCTCCTGGGCTGTTGAGTCATGACATGTTAGTCGACATGGAGCAGAGTCCCGTACAACATCCTGAGTGGCTGTATACCGCTTAATCCATTTTATTAGCTGGTCCAGAGTGCCCTGGTCCCCTTGCCCCATCCAACACTGCATGGCGGCTGGCAAAGCCCTCTCCAGCCGGTCGACCACCACCCTTTCTACCATCTGGGCTTGGGTTAAAGACTCAGGCTGAAGCCATTCCTCCATCAACTGCAATAAGTCATTCGCCTGAGACACTGCAAAGGACCACTGGTACACTCTCTGATTGCCCCTTAATATAGGAGACTCTTCTTTACACTGCTGTTGCTCCAGTTGCTACTGCTGCAGCTCCTCTTGCTGCTGCTGGAACTGCAGCGCCTCTTGCGGCTACCACTGGAACTGCAGCTGCCACGCCTCTTGCTGCTGCAGCGCCTCTTTTCACTGCTGCTGGAACCATAGTGCATCTTGCTTCTGCTGCTGCTGAAGGGGGATGATCTGTTTCAAAAGCTCCTCTAATTTTCCATCAGGCTTGAGCTGTAGCAATGCTTACGGATATGCAGCACGCTTTGTGGTATGCTTCAGTTCACACTGCCTGCATTCTTCACCATATGTAGTGCTGCGATATAACACTCTGTGATGAGGCAGTTACCCAGCACAGTTAAACAAAAAGTCTCTTTAATGCATTTACTTCACAGCTTTAAATTACCAAACTCACAAAAACACAACATTAATGTCCAAATCACAGCTCTACATAGTAAACGATATCCTCTGGATCCCAGTCGTTAACCATATCCTCCAGAATACAGTCCCTAAATATGCCTGTCCACCTCTGACCTGTTGCCGTGGTGACTGCACTGCTGTGTACGCTGTGGGTGCCAGGAGTTTGCTCTGCTGGGTTCTGTGTTACTCTCACACAGATCTGAGCTTTTGCAAAGCTGTCTGCTCTGCTTGCTGCAAACTCCACTCTGATACTGACACACCCAAACCCTTTACTGCAGTGATTTTTAAACTGGAATCTGTGGCATTAGGCCACCTGTAAGACCCAGCCTGGAGGAAACAGACCAGCCCCACTTCCTTCCTATAGTTTGTTTAAAAAAGTAAATGCCCATACCGGCTTTATCTGAACAAACCCAGGCCAGATAGCTTGACCAGGTCCACGCTTACTTTTATTTTGCCCTGTGACTCACAGGTGTCCTGCTGTGACCACAAGGCATTCCAGCAGGTCAACTTGGGCTCCATCTGCATCCTGGGGAGAACACACAGTGACCCCTACATGTGACACCGGTCACAGCCTCACATCATCCTTGTATGCATGGCTCCTTATTCCCATCCTTGTATGCATAGCTCTTTATTCCCATCCTTGTCTGCATAGTTCCTCATCCCCATACTTGTATGTATGGCACCCATGAAAAAAGCATTAAAAAAATCCTACTTATCGTCCCTGCACTCCCTCACAGCATCTCGTACCGGCTTCCAGCAGCTCCTGTAGCTGGGCAATCACGTGTCCCCACTCATTAAGGTAATGAATGTTCACCTCTCTCCAACCTATGGGAGTGGAGAGAGGTGAATATTCATTACCTTAATGAACGGCACCCTAAGAGCCTGGCAGATGCAGGAAGCCGGTGGCTGCCACTTTAAATGTGCGTGCGCATTAAGAGAAATGAATATTCATTGCCAGTTCAGTGAATATTCATTTCATTTTAGCAGCGGGCACAGGCTTTAGCCACAGCCTCAGCCGCTGGCTCCTGCCTCCTGTGACCCACTGCTTTGCTGCTGTCCCTAACCCATAAACTGGGACAATGACTAGTGCATAAGCTGAGGGGGGCACTAGTGCTGAAAAACTCGGCTTATACACAAGTGTATATGGTAATTAAATTACATTTTATTGTATGGGATAAGTATTTGATCACCTGCCAACCAACAAGAATTCTGACTCTCACAGACCTGTTAGTATTTCTTTAAGACTCCCTCCTTCTCTGTACTCATTACATGTATTAATTGCACCTGTTTGAGTGTGTGAACAGATGTGTTTTATACAGATAATAAATTTAATAAATCATGCTCCAATCTCTTCACCATGGCCAAGAAGAAAAGAGCTGTCTGAGGACATCAGGGACAACATTGTAGACCTGCACAAGGATGGGATTGGCAACAGGACAATTGGAATTAGCTTGGTATTCCCTCTTTTCTACGCACTATGACATATACAGTGTCAGAGCTACTTACCTATTTTTAAGTCAGTCAGTTTCCAAAAGCAGAAGGGCCTTCGCACCCTTGCCCATCCCAAGACAGTAGCAATGACCAGTGCAGAGGTCACTGGCTGAGAAAAAAAAGTAGAAATGAGAGCTGAGCTGTTTGTCACATGCTCTGCAGACTCTACAGCTGCCATGCCCCCTCTTATCCTCTGATCTCAGTTCCCACTGCCTCTAGTCACAAAGTGAGATGGAAGGCCATGGTTTACACACAACAGATTATTTTAATTTATAGGCAGTTGTGAAGAAGGGACAATGCTATCATGGAGTTTGGGTTAGGGGAAATACTGTGTTGAGGAGAAATAAAACAGCTGAGGTACCTACAGTACATGTGTAAATTGCAGCCTCTGTTTCCAAGGACTGTGCCGGAGTACCAGAGACTTGCACCCTATGTAAGGGTAAGTGTGAGTCACTCCTCCCTCCCTGCATGGCATTGTGTCTCCTGCAGCAACCCTCCTAGCAATGATACCAACAGTAGCAGAAGATGCAGGGACCCAGATGGCGTCATTTGCAGCATGCAGCAGAGCAGGTGGCAATGCCGCTTCCCTAGATGGACCAAGTCTTTTAGTAGTTGTTTGGGCCCCCTTCCTTTGGCAGTATGTCTGATCCTGCTTTGAATGATGCTTTTTGGACTATTTTTTAATTTGAAGAAAAAAAAGAAAATTCTATCAAGATGCTGTGTTATTACATGGGCTGTTAGTTACTACAAGATTACTATCTGTTTCTATGTCGAGATCATTCTGACATTACTAAGACTGTGTAATGTCTTGAAACAAGTTGAATAGAGTCTTAGGAGACCTCAAAGTATTATGGGGGCTTTTCTAGGAAATCGGAGGTTTTTTGGTATTGCGCTTAATGGAAAATCAATTTGTTCAAATCAAATTTATGTTAAAAATGTGTTGATCATACCTAATCATTATTCATAGCCTCATGTGAAGACTTATATTTAATGTCAAAGATAATATATCCTTCCATATATAGACATAGTTCTTTAAAAGAAATCAATTTTATTTAGAAGTAAATAATAAAACTAGCAGCTCTAAAGTTTTTGCATAAAAGCAAATTTAAATGTCTTTTATTGTAATAATTTTTGCATATTGTATTTCCTTCTATCTTGTATATTATACCTAAAGACTGATCATATTATATGTCAAGTATTTTCAGAACCACGGACAGTGCTAGCGTTATACCATAAAATTGTAATAGTAAGGTGTCAAATTGCTGAATGAAAATACTGGAACTTCCCACATGTAATGACTACATATGTAGCGCCATATCTTGCGCTGTGCCTTGAGCAATACAGTTTCAGTTTGCATCTGGTAATACAGGCACTGAGACAACTGCACCATATGTTTGCTCAAAAAAAGCCCAGTGAACAGGACGCTGGAACTTATCTGAAATGAGCTGACATGCACTGTGTTGATTTATTACACTACAGTATTAAAGGAGCTGCTTTGAGAATAGAAAACATATTTCCCTTTTGCATTGCTATACTCTTATCTTAATATTGATATGCTATACTTTGTTGAAGACATCTATTATTACTTCTGGATCTAAACTTGAAATATATTCGAGAATTATTGTGGTGTCTTGTCTGTATGGATAAGCCTTTTTATTTAAATATGTGTGCTTGAAGGCTGGAAATCAGAGTAAATCTATAATCAAGCTATGTTTTGTAATAGCTTTTTTTTGCTGTGAAGAAAACAACTACATTTATGGGACAATATTTGTACAAGCAAGCATAATATGATAGTCTATTCTAAGCAACAGCTACTGTACTTTCTAAAGTAACTGAAAGTTCTGTATTTTTTACCAGTTGTACCTGTGGGGATTTGTGATGCCTTTTATGAACCAAAAAGAGATTTCTTTTAGACTCCCTCTACATGACCACATTACATCTCCAAATTGTTTGGAGATATTATACAGCACCCAGAAGTCTATTGGACTTTACTGTACCCCTGAAAGCTTCAAATTTCATCTAATGCTAGATTACAAATATTTATTAATTGAGAGAATATCCTTGTAATACAGCCCAAAGTGGAAGCAGAAAATGGCAGCACAAGTAATTTCTACATGTGACACCAGTCACAACTAACAGACAGGCGGTGAGGAAGAGAAGTCAGACGTTCTGGGGTCAGTAGCAAGAGAGAATGCAGTAAACCAAGGGATAAGACTAATGCACTAATGCATAAGTCAGGTCACATTCCAAGGACAGAGTAGCAGAGAGATAGCTGATAAGCAAAGGGACAGTAACACACAGGTAGTCAGAACTCGGGTCCAAAGGTCAGCAGCAGATCAGAAGCAAAGGGGCAATAACAAACAGGCAGTCAGAACACTGTCCAAATGTCAGCAACAGATCAGAAGCAAAGGCATACTAACAAATGGGTAGTCAGAACATGGTCCAAAGATGAGCAGCAGATCAGAAGCAAAGGCATAATAATAAACGGGTAGTCAGAACACAGTCCAAAGGTTAGCAGCAGATAAGAAGCAAAAGCGCAATAACAAACAGGTAGTCAGAACACGGTCCAAAGATGAGCAGTAGATTTAAAGCAAAGTTGCAATAACAAACAGGCAGTCAGAACACAGTCCAAATGTCAACAATAGATCAGAAGCAAAGGGGCAATAACAAACAGGTAGTCAGAACACTGTCCAAATGTCAACAACAGATCAGAAGCATAGGCATAATAACAAACGGGTAGTCAGAACACAGTCCAAAGGTCAGCAGCAGATCAGAAGCAAAGGGGCAGTAACAAACAGATAGTCAGAACACTGTCCAAATGTCAACAACAGATCAGAAGCAAAGGCATACTAACAAATGGGTAGTCAGAACACGGTCCAAAGGTTAGCAGCAGATCAGAAGCAAAAGGGCAATAACAAACAGGTAGTCAGAACATGGTCCAAAGGTCAGTAGTAGATAAGAAACAAAGGGGCAATAACAAACAGGTAGTCAGAACACGGTCCAAAGATGAGCATCAGATTAGAAACAATGGGGCAATAAGAAACAGGTAGTCAGAATATGGTACAAAGGTCAGCAGCAGTAGATCAGAACTCATAGTTACATAGTTATTAAGGTTGAAGGAAGACTTTAAGTCCATCTAGTTCAACCCATAGCCTAGCATGCCCTAACATGTTGATCCAGGGGAAGGCAAAAAAACCCCATGTGGTAAGACTAAGCTCCATCATGGGGAAAAAAATTCCTTCCCGACCCCACAAACGGCAATCAGACTAGTTCCCTGGATCAACGTCTTATCAAGGAATCTAATATATATACCCTGTAATATTATACTTTTCCAGAAAGGTATCCAGTCCCCTCTTAAATTGAAGCAATGAGTCACTCATTACAACATCATACGACAGAGAGTTCCATAGTCTCACTGCTCTTACAGTAAAGAATCCGCGTCTGTTATTATGCTTAAACCTTTTTTCCTCCAGACGTAGAGGATGCCCCCTTGTCCCTGTCACCGGTCTATGATTAAAAAGATCAGCAGAAAGGTCTTTGTACTGTCCCCTCATATATTTATACATTAACATAAGATCACCCCTTAGTCTTCGTTTTTCCAAACTAAATAGCCCCAAGTGTAATAATCTATCTTGGTATTGCAGACCCCCCAGTCCTCTAATAACCTTGGTTGCTCTTCTCTGCACCCGCTCCAGTTCAGCTATGTCTTTCTTATACACCGGAGACCAGAACTGTACACAGTATTCTAAGTGTGGTCGCACTAGTGACTTGTATAGAGGTAAAATTATGTTCTCCTCATGAGCATCTATGCCTCTTTTAATGCATCCCATTATTTTATTTGCATTTGTAGCAGCTGCCTGACACTGGCCACTGAATATGAGTTTGTCATCCACCCATACACAGCACAGGAATCAGGCAAACACACACCAGGAAGCATAGGCTTTTGACTGGCAGTTATCTCGGCCAGACTTCTCTCCAAAATAGCAGGGCAATTGCTAAGGACAAGGAGCACCTATGGAATTCTCTGCACCTCCCAGTCTCAGATAGGTAAACTGAGCTGTCAATCAAAGCATTGACAACTCAGTACAACCCAGCACAGGATAGGATGACAAAGCTGTCCTTTACTGAGTTCCAGACCCTCTGAGAGGAGGAATCGTGACACTACAACCATAGAGTATGTTCACAGGCTCTGCCTTGTTCATACTATTGTTTTACTAGGATTTCTTATACTGTTTGTGCAAAGAAGTAATCAAATACAATGAATATGGAAACAGAGGGTTAGCACTCAACTAAGGGAGTTGGACAGTGCTAGTAAGAAGGGACTGATTGTCCCAATAGTCAATGATTCTGAAAAATACTGCACTCATCAAAAATGAAGTTTTATGCTTAATAGTGTAATTTTATTTGCAACAAGTGATTTGTAGCGACATACAAAACTCCATGCTCAGACACA